>NW_026777686.1:0-1200000 GCF_028023285.1 Balaenoptera ricei
GTCATCACAGTGCTCCATGATACCTTTCATCACAATTCTAGATGACCACTGTCATCACAATGCCCCAAGACACATGTCATCACAATTCGCCATGGCCCTTGTCATCACAATGCTCCATGACCCGTGGCATCACAATGGTCCAGGACACTTGTCATCACAATGATCCATGACCACTTACATCACAATGCTCCTTGACTCCCGTCATCACAATGCTCCATAGCCTATGCATTCGCAATGCTACATGGTCCCTGTAATCACATTGCTCCATGATCCATTTCATCCCAGTGCTCTATGACCACTGTCATCACCATGCCCCATTATACCTGTCATCACAAAGTTCCATGGCCCCTGTCAGCACAATGTTCCATGACAGATGTCATCACTATCCTCCATGGTCCCTGTAATCACAATGCTCCATCCCCTTGTCAACGCAATGCTCCAGAACTCTTGTCATCATAATGCTCCATGCCCGCCTCATCACAATGCTCCATGACACTTGTCCTCACAATGCTCCATGGCCTTTGTCATCGCAATGCTCCATGGCCCCTGTTATCACAGTGCTCCATGTTACCTTTCATCACAATTCTAGATGACCATTGTCATCACAATGCCCCATGACACCTGTCATCACTATTCGCCATGGCACTTGTCATCACAATGCTCCATGATCCCTGTCATCATAATGTTCGATGACACTTGTCGTCACGGTGCTCCATGACCCCTGTCATCACAATATTCACTGCCCATGTAATCACAATGCTCCTGGTCCCCTGTAATCACAATGCTCCATAGCCTTAACATCACAATGCTCCAGAACTCTTGTCATCATTATGCCCCATGCCCATGTCATCACAATGCTCCTTGACCCCTGTCATCACAATGCTCCATGGCCTATGTATTCACAATGCTCCATGGCCCCTGTAGTCACATTGCTCCATGATCCTTTTCATCACAATGCTCTATGACCACTGTCATCACAATGCCACATGACACCTGTCATTACAATGCTCTATGGCCCCTGTCAGCACAATGTTCCATGGCAGATATCATCACAATGATCCATGACCGCTGTCATCACAATGTTCCCTGCCCTTGTCATCTCAATGATCCCTGGCCCCTGTAATCACAATGCCCCATACCCTTGTCATCGCAATGCTCCAGATCACTTCTCATCATAATGCTCCATGCCCATGTCATCACAATGCTCCATGGCCCCTGTCATCACAGTGCTCCGTGATACCTTTCATCGTAATGATAGATGACCACTGTCATCACAATGCTCCATGACACCTGTCATCAGATTTGGCCATGGCCCTTATCATCACAATGCTCCAGGACACTTGTCTTCACAATGTTCCATGGCGCATTTCATCACAATGCTCCATGACCACTTTCATCAAATTGCTCCATGATGCCTGTCCTCACAATGCTCCATGGCCTTTGTCATCAAAATTCTACATGGCCCTTGTAATAACAGTGCTTCAGGACAACATTTATCACAATGCTCCATGACCACTCTCATCACCATGCCAGATAAGACCTTTCATGACAATGCTCCATGGCCCTTGTCATCACAATATTCTATGACTTCTGTCATCACAATGCTCCATGCCCCTGTCATCACAATGCCCCATCACCCCTGCTATTACAATGCTCCATGACCCCTGTCCTCACAATGCCCCGAAACCCTTGTCATCACAATATTCCATGATCCGTGTAATCACGATGATCCATGAACCATTTCTGTACAATGCTCCAGTACCCCATTCATTAAAATGCTCCATGGCACGTGTCATCAGAATGCTCCAGGAACCCTTCCATCACAATAATCCATGACCCGTTTCCTCACAATTCTCCAGGACCGCTTTCATCACAATGCTCCATTTCCTTGTCATCTCAATTCTTCATGGCCCCTGTCATCACAATGATCCATGCCCTTGTCATCAAAATGCTCCAGAACTCTTGTCATCACTATGCTCCATGCCCATGTCATCACAATGCTGCATGACCCCTGTCATCACAATGATACATGACCACTGTCATCGCAATGCCACATGAACCCTGTCATCACATTGCTCCATGATCCCTGTCATTACAATGCTCCATGACCACTGTCATCACAATGTTCCATGATCGCTGTAATCACAATGACCCATGACACCTTTCCTCAGAAGGCTCCATTACGCCTGTCATCAGAATGCTCCAATGCCCATCTCATCACAATGCTCCATGATCCGTGACAGCACAACGTTACAGGACAATTGTCATCACAATGCTCCATGACAACTGTCATCACAATGTTGCCTGCCCATGTCATCAAAATGCTCCATGTCCCCTGTAATCACAATGTTCCATTACACCTGTCATCACAATGTTCCCTGCCCATGTCATCACAATGCTCCATTACCCATGTCATCGTAGTGATCCATGACCCCTTTCATCACAATGCTCCATGACACCTGTCATCACAATGCTCCGTGCTCTTTGTCACCACAATGCTCCATGACCACTGTCATCACCATGCCCCATGACCCCAGTCATCACAATGCTCCATAGCACTTGTCATCACAATGCTCCATTATCCCTGTCATCACAATGTTCCATGACTCTTGTCATCAAAATGCCTCATGATCCTTTTACTCACAATGCTCCATGACTCCTTTCATCACATGCTCCATGATACTTGTCATTACACTGTCCCATGACCTTTTTCATAACAATGCTCCATGATACCAGTCATCACAATAATCCATGACCATTTTCGTCACAATGCTCCATGCCCCTTTCAACACAATGCTCCATGACAACTGTCACCACAATGCTCCATGGCCTTTGTCATCACAATTATACATGGCCCCTGTAATCACAGTGCTCCATGACCCCTTTCATCACAATGCTCCATGATCACTGTCATCACAATGCCACATGAGCCCTGTCATCACATTGCTCCATGGCCCCTGTCATTACAATGCTCCATGACCACTGTCATCACAATGTTCCATGATGGCTGTAATCACAATGACCCATGACACCTTTCCTCAGAAGGCTCCAGTACACCTGTCATCACAATGCTCCAATGCCCGTCTCATCACAAAGTTCCATGATCCCTGTCAGCACAACGTTACAGGACAATTGTCATCACAATGCTCCACGAAAACTGTCATCACAATGTTGCCTGCCCATGTCATCAAAATGCTCCATGTCCCCTGTAATCACAATGTTCCATTACACCTGTCATCACAATGTTCCCTGCCCATGTCATCACAATGCTCCATTACCAATGAAATCAAAATGTTCGCCTGCCCTTGTCATCAAAATGCTCCATGGCCCCTTTAATCACAATGCTCCATGAACACTGTCATCACAATGTTCCATGACAGTTGTCATCACAATGCTCCATGACCCCTGTAATCACAATGCTCCATGCCCTTGTCATCACAATGCTCCAGAACTCTTGTCATCATAATGATGAATGCCCGTGTCATCACAAAGCTCCATGATACTTGTCATCACAATGTTCCATGGCCTTGTCATCACTATACTCCATGGCCCCCGTCATCACAGTGCTCCATGATACCTTTCATCACAATTCTAGATGACCACTGTCATCACAATGCCCCAAGACACATGTCATCACAATTCGCCATGGCCCTTGTCATCACAATGCTCCATGACCCGTGGCATCACAATGGTCCAGGACACTTGTCATCACAATGATCCATGACCACTTACATCACAATGCTCCTTGACTCCCGTCATCACAATGCTCCATAGCCTATGCATTCGCAATGCTACATGGTCCCTGTAATCACATTGCTCCATGATCCATTTCATCCCAGTGCTCTATGACCACTGTCATCACCATGCCCCATTATACCTGTCATCACAAAGTTCCATGGCCCCTGTCAGCACAATGTTCCATGACAGATGTCATCACTATCCTCCATGGTCCCTGTAATCACAATGCTCCATCCCCTTGTCAACGCAATGCTCCAGAACTCTTGTCATCATAATGCTCCATGCCCGCCTCATCACAATGCTCCATGACACTTGTCCTCACAATGCTCCATGGCCTTTGTCATCGCAATGCTCCATGGCCCCTGTTATCACAGTGCTCCATGTTACCTTTCATCACAATTCTAGATGACCATTGTCATCACAATGCCCCATGACACCTGTCATCACTATTCGCCATGGCACTTGTCATCACAATGCTCCATGATCCCTGTCATCATAATGTTCGATGACACTTGTCGTCACGGTGCTCCATGACCCCTGTCATCACAATATTCACTGCCCATGTAATCACAATGCTCCTGGTCCCCTGTAATCACAATGCTCCATAGCCTTAACATCACAATGCTCCAGAACTCTTGTCATCATTATGCCCCATGCCCATGTCATCACAATGCTCCTTGACCCCTGTCATCACAATGCTCCATGGCCTATGTATTCACAATGCTCCATGGCCCCTGTAGTCACATTGCTCCATGATCCTTTTCATCACAATGCTCTATGACCACTGTCATCACAATGCCACATGACACCTGTCATTACAATGCTCTATGGCCCCTGTCAGCACAATGTTCCATGGCAGATATCATCACAATGATCCATGACCGCTGTCATCACAATGTTCCCTGCCCTTGTCATCTCAATGATCCCTGGCCCCTGTAATCACAATGCCCCATACCCTTGTCATCGCAATGCTCCAGATCACTTCTCATCATAATGCTCCATGCCCATGTCATCACAATGCTCCATGGCCCCTGTCATCACAGTGCTCCGTGATACCTTTCATCGTAATGATAGATGACCACTGTCATCACAATGCTCCATGACACCTGTCATCAGATTTGGCCATGGCCCTTATCATCACAATGCTCCAGGACACTTGTCTTCACAATGTTCCATGGCGCATTTCATCACAATGCTCCATGACCACTTTCATCAAATTGCTCCATGATGCCTGTCCTCACAATGCTCCATGGCCTTTGTCATCAAAATTCTACATGGCCCTTGTAATAACAGTGCTTCAGGACAACATTTATCACAATGCTCCATGACCACTCTCATCACCATGCCAGATAAGACCTTTCATGACAATGCTCCATGGCCCTTGTCATCACAATATTCTATGACTTCTGTCATCACAATGCTCCATGCCCCTGTCATCACAATGCCCCATCACCCCTGCTATTACAATGCTCCATGACCCCTGTCCTCACAATGCCCCGAAACCCTTGTCATCACAATATTCCATGATCCGTGTAATCACGATGATCCATGAACCATTTCTGTACAATGCTCCAGTACCCCGTTCATTAAAATGCTCCATGGCACGTGTCATCAGAATGCTCCAGGAACCCTTCCATCACAATAATCCATGACCCGTTTCCTCACAATTCTCCAGGACCGCTTTCATCACAATGCTCCATTTCCTTGTCATCTCAATTCTTCATGGCCCCTGTCATCACAATGATCCATGCCCTTGTCATCAAAATGCTCCAGAACTCTTGTCATCACTATGCTCCATGCCCATGTCATCACAATGCTGCATGACCCCTGTCATCACAATGATACATGACCACTGTCATCGCAATGCCACATGAACCCTGTCATCACATTGCTCCATGATCCCTGTCATTACAATGCTCCATGACCACTGTCATCACAATGTTCCATGATCGCTGTAATCACAATGACCCATGACACCTTTCCTCAGAAGGCTCCATTACGCCTGTCATCAGAATGCTCCAATGCCCATCTCATCACAATGCTCCATGATCCGTGACAGCACAACGTTACAGGACAATTGTCATCACAATGCTCCATGACAACTGTCCTCACAATGTTGCCTGCCCATGTCATCAAAATGCTCCATGTCCCCTGTAATCACAATGTTCCATTACACCTGTCATCACAATGTTCCCTGCCCATGTCATCACAATGCTCCATTACCCATGT
This sequence comes from Balaenoptera ricei, assembly GCF_028023285.1. Classification (NCBI taxonomy): domain Eukaryota; kingdom Metazoa; phylum Chordata; class Mammalia; order Artiodactyla; family Balaenopteridae; genus Balaenoptera; species Balaenoptera ricei. Next base: position 5,968 of record NW_026777686.1, read on the forward strand.
CATCGTAGTGATCCATGACCCCTTTCATCACAATGCTCCATGACACCTGTCATCACAATGCTCCGTGCTCTTTGTCACCACAATGCTCCATGACCACTGTCATCACCATGCCCCATGACCCCAGTCATCACAATGCTCCATAGCACTTGTCATCACAATGCTCCATTATCCCTGTCATCACAATGTTCCATGACTCTTGTCATCAAAATGCCTCATGATCCTTTTACTCACAATGCTCCATGACTCCTTTCATCACATGCTCCATGATACTTGTCATTACACTGTCCCATGACCTTTTTCATAACAATGCTCCATGATACCAGTCATCACAATAATCCATGACCATTTTCGTCACAATGCTCCATGCCCCTTTCAACACAATGCTCCATGACAACTGTCACCACAATGCTCCATGGCCTTTGTCATCACAATTATACATGGCCCCTGTAATCACAGTGCTCCATGACCCCTTTCATCACAATGCTCCATGATCACTGTCATCACAATGCCACATGAGCCCTGTCATCACATTGCTCCATGGCCCCTGTCATTACAATGCTCCATGACCACTGTCATCACAATGTTCCATGATGGCTGTAATCACAATGACCCATGACACCTTTCCTCAGAAGGCTCCAGTACACCTGTCATCACAATGCTCCAATGCCCGTCTCATCACAAAGTTCCATGATCCCTGTCAGCACAACGTTACAGGACAATTGTCATCACAATGCTCCACGAAAACTGTCATCACAATGTTGCCTGCCCATGTCATCAAAATGCTCCATGTCCCCTGTAATCACAATGTTCCATTACACCTGTCATCACAATGTTCCCTGCCCATGTCATCACAATGCTCCATTACCAATGAAATCAAAATGTTCGCCTGCCCTTGTCATCAAAATGCTCCATGGCCCCTTTAATCACAATGCTCCATGAACACTGTCATCACAATGTTCCATGACAGTTGTCATCACAATGCTCCATGACCCCTGTAATCACAATGCTCCATGCCCTTGTCATCACAATGCTCCAGAACTCTTGTCATCATAATGATGAATGCCCGTGTCATCACAAAGCTCCATGATACTTGTCATCACAATGTTCCATGGCCTTGTCATCACTATACTCCATGGCCCCCGTCATCACAGTGCTCCATGATACCTTTCATCACAATTCTAGATGACCACTGTCATCACAATGCCCCAAGACACATGTCATCACAATTCGCCATGGCCCTTGTCATCACAATGCTCCATGACCCGTGGCATCACAATGGTCCAGGACACTTGTCATCACAATGATCCATGACCACTTACATCACAATGCTCCTTGACTCCCGTCATCACAATGCTCCATAGCCTATGCATTCGCAATGCTACATGGTCCCTGTAATCACATTGCTCCATGATCCATTTCATCCCAGTGCTCTATGACCACTGTCATCACCATGCCCCATTATACCTGTCATCACAAAGTTCCATGGCCCCTGTCAGCACAATGTTCCATGACAGATGTCATCACTATCCTCCATGGTCCCTGTAATCACAATGCTCCATCCCCTTGTCAACGCAATGCTCCAGAACTCTTGTCATCATAATGCTCCATGCCCGCCTCATCACAATGCTCCATGACACTTGTCCTCACAATGCTCCATGGCCTTTGTCATCGCAATGCTCCATGGCCCCTGTTATCACAGTGCTCCATGTTACCTTTCATCACAATTCTAGATGACCATTGTCATCACAATGCCCCATGACACCTGTCATCACTATTCGCCATGGCACTTGTCATCACAATGCTCCATGATCCCTGTAATCATAATGTTCGATGACACTTGTCGTCACGGTGCTCCATGACCCCTGTCATCACAATATTCACTGCCCATGTAATCACAATGCTCCTGGTCCCCTGTAATCACAATGCTCCATAGCCTTAACATCACAATGCTCCAGAACTCTTGTCATCATTATGCCCCATGCCCATGTCATCACAATGCTCCTTGACCCCTGTCATCACAATGCTCCATGGCCTATGTATTCACAATGCTCCATGGCCCCTGTAGTCACATTGCTCCATGATCCTTTTCATCACAATGCTCTATGACCACTGTCATCACAATGCCACATGACACCTGTCATTACAATGCTCTATGGCCCCTGTCAGCACAATGTTCCATGGCAGATATCATCACAATGATCCATGACCGCTGTCATCACAATGTTCCCTGCCCTTGTCATCTCAATGATCCCTGGCCCCTGTAATCACAATGCCCCATACCCTTGTCATCGCAATGCTCCAGATCACTTCTCATCATAATGCTCCATGCCCATGTCATCACAATGCTCCATGGCCCCTGTCATCACAGTGCTCCGTGATACCTTTCATCGTAATGATAGATGACCACTGTCATCACAATGCTCCATGACACCTGTCATCAGATTTGGCCATGGCCCTTATCATCACAATGCTCCAGGACACTTGTCTTCACAATGTTCCATGGCGCATTTCATCACAATGCTCCATGACCACTTTCATCAAATTGCTCCATGATGCCTGTCCTCACAATGCTCCATGGCCTTTGTCATCAAAATTCTACATGGCCCCTGTAATAACAGTGCTTCAGGACAACATTTATCACAATGCTCCATGACCACTCTCATCACCATGCCAGATAAGACCTTTCATGACAATGCTCCATGGCCCTTGTCATCACAATATTCTATGACTTCTGTCATCACAATGCTCCATGCCCCTGTCATCACAATGCCCCATCACCCCTGCTATTACAATGCTCCATGACCCCTGTCCTCACAATGCCCCGAAACCCTTGTCATCACAATATTCCATGATCCGTGTAATCACGATGATCCATGAACCATTTCTGTACAATGCTCCAGTACCCCGTTCATTAAAATGCTCCATGGCACGTGTCATCAGAATGCTCCAGGAACCCTTCCATCACAATAATCCATGAACCGTTTCCTCACAATTCTCCAGGACCGCTTTCATCACAATGCTCCATTTCCTTGTCATCTCAATTCTTCATGGCCCCTGTCATCACAATGATCCATGCCCTTGTCATCAAAATGCTCCAGAACTCTTGTCATCACTATGCTCCATGCCCATGTCATCACAATGCTGCATGACCCCTGTCATCACAATGATACATGACCACTGTCATCGCAATGCCACATGAACCCTGTCATCACATTGCTCCATGACCCCTGTCATTACAATGCTCCATGACCACTGTCATCACAATGTTCCATGATCGCTGTAATCACAATGACCCATGACACCTTTCCTCAGAAGGCTCCATTACGCCTGTCATCAGAATGCTCCAATGCCCATCTCATCACAATGCTCCATGATCCGTGACAGCACAACGTTACAGGACAATTGTCATCACAATGCTCCATGACAACTGTCATCACAATGTTGCCTGCCCATGTCATTAAAATGCTCCATGTCCCCTGTAATCACAATGTTCCATTACACCTGTCATCACAATGTTCCCTGCCCATGTCATCACAATGCTCCATTACCAATGAAATCAAAATGTTCGCCTGCCCTTGTCATCAAAATGCTCCATGGCCCCTTTAATCACAATGCTCCATGAACACTGTCATCACAATGTTCCATGACAGTTGTCATCACAATGCTCCATGACCCCTGTAATCACAATGCTCCATGCCCTTGTCATCACAATGCTCCAGAACTCTTGTCATCATAATGATGAATGCCCGTGTCATCACAAAGCTCCATGATACTTGTCATCACAATGTTCCATGGCCTTGTCATCACTATACTCCATGGCCCCCGTCATCACAGTGCTCCATGATACCTTTCATCACAATTCTAGATGACCACTGTCATCACAATGCCCCAAGACACATGTCATCACAATTCGCCATGGCCCTTGTCATCACAATGCTCCATGACCCGTGGCATCACAATGGTCCAGGACACTTGTCATCACAATGATCCATGACCACTTACATCACAATGCTCCTTGACTCCCGTCATCACAATGCTCCATAGCCTATGCATTCGCAATGCTACATGGTCCCTGTAATCACATTGCTCCATGATCCATTTCATCCCAGTGCTCTATGACCACTGTCATCACCATGCCCCATTATACCTGTCATCACAAAGTTCCATGGCCCCTGTCAGCACAATGTTCCATGACAGATGTCATCACTATCCTCCATGGTCCCTGTAATCACAATGCTCCATCCCCTTGTCAACGCAATGCTCCAGAACTCTTGTCATCATAATGCTCCATGCCCGCCTCATCACAATGCTCCATGACACTTGTCCTCACAATGCTCCATGGCCTTTGTCATCGCAATGCTCCATGGCCCCTGTTATCACAGTGCTCCATGTTACCTTTCATCACAATTCTAGATGACCATTGTCATCACAATGCCCCATGACACCTGTCATCACTATTCGCCATGGCACTTGTCATCACAATGCTCCATGATCCCTGTCATCATAATGTTCGATGACACTTGTCGTCACGGTGCTCCATGACCCCTGTCATCACAATATTCACTGCCCATGTAATCACAATGCTCCTGGTCCCCTGTAATCACAATGCTCCATAGCCTTAACATCACAATGCTCCAGAACTCTTGTCATCATTATGCCCCATGCCCATGTCATCACAATGCTCCTTGACCCCTGTCATCACAATGCTCCATGGCCTATGTATTCACAATGCTCCATGGCCCCTGTAGTCACATTGCTCCATGATCCTTTTCATCACAATGCTCTATGACCACTGTCATCACAATGCCACATGACACCTGTCATTACAATGCTCTATGGCCCCTGTCAGCACAATGTTCCATGGCAGATATCATCACAATGATCCATGACCGCTGTCATCACAATGTTCCCTGCCCTTGTCATCTCAATGATCCCTGGCCCCTGTAATCACAATGCCCCATACCCTTGTCATCGCAATGCTCCAGATCACTTCTCATCATAATGCTCCATGCCCATGTCATCACAATGCTCCATGGCCCCTGTCATCACAGTGCTCCGTGATACCTTTCATCGTAATGATAGATGACCACTGTCATCACAATGCTCCATGACACCTGTCATCAGATTTGGCCATGGCCCTTATCATCACAATGCTCCAGGACACTTGTCTTCACAATGTTCCATGGCGCATTTCATCACAATGCTCCATGACCACTTTCATCAAATTGCTCCATGATGCCTGTCCTCACAATGCTCCATGGCCTTTGTCATCAAAATTCTACATGGCCCTTGTAATAACAGTGCTTCAGGACAACATTTATCACAATGCTCCATGACCACTCTCATCACCATGCCAGATAAGACCTTTCATGACAATGCTCCATGGCCCTTGTCATCACAATATTCTATGACTTCTGTCATCACAATGCTCCATGCCCCTGTCATCACAATGCCCCATCACCCCTGCTATTACAATGCTCCATGACCCCTGTCCTCACAATGCCCCGAAACCCTTGTCATCACAATATTCCATGATCCGTGTAATCACGATGATCCATGAACCATTTCTGTACAATGCTCCAGTACCCCGTTCATTAAAATGCTCCATGGCACGTGTCATCAGAATGCTCCAGGAACCCTTCCATCACAATAATCCATGACCCGTTTCCTCACAATTCTCCAGGACCGCTTTCATCACAATGCTCCATTTCCTTGTCATCTCAATTCTTCATGGCCCCTGTCATCACAATGATCCATGCCCTTGTCATCAAAATGCTCCAGAACTCTTGTCATCACTATGCTCCATGCCCATGTCATCACAATGCTGCATGACCCCTGTCATCACAATGATACATGACCACTGTCATCGCAATGCCACATGAACCCTGTCATCACATTGCTCCATGATCCCTGTCATTACAATGCTCCATGACCACTGTCATCACAATGTTCCATGATCGCTGTAATCACAATGACCCATGACACCTTTCCTCAGAAGGCTCCATTACGCCTGTCATCAGAATGCTCCAATGCCCATCTCATCACAATGCTCCATGATCCGTGACAGCACAACGTTACAGGACAATTGTCATCACAATGCTCCATGACAACTGTCATCACAATGTTGCCTGCCCATGTCATCAAAATGCTCCATGTCCCCTGTAATCACAATGTTCCATTACACCTGTCATCACAATGTTCCCTGCCCATGTCATCACAATGCTCCATTACCCATGTCATCGTAGTGATCCATGACCCCTTTCATCACAATGCTCCATGACACCTGTCATCACAATGCTCCGTGCTCTTTGTCACCACAATGCTCCATGACCACTGTCATCACCATGCCCCATGACCCCAGTCATCACAATGCTCCATAGCACTTGTCATCACAATGCTCCATTATCCCTGTCATCACAATGTTCCATGACTCTTGTCATCAAAATGCCTCATGATCCTTTTACTCACAATGCTCCATGACTCCTTTCATCACATGCTCCATGATACTTGTCATTACACTGTCCCATGACCTTTTTCATAACAATGCTCCATGATACCAGTCATCACAATAATCCATGACCATTTTCGTCACAATGCTCCATGCCCCTTTCAACACAATGCTCCATGACAACTGTCACCACAATGCTCCATGGCCTTTGTCATCACAATTATACATGGCCCCTGTAATCACAGTGCTCCATGACCCCTTTCATCACAATGCTCCATGATCACTGTCATCACAATGCCACATGAGCCCTGTCATCACATTGCTCCATGGCCCCTGTCATTACAATGCTCCATGACCACTGTCATCACAATGTTCCATGATGGCTGTAATCACAATGACCCATGACACCTTTCCTCAGAAGGCTCCAGTACACCTGTCATCACAATGCTCCAATGCCCGTCTCATCACAAAGTTCCATGATCCCTGTCAGCACAACGTTACAGGACAATTGTCATCACAATGCTCCACGAAAACTGTCATCACAATGTTGCCTGCCCATGTCATCAAAATGCTCCATGTCCCCTGTAATCACAATGTTCCATTACACCTGTCATCACAATGTTCCCTGCCCATGTCATCACAATGCTCCATTACCAATGAAATCAAAATGTTCGCCTGCCCTTGTCATCAAAATGCTCCATGGCCCCTTTAATCACAATGCTCCATGAACACTGTCATCACAATGTTCCATGACAGTTGTCATCACAATGCTCCATGACCCCTGTAATCACAATGCTCCATGCCCTTGTCATCACAATGCTCCAGAACTCTTGTCATCATAATGATGAATGCCCGTGTCATCACAAAGCTCCATGATACTTGTCATCACAATGTTCCATGGCCTTGTCATCACTATACTCCATGGCCCCCGTCATCACAGTGCTCCATGATACCTTTCATCACAATTCTAGATGACCACTGTCATCACAATGCCCCAAGACACATGTCATCACAATTCGCCATGGCCCTTGTCATCACAATGCTCCATGACCCGTGGCATCACAATGGTCCAGGACACTTGTCATCACAATGATCCATGACCACTTACATCACAATGCTCCTTGACTCCCGTCATCACAATGCTCCATAGCCTATGCATTCGCAATGCTACATGGTCCCTGTAATCACATTGCTCCATGATCCATTTCATCCCAGTGCTCTATGACCACTGTCATCACCATGCCCCATTATACCTGTCATCACAAAGTTCCATGGCCCCTGTCAGCACAATGTTCCATGACAGATGTCATCACTATCCTCCATGGTCCCTGTAATCACAATGCTCCATCCCCTTGTCAACGCAATGCTCCAGAACTCTTGTCATCATAATGCTCCATGCCCGCCTCATCACAATGCTCCATGACACTTGTCCTCACAATGCTCCATGGCCTTTGTCATCGCAATGCTCCATGGCCCCTGTTATCACAGTGCTCCATGTTACCTTTCATCACAATTCTAGATGACCATTGTCATCACAATGCCCCATGACACCTGTCATCACTATTCGCCATGGCACTTGTCATCACAATGCTCCATGATCCCTGTCATCATAATGTTCGATGACACTTGTCGTCACGGTGCTCCATGACCCCTGTCATCACAATATTCACTGCCCATGTAATCACAATGCTCCTGGTCCCCTGTAATCACAATGCTCCATAGCCTTAACATCACAATGCTCCAGAACTCTTGTCATCATTATGCCCCATGCCCATGTCATCACAATGCTCCTTGACCCCTGTCATCACAATGCTCCATGGCCTATGTATTCACAATGCTCCATGGCCCCTGTAGTCACATTGCTCCATGATCCTTTTCATCACAATGCTCTATGACCACTGTCATCACAATGCCACATGACACCTGTCATTACAATGCTCTATGGCCCCTGTCAGCACAATGTTCCATGGCAGATATCATCACAATGATCCATGACCGCTGTCATCACAATGTTCCCTGCCCTTGTCATCTCAATGATCCCTGGCCCCTGTAATCACAATGCCCCATACCCTTGTCATCGCAATGCTCCAGATCACTTCTCATCATAATGCTCCATGCCCATGTCATCACAATGCTCCATGGCCCCTGTCATCACAGTGCTCCGTGATACCTTTCATCGTAATGATAGATGACCACTGTCATCACAATGCTCCATGACACCTGTCATCAGATTTGGCCATGGCCCTTATCATCACAATGCTCCAGGACACTTGTCTTCACAATGTTCCATGGCGCATTTCATCACAATGCTCCATGACCACTTTCATCAAATTGCTCCATGATGCCTGTCCTCACAATGCTCCATGGCCTTTGTCATCAAAATTCTACATGGCCCTTGTAATAACAGTGCTTCAGGACAACATTTATCACAATGCTCCATGACCACTCTCATCACCATGCCAGATAAGACCTTTCATGACAATGCTCCATGGCCCTTGTCATCACAATATTCTATGACTTCTGTCATCACAATGCTCCATGCCCCTGTCATCACAATGCCCCATCACCCCTGCTATTACAATGCTCCATGACCCCTGTCCTCACAATGCCCCGAAACCCTTGTCATCACAATATTCCATGATCCGTGTAATCACGATGATCCATGAACCATTTCTGTACAATGCTCCAGTACCCCGTTCATTAAAATGCTCCATGGCACGTGTCATCAGAATGCTCCAGGAACCCTTCCATCACAATAATCCATGACCCGTTTCCTCACAATTCTCCAGGACCGCTTTCATCACAATGCTCCATTTCCTTGTCATCTCAATTCTTCATGGCCCCTGTCATCACAATGATCCATGCCCTTGTCATCAAAATGCTCCAGAACTCTTGTCATCACTATGCTCCATGCCCATGTCATCACAATGCTGCATGACCCCTGTCATCACAATGATACATGACCACTGTCATCGCAATGCCACATGAACCCTGTCATCACATTGCTCCATGATCCCTGTCATTACAATGCTCCATGACCACTGTCATCACAATGTTCCATGATCGCTGTAATCACAATGACCCATGACACCTTTCCTCAGAAGGCTCCATTACGCCTGTCATCAGAATGCTCCAATGCCCATCTCATCACAATGCTCCATGATCCGTGACAGCACAACGTTACAGGACAATTGTCATCACAATGCTCCATGACAACTGTCATCACAATGTTGCCTGCCCATGTCATCAAAATGCTCCATGTCCCCTGTAATCACAATGTTCCATTACACCTGTCATCACAATGTTCCCTGCCCATGCCATCACAATGCTCCATTACCCATGTCATCGTAGTGATCCATGACCCCTTTCATCACAATGCTCCATGACACCTGTCATCACAATGCTCCGTGCTCTTTGTCACCACAATGCTCCATGACCACTGTCATCACCATGCCCCATGACCCCAGTCATCACAATGCTCCATAGCACTTGTCATCACAATGCTCCATTATCCCTGTCATCACAATGTTCCATGACTCTTGTCATCAAAATGCCTCATGATCCTTTTACTCACAATGCTCCATGACTCCTTTCATCACATGCTCCATGATACTTGTCATTACACTGTCCCATGACCTTTTTCATAACAATGCTCCATGATACCAGTCATCACAATAATCCATGACCATTTTCGTCACAATGCTCCATGCCCCTTTCAACACAATGCTCCATGACAACTGTCACCACAATGCTCCATGGCCTTTGTCATCACAATTATACATGGCCCCTGTAATCACAGTGCTCCATGACCCCTTTCATCACAATGCTCCATGATCACTGTCATCACAATGCCACATGAGCCCTGTCATCACATTGCTCCATGGCCCCTGTCATTACAATGCTCCATGACCACTGTCATCACAATGTTCCATGATGGCTGTAATCACAATGACCCATGACACCTTTCCTCAGAAGGCTCCAGTACACCTGTCATCACAATGCTCCAATGCCCGTCTCATCACAAAGTTCCATGATCCCTGTCAGCACAACGTTACAGGACAATTGTCATCACAATGCTCCACGAAAACTGTCATCACAATGTTGCCTGCCCATGTCATCAAAATGCTCCATGTCCCCTGTAATCACAATGTTCCATTACACCTGTCATCACAATGTTCCCTGCCCATGTCATCACAATGCTCCATTACCAATGAAATCAAAATGTTCGCCTGCCCTTGTCATCAAAATGCTCCATGGCCCCTTTAATCACAATGCTCCATGAACACTGTCATCACAATGTTCCATGACAGTTGTCATCACAATGCTCCATGACCCCTGTAATCACAATGCTCCATGCCCTTGTCATCACAATGCTCCAGAACTCTTGTCATCATAATGATGAATGCCCGTGTCATCACAAAGCTCCATGATACTTGTCATCACAATGTTCCATGGCCTTGTCATCACTATACTCCATGGCCCCCGTCATCACAGTGCTCCATGATACCTTTCATCACAATTCTAGATGACCACTGTCATCACAATGCCCCAAGACACATGTCATCACAATTCGCCATGGCCCTTGTCATCACAATGCTCCATGACCCGTGGCATCACAATGGTCCAGGACACTTGTCATCACAATGATCCATGACCACTTACATCACAATGCTCCTTGACTCCCGTCATCACAATGCTCCATAGCCTATGCATTCGCAATGCTACATGGTCCCTGTAATCACATTGCTCCATGATCCATTTCATCCCAGTGCTCTATGACCACTGTCATCACCATGCCCCATTATACCTGTCATCACAAAGTTCCATGGCCCCTGTCAGCACAATGTTCCATGACAGATGTCATCACTATCCTCCATGGTCCCTGTAATCACAATGCTCCATCCCCTTGTCAACGCAATGCTCCAGAACTCTTGTCATCATAATGCTCCATGCCCGCCTCATCACAATGCTCCATGACACTTGTCCTCACAATGCTCCATGGCCTTTGTCATCGCAATGCTCCATGGCCCCTGTTATCACAGTGCTCCATGTTACCTTTCATCACAATTCTAGATGACCATTGTCATCACAATGCCCCATGACACCTGTCATCACTATTCGCCATGGCACTTGTCATCACAATGCTCCATGATCCCTGTCATCATAATGTTCGATGACACTTGTCGTCACGGTGCTCCATGACCCCTGTCATCACAATATTCACTGCCCATGTAATCACAATGCTCCTGGTCCCCTGTAATCACAATGCTCCATAGCCTTAACATCACAATGCTCCAGAACTCTTGTCATCATTATGCCCCATGCCCATGTCATCACAATGCTCCTTGACCCCTGTCATCACAATGCTCCATGGCCTATGTATTCACAATGCTCCATGGCCCCTGTAGTCACATTGCTCCATGATCCTTTTCATCACAATGCTCTATGACCACTGTCATCACAATGCCACATGACACCTGTCATTACAATGCTCTATGGCCCCTGTCAGCACAATGTTCCATGGCAGATATCATCACAATGATCCATGACCGCTGTCATCACAATGTTCCCTGCCCTTGTCATCTCAATGATCCCTGGCCCCTGTAATCACAATGCCCCATACCCTTGTCATCGCAATGCTCCAGATCACTTCTCATCATAATGCTCCATGCCCATGTCATCACAATGCTCCATGGCCCCTGTCATCACAGTGCTCCGTGATACCTTTCATCGTAATGATAGATGACCACTGTCATCACAATGCTCCATGACACCTGTCATCAGATTTGGCCATGGCCCTTATCATCACAATGCTCCAGGACACTTGTCTTCACAATGTTCCATGGCGCATTTCATCACAATGCTCCATGACCACTTTCATCAAATTGCTCCATGATGCCTGTCCTCACAATGCTCCATGGCCTTTGTCATCAAAATTCTACATGGCCCCTGTAATAACAGTGCTTCAGGACAACATTTATCACAATGCTCCATGACCACTCTCATCACCATGCCAGATAAGACCTTTCATGACAATGCTCCATGGCCCTTGTCATCACAATATTCTATGACTTCTGTCATCACAATGCTCCATGCCCCTGTCATCACAATGCCCCATCACCCCTGCTATTACAATGCTCCATGACCCCTGTCCTCACAATGCCCCGAAACCCTTGTCATCACAATATTCCATGATCCGTGTAATCACGATGATCCATGAACCATTTCTGTACAATGCTCCAGTACCCCGTTCATTAAAATGCTCCATGGCACGTGTCATCAGAATGCTCCAGGAAGCCTTCCATCACAATAATCCATGACCCGTTTCCTCACAATTCTCCAGGACCGCTTTCATCACAATGCTCCATTTCCTTGTCATCTCAATTCTTCATGGCCCCTGTCATCACAATGATCCATGCCCTTGTCATCAAAATGCTCCAGAACTCTTGTCATCACTATGCTCCATGCCCATGTCATCACAATGCTGCATGACCCCTGTCATCACAATGATACATGACCACTGTCATCGCAATGCCACATGAACCCTGTCATCACATTGCTCCATGATCCCTGTCATTACAATGCTCCATGACCACTGTCATCACAATGTTCCATGATCGCTGTAATCACAATGACCCATGACACCTTTCCTCAGAAGGCTCCATTACGCCTGTCATCAGAATGCTCCAATGCCCATCTCATCACAATGCTCCATGATCCGTGACAGCACAACGTTACAGGACAATTGTCATCACAATGCTCCATGACAACTCTCATCACAATGTTGCCTGCCCATGTCATCAAAATGCTCCATGTCCCCTGTAATCACAATGTTCCATTACACCTGTCATCACAATGTTCCCTGCCCATGTCATCACAATGCTCCATTACCCATGTCATCGTAGTGATCCATGACCCCTTTCATCACAATGCTCCATGACACCTGTCATCACAATGCTCCGTGCTCTTTGTCACCACAATGCTCCATGACCACTGTCATCACCATGCCCCATGACCCCAGTCATCACAATGCTCCATAGCACTTGTCATCACAATGCTCCATTATCCCTGTCATCACAATGTTCCATGACTCTTGTCATCAAAATGCCTCATGATCCTTTTACTCACAATGCTCCATGACTCCTTTCATCACATGCTCCATGATACTTGTCATTACACTGTCCCATGACCTTTTTCATAACAATGCTCCATGATACCAGTCATCACAATAATCCATGACCATTTTCGTCACAATGCTCCATGCCCCTTTCAACACAATGCTCCATGACAACTGTCACCACAATGCTCCATGGCCTTTGTCATCACAATTATACATGGCCCCTGTAATCACAGTGCTCCATGACCCCTTTCATCACAATGCTCCATGATCACTGTCATCACAATGCCACATGAGCCCTGTCATCACATTGCTCCATGGCCCCTGTCATTACAATGCTCCATGACCACTGTCATCACAATGTTCCATGATGGCTGTAATCACAATGACCCATGACACCTTTCCTCAGAAGGCTCCAGTACACCTGTCATCACAATGCTCCAATGCCCGTCTCATCACAAAGTTCCATGATCCTTGTCAGCACAACGTTACAGGACAATTGTCATCACAATGCTCCACGAAAACTGTCATCACAAAGTTGCCTGCCCATGTCATCAAAATGCTCCATGTCCCCTGTAATCACAATGTTCCATTACACCTGTCATCACAATGTTCCCTGCCCATGTCATCACAATGCTCCATTACCAATGAAATCAAAATGTTCGCCTGCCCTTGTCATCAAAATGCTCCATGGCCCCTTTAATCACAATGCTCCATGAACACTGTCATCACAATGTTCCATGACAGTTGTCATCACAATGCTCCATGACCCCTGTAATCACAATGCTCCATGCCCTTGTCATCACAATGCTCCAGAACTCTTGTCATCATAATGATGAATGCCCGTGTCATCACAAAGCTCCATGATACTTGTCATCACAATGTTCCATGGCCTTGTCATCACTATACTCCATGGCCCCCGTCATCACAGTGCTCCATGATACCTTTCATCACAATTCTAGATGACCACTGTCATCACAATGCCCCAAGACACATGTCATCACAATTCGCCATGGCCCTTGTCATCACAATGCTCCATGACCCGTGGCATCACAATGGTCCAGGACACTTGTCATCACAATGATCCATGACCACTTACATCACAATGCTCCTTGACTCCCGTCATCACAATGCTCCATAGCCTATGCATTCGCAATGCTACATGGTCCCTGTAATCACATTGCTCCATGATCCATTTCATCCCAGTGCTCTATGACCACTGTCATCACCATGCCCCATTATACCTGTCATCACAAAGTTCCATGGCCCCTGTCAGCACAATGTTCCATGACAGATGTCATCACTATCCTCCATGGTCCCTGTAATCACAATGCTCCATCCCCTTGTCAACGCAATGCTCCAGAACTCTTGTCATCATAATGCTCCATGCCCGCCTCATCACAATGCTCCATGACACTTGTCCTCACAATGCTCCATGGCCTTTGTCATCGCAATGCTCCATGGCCCCTGTTATCACAGTGCTCCATGTTACCTTTCATCACAATTCTAGATGACCATTGTCATCACAATGCCCCATGACACCTGTCATCACTATTCGCCATGGCACTTGTCATCACAATGCTCCATGATCCCTGTCATCATAATGTTCGATGACACTTGTCGTCACGGTGCTCCATGACCCCTGTCATCACAATATTCACTGCCCATGTAATCACAATGCTCCTGGTCCCCTGTAATCACAATGCTCCATAGCCTTAACATCACAATGCTCCAGAACTCTTGTCATCATTATGCCCCATGCCCATGTCATCACAATGCTCCTTAACCCCTGTCATCACAATGCTCCATGGCCTATGTATTCACAATGCTCCATGGCCCCTGTAGTCACATTGCTCCATGATCCTTTTCATCACAATGCTCTATGACCACTGTCATCACAATGCCACATGACACCTGTCATTACAATGCTCTATGGCCCCTGTCAGCACAATGTTCCATGGCAGATATCATCACAATGATCCATGACCGCTGTCATCACAATGTTCCCTGCCCTTGTCATCTCAATGATCCCTGGCCCCTGTAATCACAATGCCCCATACCCTTGTCATCGCAATGCTCCAGATCACTTCTCATCATAATGCTCCATGCCCATGTCATCACAATGCTCCATGGCTCCTGTCATCACAGTGCTCCGTGATACCTTTCATCGTAATGATAGATGACCACTGTCATCACAATGCTCCATGACACCTGTCATCAGATTTGGCCATGGCCCTTATCATCACAATGCTCCAGGACACTTGTCTTCACAATGTTCCATGGCGCATTTCATCACAATGCTCCATGACCACTTTCATCAAATTGCTCCATGATGCCTGTCCTCACAATGCTCCATGGCCTTTGTCATCAAAATTCTACATGGCCCCTGTAATAACAGTGCTTCAGGACAACATTTATCACAATGCTCCATGACCACTCTCATCACCATGCCAGATAAGACCTTTCATGACAATGCTCCATGGCCCTTGTCATCACAATATTCTATGACTTCTGTCATCACAATGCTCCATGCCCCTGTCATCACAATGCCCCATCACCCCTGCTATTACAATGCTCCATGACCCCTGTCCTCACAATGCCCCGAAACCCTTGTCATCACAATATTCCATGATCCGTGTAATCACGATGATCCATGAACCATTTCTGTACAATGCTCCAGTACCCCGTTCATTAAAATGCTCCATGGCACGTGTCATCAGAATGCTCCAGGAACCCTTCCATCACAATAATCCATGACCCGTTTCCTCACAATTCTCCAGGACCGCTTTCATCACAATGCTCCATTTCCTTGTCATCTCAATTCTTCATGGCCCCTGTCATCACAATGATCCATGCCCTTGTCATCAAAATGCTCCAGAACTCTTGTCATCACTATGCTCCATGCCCATGTCATCACAATGCTGCATGACCCCTGTCATCACAATGATACATGACCACTGTCATCGCAATGCCACATGAACCCTGTCATCACATTGCTCCATGATCCCTGTCATTACAATGCTCCATGACCACTGTCATCACAATGTTCCATGATCGCTGTAATCACAATGACCCATGACACCTTTCCTCAGAAGGCTCCATTACGCCTGTCATCAGAATGCTCCAATGCCCATCTCATCACAATGCTCCATGATCCGTGACAGCACAACGTTACAGGACAATTGTCATCACAATGCTCCATGACAACTGTCATCACAATGTTGCCTGCCCATGTCATTAAAATGCTCCATGTCCCCTGTAATCACAATGTTCCATTACACCTGTCATCACAATGTTCCCTGCCCATGTCATCACAATGCTCCATTACCAATGAAATCAAAATGTTCGCCTGCCCTTGTCATCAAAATGCTCCATGGCCCCTTTAATCACAATGCTCCATGAACACTGTCATCACAATGTTCCATGACAGTTGTCATCACAATGCTCCATGACCCCTGTAATCACAATGCTCCATGCCCTTGTCATCACAATGCTCCAGAACTCTTGTCATCATAATGATGAATGCCCGTGTCATCACAAAGCTCCATGATACTTGTCATCACAATGTTCCATGGCCTTGTCATCACTATACTCCATGGCCCCCGTCATCACAGTGCTCCATGATACCTTTCATCACAATTCTAGATGACCACTGTCATCACAATGCCCCAAGACACATGTCATCACAATTCGCCATGGCCCTTGTCATCACAATGCTCCATGACCCGTGGCATCACAATGGTCCAGGACACTTGTCATCACAATGATCCATGACCACTTACATCACAATGCTCCTTGACTCCCGTCATCACAATGCTCCATAGCCTATGCATTCGCAATGCTACATGGTCCCTGTAATCACATTGCTCCATGATCCATTTCATCCCAGTGCTCTATGACCACTGTCATCACCATGCCCCATTATACCTGTCATCACAAAGTTCCATGGCCCCTGTCAGCACAATGTTCCATGACAGATGTCATCACTATCCTCCATGGTCCCTGTAATCACAATGCTCCATCCCCTTGTCAACGCAATGCTCCAGAACTCTTGTCATCATAATGCTCCATGCCCGCCTCATCACAATGCTCCATGACACTTGTCCTCACAATGCTCCATGGCCCCTGTTATCACAGTGCTCCATGTTACCTTTCATCACAATTCTAGATGACCATTGTCATCACAATGCCCCATGACACCTGTCATCACTATTCGCCATGGCACTTGTCATCACAATGCTCCATGATCCCTGTCATCATAATGTTCGATGACACTTGTCGTCACGGTGCTCCATGACCCCTGTCATCACAATATTCACTGCCCATGTAATCACAATGCTCCTGGTCCCCTGTAATCACAATGCTCCATAGCCTTAACATCACAATGCTCCAGAACTCTTGTCATCATTATGCCCCATGCCCATGTCATCACAATGCTCCTTGACCCCTGTCATCACAATGCTCCATGGCCTATGTATTCACAATGCTCCATGGCCCCTGTAGTCACATTGCTCCATGATCCTTTTCATCACAATGCTCTATGACCACTGTCATCACAATGCCACATGACACCTGTCATTACAATGCTCTATGGCCCCTGTCAGCACAATGTTCCATGGCAGATATCATCACAATGATCCATGACCGCTGTCATCACAATGTTCCCTGCCCTTGTCATCTCAATGATCCCTGGCCCCTGTAATCACAATGCCCCATACCCTTGTCATCGCAATGCTCCAGATCACTTCTCATCATAATGCTCCATGCCCATGTCATCACAATGCTCCATGGCCCCTGTCATCACAGTGCTCCGTGATACCTTTCATCGTAATGATAGATGACCACTGTCATCACAATGCTCCATGACACCTGTCATCAGATTTGGCCATGGCCCTTATCATCACAATGCTCCAGGACACTTGTCTTCACAATGTTCCATGGCGCATTTCATCACAATGCTCCATGACCACTTTCATCAAATTGCTCCATGATGCCTGTCCTCACAATGCTCCATGGCCTTTGTCATCAAAATTCTACATGGCCCCTGTAATAACAGTGCTTCAGGACAACATTTATCACAATGCTCCATGACCACTCTCATCACCATGCCAGATAAGACCTTTCATGACAATGCTCCATGGCCCTTGTCATCACAATATTCTATGACTTCTGTCATCACAATGCTCCATGCCCCTGTCATCACAATGCCCCATCACCCCTGCTATTACAATGCTCCATGACCCCTGTCCTCACAATGCCCCGAAACCCTTGTCATCACAATATTCCATGATCCGTGTAATCACGATGATCCATGAACCATTTCTGTACAATGCTCCAGTACCCCGTTCATTAAAATGCTCCATGGCACGTGTCATCAGAATGCTCCAGGAACCCTTCCATCACAATAATCCATGACCCGTTTCCTCACAATTCTCCAGGACCGCTTTCATCACAATGCTCCATTTCCTTGTCATCTCAATTCTTCATGGCCCCTGTCATCACAATGATCCATGCCCTTGTCATCAAAATGCTCCAGAACTCTTGTCATCACTATGCTCCATGCCCATGTCATCACAATGCTGCATGACCCCTGTCATCACAATGATACATGACCACTGTCATCGCAATGCCACATGAACCCTGTCATCACATTGCTCCATGATCCCTGTCATTACAATGCTCCATGACCACTGTCATCACAATGTTCCATGATCGCTGTAATCACAATGACCCATGACACCTTTCCTCAGAAGGCTCCATTACGCCTGTCATCAGAATGCTCCAATGCCCATCTCATCACAATGCTCCATGATCCGTGACAGCACAACGTTACAGGACAATTGTCATCACAATGCTCCATGACAACTGTCATCACAATGTTGCCTGCCCATGTCATCAAAATGCTCCATGTCCCCTGTAATCACAATGTTCCATTACACCTGTCATCACAATGTTCCCTGCCCATGTCATCACAATGCTCCATTACCCATGTCATCGTAGTGATCCATGACCCCTTTCATCACAATGCTCCATGACACCTGTCATCACAATGCTCCGTGCTCTTTGTCACCACAATGCTCCATGACCACTGTCATCACCATGCCCCATGACCCCAGTCATCACAATGCTCCATAGCACTTGTCATCACAATGCTCCATTATCCCTGTCATCACAATGTTCCATGACTCTTGTCATCAAAATGCCTCATGATCCTTTTATTCACAATGCTCCATGACTCCTTTCATCACATGCTCCATGATACTTGTCATTACACTGTCCCATGACCTTTTTCATAACAATGCTCCATGATACCAGTCATCACAATAATCCATGACCATTTTCGTCACAATGCTCCATGCCCCTTTCAACACAATGCTCCATGACAACTGTCACCACAATGCTCCATGGCCTTTGTCATCACAATTATACATGGCCCCTGTAATCACAGTGCTCCATGACCCCTTTCATCACAATGCTCCATGATCACTGTCATCACAATGCCACATGAGCCCTGTCATCACATTGCTCCATGGCCCCTGTCATTACAATGCTCCATGACCACTGTCATCACAATGTTCCATGATGGCTGTAATCACAATGACCCATGACACCTTTCCTCAGAAGGCTCCAGTACACCTGTCATCACAATGCTCCAATGCCCGTCTCATCACAAAGTTCCATGATCCCTGTCAGCACAACGTTACAGGACAATTGTCATCACAATGCTCCACGAAAACTGTCATCACAATGTTGCCTGCCCATGTCATCAAAATGCTCCATGTCCCCTGTAATCACAATGTTCCATTACACCTGTCATCACAATGTTCCCTGCCCATGTCATCACAATGCTCCATTACCAATGAAATCAAAATGTTCGCCTGCCCTTGTCATCAAAATGCTCCATGGCCCCTTTAATCACAATGCTCCATGAACACTGTCATCACAATGTTCCATGACAGTTGTTATCACAATGCTCCATGACCCCTGTAATCACAATGCTCCATGCCCTTGTCATCACAATGCTCCAGAACTCTTGTCATCATAATGATGAATGCCCGTGTCATCACAAAGCTCCATGATACTTGTCATCACAATGTTCCATGGCCTTGTCATCACTATACTCCATGGCCCCCGTCATCACAGTGCTCCATGATACCTTTCATCACAATTCTAGATGACCACTGTCATCACAATGCCCCAAGACACATGTCATCACAATTCGCCATGGCCCTTGTCATCACAATGCTCCATGACCCGTGGCATCACAATGGTCCAGGACACTTGTCATCACAATGATCCATGACCACTTACATCACAATGCTCCTTGACTCCCGTCATCACAATGCTCCATAGCCTATGCATTCGCAATGCTACATGGTCCCTGTAATCACATTGCTCCATGATCCATTTCATCCCAGTGCTCTATGACCACTGTCATCACCATGCCCCATTATACCTGTCATCACAAAGTTCCATGGCCCCTGTCAGCACAATGTTCCATGACAGATGTCATCACTATCCTCCATGGTCCCTGTAATCACAATGCTCCATCCCCTTGTCAACGCAATGCTCCAGAACTCTTGTCATCATAATGCTCCATGCCCGCCTCATCACAATGCTCCATGACACTTGTCCTCACAATGCTCCATGGCCTTTGTCATCGCAATGCTCCATGGCCCCTGTTATCACAGTGCTCCATGTTACCTTTCATCACAATTCTAGATGACCATTGTCATCACAATGCCCCATGACACCTGTCATCACTATTCGCCATGGCACTTGTCATCACAATGCTCCATGATCCCTGTCATCATAATGTTCGATGACACTTGTCGTCACGGTGCTCCATGACCCCTGTCATCACAATATTCACTGCCCATGTAATCACAATGCTCCTGGTCCCCTGTAATCACAATGCTCCATAGCCTTAACATCACAATGCTCCAGAACTCTTGTCATCATTATGCCCCATGCCCATGTCATCACAATGCTCCTTGACCCCTGTCATCACAATGCTCCATGGCCTATGTATTCACAATGCTCCATGGCCCCTGTAGTCACATTGCTCCATGATCCTTTTCATCACAATGCTCTATGACCACTGTCATCACAATGCCACATGACACCTGTCATTACAATGCTCTATGGCCCCTGTCAGCACAATGTTCCATGGCAGATATCATCACAATGATCCATGACCGCTGTCATCACAATGTTCCCTGCCCTTGTCATCTCAATGATCCCTGGCCCCTGTAATCACAATGCCCCATACCCTTGTCATCGCAATGCTCCAGATCACTTCTCATCATAATGCTCCATGCCCATGTCATCACAATGCTCCATGGCCCCTGTCATCACAGTGCTCCGTGATACCTTTCATCGTAATGATAGATGACCACTGTCATCACAATGCTCCATGACACCTGTCATCAGATTTGGCCATGGCCCTTATCATCACAATGCTCCAGGACACTTGTCTTCACAATGTTCCATGGCGCATTTCATCACAATGCTCCATGACCACTTTCATCAAATTGCTCCATGATGCCTGTCCTCACAATGCTCCATGGCCTTTGTCATCAAAATTCTACATGGCCCTTGTAATAACAGTGCTTCAGGACAACATTTATCACAATGCTCCATGACCACTCTCATCACCATGCCAGATAAGACCTTTCATGACAATGCTCCATGGCCCTTGTCATCACAATATTCTATGACTTCTGTCATCACAATGCTCCATGCCCCTGTCATCACAATGCCCCATCACCCCTGCTATTACAATGCTCCATGACCCCTGTCCTCACAATGCCCCGAAACCCTTGTCATCACAATATTCCATGATCCGTGTAATCACGATGATCCATGAACCATTTCTGTACAATGCTCCAGTACCCCGTTCATTAAAATGCTCCATGGCACGTGTCATCAGAATGCTCCAGGAACCCTTCCATCACAATAATCCATGACCCGTTTCCTCACAATTCTCCAGGACCGCTTTCATCACAATGCTCCATTTCCTTGTCATCTCAATTCTTCATGGCCCCTGTCATCACAATGATCCATGCCCTTGTCATCAAAATGCTCCAGAACTCTTGTCATCACTATGCTCCATGCCCATGTCATCACAATGCTGCATGACCCCTGTCATCACAATGATACATGACCACTGTCATCGCAATGCCACATGAACCCTGTCATCACATTGCTCCATGATCCCTGTCATTACAATGCTCCATGACCACTGTCATCACAATGTTCCATGATCGCTGTAATCACAATGACCCATGACACCTTTCCTCAGAAGGCTCCATTACGCCTGTCATCAGAATGCTCCAATGCCCATCTCATCACAATGCTCCATGATCCGTAACAGCACAACGTTACAGGACAATTGTCATCACAATGCTCCATGACAACTGTCATCACAATGTTGCCTGCCCATGTCATCAAAATGCTCCATGTCCCCTGTAATCACAATGTTCCATTACACCTGTCATCACAATGTTCCCTGCCCATGTCATCACAATGCTCCATTACCCATGTCATCGTAGTGATCCATGACCCCTTTCATCACAATGCTCCATGACACCTGTCATCACAATGCTCCGTGCTCTTTGTCACCACAATGCTCCATGACCACTGTCATCACCATGCCCCATGACCCCAGTCATCACAATGCTCCATAGCACTTGTCATCACAATGCTCCATTATCCCTGTCATCACAATGTTCCATGACTCTTGTCATCAAAATGCCTCATGATCCTTTTACTCACAATGCTCCATGACTCCTTTCATCACATGCTCCATGATACTTGTCATTACACTGTCCCATGACCTTTTTCATAACAATGCTCCATGATACCAGTCATCACAATAATCCATGACCATTTTCGTCACAATGCTCCATGCCCCTTTCAACACAATGCTCCATGACAACTGTCACCACAATGCTCCATGGCCTTTGTCATCACAATTATACATGGCCCCTGTAATCACAGTGCTCCATGACCCCTTTCATCACAATGCTCCATGATCACTGTCATCACAATGCCACATGAGCCCTGTCATCACATTGCTCCATGGCCCCTGTCATTACAATGCTCCATGACCACTGTCATCACAATGTTCCATGATGGCTGTAATCACAATGACCCATGACACCTTTCCTCAGAAGGCTCCAGTACACCTGTCATCACAATGCTCCAATGCCCGTCTCATCACAAAGTTCCATGATCCCTGTCAGCACAACGTTACAGGACAATTGTCATCACAATGCTCCACGAAAACTGTCATCACAATGTTGCCTGCCCATGTCATCAAAATGCTCCATGTCCCCTGTAATCACAATGTTCCATTACACCTGTCATCACAATGTTCCCTGCCCATGTCATCACAATGCTCCATTACCAATGAAATCAAAATGTTCGCCTGCCCTTGTCATCAAAATGCTCCATGGCCCCTTTAATCACAATGCTCCATGAACACTGTCATCACAATGTTCCATGACAGTTGTCATCACAATGCTCCATGACCCCTGTAATCACAATGCTCCATGCCCTTGTCATCACAATGCTCCAGAACTCTTGTCATCATAATGATGAATGCCCGTGTCATCACAAAGCTCCATGATACTTGTCATCACAATGTTCCATGGCCTTGTCATCACTATACTCCATGGCCCCCGTCATCACAGTGCTCCATGATACCTTTCATCACAATTCTAGATGACCACTGTCATCACAATGCCCCAAGACACATGTCATCACAATTCGCCATGGCCCTTGTCATCACAATGCTCCATGACCCGTGGCATCACAATGGTCCAGGACACTTGTCATCACAATGATCCATGACCACTTACATCACAATGCTCCTTGACTCCCGTCATCACAATGCTCCATAGCCTATGCATTCGCAATGCTACATGGTCCCTGTAATCACATTGCTCCATGATCCATTTCATCCCAATGCTCTATGACCACTGTCATCACCATGCCCCATTATACCTGTCATCACAAAGTTCCATGGCCCCTGTCAGCACAATGTTCCATGACAGATGTCATCACTATCCTCCATGGTCCCTGTAATCACAATGCTCCATCCCCTTGTCAACGCAATGCTCCAGAACTCTTGTCATCATAATGCTCCATGCCCGCCTCATCACAATGCTCCATGACACTTGTCCTCACAATGCTCCATGGCCCCTGTTATCACAGTGCTCCATGTTACCTTTCATCACAATTCTAGATGACCATTGTCATCACAATGCCCCATGACACCTGTCATCACTATTCGCCATGGCACTTGTCATCACAATGCTCCATGATCCCTGTCATCATAATGTTCGATGACACTTGTCGTCACGGTGCTCCATGACCCCTGTCATCACAATATTCACTGCCCATGTAATCACAATGCTCCTGGTCCCCTGTAATCACAATGCTCCATAGCCTTAACATCACAATGCTCCAGAACTCTTGTCATCATTATGCCCCATGCCCATGTCATCACAATGCTCCTTGACCCCTGTCATCACAATGCTCCATGGCCTATGTATTCACAATGCTCCATGGCCCCTGTAGTCACATTGCTCCATGATCCTTTTCATCACAATGCTCTATGACCACTGTCATCACAATGCCACATGACACCTGTCATTACAATGCTCTATGGCCCCTGTCAGCACAATGTTCCATGGCAGATATCATCACAATGATCCATGACCGCTGTCATCACAATGTTCCCTGCCCTTGTCATCTCAATGATCCCTGGCCCCTGTAATCACAATGCCCCATACCCTTGTCATCGCAATGCTCCAGATCACTTCTCATCATAATGCTCCATGCCCATGTCATCACAATGCTCCATGGCCCCTGTCATCACAGTGCTCCGTGATACCTTTCATCGTAATGATAGATGACCACTGTCATCACAATGCTCCATGACACCTGTCATCAGATTTGGCCATGGCCCTTATCATCACAATGCTCCAGGACACTTGTCTTCACAATGTTCCATGGCGCATTTCATCACAATGCTCCATGACCACTTTCATCAAATTGCTCCATGATGCCTGTCATCACAATGCTCCATGGCCTTTGTCATCAAAATTCTACATGGCCCCTGTAATAACAGTGCTTCAGGACAACTTTTATCACAATGCTCCATGACCACTCTCATCACCATGCCAGATAAGACCTTTCATGACAATGCTCCATGGCCCTTGTCATCACAATATTCTATGACTTCTGTCATCACAATGCTCCATGCCCCTGTCATCACAATGCCCCATCACCCCTGCTATTACAATGCTCCATGACCCCTGTCCTCACAATGCCCCGAAACCCTTGTCATCACAATATTCCATGATCCGTGTAATCACGATGATCCATGAACCATTTCTGTACAATGCTCCAGTACCCCGTTCATTAAAATGCTCCATGGCACGTGTCATCAGAATGCTCCAGGAACCCTTCCATCACAATAATCCATGACCCGTTTCCTCACAATTCTCCAGGACCGCTTTCATCACAATGCTCCATTTCCTTGTCATCTCAATTCTTCATGGCCCCTGTCATCACAATGATCCATGCCCTTGTCATCAAAATGCTCCAGAACTCTTGTCATCACTATGCTCCATGCCCATGTCATCACAATGCTGCATGACCCCTGTCATCACAATGATACATGACCACTGTCATCGCAATGCCACATGAACCCTGTCATCACATTGCTCCATGACCCCTGTCATTACAATGCTCCATGACCACTGTCATCACAATGTTCCATGATCGCTGTAATCACAATGACCCATGACACCTTTCCTCAGAAGGCTCCATTACGCCTGTCATCAGAATGCTCCAATGCCCATCTCATCACAATGCTCCATGATCCGTGACAGCACAACGTTACAGGACAATTGTCATCACAATGCTCCATGACAACTGTCATCACAATGTTGCCTGCCCATGTCATTAAAATGCTCCATGTCCCCTGTAATCACAATGTTCCATTACACCTGTCATCACAATGTTCCCTGCCCATGTCATCACAATGCTCCATTACCAATGAAATCAAAATGTTCGCCTGCCCTTGTCATCAAAATGCTCCATGGCCCCTTTAATCACAATGCTCCATGAACACTGTCATCACAATGTTCCATGACAGTTGTCATCACAATGCTCCATGACCCCTGTAATCACAATGCTCCATGCCCTTGTCATCACAATGCTCCAGAACTCTTGTCATCATAATGATGAATGCCCGTGTCATCACAAAGCTCCATGATACTTGTCATCACAATGTTCCATGGCCTTGTCATCACTATACTCCATGGCCCCCGTCATCACAGTGCTCCATGATACCTTTCATCACAATTCTACATGACCACTGTCATCACAATGCCCCAAGACACATGTCATCACAATTCGCCATGGCCCTTGTCATCACAATGCTCCATGACCCGTGGCATCACAATGGTCCAGGACACTTGTCATCACAATGATCCATGACCACTTACATCACAATGCTCCTTGACTCCCGTCATCACAATGCTCCATAGCCTATGCATTCGCAATGCTACATGGTCCCTGTAATCACATTGCTCCATGATCCATTTCATCCCAGTGCTCTATGACCACTGTCATCACCATGCCCCATTATACCTGTCATCACAAAGTTCCATGGCCCCTGTCAGCACAATGTTCCATGACAGATGTCATCACTATCCTCCATGGTCCCTGTAATCACAATGCTCCATCCCCTTGTCAACGCAATGCTCCAGAACTCTTGTCATCATAATGCTCCATGCCCGCCTCATCACAATGCTCCATGACACTTGTCCTCACAATGCTCCATGGCCTTTGTCATCGCAATGCTCCATGGCCCCTGTTATCACAGTGCTCCATGTTACCTTTCATCACAATTCTAGATGACCATTGTCATCACAATGCCCCATGACACCTGTCATCACTATTCGCCATGGCACTTGTCATCACAATGCTCCATGATCCCTGTCATCATAATGTTCGATGACACTTGTCGTCACGGTGCTCCATGACCCCTGTCATCACAATATTCACTGCCCATGTAATCACAATGCTCCTGGTCCCCTGTAATCACAATGCTCCATAGCCTTAACATCACAATGCTCCAGAACTCTTGTCATCATTATGCCCCATGCCCATGTCATCACAATGCTCCTTGACCCCTGTCATCACAATGCTCCATGGCCTATGTATTCACAATGCTCCATGGCCCCTGTAGTCACATTGCTCCATGATCCTTTTCATCACAATGCTCTATGACCACTGTCATCACAATGCCACATGACACCTGTCATTACAATGCTCTATGGCCCCTGTCAGCACAATGTTCCATGGCAGATATCATCACAATGATCCATGACCGCTGTCATCACAATGTTCCCTGCCCTTGTCATCTCAATGATCCCTGGCCCCTGTAATCACAATGCCCCATACCCTTGTCATCGCAATGCTCCAGATCACTTCTCATCATAATGCTCCATGCCCATGTCATCACAATGCTCCATGGCCCCTGTCATCACAGTGCTCCGTGATACCTTTCATCGTAATGATAGATGACCACTGTCATCACAATGCTCCATGACACCTGTCATCAGATTTGGCCATGGCCCTTATCATCACAATGCTCCAGGACACTTGTCTTCACAATGTTCCATGGCGCATTTCATCACAATGCTCCATGACCACTTTCATCAAATTGCTCCATGATGCCTGTCCTCACAATGCTCCATGGCCTTTGTCATCAAAATTCTACATGGCCCCTGTAATAACAGTGCTTCAGGACAACATTTATCACAATGCTCCATGACCACTCTCATCACCATGCCAGATAAGACCTTTCATGACAATGCTCCATGGCCCTTGTCATCACAATATTCTATGACTTCTGTCATCACAATGCTCCATGCCCCTGTCATCACAATGCCCCATCACCCCTGCTATTACAATGCTCCATGACCCCTGTCCTCACAATGCCCCGAAACCCTTGTCATCACAATATTCCATGATCCGTGTAATCACGATGATCCATGAACCATTTCTGTACAATGCTCCAGTACCCCGTTCATTAAAATGCTCCATGGCACGTGTCATCAGAATGCTCCAGGAACCCTTCCATCACAATAATCCATGACCCGTTTCCTCACAATTCTCCAGGACCGCTTTCATCACAATGCTCCATTTCCTTGTCATCTCAATTCTTCATGGCCCCTGTCATCACAATGATCCATGCCCTTGTCATCAAAATGCTCCAGAACTCTTGTCATCACTATGCTCCATGCCCATGTCATCACAATGCTGCATGACCCCTGTCATCACAATGATACATGACCACTGTCATCGCAATGCCACATGAACCCTGTCATCACATTGCTCCATGATCCCTGTCATTACAATGCTCCATGACCACTGTCATCACAATGTTCCATGATCGCTGTAATCACAATGACCCATGACACCTTTCCTCAGAAGGCTCCATTACGCCTGTCATCAGAATGCTCCAATGCCCATCTCATCACAATGCTCCATGATCCGTGACAGCACAACGTTACAGGACAATTGTCATCACAATGCTCCATGACAACTGTCATCACAATGTTGCCTGCCCATGTCATCAAAATGCTCCATGTCCCCTGTAATCACAATGTTCCATTACACCTGTCATCACAATGTTCCCTGCCCATGTCATCACAATGCTCCATTACCCATGTCATCGTAGTGATCCATGACCCCTTTCATCACAATGCTCCATGACACCTGTCATCACAATGCTCCGTGCTCTTTGTCACCACAATGCTCCATGACCACTGTCATCACCATGCCCCATGACCCCAGTCATCACAATGCTCCATAGCACTTGTCATCACAATGCTCCATTATCCCTGTCATCACAATGTTCCATGACTCTTGTCATCAAAATGCCTCATGATCCTTTTACTCACAATGCTCCATGACTCCTTTCATCACATGCTCCATGATACTTGTCATTACACTGTCCCATGACCTTTTTCATAACAATGCTCCATGATACCAGTCATCACAATAATCCATGACCATTTTCGTCACAATGCTCCATGCCCCTTTCAACACAATGCTCCATGACAACTGTCACCACAATGCTCCATGGCCTTTGTCATCACAATTATACATGGCCCCTGTAATCACAGTGCTCCATGACCCCTTTCATCACAATGCTCCATGATCACTGTCATCACAATGCCACATGAGCCCTGTCATCACATTGCTCCATGGCCCCTGTCATTACAATGCTCCATGACCACTGTCATCACAATGTTCCATGATGGCTGTAATCACAATG
This sequence comes from Balaenoptera ricei, assembly GCF_028023285.1. Lineage (NCBI taxonomy): Eukaryota > Metazoa > Chordata > Mammalia > Artiodactyla > Balaenopteridae > Balaenoptera > Balaenoptera ricei. The sequence goes on from NW_026777686.1 coordinate 35,899, forward strand.
ACCCATGACACCTTTCCTCAGAAGGCTCCAGTACACCTGTCATCACAATGCTCCAATGCCCGTCTCATCACAAAGTTCCATGATCCCTGTCAGCACAACGTTACAGGACAATTGTCATCACAATGCTCCACGAAAACTGTCATCACAATGTTGCCTGCCCATGTCATCAAAATGCTCCATGTCCCCTGTAATCACAATGTTCCATTACACCTGTCATCACAATGTTCCCTGCCCATGTCATCACAATGCTCCATTACCAATGAAATCAAAATGTTCGCCTGCCCTTGTCATCAAAATGCTCCATGGCCCCTTTAATCACAATGCTCCATGAACACTGTCATCACAATGTTCCATGACAGTTGTCATCACAATGCTCCATGACCCCTGTAATCACAATGCTCCATGCCCTTGTCATCACAATGCTCCAGAACTCTTGTCATCATAATAATGAATGCCCGTGTCATCACAAAGCTACATGATACTTGTCATCACAATGTTCCATGGCCTTGTCATCACTATACTCCATGGCCCCCGTCATCACAGTGCTCCATGATACCTTTCATCACAATCCTAGATGATCACTGTCATCACAATGCCCCAAGACACATGTCATCACAATTCGCCATGGCCCTTGTCATCACAATGCTCCATGACCCGTGGCATCACAATGGTCCAGGACACTTGTCATCACAATGATCCATGACCACTTACATCACAATGCTCCTTGACTCCCGTCATCACAATGCTCCATAGCCTATGCATTCGCAATGCTACATGGTCCCTGTAATCACATTGCTCCATGATCCATTTCATCCCAGTGCTCTATGACCACTGTCATCACCATGCCCCATTATACCTGTCATCACAAAGTTCCATGGCCCCTGTCAGCACAATGTTCCATGACAGATGTCATCACTATCCTCCATGGTCCCTGTAATCACAATGCTCCATCCCCTTGTCAACGCAATGCTCCAGAACTCTTGTCATCATAATGCTCCATGCCCGCCTCATCACAATGCTCCATGACACTTGTCCTCACAATGCTCCATGGCCTTTGTCATCGCAATGCTCCATGGCCCCTGTTATCACAGTGCTCCATGTTACCTTTCATCACAATTCTAGATGACCATTGTCATCACAATGCCCCATGACACCTGTCATCACTATTCGCCATGGCACTTGTCATCACAATGCTCCATGATCCCTGTCATCATAATGTTCGATGACACTTGTCGTCACGGTGCTCCATGACCCCTGTCATCACAATATTCACTGCCCATGTAATCACAATGCTCCTGGTCCCCTGTAATCACAATGCTCCATAGCCTTAACATCACAATGCTCCAGAACTCTTGTCATCCTTATGCCCCATGCCCATGTCATCACAATGCTCCTTGACCCCTGTCATCACAATGCTCCATGGCCTATGTATTCACAATGCTCCATGGCCCCTGTAGTCACATTGCTCCATGATCCTTTTCATCACAATGCTCTATGACCACTGTCATCACAATGCCACATGACACCTGTCATTACAATGCTCTATGGCCCCTGTCAGCACAATGTTCCATGGCAGATATCATCACAATGATCCATGACCGCTGTCATCACAATGTTCCCTGCCCTTGTCATCTCAATGATCCCTGGCCCCTGTAATCACAATGCCCCATACCCTTGTCATCGCAATGCTCCAGATCACTTCTCATCATAATGCTCCATGCCCATGTCATCACAATGCTCCATGGCCCCTGTCATCACAGTGCTCCGTGATACCTTTCATCGTAATGATAGATGACCACTGTCATCACAATGCTCCATGACACCTGTCATCAGATTTGGCCATGGCCCTTATCATCACAATGCTCCAGGACACTTGTCTTCACAATGTTCCATGGCGCATTTCATCACAATGCTCCATGACCACTTTCATCAAATTGCTCCATGATGCCTGTCATCACAATGCTCCATGGCCTTTGTCATCAAAATTCTACATGGCCCCTGTAATAACAGTGCTTCAGGACAACTTTTATCACAATGCTCCATGACCACTCTCATCACCATGCCAGATAAGACCTTTCATGACAATGCTCCATGGCCCTTGTCATCACAATATTCTATGACTTCTGTCATCACAATGCTCCATGCCCCTGTCATCACAATGCCCCATCACCCCTGCTATTACAATGCTCCATGACCCCTGTCCTCACAATGCCCCGAAACCCTTGTCATCACAATGTTCCATGATCCGTGTAATCACGATGATCCATGAACCATTTCTGTACAATGCTCCAGTACCCCGTTCATTAAAATGCTCCATGGCACTTGTCATCAGAATGCTGCAGGAACCCTTCCATCACAATAATCCATGACCCGTTTCCTCACAATTCTCCAGGACCGCTTTCATCACAATGCTCCATTTCCTTGTCATCTCAATTCTTCATGGCCCCTGTCATCACAATGATCCATGCCCTTGTCATCAAAATGCTCCAGAACTCTTGTCATCACTATGCTCCATGCCCATGTCATCACAATGCTGCATGACCCCTGTCATCACAATGATACATGACCACTGTCATCACAATGCCACATGAGCCCTGTCATCACATTGCTCCATGGCCCCTGTCATTACAATGCTCCATGACCACTGTCATCACAATGTTCCATGATCGCTGTAATCACAATGACCCATGACACCTTTCCTCAGAAGGCTCCATTACGCCTGTCATCAGAATGCTCCAATGCCCATCTCATCACAATGCTCCATGATCCGTGACAGCACAACGTTACAGGACAATTGTCATCACAATGCTCCATGACAACTGTCATCACAATGTTGCCTGCCCATGTCATCAAAATGCTCCATGTCCCCTGTAATCACAATGTTCCATTACACCTGTCATCACAATGTTCCCTGCCCATGTCATCACAATGCTCCATTACCCATGTCATCGTAGTGATCCATGACCCCTTTCATCACAATGCTCCATGACACCTGTCATCACAATGCTCCGTGCTCTTTGTCACCACAATGCTCCATGACCACTGTCATCACCATGCCCCATGACCCCAGTCATCACAATGCTCCATAGCACTTGTCATCACAATGCTCCATTATCCCTGTCATCACAATGTTCCATGACTCTTGTCATCAAAATGCCTCATGATCCTTTTACTCACAATGCTCCATGACTCCTTTCATCACATGCTCCATGATACTTGTCATTACACTGTCCCATGACCTTTTTCATAACAATGCTCCATGATACCAGTCATCACAATAATCCATGACCATTGTCGTCACAATGCTCCATGCCCCTTTCAACACAATGCTCCATGACAACTGTCACCACAATGCTCCATGGCCTTTGTCATCACAATTATACATGGCCCCTGTAATCACAGTGCTCCATGACCCCTTTCATCACAATGCTCCATGATCACTGTCATCACAATGCCACATGAGCCCTGTCATCACATTGCTCCATGGCCCCTGTCATTACAATGCTCCATGACCACTGTCATCACAATGTTCCATGATGGCTGTAATCACAATGACCCATGACACCTTTCCTCAGAAGGCTCCAGTACACCTGTCATCACAATGCTCCAATGCCCGTCTCATCACAAAGTTCCATGATCCCTGTCAGCACAACGTTACAGGACAATTGTCATCACAATGCTCCACGAAAACTGTCATCACAATGTTGCCTGCCCATGTCATCAAAATGCTCCATGTCCCCTGTAATCACAATGTTCCATTACACCTGTCATCACAATGTTCCCTGCCCATGTCATCACAATGCTCCATTACCAATGAAATCAAAATGTTCGCCTGCCCTTGTCATCAAAATGCTCCATGGCCCCTTTAATCACAATGCTCCATGAACACTGTCATCACAATGTTCCATGACAGTTGTCATCACAATGCTCCATGACCCCTGTAATCACAATGCTCCATGCCCTTGTCATCACAATGCTCCAGAACTCTTGTCATCATAATGATGAATGCCCGTGTCATCACAAAGCTACATGATACTTGTCATCACAATGTTCCATGGCCTTGTCATCACTATACTCCATGGCCCCCGTCATCACAGTGCTCCATGATACCTTTCATCACAATCCTAGATGATCACTGTCATCACAATGCCCCAAGACACATGTCATCACAATTCGCCATGGCCCTTGTCATCACAATGCTCCATGACCCGTGGCATCACAATGGTCCAGGACACTTGTCATCACAATGATCCATGACCACTTACATCACAATGCTCCTTGACTCCCGTCATCACAATGCTCCATAGCCTATGCATTCGCAATGCTACATGGTCCCTGTAATCACATTGCTCCATGATCCATTTCATCCCAGTGCTCTATGACCACTGTCATCACCATGCCCCATTATACCTGTCATCACAAAGTTCCATGGCCCCTGTCAGCACAATGTTCCATGACAGATGTCATCACTATCCTCCATGGTCCCTGTAATCACAATGCTCCATCCCCTTGTCAACGCAATGCTCCAGAACTCTTGTCATCATAATGCTCCATGCCCGCCTCATCACAATGCTCCATGACACTTGTCCTCACAATGCTCCATGGCCTTTGTCATCGCAATGCTCCATGGCCCCTGTTATCACAGTGCTCCATGTTACCTTTCATCACAATTCTAGATGACCATTGTCATCACAATGCCCCATGACACCTGTCATCACTATTCGCCATGGCACTTGTCATCACAATGCTCCATGATCCCTGTAATCATAATGTTCGATGACACTTGTCGTCACGGTGCTCCATGACCCCTGTCATCACAATATTCACTGCCCATGTAATCACAATGCTCCTGGTCCCCTGTAATCACAATGCTCCATAGCCTTAACATCACAATGCTCCAGAACTCTTGTCATCATTATGCCCCATGCCCATGTCATCACAATGCTCCTTGACCCCTGTCATCACAATGCTCCATGGCCTATGTATTCACAATGCTCCATGGCCCCTGTAGTCACATTGCTCCATGATCCTTTTCATCACAATGCTCTATGACCACTGTCATCACAATGCCACATGACACCTGTCATTACAATGCTCTATGGCCCCTGTCAGCACAATGTTCCATGGCAGATATCATCACAATGATCCATGACCGCTGTCATCACAATGTTCCCTGCCCTTGTCATCTCAATGATCCCTGGCCCCTGTAATCACAATGCCCCATACCCTTGTCATCGCAATGCTCCAGATCACTTCTCATCATAATGCTCCATGCCCATGTCATCACAATGCTCCATGGCCCCTGTCATCACAGTGCTCCGTGATACCTTTCATCGTAATGATAGATGACCACTGTCATCACAATGCTCCATGACACCTGTCATCAGATTTGGCCATGGCCCTTATCATCACAATGCTCCAGGACACTTGTCTTCACAATGTTCCATGGCGCATTTCATCACAATGCTCCATGACCACTTTCATCAAATTGCTCCATGATGCCTGTCATCACAATGCTCCATGGCCTTTGTCATCAAAATTCTACATGGCCCCTGTAATAACAGTGCTTCAGGACAACTTTTATCACAATGCTCCATGACCACTCTCATCACCATGCCAGATAAGACCTTTCATGACAATGCTCCATGGCCCTTGTCATCACAATATTCTATGACTTCTGTCATCACAATGCTCCATGCCCCTGTCATCACAATGCCCCATCACCCCTGCTATTACAATGCTCCATGACCCCTGTCCTCACAATGCCCCGAAACCCTTGTCATCACAATGTTCCATGATCCGTGTAATCACGATGATCCATGAACCATTTCTGTACAATGCTCCAGTACCCCGTTCATTAAAATGCTCCATGGCACTTGTCATCAGAATGCTGCAGGAACCCTTCCATCACAATAATCCATGACCCGTTTCCTCACAATTCTCCAGGACCGCTTTCATCACAATGCTCCATTTCCTTGTCATCTCAATTCTTCATGGCCCCTGTCATCACAATGATCCATGCCCTTGTCATCAAAATGCTCCAGAACTCTTTTCATCACTATGCTCCATGCCCATGTCATCACAATGCTGCATGACCCCTGTCATCACAATGATACATGACCACTGTCATCACAATGCCACATGAGCCCTGTCATCACATTGCTCCATGGCCCCTGTCATTACAATGCTCCATGACCACTGTCATCACAATGTTCCATGATCGCTGTAATCACAATGACCCATGACACCTTTCCTCAGAAGGCTCCATTACGCCTGTCATGAGAATGCTCCAATGCCCATCTCATCACAATGCTCCATGATCCGTGACAGCACAACGTTACAGGACAATTGTCATCACAATGCTCCATGACAACTCTCATCACAATGTTGCCTGCCCATGTCATCAAAATGCTCCATGTCCCCTGTAATCACAATGTTCCATTACACCTGTCATCACAATGTTCCCTGCTCATGTCATCACAATGCTCCATTACCCATGTCATCGTAGTGATCCATGACCCCTTTCATCACAATGCTCCATGACACCTGTCATCACAATGCTCCGTGCTCTTTGTCACCACAATGCTCCATGACCACTGTCATCACCATGCCCCATGACCCCAGTCATCACAATGCTCCATAGCACTTGTCATCACAATGCTCCATTATCCCTGTCATCACAATGTTCCATGACTCTTGTCATCAAAATGCCTCATGATCCTTTTACTCACAATGCTCCATGACTCCTTTCATCACATGCTCCATGATACTTGTCATTACACTGTCCCATGACCTTTTTCATAACAATGCTCCATGATACCAGTCATCACAATAATCCATGACCATTTTCGTCACAATGCTCCATGCCCCTTTCAACACAATGCTCCATGACAACTGTCACCACAATGCTCCATGGCCTTTGTCATCACAATTATACATGGCCCCTGTAATCACAGTGCTCCATGACCCCTTTCATCACAATGCTCCATGATCACTGTCATCACAATGCCACATGAGCCCTGTCATCACATTGCTCCATGGCCCCTGTCATTACAATGCTCCATGACCACTGTCATCACAATGTTCCATGATGGCTGTAATCACAATGACCCATGACACCTTTCCTCAGAAGGCTCCAGTACACCTGTCATCACAATGCTCCAATGCCCGTCTCATCACAAAGTTCCATGATCCCTATCAGCACAACGTTACAGGACAATTGTCATCACAATGCTCCACGACAACTGTCATCACAATGTTGCCTGCCCATGTCATCAAAATGCTCCATGTCCCCTGTAATCACAATGTTCCATTACACCTGTCATCACAATGTTCCCTGCCCATGTCATCACAATGCTCCATTACCAATGAAATCAAAATGTTCGCCTGCCCTTGTCATCAAAATGCTCCATGGCCCCTTTAATCACAATGCTCCATGAACACTGTCATCACCATGTTCCATGACAGTTGTCATCACAATGCTCCATGACCCCTGTAATCACAATGCTCCATGCCCTTGTCATCACAATGCTCCAGAACTCTTGTCATCATAATGATGAATGCCCGTGTCATCACAAAGCTCCATGATACTTGTCATCACAATGTTCCATGGCCTTGTCATCACTATACTCCATGGCCCCCGTCATCACAGTGCTCCATGATACCTTTCATCACAATTCTAGATGACCACTGTCATCACAATGCCCCGAGACACATGTCATCACAATTCGCCATGGCCCTTGTCATCACAATGCTCCATGACCCGTGGCATCACAATGGTCCAGGACACTTGTCATCACAATGATCCATGACCACTTACATCACAATGCTCCTTGACTCCCGTCATCACAATGCTCCATAGCCTATGCATTCGCAATGCTACATGGTCCCTGTAATCACATTGCTCCATGATCCATTTCATCCCAATGCTCTATGACCACTGTCATCACCATGCCCCATTATACCTGTCATCACAAAGTTCCATGGCCCCTGTCAGCACAATGTTCCATGACAGATGTCATCACTATCCTCCATGGTCCCTGTAATCACAATGCTCCATCCGCTTGTCAACGCAATGTTCCAGAACTCTTGTCATCATAATGCTCCATGCCCGCCTCATCACAATGCTCCATGACACTTGTCCTCACAATGCTCCATGGCCTTTGTCATCGCAATGCTCCATGGCCCCTGTTATCACAGTGCTCCATGTTACCTTTCATCACAATTCTAGATGACCATTGTCATCACAATGCCCCATGACACCTGTCATCACTATTCGCCATGGCACTTGTCATCACAATGCTCCATGACCCGTGGCATCACAATGATCCAGGACCACTTACATCACAATGCTCCTTGACTCCTGTCATCACATTGCTCCATGGCCCCTGTCATTACAATGCTCCATGACCACTGTCATCACAATGTTCCATGATGGCTGTAATCACAATGACCCATGACACCTTTCCTCAGAAGGCTCCAGTACACCTGTCATCACAATGCTCCAATGCCCGTCTCATCACAAAGTTCCATGATCCCTGTCAGCACAATGTTACAGGACAATTGTCATCACAATGCTCCATGACAACTGTCATCACAATGTTGCCTGCCCATGTCATCAAAATGCTCCATGTCCCCTGTAATCACAATGTTCCTTTACACCTGTCATCACAATGTTCCCTGCCCATGTCATCACAATGCTCCATTACCAATGAAATCAAAATGTTCGCCTGCCCTTGTCATCAAAATGCTCCATGGCCCCTTTAATCACAATGCTCCATGAACACTGTCATCACAATGTTCCATGACAGTTGTCATCACAATGCTCCATGACCCCTGTAATCACAATGCTCCATGCCCTTGTCATCACAATGCTCCAGAACTCTTGTCATCATAATGATGAATGCCCGTGTCATCACAAAGCTCCATGATACTTGTCATCACAATGTTCCATGGCCTTGTCATCACTATACTCCATGGCCCCCGTCATCACAGTGCTCCATGATACCTTTCATCACAATTCTAGATGACCACTGTCATCACAATGCCCCAAGACACATGTCATCACAATTCGCCATGGCCCTTGTCATCACAATGCTCCATGACCCGTGGCATCACAATGGTCCAGGACACTTGTCATCACAATGATCCATGACCACTTACATCACAATGCTCCTTGACTCCCGTCATCACAATGCTCCATAGCCTATGCATTCGCAATGCTACATGGTCCCTGTAATCACATTGCTCCATGATCCATTTCATCCCAATGCTCTATGACCACTGTCATCACCATGCCCCATTATACCTGTCATCACAAAGTTCCATGGCCCCTGTCAGCACAATGTTCCATGACCGATGTCATCACTATCCTCCATGGTCCCTGTAATCACAATGCTCCATCCCCTTGTCAACGCAATGCTCCAGAACTCTTGTCATCATAATGCTCCATGCCCGCCTCATCACAATGCTCCATGACACTTGTCCTCACAATGCTCCATGGCCCCTGTTATCACAGTGCTCCATGTTACCTTTCATCACAATTCTAGATGACCATTGTCATCACAATGCCCCATGACACCTGTCATCACTATTCGCCATGGCACTTGTCATCACAATGCTCCATGATCCCTGTCATCATAATGTTCGATGACACTTGTCGTCACGGTGCTCCATGACCCCTGTCATCACAATATTCACTGCCCATGTAATCACAATGCTCCTGGTCCCCTGTAATCACAATGCTCCATAGCCTTAACATCACAATGCTCCAGAACTCTTGTCATCATTATGCCCCATGCCCATGTCATCACAATGCTCCTTGACCCCTGTCATCACAATGCTCCATGGCCTATGTATTCACAATGCTCCATGGCCCCTGTAGTCACATTGCTCCATGATCCTTTTCATCACAATGCTCTATGACCACTGTCATCACAATGCCACATGACACCTGTCATTACAATGCTCTATGGCCCCTGTCAGCACAATGTTCCATGGCAGATATCATCACAATGATCCATGACCGCTGTCATCACAATGTTCCCTGCCCTTGTCATCTCAATGATCCCTGGCCCCTGTAATCACAATGCCCCATACCCTTGTCATCGCAATGCTCCAGATCACTTCTCATCATAATGCTCCATGCCCATGTCATCACAATGCTCCATGGCCCCTGTCATCACAGTGCTCCGTGATACCTTTCATCGTAATGATAGATGACCACTGTCATCACAATGCTCCATGACACCTGTCATCAGATTTGGCCATGGCCCTTATCATCACAATGCTCCAGGACACTTGTCTTCACAATGTTCCATGGCGCATTTCATCACAATGCTCCATGACCACTTTCATCAAATTGCTCCATGATGCCTGTCATCACAATGCTCCATGGCCTTTGTCATCAAAATTCTACATGGCCCCTGTAATAACAGTGCTTCAGGACAACATTTATCACAATGCTCCATGACCACTCTCATCACCATGCCAGATAAGACCTTTCATGACAATGCTCCATGGCCCTTGTCATCACAATATTCTATGACTTCTGTCATCACAATGCTCCATGCCCCTGTCATCACAATGCCCCATCACCCCTGCTATTACAATGCTCCATGACCCCTGTCCTCACAATGCCCCGAAACCCTTGTCATCACAATATTCCATGATCCGTGTAATCACGATGATCCATGAACCATTTCTGTACAATGCTCCAGTACCCCGTTCATTAAAATGCTCCATGGCACGTGTCATCAGAATGCTCCAGGAACCCTTCCATCACAATAATCCATGACCCGTTTCCTCACAATTCTCCAGGACCGCTTTCATCACAATGCTCCATTCCCTTGTCATCTCAATGCTTCATGGCCCCTGTCATCACAATGATCCATGCCCTTGTCATCAAAATGCTCCAGAACCCTTGTCATCACTATGCTCCATGCCCATGTCATCACAATGCTGCATGACCCCTGTCATCACAATGCTACATGACCCCTGTCATCACAATGTTCCATGCCCGTATCATCACAATGCTCCATTACCCATGTCATCGTAGTGATCCATGACCCCTTTCATCACAATGCTCCATGACACCTGTCATCACAATGCTCCGTGCTCTTTGTCACCACAATGCTCCATGACCACTGTCATCACCATGCCCCATGACCCCAGTCATCACAATGCTCCATAGCACTTGTCATCACAATGCTCCATTATCCCTGTCATCACAATGTTCCATGACTCTTGTCATCAAAATGCCTCATGATCCTTTTACTCACAATGCTCCATGACTCCTTTCATCACATGCTCCATGATACTTGTCATTACACTGTCCCATGACCTTTTTCATAACAATGCTCCATGATACCAGTCATCACAATAATCCATGACCATTTTCGTCACAATGCTCCATGCCCCTTTCAACACAATGCTCCATGACAACTGTCACCACAATTCTCCATGGCCTTTGTCATCACAATTATACATGGCCCCTGTAATCACAGTGCTCCATGACCCCTTTCATCACAATGCTCCATGATCACTGTAATCACAATGCCACATGAGCCCTGTCATCACATTGCTCCATGGCCCCTGTCATTACAATGCTCCATGACCACTGTCATCACAATGTTCCATGATGGCTGTAGTCACAATGACCCATGACACCTTTCCTCAGAAGGCTCCAGTACACCTGTCATCACAATGCTCCAATGCCCATCTCATCACAAAGTTCCATGATCCCTGTCAGCACAACGTTACAGGACAATTGTCATCACAATGCTCCATGACAACTGTCATCACAATGTTGCCTGCCCATGTCATCAAAATGCTCCATGTCCCCTGTAATCACAATGTTCCATTACACCTGTCATCACAATGTTCCCTGCCCAGGTCATCACAATGCTCCATGAACACTGTCATCACAATGTTCCATGACAGTTGTCATCACAATGCTCCATGACCCCTGTAATCACAATGCTCCATGCCCTTGTCATCACAATGCTCCAGAACTCTTGTCATCATAATGATGAATGCCCGTGTCATCACAAAGCTCCATGATACTTGTCATCACAATGTTCCATGGCCTTGTCATCACTATACTCCATGGCCCCCGTCATCACAGTGCTCCATGATACCTTTCATCACAATTCTAGATGACCACTGTCATCACAATGCCCCGAGACACATGTCATCACAATTCGCCATGGCCCTTGTCATCACAATGCTCCATGACCCGTGGCATCACAATGGTCCAGGACACTTGTCATCACAATGATCCATGACCACTTACATCACAATGCTCCTTGACTCCCGTCATCACAATGCTCCATAGCCTATGCATTCGCAATGCTACATGGTCCCTGTAATCACATTGCTCCATGATCCATTTCATCCCAATGCTCTATGACCACTGTCATCACCATGCCCCATTATACCTGTCATCACAAAGTTCCATGGCCCCTGTCAGCACAATGTTCCATGACCGATGTCATCACTATCCTCCATGGTCCCTGTAATCACAATGCTCCATCCCCTTGTCAACGCAATGCTCCAGAACTCTTGTCATCATAATGCTCCATGCCCGCCTCATCACAATGCTCCATGACACTTGTCCTCACAATGCTCCATGGCCTTTGTCATCGCAATGCTCCATGGCCCCTGTTATCACAGTGCTCCATGTTACCTTTCATCACAATTCTAGATGACCATTGTCATCACAATGCCCCATGACACCTGTCATCACTATTCGCCATGGCACTTGTCATCACAATGCTCCATGATCCCTGTCATCATAATGTTCGATGACACTTGTCGTCACGGTGCTCCATGACCCCTGTCATCACAATATTCACTGCCCATGTAATCACAATGCTCCTGGTCCCCTGTAATCACAATGCTCCATAGCCTTAACATCACAATGCTCCAGAACTCTTGTCATCATTATGCCCCATGCCCATGTCATCACAATGCTCCTTGACCCCTGTCATCACAATGCTCCATGGCCTATGTATTCACAATGCTCCATGGCCCCTGTAGTCACATTGCTCCATGATCCTTTTCATCACAATGCTCTATGACCACTGTCATCACAATGCCACATGACACCTGTCATTACAATGCTCTATGGCCCCTGTCAGCACAATGTTCCATGGCAGATATCATCACAATGATCCATGACCGCTGTCATCACAATGTTCCCTGCCCTTGTCATCTCAATGATCCCTGGCCCCTGTAATCACAATGCCCCATACCCTTGTCATCGCAATGCTCCAGATCACTTCTCATCATAATGCTCCATGCCCATGTCATCACAATGCTCCATGGCCCCTGTCATCACAGTGCTCCGTGATACCTTTCATCGTAATGATAGATGACCACTGTCATCACAATGCTCCATGACACCTGTCATCAGATTTGGCCATGGCCCTTATCATCACAATGCTCCAGGACACTTGTCTTCACAATGTTCCATGGCGCATTTCATCACAATGCTCCATGACCACTTTCATCAAATTGCTCCATGATGCCTGTCATCACAATGCTCCATGGCCTTTGTCATCAAAATTCTACATGGCCCCTGTAATAACAGTGCTTCAGGACAACTTTTATCACAATGCTCCATGACCACTCTCATCACCATGCCAGATAAGACCTTTCATGACAATGCTCCATGGCCCTTGTCATCACAATATTCTATGACTTCTGTCATCACAATGCTCCATGCCCCTGTCATCACAATGCCCCATCACCCCTGCTATTACAATGCTCCATGACCCCTGTCCTCACAATGCCCCGAAACCCTTGTCATCACAATGTTCCATGATCCGTGTAATCACGATGATCCATGAACCATTTCTGTACAATGCTCCAGTACCCCGTTCATTAAAATGCTCCATGGCACTTGTCATCAGAATGCTGCAGGAACCCTTCCATCACAATAATCCATGACCCGTTTCCTCACAATTCTCCAGGACCGCTTTCATCACAATGCTCCATTTCCTTGTCATCTCAATTCTTCATGGCCCCTGTCATCACAATGATCCATGCCCCTGTCATCAAAATGCTCCAGAACTCTTGTCATCACTATGCTCCATGCCCATGTCATCACAATGCTGCATGACCCCTGTCATCACAATGATACATGACCACTGTCATCACAATGCCACATGAGCCCTGTCATCACATTGCTCCATGGCCACTGTCATTACAATGCTCCATGACCACTGTCATCACAATGTTCCATGATCGCTGTAATCACAATGACCCATGACACCTTTCCTCAGAAGGCTCCATTACGCCTGTCATCAGAATGCTCCAATGCCCATCTCATCACAATGCTCCATGATCCGTGACAGCACAACGTTACAGGACAATTGTCATCACAATGCTCCATGACAACTGTCATCACAATGTTGCCTGCCCATGTCATCAAAATGCTCCATGTCCCCTGTAATCACAATGTTCCATTACACCTGTCATCACAATGTTCCCTGCCCATGCCATCACAATGCTCCATTACCCATGTCATCGTAGTGATCCATGACCCCTTTCATCACAATGCTCCATGACACCTGTCATCACAATGCTCCGTGCTCTTTGTCACCACAATGCTCCATGACCACTGTCATCACCATGCCCCATGACCCCAGTCATCACAATGCTCCATAGCACTTGTCATCACAATGCTCCATTATCCCTGTCATCACAATGTTCCATGACTCTTGTCATCAAAATGCCTCATGATCCTTTTACTCACAATGCTCCATGACTCCTTTCATCACATGCTCCATGATACTTGTCATTACACTGTCCCATGACCTTTTTCATAACAATGCTCCATGATACCAGTCATCACAATAATCCATGACCATTTTCGTCACAATGCTCCATGCCCCTTTCAACACAATGCTCCATGACAACTGTCACCACAATGCTCCATGGCCTTTGTCATCACAATTATACATGGCCCCTGTAATCACAGTGCTCCATGACCCCTTTCATCACAATGCTCCATGATCACTGTCATCACAATGCCACATGAGCCCTGTCATCACATTGCTCCATGGCCCCTGTCATTACAATGCTCCATGACCACTGTCATCACAATGTTCCATGATGGCTGTAATCACAATGACCCATGACACCTTTCCTCAGAAGGCTCCAGTACACCTGTCATCACAATGCTCCAATGCCCGTCTCATCACAAAGTTCCATGATCCCTGTCAGCACAACGTTACAGGACAATTGTCATCACAATGCTCCACGAAAACTGTCATCACAATGTTGCCTGCCCATGTCATCAAAATGCTCCATGTCCCCTGTAATCACAATGTTCCATTACACCTGTCATCACAATGTTCCCTGCCCATGTCATCACAATGCTCCATTACCAATGAAATCAAAATGTTCGCCTGCCCTTGTCATCAAAATGCTCCATGGCCCCTTTAATCACAATGCTCCATGAACACTGTCATCACCATGTTCCATGACAGTTGTCATCACAATGCTCCATGACCCCTGTAATCACAATGCTCCATGCCCTTGTCATCACAATGCTCCAGAACTCTTGTCATCATAATGATGAATGCCCGTGTCATCACAAAGCTCCATGATACTTGTCATCACAATGTTCCATGGCCTTGTCATCACTATACTCCATGGCCCCCGTCATCACAGTGCTCCATGATACCTTTCATCACAATTCTAGATGATCACTGTCATCACAATGCCCCAAGACACATGTCATCACAATTCGCCATGGCCCTTGTCATCACAATGCTCCATGACCCGTGGCATCACAATGGTCCAGGACACTTGTCATCACAATGATCCATGACCACTTACATCACAATGCTCCTTGACTCCCGTCATCACAATGCTCCATAGCCTATGCATTCGCAATGCTACATGGTCCCTGTAATCACATTGCTCCATGATCCATTTCATCCCAATGCTCTATGACCACTGTCATCACCATGCCCCATTATACCTGTCATCACAAAGTTCCATGGCCCCTGTCAGCACAATGTTCCATGACAGATGTCATCACTATCCTCCATGGTCCCTGTAATCACAATGCTCCATCCGCTTGTCAACGCAATGCTCCAGAACTCTTGTCATCATAATGCTCCATGCCCGCCTCATCACAATGCTCCATGACACTTGTCCTCACAATGCTGCATGGCCTTTGTCATCGCAATGCTCCATGGCCCCTGTTATCACAGTGCTCCATGTTACCTTTCATCACAATTCTAGATGACCATTGTCATCACAATGCCCCATGACACCTGTCATCACTATTCGCCATGGCACTTGTCATCACAATGCTCCATGATCCCTGTCATCATAATGTTCGATGACACTTGTTGTCACGGTGCTCCATGACCCCTGTCATCACAATATTCACTGCCCATGTAATCACAATGCTCCTGGTCCCATGTAATCACAATGCTCCATAGCCTTAACATCACAATGCTCCAGAACTCTTGTCATCATTATGCCCCATGCCCATGTCATCACAATGCTCCTTGACCCCTGTCATCACAATGCTCCATGGCCTATGTATTCACAATGCTCCATGGCCCCTGTAGTCACATTGCTCCATGATCCTTTTCATCACAATGCTCTATGACCACTGTCATCACAATGCCACATGACACCTGTCAGTACAATGCTCTATGGCCCCTGTCAGCACAATGTTCCATGGCAGATATCATCACAATGATCCATGACCACTGTCATCACAATGTTCCCTGCCCTTGTCATCTCAATGATCCCTGGCCCCTGTTATCACAATGCCCCATACCCTTGCCATCGCAATGCTCCAGATCACTTCTCATCATAATGCTCCATGCCCATGTCATCACAATGCTCCATGGCCCCTGTCATCACAGTGCTCCGTGATACCTTTCATCGTAATGATAGATGACCACTGTCATCACAATGCTCCATGACACCTGTCATCAGATTTGGCCATGGCCCTTATCATCACAATGCTCCAGGACACTTGTCTTCACAATGTTCCATGGCGCATTTCATCACAATGCTCCATGACCACTTTCATCAAATTGCTCCATGATGCCTGTCCTCACAATGCTCCATGGCCTTTGTCATCAAAATTCTACATGGCCCCTGTAATAACAGTGCTTCAGGACAACTTTTATCACAATGCTCCATGACCACTCTCATCACCATGCCAGATAAGACCTTTCATGACAATGCTCCATGGCCCTTGTCATCACAATATTCTATGACTTCTGTCATCACAATGCTCCATGCCCCTGTCATCACAATGCCCCATCACCCCTGCTATTACAATGCTCCATGACCCCTGTCCTCACAATGCCCCGAAACCCTTGTCATCACAATATTCCATGATCCGTGTAATCACGATGATCCATGAACCATTTCTGTACAATGCTCCAGTACCCCGTTCATTAAAATGCTCCATGGCACTTGTCATCAGAATGCTGCAGGAACCCTTCCATCACAATAATCCATGACCCGTTTCCTCACAATTCTCCAGGACCGCTTTCATCACAATGCTCCATTTCCTTGTCATCTCAATTCTTCATGGCCCCTGTCATCACAATGATCCATGCCCTTGTCATCAAAATGCTCCAGAACTCTTGTCATCACTATGCTCCATGCCCATGTCATCACAATGCTGCATGACCCCTGTCATCACAATGATACATGACCACTGTCATCACAATGCCACATGAGCCCTGTCATCACATTGCTCCATGGCCCCTGTCATTACAATGCTCCATGACCACTGTCATCACAATGTTCCATGATCGCTGTAATCACAATGACCCATGACACCTTTCCTCAGAAGGCTCCATTACGCCTATCATGAGAATGCTCCAATGCCCATCTCATCACAATGCTCCATGATCCGTGACAGCACAACGTTACAGGACAATTGTCATCACAATGCTCCATGACAACTGTCATCACAATGTTGCCTGCCCATGTCATCAAAATGCTCCATGTCCCCTGTAATCACAATGTTCCATTACACCTGTCATCACAATGTTCCCTGCCCATGTCATCACAATGCTCCATTACCCATGTCATCGTAGTGATCCATGACCCCTTTCATCACAATGCTCCATGACACCTGTCATCACAATGCTCCGTGCTCTTTGTCACCACAATGCTCCATGACCACTGTCATCACCATGCCCCATGACCCCAGTCATCACAATGCTCCATAGCACTTGTCATCACAATGCTCCATTATCCCTGTCATCACAATGTTCCATGACTCTTGTCATCAAAATGCCTCATGATCCTTTTACTCACAATGCTCCATGACTCCTTTCATCACATGCTCCATGATACTTGTCATTACACTGTCCCATGACCTTTTTCATAACAATGCTCCATGATACCAGTCATCACAATAATCCATGACCATTTTCGTCACAATGCTCCATGCCCCTTTCAACACAATGCTCCATGACAACTGTCACCACAATGCTCCATGGCCTTTGTCATCACAATTATACATGGCCCCTGTAATCACAGTGCTCCATGACCCCTTTCATCACAATGCTCCATGATCACTGTCATCACAATGCCACATGAGCCCTGTCATCACATTGCTCCATGGCCCCTGTCATTACAATGCTCCATGACCACTGTCATCACAATGTTCCATGATGGCTGTAATCACAATGACCCATGACACCTTTCCTCAGAAGGCTCCAGTACACCTGTCATCACAATGCTCCAATGCCCGTCTCATCACAAAGTTCCATGATCCCTATCAGCACAACGTTACAGGACAATTGTCATCACAATGCTCCACGACAACTGTCATCACAATGTTGCCTGCCCATGTCATCAAAATGCTCCATGTCCCCTGTAATCACAATGTTCCATTACACCTGTCATCACAATGTTCCCTGCCCATGTCATCACAATGCTCCATTACCAATGAAATCAAAATGTTCGCCTGCCCTTGTCATCAAAATGCTCCATGGCCCCTTTAATCACAATGCTCCATGAACACTGTCATCACCATGTTCCATGACAGTTGTCATCACAATGCTCCATGACCCCTGTAATCACAATGCTCCATGCCCTTGTCATCACAATGCTCCAGAACTCTTGTCATCATAATGATGAATGCCCGTGTCATCACAAAGCTCCATGATACTTGTCATCACAATGTTCCATGGCCTTGTCATCACTATACTCCATGGCCCCCGTCATCACAGTGCTCCATGATACCTTTCATCACAATTCTAGATTATCACTGTCATCACAATGCCCCAAGACACATGTCATCACAATTCGCCATGGCCCTTGTCATCACAATGCTCCATGACCCGTGGCATCACAATGGTCCAGGACACTTGTCATCACAATGATCCATGACCACTTACATCACAATGCTCCTTGACTCCCGTCATCACAATGCTCCATAGCCTATGCATTCGCAATGCTACATGGTCCCTGTAATCACATTGCTCCATGATCCATTTCATCCCAATGCTCTATGACCACTGTCATCACCATGCCCCATTATACCTGTCATCACAAAGTTCCATGGCCCCTGTCAGCACAATGTTCCATGACAGATGTCATCACTATCCTCCATGGTCCCTGTAATCACAATGCTCCATCCGCTTGTCAACGCAATGTTCCAGAACTCTTGTCATCATAATGCTCCATGCCCGCCTCATCACAATGCTCCATGACACTTGTCCTCACAATGCTCCATGGCCTTTGTCATCGCAATGCTCCATGGCCCCTGTTATCACAGTGCTCCATGTTACCTTTCATCACAATTCTAGATGACCATTGTCATCACAATGCCCCATGACACCTGTCATCACTATTCGCCATGGCACTTGTCATCACAATGCTCCATGATCCCTGTCATCATAATGTTCGATGACACTTGTTGTCACGGTGCTCCATGACCCCTGTCATCACAATATTCACTGCCCATGTAATCACAATGCTCCTGGTCCCATGTAATCACAATGCTCCATAGCCTTAACATCACAATGCTCCAGAACTCTTGTCATCATTATGCCCCATGCCCATGTCATCACAATGCTCCTTGACCCCTGTCATCACAATGCTCCATGGCCTATGTATTCACAATGCTCCATGGCCCCTGTAGTCACATTGCTCCATGATCCTTTTCATCACAATGCTCTATGACCACTGTCATCACAATGCCACATGACACCTGTCATTACAATGCTCTATGGCCCCTGTCAGCACAATGTTCCATGGCAGATATCATCACAATGATCCATGACCACTGTCATCACAATGTTCCCTGCCCTTGTCATCTCAATGATCCCTGGCCCCTGTAATCACAATGCCCCATACCCTTGTCATCGCAATGCTCCAGATCACTTCTCATCATAATGCTCCATGCCCATGTCATCACAATGCTCCATGGCCCCTGTCATCACAGTGCTCCGTGATACCTTTCATCGTAATGATAGATGACCACTGTCATCACAATGCTCCATGACACCTGTCATCAGATTTGGCCATGGCCCTTATCATCACAATGCTCCAGGACACTTGTCTTCACAATGTTCCATGGCGCATTTCATCACAATGCTCCATGACCACTTTCATCAAATTGCTCCATGATGCCTGTCCTCACAATGCTCCATGGCCTTTGTCATCAAAATTCTACATGGCCCCTGTAATAACAGTGCTTCAGGACAACTTTTATCACAATGCTCCATGACCACTCTCATCACCATGCCAGATAAGACCTTTCATGACAATGCTCCATGGCCCTTGTCATCACAATATTCTATGACTTCTGTCATCACAATGCTCCATGCCCCTGTCATCACAATGCCCCATCACCCCTGCTATTACAATGCTCCATGACCCCTGTCCTCACAATGCCCCGAAACCCTTGTCATCACAATATTCCATGATCCGTGTAATCACGATGATCCATGAACCATTTCTGTACAATGCTCCAGTACCCCGTTCATTAAAATGCTCCATGGCACTTGTCATCAGAATGCTGCAGGAACCCTTCCATCACAATAATCCATGACCCGTTTCCTCACAATTCTCCAGGACCGCTTTCATCACAATGCTCCAATTCCTTGTCATCTCAATTCTTCATGGCCCCTGTCATCACAATGATCCATGCCCTTGTCATCAAAATGCTCCAGAACTCTTGTCATCACTATGCTCCATGCCCATGTCATCACAATGCTGCATGACCCCTGTCATCACAATGATACATGACCACTGTCATCACAATGGCACATGAGCCCTGTCATCACATTGCTCCATGGCCCCTGTCATTACAATGCTCCATGACCACTGTCATCACAATGTTCCATGATCGCTGTAATCACAATGACCCATGACACCTTTCCTCAGAAGGCTCCATTACGCCTGTCATGAGAATGCTCCAATGCCCGTCTCATCACAATGCTCCATGATCCGTGACAGCACAACGTTACAGGACAATTGTCATCACAATGCTCCATGACAACTCTCATCACAATGTTGCCTGCCCATGTCATCAAAATGCTCCATGTCCCCTGTACTCACAATGTTCCATTACACCTGTCATCACAATGTTCCCTGCCCATGTCATCACAATGCTCCATTACCCATGTCATCGTAGTGATCCATGACCCCTTTCATCACAATGCTCCATGACACCTGTCATCACAATGCTCCGTGCTCTTTGTCACCACAATGCTCCATGACCACTGTCATCACCATGCCCCATGACCCCAGTCATCACAATGCTCCATAGCACTTGTCATCACAATGCTCCATTATCCCTGTCATCACAATGTTCCATGACTCTTGTCATCAAAATGCCTCATGATCCTTTTACTCACAATGCTCCATGACTCCTTTCATCACATGCTCCATGATACTTGTCATTACACTGTCCCATGACCTTTTTCATAACAATGCTCCATGATACCAGTCATCACAATAATCCATGACCATTTTCGTCACAATGCTCCATGCCCCTTTCAACACAATGCTCCATGACAACTGTCACCACAATGCTCCATGGCCTTTGTCATCACAATTATACATGGCCCCTGTAATCACAGTGCTCCATGACCCCTTTCATCACATTGCTCCATGGCCCCTGTCATTACAATGCTCCATGACCACTGTCATCACAATGTTCAGTGATCGCTGTAATCACAATGACCCATGACACCTTTCCTCAGAAGGCTCCAGTACACCTGTCATCACAATGCTCCAATGCCCGTCTCATCACAAAGTTCCATGATCCCTGTCAGCACAACGTTACAGGACAATTGTCATCACAATGCTCCACGACAACTGTCATCACAATGTTGCCTGCCCATGTCATCAAAATGCTCCATGTCCCCTGTAATCACAATGTTCCATTACACCTGTCATCACAATGTTCCCTGCCCATGTCATCACAATGCTCCATTACCAGTGAAATCAAAATGTTCGCCTGCCCTTGTCATCAAAATGCTCCATGGCCCCTTTAATCACAATGCTCCATGAACACTGTCATCACAATGTTCCATGACAGTTGTCATCACAATGCTCCATGACCCCTGTAATCACAATGCTCCATGCCCTTGTCATCACAATGCTCCAGAACTCTTGTCATCATAATGATGAATGCCCGTGTCATCACAAAGCTCCATGATACTTGTCATCACAATGTTCCATGGCCTTGTCATCACTATACTCCATGGCCCCCGTCATCACAGTGCTCCATGATACCATTCATCACAATTCTAGATGATCACTGTCATCACAATGCCCCAAGACACATGTCATCACAATTCGCCATGGCCCTTGTCATCACAATGCTCCATGACCCGTGGCATCACAATGGTCCAGGACACTTGTCATCACAATGATCCATGACCACTTACATCACAATGCTCCTTGACTCCCGTCATCACAATGCTCCATAGCCTATGCATTCGCAATGCTACATGGTCCCTGTAATCACATTGCTCCATGATCCATTTCATCCCAGTGCTCTATGACCACTGTCATCACCATGCCCCATTATACCTGTCATCACAAAGTTCCATGGCCCCTGTCAGCACAATGTTCCATGACAGATGTCATCACTATCCTCCATGGTCCCTGTAATCACAATGCTCCATCCCCTTGTCAACGCAATGCTCCAGAACTCTTGTCATCATAATGCTCCATGCCCGCCTCATCACAATGCTCCATGACACTTGTCCTCACAATGCTCCATGGCCCCTGTTATCACAGTGCTCCATGTTACCTTTCATCACAATTCTAGATGACCATTGTCATCACAATGCCCCATGACACCTGTCATCACTATTCGCCATGGCACTTGTCATCACAATGCTCCATGATCCCTGTCATCATAATGTTCGATGACACTTGTCGTCACGGTGCTCCATGACCCCTGTCATCACAATATTCACTGCCCATGTAATCACAATGCTCCTGGTCCCCTGTAATCACAATGCTCCATAGCCTTAACATCACAATGCTCCAGAACTCTTGTCATCATTATGCCCCATGCCCATGTCATCACAATGCTCCTTGACCCCTGTCATCACAATGCTCCATGGCCTATGTATTCACAATGCTCCATGGCCCCTGTAGTCACATTGCTCCATGATCCTTTTCATCACAATGCTCTATGACCACTGTCATCACAATGCCACATGACACCTGTCAGTACAATGCTCTATGGCCCCTGTCAGCACAATGTTCCATGGCAGATATCATCACAATGATCCATGACCACTGTCATCACAATGTTCCCTGCCCTTGTCATCTCAATGATCCCTGGCCCCTGTTATCACAATGCCCCATACCCTTGTCATCGCAATGCTCCAGATCACTTCTCATCATAATGCTCCATGCCCATGTCATCACAATGCTCCATGGCCCCTGTCATCACAGTGCTCCGTGATACCTTTCATCGTAATGATAGATGACCACTGTCATCACAATGCTCCATGACACCTGTCATCAGATTTGGCCATGGCCCTTATCATCACAATGCTCCAGGACACTTGTCTTCACAATGTTCCATGGCGCATTTCATCACAATGCTCCATGACCACTTTCATCAAATTGCTCCATGATGCCTGTCATCACAATGCTCCATGGCCTTTGTCATCAAAATTCTACATGGCCCCTGTAATAACAGTGCTTCAGGACAACTTTTATCACAATGCTCCATGACCACTCTCATCACCATGCCGGATAAGACCTTTCATGACAATGCTCCATGGCCCTTGTCATCACAATATTCTATGACTTCTGTCATCACAATGCTCCATGCCCCTGTCATCACAATGCCCCATCACCCCTGCTATTACAATGCTCCATGACCCCTGTCCTCACAATGCCCCGAAACCCTTGTCATCACAATATTCCATGATCCGTGTAATCACGATGATCCATGAACCATTTCTGTACAATGCTCCAGTACCCCGTTCATTAAAATGCTCCATGGCACTTGTCATCAGAATGCTGCAGGAACCCTTCCATCACAATAATCCATGACCCGTTTCCTCACAATTCTCCAGGACCGCTTTCATCACAATGCTCCATTTCCTTGTCATCTCAATTCTTCATGGCCCCTGTCATCACAATGATCCATGCCCTTGTCATCAAAATGCTCCAGAACTCTTGTCATCACTATGCTCCATGCCCATGTCATCACAATGCTGCATGACCCCTGTCATCACAATGATACATGACCACTGTCATCACAATGCCACATGAGCCCTGTCATCACATTGCTCCATGGCCCCTGTCATTACAATGCTCCATGACCACTGTCATCACAATGTTCCATGATCGCTGTAATCACAATGACCCATGACACCTTTCCTCAGAAGGCTCCATTACGCCTGTCATGAGAATGCTCCAATGCCCATCTCATCACAATGCTCCATGATCCGTGACAGCACAACGTTACAGGACAATTGTCATCACAATGCTCCATGACAACTCTCATCACAATGTTGCCTGCCCATGTCATCAAAATGCTCCATGTACCCTGTAATCACAATGTTCCATTACACCTGTCATCACAATGTTCCCTGCCCATGTCATCACAATGCTCCATTACCCATGTCATCGTAGTGATCCATGACCCCTTTCATCACAATGCTCCATGACACCTGTCATCACAATGCTCCGTGCTCTTTGTCACCACAATGCTCCATGACCACTGTCATCACCATGCTCCATGACCCCAGTCATCACAATGCTCCATAGCACTTGTCATCACAATGCTCCATTATCCCTGTCATCACAATGTTCCATGACTCTTGTCATCAAAATGCCTCATGATCCTTTTACTCACAATGCTCCATGACTCCTTTCATCACATGCTCCATGATACTTGTCATTACACTGTCCCATGACCTTTTTCATAACAATGCTCCATGATACCAGTCATCACAATAATCCATGACCATTTTCGTCACAATGCTCCATGCCCCTTTCAACACAATGCTCCATGACAACAGTCACCACAATGCTCCATGGCCTTTGTCATCACAATTATACTTGGCCCCTGTAATCACAGTGCTCCATGACCCCTTTCATCACAATGCTCCATGATCACTGTCATCACAATGCCACATGAGCCCTGTCATCACATTGCTCCATGGCCCCTGTCATTACAATGCTCCATGACCACTGTCATCACAATGTTCCATGATGGCTGTAATCACAATGACCCATGACACCTTTCCTCAGAAGGCTCCAGTACACCTGTCATCACAATGCTCCAATGCCCGTCTCATCACAAAGTTCCATGATCCCTCTCAGCACAACGTTACAGGACAATTGTCATCACAATGCTCCACGACAACTGTCATCACAATGTTGCCTGCCCATGTCATCAAAATGCTCCATGTCCCCTGTACTCACAATGTTCCATTACACCTGTCATCACAATGTTCCCTGCCCATGTCATCACAATGCTCCATTACCCATGTCATCGTAGTGATCCATGACCCCTTTCATCACAATGCTCCATGACACCTGTCATCACAATGCTCCGTGCTCTTTGTCACCACAATGCTCCATGACCACTGTCATCACCATGCCCCATGACCCCAGTCATCACAATGCTCCATAGCACTTGTCATCACAATGCTCCATTATCCCTGTCATCACAATGTTCCATGACTCTTGTCATCAAAATGCCTCATGATCCTTTTACTCACAATGCTCCATGACTCCTTTCATCACATGCTCCATGATACTTGTCATTACACTGTCCCATGACCTTTTTCATAACAATGCTCCATGATACCAGTCATCACAATAATCCATGACCATTTTCGTCACAATGCTCCATGCCCCTTTCAACACAATGCTCCATGACAACTGTCACCACAATGCTCCATGGCCTTTGTCATCACAATTATACATGGCCCCTGTAATCACAGTGCTCCATGACCCCTTTCATCACATTGCTCCATGGCCCCTGTCATTACAATGCTCCATGACCACTGTCATCACAATGTTCAGTGATCGCTGTAATCACAATGACCCATGACACCTTTCCTCAGAAGGCTCCAGTACACCTGTCATCACAATGCTCCAATGCCCGTCTCATCACAAAGTTCCATGATCCCTGTCAGCACAACGTTACAGGACAATTGTCATCACAATGCTCCACGACAACTGTCATCACAATGTTGCCTGCCCATGTCATCAAAATGCTCCATGTCCCCTGTAATCACAATGTTCCATTACACCTGTCATCACAATGTTCCCTGCCCATGTCATCACAATGCTCCATTACCAGTGAAATCAAAATGTTCGCCTGCCCTTGTCATCAAAATGCTCCATGGCCCCTTTAATCACAATGCTCCATGAACACTGTCATCACAATGTTCCATGACAGTTGTCATCACAATGCTCCATGACCCCTGTAATCACAATGCTCCATGCCCTTGTCATCACAATGCTCCAGAACTCTTGTCATCATAATGATGAATGCCCGTGTCATCACAAAGCTCCATGATACTTGTCATCACAATGTTCCATGGCCTTGTCATCACTATACTCCATGGCCCCCGTCATCACAGTGCTCCATGATACCATTCATCACAATTCTAGATGATCACTGTCATCACAATGCCCCAAGACACATGTCATCACAATTCGCCATGGCCCTTGTCATCACAATGCTCCATGACCCGTGGCATCACAATGGTCCAGGACACTTGTCATCACAATGATCCATGACCACTTACATCACAATGCTCCTTGACTCCCGTCATCACAATGCTCCATAGCCTATGCATTCGCAATGCTACATGGTCCCTGTAATCACATTGCTCCATGATCCATTTCATCCCAGTGCTCTATGACCACTGTCATCACCATGCCCCATTATACCTGTCATCACAAAGTTCCATGGCCCCTGTCAGCACAATGTTCCATGACAGATGTCATCACTATCCTCCATGGTCCCTGTAATCACAATGCTCCATCCCCTTGTCAACGCAATGCTCCAGAACTCTTGTCATCATAATGCTCCATGCCCGCCTCATCACAATGCTCCATGACACTTGTCCTCACAATGCTCCATGGCCCCTGTTATCACAGTGCTCCATGTTACCTTTCATCACAATTCTAGATGACCATTGTCATCACAATGCCCCATGACACCTGTCATCACTATTCGCCATGGCACTTGTCATCACAATGCTCCATGATCCCTGTCATCATAATGTTCGATGACACTTGTCGTCACGGTGCTCCATGACCCCTGTCATCACAATATTCACTGCCCATGTAATCACAATGCTCCTGGTCCCCTGTAATCACAATGCTCCATAGCCTTAACATCACAATGCTCCAGAACTCTTGTCATCATTATGCCCCATGCCCATGTCATCACAATGCTCCTTGACCCCTGTCATCACAATGCTCCATGGCCTATGTATTCACAATGCTCCATGGCCCCTGTAGTCACATTGCTCCATGATCCTTTTCATCACAATGCTCTATGACCACTGTCATCACAATGCCACATGACACCTGTCAGTACAATGCTCTATGGCCCCTGTCAGCACAATGTTCCATGGCAGATATCATCACAATGATCCATGACCACTGTCATCACAATGTTCCCTGCCCTTGTCATCTCAATGATCCCTGGCCCCTGTTATCACAATGCCCCATACCCTTGTCATCGCAATGCTCCAGATCACTTCTCATCATAATGCTCCATGCCCATGTCATCACAATGCTCCATGGCCCCTGTCATCACAGTGCTCCGTGATACCTTTCATCGTAATGATAGATGACCACTGTCATCACAATGCTCCATGACACCTGTCATCAGATTTGGCCATGGCCCTTATCATCACAATGCTCCAGGACACTTGTCTTCACAATGTTCCATGGCGCATTTCATCACAATGCTCCATGACCACTTTCATCAAATTGCTCCATGATGCCTGTCATCACAATGCTCCATGGCCTTTGTCATCAAAATTCTACATGGCCCCTGTAATAACAGTGCTTCAGGACAACTTTTATCACAATGCTCCATGACCACTCTCATCACCATGCCGGATAAGACCTTTCATGACAATGCTCCATGGCCCTTGTCATCACAATATTCTATGACTTCTGTCATCACAATGCTCCATGCCCCTGTCATCACAATGCCCCATCACCCCTGCTATTACAATGCTCCATGACCCCTGTCCTCACAATGCCCCGAAACCCTTGTCATCACAATATTCCATGATCCGTGTAATCACGATGATCCATGAACCATTTCTGTACAATGCTCCAGTACCCCGTTCATTAAAATGCTCCATGGCACTTGTCATCAGAATGCTGCAGGAACCCTTCCATCACAATAATCCATGACCCGTTTCCTCACAATTCTCCAGGACCGCTTTCATCACAATGCTCCATTTCCTTGTCATCTCAATTCTTCATGGCCCCTGTCATCACAATGATCCATGCCCTTGTCATCAAAATGCTCCAGAACTCTTGTCATCACTATGCTCCATGCCCATGTCATCACAATGCTGCATGACCCCTGTCATCACAATGATACATGACCACTGTCATCACAATGCCACATGAGCCCTGTCATCACATTGCTCCATGGCCCCTGTCATTACAATGCTCCATGACCACTGTCATCACAATGTTCCATGATCGCTGTAATCACAATGACCCATGACACCTTTCCTCAGAAGGCTCCATTACGCCTGTCATGAGAATGCTCCAATGCCCATCTCATCACAATGCTCCATGATCCGTGACAGCACAACGTTACAGGACAATTGTCATCACAATGCTCCATGACAACTCTCATCACAATGTTGCCTGCCCATGTCATCAAAATGCTCCATGTACCCTGTAATCACAATGTTCCATTACACCTGTCATCACAATGTTCCCTGCCCATGTCATCACAATGCTCCATTACCCATGTCATCGTAGTGATCCATGACCCCTTTCATCACAATGCTCCATGACACCTGTCATCACAATGCTCCGTGCTCTTTGTCACCACAATGCTCCATGACCACTGTCATCACCATGCTCCATGACCCCAGTCATCACAATGCTCCATAGCACTTGTCATCACAATGCTCCATTATCCCTGTCATCACAATGTTCCATGACTCTTGTCATCAAAATGCCTCATGATCCTTTTACTCACAATGCTCCATGACTCCTTTCATCACATGCTCCATGATACTTGTCATTACACTGTCCCATGACCTTTTTCATAACAATGCTCCATGATACCAGTCATCACAATAATCCATGACCATTTTCGTCACAATGCTCCATGCCCCTTTCAACACAATGCTCCATGACAACAGTCACCACAATGCTCCATGGCCTTTGTCATCACAATTATACTTGGCCCCTGTAATCACAGTGCTCCATGACCCCTTTCATCACAATGCTCCATGATCACTGTCATCACAATGCCACATGAGCCCTGTCATCACATTGCTCCATGGCCCCTGTCATTACAATGCTCCATGACCACTGTCATCACAATGTTCCATGATGGCTGTAATCACAATGACCCATGACACCTTTCCTCAGAAGGCTCCAGTACACCTGTCATCACAATGCTCCAATGCCCGTCTCATCACAAAGTTCCATGATCCCTCTCAGCACAACGTTACAGGACAATTGTCATCACAATGCTCCACGACAACTGTCATCACAATGTTGCCTGCCCATGTCATCAAAATGCTCCATGTCCCCTGTAATCACAATGTTCCATTACACCTGTCATCACAATGTTCCCTGCCCATGTCATCACAATGCTCCATTACCAATGAAATCAAAATATTCGCCTGCCCTTGTCATCAAAATGCTCCATGGCCCCTTTAATCACAATGCTCCATGAACACTGTCATCACAATGTTCCATGACAGTTGTCATCACAATGCTCCATGACCCCTGTAATCACAATGCTCCATGCCCTTGTCATCACAATGCTCCAGAACTCTTGTCATCATAATGATGAATGCCCGTGTCATCACAAAGCTCCATGATACTTGTCATCACAATGTTCCATGGCCTTGTCATCACTATACTCCATGGCCCCCGTCATCACAGTGCTCCATGATACCTTTCATCACAATCCTAGATGATCACTGTCATCACAATGCCCCAAGACACATGTCATCACAATTCGCCATGGCCCTTGTCATCACAATGCTCCATGACCCGTGGCATCACAATGGTCCAGGACACTTGTCATCACAATCATCCATGACCACTTACATCACAATGCTCCTTGACTCCCGTCATCACAATGCTCCATAGCCTATGCATTCGCAATGCTACATGGTCCCTGTAATCACATTGCTCCATGATCCATTTCATCCCAATGCTCTATGACCACTGTCATCACCATGCCCCATTATACCTGTCATCACAAAGTTCCATGGCCCCTGTCAGCACAATGTTCCATGACAGATGTCATCACTATCCTCCATGGTCCCTGTAATCACAATGCTCCATCCCCTTGTCAACGCAATGCTCCAGAACTCTTGTCATCATAATGCTCCATGCCCGCCTCATCACAATGCTCCATGACACTTGTCCTCACAATGCTCCATGGCCCCTGTTATCACAGTGCTCCATGTTACCTTTCATCACAATTCTAGATGACCATTGTCATCACAATGCCCCATGACACCTGTCATCACTATTCGCCATGGCACTTGTCATCACAATGCTCCATGATCCCTGTCATCATAATGTTCGATGACACTTGTCGTCACGGTGCTCCATGACCCCTGTCATCACAATATTCACTGCCCATGTAATCACAATGCTCCTGGTCCCCTGTAATCACAATGCTCCATAGCCTTAACATCACAATGCTCCAGAACTCTTGTCATCATTATGCCCCATGCCCATGTCATCACAATGCTCCTTGACCCCTGTCATCACAATGCTCCATGGCCTATGTATTCACAATGCTCCATGGCCCCTGTAGTCACATTGCTCCATGATCCTTTTCATCACAATGCTCTATGACCACTGTCATCACAATGCCACATGACACCTGTCAGTACAATGCTCTATGGCCCCTGTCAGCACAATGTTCCATGGAAGATATCATCACAATGATCCATGACCACTGTCATCACAATGTTCCCTGCCCTTGTCATCTCAATGATCCCTGGCCCCTGTTATCACAATGCCCCATACCCTTGTCATCGCAATGCTCCAGATCACTTCTCATCATAATGCTCCATGCCCATGTCATCACAATGCTCCATGGCCCCTGTCATCACAGTGCTCCGTGATACCTTTCATCGTAATGATAGATGACCACTGTCATCACAATGCTCCATGACACCTGTCATCAGATTTGGCCATGGCCCTTATCATCACAATGCTCCAGGACACTTGTCTTCACAATGTTCCATGGCGCATTTCATCACAATGCTCCATGACCACTTTCATCAAATTGCTCCATGATGCCTGTCATCACAATGCTCCATGGCCTTTGTCATCAAAATTCTACATGGCCCCTGTAATAACAGTGCTTCAGGACAACTTTTATCACAATGCTCCATGACCACTCTCATCACCATGCCGGATAAGACCTTTCATGACAATGCTCCATGGCCCTTGTCATCACAATATTCTATGACTTCTGTCATCACAATGCTCCATGCCCCTGTCATCACAATGCCCCATCACCCCTGCTATTACAATGCTCCATGACCCCTGTCCTCACAATGCCCCGAAACCCTTGTCATCACAATATTCCATGATCCGTGTAATCACGATGATCCATGAACCATTTCTGTACAATGCTCCAGTACCCCGTTCATTAAAATGCTCCATGGCACTTGTCATCAGAATGCTGCAGGAACCCTTCCATCACAATAATCCATGACCCGTTTCCTCACAATTCTCCAGGACCGCTTTCATCACAATGCTCCATTTCCTTGTCATCTCAATTCTTCATGGCCCCTGTCATCACAATGATCCATGCCCTTGTCATCAAAATGCTCCAGAACTCTTGTCATCACTATGCTCCATGCCCATGTCATCACAATTCTGCATGACCCCTGTCATCACAATGATACATGACCACTGTCATCACAATGCCACATGAGCCCTGTCATCACATTGCTCCATGGCCCCTGTCATTACAATGCTCCATGACCACTGTCATCACAATGTTCCATGATCGCTGTAATCACAATGACCCATGACACCTTTCCTCAGAAGGCTCCATTACGCCTGTCATGAGAATGCTCCAATGCCCATCTCATCACAATGCTCCATGATCCGTGACAGCACAACGTTACAGGACAATTGTCATCACAATGCTCCATGACAACTCTCATCACAATGTTGCCTGCCCATGTCATCAAAATGCTCCATGTACCCTGTAATCACAATGTTCCATTACACCTGTCATCACAATGTTCCCTGCCCATGTCATCACAATGCTCCATTACCCATGTCATCGTAGTGATCCATGACCCCTTTCATCACAATGCTCCATGACACCTGTCATCACAATGCTCCGTGCTCTTTGTCACCACAATGCTCCATGACCACTGTCATCACCATGCTCCATGACCCCAGTCATCACAATGCTCCATAGCACTTGTCATCACAATGCTCCATTATCCCTGTCATCACAATGTTCCATGACTCTTGTCATCAAAATGCCTCATGATCCTTTTACTCACAATGCTCCATGACTCCTTTCATCACATGCTCCATGATACTTGTCATTACACTGTCCCATGACCTTTTTCATAACAATGCTCCATGATACCAGTCATCACAATAATCCATGACCATTTTCGTCACAATGCTCCATGCCCCTTTCAACACAATGCTCCATGACAACAGTCACCACAATGCTCCATGGCCTTTGTCATCACAATTATACTTGGCCCCTGTAATCACAGTGCTCCATGACCCCTTTCATCACAATGCTCCATGATCACTGTCATCACAATGCCACATGAGCCCTGTCATCACATTGCTCCATGGCCCCTGTCATTACAATGCTCCATGACCACTGTCATCACAATGTTCCATGATGGCTGTAATCACAATGACCCATGACACCTTTCCTCAGAAGGCTCCAGTACACCTGTCATCACAATGCTCCAATGCCCGTCTCATCACAAAGTTCCATGATCCCTCTCAGCACAACGTTACAGGACAATTGTCATCACAATGCTCCACGACAACTGTCATCACAATGTTGCCTGCCCATGTCATCAAAATGCTCCATGTCCCCTGTAATCACAATGTTCCATTACACCTGTCATCACAATGTTCCCTGCCCATGTCATCACAATGCTCCATTACCAATGAAATCAAAATATTCGCCTGCCCTTGTCATCAAAATGCTCCATGGCCCCTTTAATCACAATGCTCCATGAACACTGTCATCACAATGTTCCATGACAGTTGTCATCACAATGCTCCATGACCCCTGTAATCACAATGCTCCATGCCCTTGTCATCACAATGCTCCAGAACTCTTGTCATCATAATGATGAATGCCCGTGTCATCACAAAGCTCCATGATACTTGTCATCACAATGTTCCATGGCCTTGTCATCACTATACTCCATGGCCCCCGTCATCACAGTGCTCCATGATACCTTTCATCACAATCCTAGATGATCACTGTCATCACAATGCCCCAAGACACATGTCATCACAATTCGCCATGGCCCTTGTCATCACAATGCTCCATGACCCGTGGCATCACAATGGTCCAGGACACTTGTCATCACAATCATCCATGACCACTTACATCACAATGCTCCTTGACTCCCGTCATCACAATGCTCCATAGCCTATGCATTCGCAATGCTACATGGTCCCTGTAATCACATTGCTCCATGATCCATTTCATCCCAATGCTCTATGACCACTGTCATCACCATGCCCCATTATACCTGTCATCACAAAGTTCCATGGCCCCTGTCAGCACAATGTTCCATGACAGATGTCATCACTATCCTCCATGGTCCCTGTAATCACAATGCTCCATCCCCTTGTCAACGCAATGCTCCAGAACTCTTGTCATCATAATGCTCCATGCCCGCCTCATCACAATGCTCCATGACACTTGTCCTCACAATGCTCCATGGCCCCTGTTATCACAGTGCTCCATGTTACCTTTCATCACAATTCTAGATGACCATTGTCATCACAATGCCCCATGACACCTGTCATCACTATTCGCCATGGCACTTGTCATCACAATGCTCCATGATCCCTGTCATCATAATGTTCGATGACACTTGTCGTCACGGTGCTCCATGACCCCTGTCATCACAATATTCACTGCCCATGTAATCACAATGCTCCTGGTCCCCTGTAATCACAATGCTCCATAGCCTTAACATCACAATGCTCCAGAACTCTTGTCATCATTATGCCCCATGCCCATGTCATCACAATGCTCCTTGACCCCTGTCATCACAATGCTCCATGGCCTATGTATTCACAATGCTCCATGGCCCCTGTAGTCACATTGCTCCATGATCCTTTTCATCACAATGCTCTATGACCACTGTCATCACAATGCCACATGACACCTGTCAGTACAATGCTCTATGGCCCCTGTCAGCACAATGTTCCATGGAAGATATCATCACAATGATCCATGACCACTGTCATCACAATGTTCCCTGCCCTTGTCATCTCAATGATCCCTGGCCCCTGTTATCACAATGCCCCATACCCTTGTCATCGCAATGCTCCAGATCACTTCTCATCATAATGCTCCATGCCCATGTCATCACAATGCTCCATGGCCCCTGTCATCACAGTGCTCCGTGATACCTTTCATCGTAATGATAGATGACCACTGTCATCACAATGCTCCATGACACCTGTCATCAGATTTGGCCATGGCCCTTATCATCACAATGCTCCAGGACACTTGTCTTCACAATGTTCCATGGCGCATTTCATCACAATGCTCCATGACCACTTTCATCAAATTGCTCCATGATGCCTGTCATCACAATGCTCCATGGCCTTTGTCATCAAAATTCTACATGGCCCCTGTAATAACAGTGCTTCAGGACAACTTTTATCACAATGCTCCATGACCACTCTCATCACCATGCCGGATAAGACCTTTCATGACAATGCTCCATGGCCCTTGTCATCACAATATTCTATGACTTCTGTCATCACAATGCTCCATGCCCCTGTCATCACAATGCCCCATCACCCCTGCTATTACAATGCTCCATGACCCCTGTCCTCACAATGCCCCGAAACCCTTGTCATCACAATATTCCATGATCCGTGTAATCACGATGATCCATGAACCATTTCTGTACAATGCTCCAGTACCCCGTTCATTAAAATGCTCCATGGCACTTGTCATCAGAATGCTGCAGGAACCCTTCCATCACAATAATCCATGACCCGTTTCCTCACAATTCTCCAGGACCGCTTTCATCACAATGCTCCATTTCCTTGTCATCTCAATTCTTCATGGCCCCTGTCATCACAATGATCCATGCCCTTGTCATCAAAATGCTCCAGAACTCTTGTCATCACTATGCTCCATGCCCATGTCATCACAATTCTGCATGACCCCTGTCATCACAATGATACATGACCACTGTCATCACAATGCCACATGAGCCCTGTCATCACATTGCTCCATGGCCCCTGTCATTACAATGCTCCATGACCACTGTCATCACAATGTTCCATGATCGCTGTAATCACAATGACCCATGACACCTTTCCTCAGAAGGCTCCATTACGCCTGTCATGAGAATGCTCCAATGCCCATCTCATCACAATGCTCCATGATCCGTGACAGCACAACGTTACAGGACAATTGTCATCACAATGCTCCATGACAACTCTCATCACAATGTTGCCTGCCCATGTCATCAAAATGCTCCATGTACCCTGTAATCACAATGTTCCATTACACCTGTCATCACAATGTTCCCTGCCCATGTCATCACAATGCTCCATTACCCATGTCATCGTAGTGATCCATGACCCCTTTCATCACAATGCTCCATGACACCTGTCATCACAATGCTCCGTGCTCTTTGTCACCACAATGCTCCATGACCACTGTCATCACCATGCTCCATGACCCCAGTCATCACAATGCTCCATAGCACTTGTCATCACAATGCTCCATTATCCCTGTCATCACAATGTTCCATGACTCTTGTCATCAAAATGCCTCATGATCCTTTTACTCACAATGCTCCATGACTCCTTTCATCACATGCTCCATGATACTTGTCATTACACTGTCCCATGACCTTTTTCATAACAATGCTCCATGATACCAGTCATCACAATAATCCATGACCATTTTCGTCACAATGCTCCATGCCCCTTTCAACACAATGCTCCATGACAACAGTCACCACAATGCTCCATGGCCTTTGTCATCACAATTATACTTGGCCCCTGTAATCACAGTGCTCCATGACCCCTTTCATCACAATGCTCCATGATCACTGTCATCACAATGCCACATGAGCCCTGTCATCACATTGCTCCATGGCCCCTGTCATTACAATGCTCCATGACCACTGTCATCACAATGTTCCATGATGGCTGTAATCACAATGACCCATGACACCTTTCCTCAGAAGGCTCCAGTACACCTGTCATCACAATGCTCCAATGCCCGTCTCATCACAAAGTTCCATGATCCCTCTCAGCACAACGTTACAGGACAATTGTCATCACAATGCTCCACGACAACTGTCATCACAATGTTGCCTGCCCATGTCATCAAAATGCTCCATGTCCCCTGTAATCACAATGTTCCATTACACCTGTCATCACAATGTTCCCTGCCCATGTCATCACAATGCTCCATTACCAATGAAATCAAAATATTCGCCTGCCCTTGTCATCAAAATGCTCCATGGCCCCTTTAATCACAATGCTCCATGAACACTGTCATCACAATGTTCCATGACAGTTGTCATCACAATGCTCCATGACCCCTGTAATCACAATGCTCCATGCCCTTGTCATCACAATGCTCCAGAACTCTTGTCATCATAATGATGAATGCCCGTGTCATCACAAAGCTCCATGATACTTGTCATCACAATGTTCCATGGCCTTGTCATCACTATACTCCATGGCCCCCGTCATCACAGTGCTCCATGATACCTTTCATCACAATCCTAGATGATCACTGTCATCACAATGCCCCAAGACACATGTCATCACAATTCGCCATGGCCCTTGTCATCACAATGCTCCATGACCCGTGGCATCACAATGGTCCAGGACACTTGTCATCACAATCATCCATGACCACTTACATCACAATGCTCCTTGACTCCCGTCATCACAATGCTCCATAGCCTATGCATTCGCAATGCTACATGGTCCCTGTAATCACATTGCTCCATGATCCATTTCATCCCAATGCTCTATGACCACTGTCATCACCATGCCCCATTATACCTGTCATCACAAAGTTCCATGGCCCCTGTCAGCACAATGTTCCATGACAGATGTCATCACTATCCTCCATGGTCCCTGTAATCACAATGCTCCATCCCCTTGTCAACGCAATGCTCCAGAACTCTTGTCATCATAATGCTCCATGCCCGCCTCATCACAATGCTCCATGACACTTGTCCTCACAATGCTCCATGGCCCCTGTTATCACAGTGCTCCATGTTACCTTTCATCACAATTCTAGATGACCATTGTCATCACAATGCCCCATGACACCTGTCATCACTATTCGCCATGGCACTTGTCATCACAATGCTCCATGATCCCTGTCATCATAATGTTCGATGACACTTGTCGTCACGGTGCTCCATGACCCCTGTCATCACAATATTCACTGCCCATGTAATCACAATGCTCCTGGTCCCCTGTAATCACAATGCTCCATAGCCTTAACATCACAATGCTCCAGAACTCTTGTCATCATTATGCCCCATGCCCATGTCATCACAATGCTCCTTGACCCCTGTCATCACAATGCTCCATGGCCTATGTATTCACAATGCTCCATGGCCCCTGTAGTCACATTGCTCCATGATCCTTTTCATCACAATGCTCTATGACCACTGTCATCACAATGCCACATGACACCTGTCAGTACAATGCTCTATGGCCCCTGTCAGCACAATGTTCCATGGAAGATATCATCACAATGATCCATGACCACTGTCATCACAATGTTCCCTGCCCTTGTCATCTCAATGATCCCTGGCCCCTGTTATCACAATGCCCCATACCCTTGTCATCGCAATGCTCCAGATCACTTCTCATCATAATGCTCCATGCCCATGTCATCACAATGCTCCATGGCCCCTGTCATCACAGTGCTCCGTGATACCTTTCATCGTAATGATAGATGACCACTGTCATCACAATGCTCCATGACACCTGTCATCAGATTTGGCCATGGCCCTTATCATCACAATGCTCCAGGACACTTGTCTTCACAATGTTCCATGGCGCATTTCATCACAATGCTCCATGACCACTTTCATCAAATTGCTCCATGATGCCTGTCCTCACAATGCTCCATGGCCTTTGTCATCAAAATTCTACATGGCCCCTGTAATAACAGTGCTTCAGGACAACTTTTATCACAATGCTCCATGACCACTCTCATCACCATGCCAGATAAGACCTTTCATGACAATGTTCCATGGCCCTTGTCATCACAATATTCTATGACTTCTGTCATCACAATGCTCCATGCCCCTGTCATCACAATGCCCCATCACCCCTGCTATTACAATGCTCCATGACCCCTGTCCTCACAATGCCCCGAAACCCTTGTCATCACAATATTCCATGATCCGTGTAATCACGATGATCCATGAACCATTTCTGTACAATGCTCCAGTACCCCGTTCATTAAAATGCTCCATGGCACTTGTCATCAGAATGCTGCAGGAACCCTTCCATCACAATAATCCATGACCCGTTTCCTCACAATTCTCCAGGACCGCTTTCATCACAATGCTCCATTTCCTTGTCATCTCAATTCTTCATGGCCCCTGTCATCACAATGATCCATGCCCTTGTCATCAAAATGCTCCAGAACTCTTGTCATCACTATGCTCCATGCCCATGTCATCACAATGCTGCATGACCCCTGTCATCACAATGATACATGACCACTGTCATCACAATGCCACATGAGCCCTGTCATCACATTGCTCCATGGCCCCTGTCATTACAATGCTCCATGACCACTGTCATCACAATGTTCCATGATCGCTGTAATCACAATGACCCATGACACCTTTCCTCAGAAGGCTCCATTACGCCTGTCATCAGAATGCTCCAATGCCCATCTCATCACAATGCTCCATGATCCGTGACAGCACAACGTTACAGGACAATTGTCATCACAATGCTCCATGACAACTCTCATCACAATGTTGCCTGCCCATGTCATCAAAATGCTCCATGTACCCTGTAATCACAATGTTCCATTACACCTGTCATCACAATGTTCCCTGCCCATGTCATCACAATGCTCCATTACCCATGTCATCGTAGTGATCCATGACCCCTTTCATCACAATGCTCCATGACACCTGTCATCACAATGCTCCGTGCTCTTTGTCACCACAATGCTCCATGACCACTGTCATCACCATGCCCCATGACCCCAGTCATCACAATGCTCCATAGCACTTGTCATCACAATGCTCCATTATCCCTGTCATCACAATGTTCCATGACTCTTGTCATCAAAATGCCTCATGATCCTTTTACTCACAATGCTCCATGACTCCTTTCATCACATGCTCCATGATACTTGTCATTACACTGTCCCATGACCTTTTTCATAACAATGCTCCATGATACCAGTCATCACAATAATCCATGACCATTTTCGTCACAATGCTCCATGCCCCTTTCAACACAATGCTCCATGACAACTGTCACCACAATGCTCCATGGCCTTTGTCATCACAATTATACATGGCCCCTGTAATCACAGTGCTCCATGACCCCTTTCATCACATTGCTCCATGGCCCCTGTCATTACAATGCTCCATGACCACTGTCATCACAATGTTCAGTGATCGCTGTAATCACAATGACCCATGACACCTTTCCTCAGAAGGCTCCAGTACACCTGTCATCACAATGCTCCAATGCCCGTCTCATCACAAAGTTCCATGATCCCTGTCAGCACAACGTTACAGGACAATTGTCATCACAATGCTCCACGACAACTGTCATCACAATGTTGCCTGCCCATGTCATCAAAATGCTCCATGTCCCCTGTAATCACAATGTTCCATTACACCTGTCATCACAATGTTCCCTGCCCATGTCATCACAATGCTCCATTACCAGTGAAATCAAAATGTTCGCCTGCCCTTGTCATCAAAATGCTCCATGGCCCCTTTAATCACAATGCTCCATGAACACTGTCATCACAATGTTCCATGACAGTTGTCATCACAATGCTCCATGACCCCTGTAATCACAATGCTCCATGCCCTTGTCATCACAATGCTCCAGAACTCTTGTCATCATAATGATGAATGCCCGTGTCATCACAAAGCTCCATGATACTTGTCATCACAATGTTCCATGGCCTTGTCATCACTATACTCCATGGCCCCCGTCATCACAGTGCTCCATGATACCATTCATCACAATTCTAGATGATCACTGTCATCACAATGCCCCAAGACACATGTCATCACAATTCGCCATGGCCCTTGTCATCACAATGCTCCATGACCCGTGGCATCACAATGGTCCAGGACACTTGTCATCACAATGATCCATGACCACTTACATCACAATGCTCCTTGACTCCCGTCATCACAATGCTCCATAGCCTATGCATTCGCAATGCTACATGGTCCCTGTAATCACATTGCTCCATGATCCATTTCATCCCAGTGCTCTATGACCACTGTCATCACCATGCCCCATTATACCTGTCATCACAAAGTTCCATGGCCCCTGTCAGCACAATGTTCCATGACAGATGTCATCACTATCCTCCATGGTCCCTGTAATCACAATGCTCCATCCCCTTGTCAACGCAATGCTCCAGAACTCTTGTCATCATAATGCTCCATGCCCGCCTCATCACAATGCTCCATGACACTTGTCCTCACAATGCTCCATGGCCCCTGTTATCACAGTGCTCCATGTTACCTTTCATCACAATTCTAGATGACCATTGTCATCACAATGCCCCATGACACCTGTCATCACTATTCGCCATGGCACTTGTCATCACAATGCTCCATGATCCCTGTCATCATAATGTTCGATGACACTTGTCGTCACGGTGCTCCATGACCCCTGTCATCACAATATTCACTGCCCATGTAATCACAATGCTCCTGGTCCCCTGTAATCACAATGCTCCATAGCCTTAACATCACAATGCTCCAGAACTCTTGTCATCATTATGCCCCATGCCCATGTCATCACAATGCTCCTTGACCCCTGTCATCACAATGCTCC
The DNA here is from genome assembly GCF_028023285.1 of Balaenoptera ricei. NCBI lineage: Eukaryota > Metazoa > Chordata > Mammalia > Artiodactyla > Balaenopteridae > Balaenoptera > Balaenoptera ricei. The sequence goes on from NW_026777686.1 coordinate 77,902, forward strand.
ATGGCCTATGTATTCACAATGCTCCATGGCCCCTGTAGTCACATTGCTCCATGATCCTTTTCATCACAATGCTCTATGACCACTGTCATCACAATGCCACATGACACCTGTCAGTACAATGCTCTATGGCCCCTGTCAGCACAATGTTCCATGGCAGATATCATCACAATGATCCATGACCACTGTCATCACAATGTTCCCTGCCCTTGTCATCTCAATGATCCCTGGCCCCTGTTATCACAATGCCCCATACCCTTGTCATCGCAATGCTCCAGATCACTTCTCATCATAATGCTCCATGCCCATGTCATCACAATGCTCCATGGCCCCTGTCATCACAGTGCTCCGTGATACCTTTCATCGTAATGATAGATGACCACTGTCATCACAATGCTCCATGACACCTGTCATCAGATTTGGCCATGGCCCTTATCATCACAATGCTCCAGGACACTTGTCTTCACAATGTTCCATGGCGCATTTCATCACAATGCTCCATGACCACTTTCATCAAATTGCTCCATGATGCCTGTCATCACAATGCTCCATGGCCTTTGTCATCAAAATTCTACATGGCCCCTGTAATAACAGTGCTTCAGGACAACTTTTATCACAATGCTCCATGACCACTCTCATCACCATGCCGGATAAGACCTTTCATGACAATGCTCCATGGCCCTTGTCATCACAATATTCTATGACTTCTGTCATCACAATGCTCCATGCCCCTGTCATCACAATGCCCCATCACCCCTGCTATTACAATGCTCCATGACCCCTGTCCTCACAATGCCCCGAAACCCTTGTCATCACAATATTCCATGATCCGTGTAATCACGATGATCCATGAACCATTTCTGTACAATGCTCCAGTACCCCGTTCATTAAAATGCTCCATGGCACTTGTCATCAGAATGCTGCAGGAACCCTTCCATCACAATAATCCATGACCCGTTTCCTCACAATTCTCCAGGACCGCTTTCATCACAATGCTCCATTTCCTTGTCATCTCAATTCTTCATGGCCCCTGTCATCACAATGATCCATGCCCTTGTCATCAAAATGCTCCAGAACTCTTGTCATCACTATGCTCCATGCCCATGTCATCACAATGCTGCATGACCCCTGTCATCACAATGATACATGACCACTGTCATCACAATGCCACATGAGCCCTGTCATCACATTGCTCCATGGCCCCTGTCATTACAATGCTCCATGACCACTGTCATCACAATGTTCCATGATCGCTGTAATCACAATGACCCATGACACCTTTCCTCAGAAGGCTCCATTACGCCTGTCATGAGAATGCTCCAATGCCCATCTCATCACAATGCTCCATGATCCGTGACAGCACAACGTTACAGGACAATTGTCATCACAATGCTCCATGACAACTCTCATCACAATGTTGCCTGCCCATGTCATCAAAATGCTCCATGTACCCTGTAATCACAATGTTCCATTACACCTGTCATCACAATGTTCCCTGCCCATGTCATCACAATGCTCCATTACCCATGTCATCGTAGTGATCCATGACCCCTTTCATCACAATGCTCCATGACACCTGTCATCACAATGCTCCGTGCTCTTTGTCACCACAATGCTCCATGACCACTGTCATCACCATGCTCCATGACCCCAGTCATCACAATGCTCCATAGCACTTGTCATCACAATGCTCCATTATCCCTGTCATCACAATGTTCCATGACTCTTGTCATCAAAATGCCTCATGATCCTTTTACTCACAATGCTCCATGACTCCTTTCATCACATGCTCCATGATACTTGTCATTACACTGTCCCATGACCTTTTTCATAACAATGCTCCATGATACCAGTCATCACAATAATCCATGACCATTTTCGTCACAATGCTCCATGCCCCTTTCAACACAATGCTCCATGACAACAGTCACCACAATGCTCCATGGCCTTTGTCATCACAATTATACTTGGCCCCTGTAATCACAGTGCTCCATGACCCCTTTCATCACAATGCTCCATGATCACTGTCATCACAATGCCACATGAGCCCTGTCATCACATTGCTCCATGGCCCCTGTCATTACAATGCTCCATGACCACTGTCATCACAATGTTCCATGATGGCTGTAATCACAATGACCCATGACACCTTTCCTCAGAAGGCTCCAGTACACCTGTCATCACAATGCTCCAATGCCCGTCTCATCACAAAGTTCCATGATCCCTCTCAGCACAACGTTACAGGACAATTGTCATCACAATGCTCCACGACAACTGTCATCACAATGTTGCCTGCCCATGTCATCAAAATGCTCCATGTCCCCTGTAATCACAATGTTCCATTACACCTGTCATCACAATGTTCCCTGCCCATGTCATCACAATGCTCCATTACCAATGAAATCAAAATATTCGCCTGCCCTTGTCATCAAAATGCTCCATGGCCCCTTTAATCACAATGCTCCATGAACACTGTCATCACAATGTTCCATGACAGTTGTCATCACAATGCTCCATGACCCCTGTAATCACAATGCTCCATGCCCTTGTCATCACAATGCTCCAGAACTCTTGTCATCATAATGATGAATGCCCGTGTCATCACAAAGCTCCATGATACTTGTCATCACAATGTTCCATGGCCTTGTCATCACTATACTCCATGGCCCCCGTCATCACAGTGCTCCATGATACCTTTCATCACAATCCTAGATGATCACTGTCATCACAATGCCCCAAGACACATGTCATCACAATTCGCCATGGCCCTTGTCATCACAATGCTCCATGACCCGTGGCATCACAATGGTCCAGGACACTTGTCATCACAATCATCCATGACCACTTACATCACAATGCTCCTTGACTCCCGTCATCACAATGCTCCATAGCCTATGCATTCGCAATGCTACATGGTCCCTGTAATCACATTGCTCCATGATCCATTTCATCCCAATGCTCTATGACCACTGTCATCACCATGCCCCATTATACCTGTCATCACAAAGTTCCATGGCCCCTGTCAGCACAATGTTCCATGACAGATGTCATCACTATCCTCCATGGTCCCTGTAATCACAATGCTCCATCCCCTTGTCAACGCAATGCTCCAGAACTCTTGTCATCATAATGCTCCATGCCCGCCTCATCACAATGCTCCATGACACTTGTCCTCACAATGCTCCATGGCCCCTGTTATCACAGTGCTCCATGTTACCTTTCATCACAATTCTAGATGACCATTGTCATCACAATGCCCCATGACACCTGTCATCACTATTCGCCATGGCACTTGTCATCACAATGCTCCATGATCCCTGTCATCATAATGTTCGATGACACTTGTCGTCACGGTGCTCCATGACCCCTGTCATCACAATATTCACTGCCCATGTAATCACAATGCTCCTGGTCCCCTGTAATCACAATGCTCCATAGCCTTAACATCACAATGCTCCAGAACTCTTGTCATCATTATGCCCCATGCCCATGTCATCACAATGCTCCTTGACCCCTGTCATCACAATGCTCCATGGCCTATGTATTCACAATGCTCCATGGCCCCTGTAGTCACATTGCTCCATGATCCTTTTCATCACAATGCTCTATGACCACTGTCATCACAATGCCACATGACACCTGTCAGTACAATGCTCTATGGCCCCTGTCAGCACAATGTTCCATGGAAGATATCATCACAATGATCCATGACCACTGTCATCACAATGTTCCCTGCCCTTGTCATCTCAATGATCCCTGGCCCCTGTTATCACAATGCCCCATACCCTTGTCATCGCAATGCTCCAGATCACTTCTCATCATAATGCTCCATGCCCATGTCATCACAATGCTCCATGGCCCCTGTCATCACAGTGCTCCGTGATACCTTTCATCGTAATGATAGATGACCACTGTCATCACAATGCTCCATGACACCTGTCATCAGATTTGGCCATGGCCCTTATCATCACAATGCTCCAGGACACTTGTCTTCACAATGTTCCATGGCGCATTTCATCACAATGCTCCATGACCACTTTCATCAAATTGCTCCATGATGCCTGTCATCACAATGCTCCATGGCCTTTGTCATCAAAATTCTACATGGCCCCTGTAATAACAGTGCTTCAGGACAACTTTTATCACAATGCTCCATGACCACTCTCATCACCATGCCGGATAAGACCTTTCATGACAATGCTCCATGGCCCTTGTCATCACAATATTCTATGACTTCTGTCATCACAATGCTCCATGCCCCTGTCATCACAATGCCCCATCACCCCTGCTATTACAATGCTCCATGACCCCTGTCCTCACAATGCCCCGAAACCCTTGTCATCACAATATTCCATGATCCGTGTAATCACGATGATCCATGAACCATTTCTGTACAATGCTCCAGTACCCCGTTCATTAAAATGCTCCATGGCACTTGTCATCAGAATGCTGCAGGAACCCTTCCATCACAATAATCCATGACCCGTTTCCTCACAATTCTCCAGGACCGCTTTCATCACAATGCTCCATTTCCTTGTCATCTCAATTCTTCATGGCCCCTGTCATCACAATGATCCATGCCCTTGTCATCAAAATGCTCCAGAACTCTTGTCATCACTATGCTCCATGCCCATGTCATCACAATTCTGCATGACCCCTGTCATCACAATGATACATGACCACTGTCATCACAATGCCACATGAGCCCTGTCATCACATTGCTCCATGGCCCCTGTCATTACAATGCTCCATGACCACTGTCATCACAATGTTCCATGATCGCTGTAATCACAATGACCCATGACACCTTTCCTCAGAAGGCTCCATTACGCCTGTCATGAGAATGCTCCAATGCCCATCTCATCACAATGCTCCATGATCCGTGACAGCACAACGTTACAGGACAATTGTCATCACAATGCTCCATGACAACTCTCATCACAATGTTGCCTGCCCATGTCATCAAAATGCTCCATGTACCCTGTAATCACAATGTTCCATTACACCTGTCATCACAATGTTCCCTGCCCATGTCATCACAATGCTCCATTACCCATGTCATCGTAGTGATCCATGACCCCTTTCATCACAATGCTCCATGACACCTGTCATCACAATGCTCCGTGCTCTTTGTCACCACAATGCTCCATGACCACTGTCATCACCATGCTCCATGACCCCAGTCATCACAATGCTCCATAGCACTTGTCATCACAATGCTCCATTATCCCTGTCATCACAATGTTCCATGACTCTTGTCATCAAAATGCCTCATGATCCTTTTACTCACAATGCTCCATGACTCCTTTCATCACATGCTCCATGATACTTGTCATTACACTGTCCCATGACCTTTTTCATAACAATGCTCCATGATACCAGTCATCACAATAATCCATGACCATTTTCGTCACAATGCTCCATGCCCCTTTCAACACAATGCTCCATGACAACAGTCACCACAATGCTCCATGGCCTTTGTCATCACAATTATACTTGGCCCCTGTAATCACAGTGCTCCATGACCCCTTTCATCACAATGCTCCATGATCACTGTCATCACAATGCCACATGAGCCCTGTCATCACATTGCTCCATGGCCCCTGTCATTACAATGCTCCATGACCACTGTCATCACAATGTTCCATGATGGCTGTAATCACAATGACCCATGACACCTTTCCTCAGAAGGCTCCAGTACACCTGTCATCACAATGCTCCAATGCCCGTCTCATCACAAAGTTCCATGATCCCTCTCAGCACAACGTTACAGGACAATTGTCATCACAATGCTCCACGACAACTGTCATCACAATGTTGCCTGCCCATGTCATCAAAATGCTCCATGTCCCCTGTAATCACAATGTTCCATTACACCTGTCATCACAATGTTCCCTGCCCATGTCATCACAATGCTCCATTACCAATGAAATCAAAATATTCGCCTGCCCTTGTCATCAAAATGCTCCATGGCCCCTTTAATCACAATGCTCCATGAACACTGTCATCACAATGTTCCATGACAGTTGTCATCACAATGCTCCATGACCCCTGTAATCACAATGCTCCATGCCCTTGTCATCACAATGCTCCAGAACTCTTGTCATCATAATGATGAATGCCCGTGTCATCACAAAGCTCCATGATACTTGTCATCACAATGTTCCATGGCCTTGTCATCACTATACTCCATGGCCCCCGTCATCACAGTGCTCCATGATACCTTTCATCACAATCCTAGATGATCACTGTCATCACAATGCCCCAAGACACATGTCATCACAATTCGCCATGGCCCTTGTCATCACAATGCTCCATGACCCGTGGCATCACAATGGTCCAGGACACTTGTCATCACAATCATCCATGACCACTTACATCACAATGCTCCTTGACTCCCGTCATCACAATGCTCCATAGCCTATGCATTCGCAATGCTACATGGTCCCTGTAATCACATTGCTCCATGATCCATTTCATCCCAATGCTCTATGACCACTGTCATCACCATGCCCCATTATACCTGTCATCACAAAGTTCCATGGCCCCTGTCAGCACAATGTTCCATGACAGATGTCATCACTATCCTCCATGGTCCCTGTAATCACAATGCTCCATCCCCTTGTCAACGCAATGCTCCAGAACTCTTGTCATCATAATGCTCCATGCCCGCCTCATCACAATGCTCCATGACACTTGTCCTCACAATGCTCCATGGCCCCTGTTATCACAGTGCTCCATGTTACCTTTCATCACAATTCTAGATGACCATTGTCATCACAATGCCCCATGACACCTGTCATCACTATTCGCCATGGCACTTGTCATCACAATGCTCCATGATCCCTGTCATCATAATGTTCGATGACACTTGTCGTCACGGTGCTCCATGACCCCTGTCATCACAATATTCACTGCCCATGTAATCACAATGCTCCTGGTCCCCTGTAATCACAATGCTCCATAGCCTTAACATCACAATGCTCCAGAACTCTTGTCATCATTATGCCCCATGCCCATGTCATCACAATGCTCCTTGACCCCTGTCATCACAATGCTCCATGGCCTATGTATTCACAATGCTCCATGGCCCCTGTAGTCACATTGCTCCATGATCCTTTTCATCACAATGCTCTATGACCACTGTCATCACAATGCCACATGACACCTGTCAGTACAATGCTCTATGGCCCCTGTCAGCACAATGTTCCATGGAAGATATCATCACAATGATCCATGACCACTGTCATCACAATGTTCCCTGCCCTTGTCATCTCAATGATCCCTGGCCCCTGTTATCACAATGCCCCATACCCTTGTCATCGCAATGCTCCAGATCACTTCTCATCATAATGCTCCATGCCCATGTCATCACAATGCTCCATGGCCCCTGTCATCACAGTGCTCCGTGATACCTTTCATCGTAATGATAGATGACCACTGTCATCACAATGCTCCATGACACCTGTCATCAGATTTGGCCATGGCCCTTATCATCACAATGCTCCAGGACACTTGTCTTCACAATGTTCCATGGCGCATTTCATCACAATGCTCCATGACCACTTTCATCAAATTGCTCCATGATGCCTGTCATCACAATGCTCCATGGCCTTTGTCATCAAAATTCTACATGGCCCCTGTAATAACAGTGCTTCAGGACAACTTTTATCACAATGCTCCATGACCACTCTCATCACCATGCCGGATAAGACCTTTCATGACAATGCTCCATGGCCCTTGTCATCACAATATTCTATGACTTCTGTCATCACAATGCTCCATGCCCCTGTCATCACAATGCCCCATCACCCCTGCTATTACAATGCTCCATGACCCCTGTCCTCACAATGCCCCGAAACCCTTGTCATCACAATATTCCATGATCCGTGTAATCACGATGATCCATGAACCATTTCTGTACAATGCTCCAGTACCCCGTTCATTAAAATGCTCCATGGCACTTGTCATCAGAATGCTGCAGGAACCCTTCCATCACAATAATCCATGACCCGTTTCCTCACAATTCTCCAGGACCGCTTTCATCACAATGCTCCATTTCCTTGTCATCTCAATTCTTCATGGCCCCTGTCATCACAATGATCCATGCCCTTGTCATCAAAATGCTCCAGAACTCTTGTCATCACTATGCTCCATGCCCATGTCATCACAATTCTGCATGACCCCTGTCATCACAATGATACATGACCACTGTCATCACAATGCCACATGAGCCCTGTCATCACATTGCTCCATGGCCCCTGTCATTACAATGCTCCATGACCACTGTCATCACAATGTTCCATGATCGCTGTAATCACAATGACCCATGACACCTTTCCTCAGAAGGCTCCATTACGCCTGTCATGAGAATGCTCCAATGCCCATCTCATCACAATGCTCCATGATCCGTGACAGCACAACGTTACAGGACAATTGTCATCACAATGCTCCATGACAACTCTCATCACAATGTTGCCTGCCCATGTCATCAAAATGCTCCATGTACCCTGTAATCACAATGTTCCATTACACCTGTCATCACAATGTTCCCTGCCCATGTCATCACAATGCTCCATTACCCATGTCATCGTAGTGATCCATGACCCCTTTCATCACAATGCTCCATGACACCTGTCATCACAATGCTCCGTGCTCTTTGTCACCACAATGCTCCATGACCACTGTCATCACCATGCTCCATGACCCCAGTCATCACAATGCTCCATAGCACTTGTCATCACAATGCTCCATTATCCCTGTCATCACAATGTTCCATGACTCTTGTCATCAAAATGCCTCATGATCCTTTTACTCACAATGCTCCATGACTCCTTTCATCACATGCTCCATGATACTTGTCATTACACTGTCCCATGACCTTTTTCATAACAATGCTCCATGATACCAGTCATCACAATAATCCATGACCATTTTCGTCACAATGCTCCATGCCCCTTTCAACACAATGCTCCATGACAACAGTCACCACAATGCTCCATGGCCTTTGTCATCACAATTATACTTGGCCCCTGTAATCACAGTGCTCCATGACCCCTTTCATCACAATGCTCCATGATCACTGTCATCACAATGCCACATGAGCCCTGTCATCACATTGCTCCATGGCCCCTGTCATTACAATGCTCCATGACCACTGTCATCACAATGTTCCATGATGGCTGTAATCACAATGACCCATGACACCTTTCCTCAGAAGGCTCCAGTACACCTGTCATCACAATGCTCCAATGCCCGTCTCATCACAAAGTTCCATGATCCCTCTCAGCACAACGTTACAGGACAATTGTCATCACAATGCTCCACGACAACTGTCATCACAATGTTGCCTGCCCATGTCATCAAAATGCTCCATGTCCCCTGTAATCACAATGTTCCATTACACCTGTCATCACAATGTTCCCTGCCCATGTCATCACAATGCTCCATTACCAATGAAATCAAAATATTCGCCTGCCCTTGTCATCAAAATGCTCCATGGCCCCTTTAATCACAATGCTCCATGAACACTGTCATCACAATGTTCCATGACAGTTGTCATCACAATGCTCCATGACCCCTGTAATCACAATGCTCCATGCCCTTGTCATCACAATGCTCCAGAACTCTTGTCATCATAATGATGAATGCCCGTGTCATCACAAAGCTCCATGATACTTGTCATCACAATGTTCCATGGCCTTGTCATCACTATACTCCATGGCCCCCGTCATCACAGTGCTCCATGATACCTTTCATCACAATCCTAGATGATCACTGTCATCACAATGCCCCAAGACACATGTCATCACAATTCGCCATGGCCCTTGTCATCACAATGCTCCATGACCCGTGGCATCACAATGGTCCAGGACACTTGTCATCACAATCATCCATGACCACTTACATCACAATGCTCCTTGACTCCCGTCATCACAATGCTCCATAGCCTATGCATTCGCAATGCTACATGGTCCCTGTAATCACATTGCTCCATGATCCATTTCATCCCAATGCTCTATGACCACTGTCATCACCATGCCCCATTATACCTGTCATCACAAAGTTCCATGGCCCCTGTCAGCACAATGTTCCATGACAGATGTCATCACTATCCTCCATGGTCCCTGTAATCACAATGCTCCATCCCCTTGTCAACGCAATGCTCCAGAACTCTTGTCATCATAATGCTCCATGCCCGCCTCATCACAATGCTCCATGACACTTGTCCTCACAATGCTCCATGGCCCCTGTTATCACAGTGCTCCATGTTACCTTTCATCACAATTCTAGATGACCATTGTCATCACAATGCCCCATGACACCTGTCATCACTATTCGCCATGGCACTTGTCATCACAATGCTCCATGATCCCTGTCATCATAATGTTCGATGACACTTGTCGTCACGGTGCTCCATGACCCCTGTCATCACAATATTCACTGCCCATGTAATCACAATGCTCCTGGTCCCCTGTAATCACAATGCTCCATAGCCTTAACATCACAATGCTCCAGAACTCTTGTCATCATTATGCCCCATGCCCATGTCATCACAATGCTCCTTGACCCCTGTCATCACAATGCTCCATGGCCTATGTATTCACAATGCTCCATGGCCCCTGTAGTCACATTGCTCCATGATCCTTTTCATCACAATGCTCTATGACCACTGTCATCACAATGCCACATGACACCTGTCAGTACAATGCTCTATGGCCCCTGTCAGCACAATGTTCCATGGAAGATATCATCACAATGATCCATGACCACTGTCATCACAATGTTCCCTGCCCTTGTCATCTCAATGATCCCTGGCCCCTGTTATCACAATGCCCCATACCCTTGTCATCGCAATGCTCCAGATCACTTCTCATCATAATGCTCCATGCCCATGTCATCACAATGCTCCATGGCCCCTGTCATCACAGTGCTCCGTGATACCTTTCATCGTAATGATAGATGACCACTGTCATCACAATGCTCCATGACACCTGTCATCAGATTTGGCCATGGCCCTTATCATCACAATGCTCCAGGACACTTGTCTTCACAATGTTCCATGGCGCATTTCATCACAATGCTCCATGACCACTTTCATCAAATTGCTCCATGATGCCTGTCCTCACAATGCTCCATGGCCTTTGTCATCAAAATTCTACATGGCCCCTGTAATAACAGTGCTTCAGGACAACTTTTATCACAATGCTCCATGACCACTCTCATCACCATGCCAGATAAGACCTTTCATGACAATGTTCCATGGCCCTTGTCATCACAATATTCTATGACTTCTGTCATCACAATGCTCCATGCCCCTGTCATCACAATGCCCCATCACCCCTGCTATTACAATGCTCCATGACCCCTGTCCTCACAATGCCCCGAAACCCTTGTCATCACAATATTCCATGATCCGTGTAATCACGATGATCCATGAACCATTTCTGTACAATGCTCCAGTACCCCGTTCATTAAAATGCTCCATGGCACTTGTCATCAGAATGCTGCAGGAACCCTTCCATCACAATAATCCATGACCCGTTTCCTCACAATTCTCCAGGACCGCTTTCATCACAATGCTCCATTTCCTTGTCATCTCAATTCTTCATGGCCCCTGTCATCACAATGATCCATGCCCTTGTCATCAAAATGCTCCAGAACTCTTGTCATCACTATGCTCCATGCCCATGTCATCACAATGCTGCATGACCCCTGTCATCACAATGATACATGACCACTGTCATCACAATGCCACATGAGCCCTGTCATCACATTGCTCCATGGCCCCTGTCATTACAATGCTCCATGACCACTGTCATCACAATGTTCCATGATCGCTGTAATCACAATGACCCATGACACCTTTCCTCAGAAGGCTCCATTACGCCTGTCATCAGAATGCTCCAATGCCCATCTCATCACAATGCTCCATGATCCGTGACAGCACAACGTTACAGGACAATTGTCATCACAATGCTCCATGACAACTCTCATCACAATGTTGCCTGCCCATGTCATCAAAATGCTCCATGTACCCTGTAATCACAATGTTCCATTACACCTGTCATCACAATGTTCCCTGCCCATGTCATCACAATGCTCCATTACCCATGTCATCGTAGTGATCCATGACCCCTTTCATCACAATGCTCCATGACACCTGTCATCACAATGCTCCGTGCTCTTTGTCACCACAATGCTCCATGACCACTGTCATCACCATGCCCCATGACCCCAGTCATCACAATGCTCCATAGCACTTGTCATCACAATGCTCCATTATCCCTGTCATCACAATGTTCCATGACTCTTGTCATCAAAATGCCTCATGATCCTTTTACTCACAATGCTCCATGACTCCTTTCATCACATGCTCCATGATACTTGTCATTACACTGTCCCATGACCTTTTTCATAACAATGCTCCATGATACCAGTCATCACAATAATCCATGACCATTTTCGTCACAATGCTCCATGCCCCTTTCAACACAATGCTCCATGACAACTGTCACCACAATGCTCCATGGCCTTTGTCATCACAATTATACATGGCCCCTGTAATCACAGTGCTCCATGACCCCTTTCATCACAATGCTCCATGATCACTGTCATCACAATGCCACATGAGCCCTGTCATCACATTGCTCCATGGCCCCTGTCATTACAATGCTCCATGACCACTGTCATCACAATGTTCCATGATGGCTGTAATCACAATGACCCATGACACCTTTCCTCAGAAGGCTCCAGTACACCTGTCATCACAATGCTCCAATGCCCGTCTCATCACAAAGTTCCATGATCCCTCTCAGCACAACGTTACAGGACAATTGTCATCACAATGCTCCACGACAACTGTCATCACAATGTTGCCTGCCCATGTCATCAAAATGCTCCATGTCCCCTGTAATCACAATGTTCCATTACACCTGTCATCACAATGTTCCCTGCCCATGTCATCACAATGCTCCATTACCAATGAAATCAAAATGTTCGCCTGCCCTTGTCATCAAAATGCTCCATGGCCCCTTTAATCACAATGCTCCATGAACACTGTCATCACAATGTTCGATGACAGTTGTCATCACAATGCTCCATGACCCCTGTAATCACAATGCTCCATGCCCTTGTCATCACAATGCTCCAGAACTCTTGTCATCATAATGATGAATGCCCGTGTCATCACAAAGCTCCATGATACTTGTCATCACAATGTTCCATGGCCTTGTCATCACTATACTCCATGGCCCCCGTCATCACAGTGCTCCATGATACCTTTCATCACAATCCTAGATGATCACTGTCATCACAATGCCCCAAGACACATGTCATCACAATTCGCCATGGCCCTTGTCATCACAATGCTCCATGACCCGTGGCATCACAATGGTCCAGGACACTTGTCATCACAATGATCCATGACCACTTACATCACAATGCTCCTTGACTCCCGTCATCACAATGCTCCATAGCCTATGCATTCGCAATGCTACATGGTCCCTGTAATCACATTGCTCCATGATCCATTTCATCCCAATGCTCTATGACCACTGTCATCACCATGCCCCATTATACCTGTCATCACAAAGTTCCATGGCCCCTGTCAGCACAATGTTCCATGACAGATGTCATCACTATCCTCCATGGTCCCTGTAATCACAATGCTCCATCCCCTTGTCAACGCAATGCTCCAGAACTCTTGTCATCATAATGCTCCATGCCCGCCTCATCACAATGCTCCATGACACTTGTCCTCACAATGCTCCATGGCCCCTGTTATCACAGTGCTCCATGTTACCTTTCATCACAATTCTAGATGACCATTGTCATCACAATGCCCCATGACACCTGTCATCACTATTCGCCATGGCACTTGTCATCACAATGCTCCATGATCCCTGTCATCATAATGTTCGATGACACTTGTCGTCACGGTGCTCCATGACCCCTGTCATCACAATATTCACTGCCCATGTAATCACAATGCTCCTGGTCCCCTGTAATCACAATGCTCCATAGCCTTAACATCACAATGCTCCAGAACTCTTGTCATCATTATGCCCCATGCCCATGTCATCACAATGCTCCTTGACCCCTGTCATCACAATGCTCCATGGCCTATGTATTCACAATGCTCCATGGCCCCTGTAGTCACATTGCTCCATGATCCTTTTCATCACAATGCTCTATGACCACTGTCATCACAATGCCACATGACACCTGTCAGTACAATGCTCTATGGCCCCTGTCAGCACAATGTTCCATGGAAGATATCATCACAATGATCCATGACCACTGTCATCACAATGTTCCCTGCCCTTGTCATCTCAATGATCCCTGGCCCCTGTTATCACAATGCCCCATACCCTTGTCATCGCAATGCTCCAGATCACTTCTCATCATAATGCTCCATGCCCATGTCATCACAATGCTCCATGGCCCCTGTCATCACAGTGCTCCGTGATACCTTTCATCGTAATGATAGATGACCACTGTCATCACAATGCTCCATGACACCTGTCATCAGATTTGGCCATGGCCCTTATCATCACAATGCTCCAGGACACTTGTCTTCACAATGTTCCATGGCGCATTTCATCACAATGCTCCATGACCACTTTCATCAAATTGCTCCATGATGCCTGTCATCACAATGCTCCATGGCCTTTGTCATCAAAATTCTACATGGCCCCTGTAATAACAGTGCTTCAGGACAACTTTTATCACAATGCTCCATGACCACTCTCATCACCATGCCAGATAAGACCTTTCATGACAATGCTCCGTGGCCCTTGTCATCACAATATTCTATGACTTCTGTCATCACAATGCTCCATGCCCCTGTCATCACAATGCCCCATCACCCCTGCTATTACAATGCTCCATGACCCCTGTCCTCACAATGCCCCGAAACCCTTGTCATCACAATATTCCATGATCCGTGTAATCACGATGATCCATGAACCATTTCTGTACAATGCTCCAGTACCCCGTTCATTAAAATGCTCCATGGCACTTGTCATCAGAATGCTGCAGGAACCCTTCCATCACAATAATCCATGACCCGTTTCCTCACAATTCTCCAGGACCGCTTTCATCACAATGCTCCATTTCCTTGTCATCTCAATTCTTCATGGCCCCTGTCGTCACAATGATCCATGCCCTTGTCATCAAAATGCTCCAGAACTCTTGTCATCACTATGCTCCATGCCCATGTCATCACAATGCTGCATGACCCCTGTCATCACAATGATACATGACCACTGTCATCACAATGCCACATGAGCCCTGTCATCACATTGCTCCATGGCCCCTGTCATTACAATGCTCCATGACCACTGTCATCACAATGTTCCATGATCGCTGTAATCACAATGACCCATGACACCTTTCCTCAGAAGGCTCCATTACGCCTGTCATCAGAATGCTCCAATGCCCATCTCATCACAATGCTCCATGATCCGTGACAGCACAACGTTACAGGACAATTGTCATCACAATGCTCCATGACAACTCTCATCACAATGTTGCCTGCCCATGTCATCAAAATGCTCCATGTCCCCTGTAATCACAATGTTCCATTACACCTGTCATCACAATGTTCCCTGCCCATGTCATCACAATGCTCCATTACCCATGTCATCGTAGTGATCCATGACCCCTTTCATCACAATGCTCCATGACACCTGTCATCACAATGCTCCGTGCTCTTTGTCACCACAATGCTCCATGACCACTGTCATCACCATGCCCCATGACCCCAGTCATCACAATGCTCCATAGCACTTGTCATCACAATGCTCCATTATCCCTGTCATCACAATGTTCCATGACTCTTGTCATCAAAATGCCTCATGATCCTTTTACTCACAATGCTCCATGACTCCTTTCATCACATGCTCCATGATACTTGTCATTACACTGTCCCATGACCTTTTTCATAACAATGCTCCATGATACCAGTCATCACAATAATCCATGACCATTTTCGTCACAATGCTCCATGCCCCTTTCAACACAATGCTCCATGACAACTGTCACCACAATGCTCCATGGCCTTTGTCATCACAATTATACATGGCCCCTGTAATCACAGTGCTCCATGACCCCTTTCATCACAATGCTCCATGATCACTGTCATCACAATGCCACATGAGCCCTGTCATCACATTGCTCCATGGCCCCTGTCATTACAATGCTCCATGACCACTGTCATCACAATGTTCCATGATGGCTGTAATCACAATGACCCATGACACCTTTCCTCAGAAGGCTCCAGTACACCTGTCATCACAATGCTCCAATGCCCGTCTCATCACAAAGTTCCATGATCCCTCTCAGCACAACGTTACAGGACAATTGTCATCACAATGCTCCACGACAACTGTCATCACAATGTTGCCTGCCCATGTCATCAAAATGCTCCATGTCCCCTGTAATCACAATGTTCCATTACACCTGTCATCACAATGTTCCCTGCCCATGTCATCACAATGCTCCATTACCAATGAAATCAAAATGTTCGCCTGCCCTTGTCATCAAAATGCTCCATGGCCCCTTTAATCACAATGCTCCATGAACACTGTCATCACAATGTTCCATGACAGTTGTCATCACAATGCTCCATGACCCCTGTAATCACAATGCTCCATGCCCTTGTCATCACAATGCTCCAGAACTCTTGTCATCATAATGATGAATGCCCGTGTCATCACAAAGCTCCATGATACTTGTCATCACAATGTTCCATGGCCTTGTCATCACTATACTCCATGGCCCCCGTCATCACAGTGCTCCATGATACCTTTCATCACAATCCTAGATGATCACTGTCATCACAATGCCCCAAGACACATGTCATCACAATTCGCCATGGCCCTTGTCATCACAATGCTCCATGACCCGTGGCATCACAATGGTCCAGGACACTTGTCATCACAATGATCCATGACCACTTACATCACAATGCTCCTTGACTCCCGTCATCACAATGCTCCATAGCCTATGCATTCGCAATGCTACATGGTCCCTGTAATCACATTGCTCCATGATCCATTTCATCCCAATGCTCTATGACCACTGTCATCACCCATGCCCCATTATACCTGTCATCACAAAGTTCCATGGCCCCTGTCAGCACAATGTTCCATGACAGATGTCATCACTATCCTCCATAGTCCCTGTAATCACAATGCTCCATCCCCTTGTCAACGCAATGCTCCAGAACTCTTGTCATCATAATGCTCCATGCCCGCCTCATCACAATGCTCCATGACACTTGTCCTCACAATGCTCCATGGCCCCTGTTATCACAGTGCTCCATGTTACCTTTCATCACAATTCTAGATGACCATTGTCATCACAATGCCCCATGACACCTGTCATCACTATTCGCCATGGCACTTGTCATCACAATGCTCCATGATCCCTGTCATCATAATGTTCGATGACACTTGTCGTCACGGTGCTCCATGACCCCTGTCATCACAATATTCACTGCCCATGTAATCACAATGCTCCTGGTCCCCTGTAATCGCAATGCTCCATAGCCTTAACATCACAATGCTCCAGAACTCTTGTCATCATTATGCCCCATGCCCATGTCATCACAATGCTCCTTGACCCCTGTCATCACAATGCTCCATGGCCTATGTATTCACAATGCTCCATGGCCCCTGTAGTCACATTGCTCCATGATCCTTTTCATCACAATGCTCTATGACCACTGTCATCACAATGCCACATGACACCTGTCAGTACAATGCTCTATGGCCCCTGTCAGCACAATGTTCCATGGAAGATATCATCACAATGATCCATGACCACTGTCATCACAATGTTCCCTGCCCTTGTCATCTCAATGATCCCTGGCCCCTGTTATCACAATGCCCCATACCCTTGTCATCGCAATGCTCCAGATCACTTCTCATCATAATGCTCCATGCCCATGTCATCACAATGCTCCATGGCCCCTGTCATCACAGTGCTCCGTGATACCTTTCATCGTAATGATAGATGACCACTGTCATCACAATGCTCCATGACACCTGTCATCAGATTTGGCCATGGCCCTTATCATCACAATGCTCCAGGACACTTGTCTTCACAATGTTCCATGGCGCATTTCATCACAATGCTCCATGACCACTTTCATCAAATTGCTCCATGATGCCTGTCATCACAATGCTCCATGGCCTTTGTCATCAAAATTCTACATGGCCCCTGTAATAACAGTGCTTCAGGACAACTTTTATCACAATGCTCCATGACCACTCTCATCACCATGCCAGATAAGACCTTTCATGACAATGCTCCATGGCCCTTGTCATCACAATATTCTATGACTTCTGTCATCACAATGCTCCATGCCCCTGTCATCACAATGCCCCATCACCCCTGCTATTACAATGCTCCATGACCCCTGTCCTCACAATGCCCCGAAACCCTTGTCATCACAATATTCCATGATCCGTGTAATCACGATGATCCATGAACCATTTCTGTACAATGCTCCAGTACCCCGTTCATTAAAATGCTCCATGGCACTTGTCATCAGAATGCTGCAGGAACCCTTCCATCACAATAATCCATGACCCGTTTCCTCACAATTCTCCAGGACCGCTTTCATCACAATGCTCCATTTCCTTGTCATCTCAATTCTTCATGGCCCCTGTCGTCACAATGATCCATGCCCTTGTCATCAAAATGCTCCAGAACTCTTGTCATCACTATGCTCCATGCCCATGTCATCACAATGCTGCATGACCCCTGTCATCACAATGATACATGACCACTGTCATCACAATGCCACATGAGCCCTGTCATCACATTGCTCCATGGCCCCTGTCATTACAATGCTCCATGACCACTGTCATCACAATGTTCCATGATCGCTGTAATCACAATGACCCATGACACCTTTCCTCAGAAGGCTCCATTACGCCTGTCATCAGAATGCTCCAATGCCCATCTCATCACAATGCTCCATGATCCGTGACAGCACAACGTTACAGGACAATTGTCATCACAATGCTCCATGACAACTCTCATCACAATGTTGCCTGCCCATGTCATCAAAATGCTCCATGTCCCCTGTAATCACAATGTTCCATTACACCTGTCATCACAATGTTCCCTGCCCATGTCATCACAATGCTCCATTACCCATGTCATCGTAGTGATCCATGACCCCTTTCATCACAATGCTCCATGACACCTGTCATCACAATGCTCCGTGCTCTTTGTCACCACAATGCTCCATGACCACTGTCATCACCATGCCCCATGACCCCAGTCATCACAATGCTCCATAGCACTTGTCATCACAATGCTCCATTATCCCTGTCATCACAATGTTCCATGACTCTTGTCATCAAAATGCCTCATGATCCTTTTACTCACAATGCTCCATGACTCCTTTCATCACATGCTCCATGATACTTGTCATTACACTGTCCCATGACCTTTTTCATAACAATGCTCCATGATACCAGTCATCACAATAATCCATGACCATTTTCGTCACAATGCTCCATGCCCCTTTCAACACAATGCTCCATGACAACTGTCACCACAATGCTCCATGGCCTTTGTCATCACAATTATACATGGCCCCTGTAATCACAGTGCTCCATGACCCCTTTCATCACAATGCTCCATGATCACTGTCATCACAATGCCACATGAGCCCTGTCATCACATTGCTCCATGGCCCCTGTCATTACAATGCTCCATGACCACTGTCATCACAATGTTCCATGATGGCTGTAATCACAATGACCCATGACACCTTTCCTCAGAAGGCTCCAGTACACCTGTCATCACAATGCTCCAATGCCCGTCTCATCACAAAGTTCCATGATCCCTCTCAGCACAACGTTACAGGACAATTGTCATCACAATGCTCCACGACAACTGTCATCACAATGTTGCCTGCCCATGTCATCAAAATGCTCCATGTCCCCTGTAATCACAATGTTCCATTACACCTGTCATCACAATGTTCCCTGCCCATGTCATCACAATGCTCCATTACCAATGAAATCAAAATGTTCGCCTGCCCTTGTCATCAAAATGCTCCATGGCCCCTTTAATCACAATGCTCCATGAACACTGTCATCACAATGTTCCATGACAGTTGTCATCACAATGCTCCATGACCCCTGTAATCACAATGCTCCATGCCCTTGTCATCACAATGCTCCAGAACTCTTGTCATCATAATGATGAATGCCCGTGTCATCACAAAGCTCCATGATACTTGTCATCACAATGTTCCATGGCCTTGTCATCACTATACTCCATGGCCCCCGTCATCACAGTGCTCCATGATACCTTTCATCACAATCCTAGATGATCACTGTCATCACAATGCCCCAAGACACATGTCATCACAATTCGCCATGGCCCTTGTCATCACAATGCTCCATGACCCGTGGCATCACAATGGTCCAGGACACTTGTCATCACAATGATCCATGACCACTTACATCACAATGCTCCTTGACTCCCGTCATCACAATGCTCCATAGCCTATGCATTCGCAATGCTACATGGTCCCTGTAATCACATTGCTCCATGATCCATTTCATCCCAATGCTCTATGACCACTGTCATCACCATGCCCCATTATACCTGTCATCACAAAGTTCCATGGCCCCTGTCAGCACAATGTTCCATGACAGATGTCATCACTATCCTCCATGGTCCCTGTAATCACAATGCTCCATCCCCTTGTCAACGCAATGCTCCAGAACTCTTGTCATCATAATGCTCCATGCCCGCCTCATCACAATGCTCCATGACACTTGTCCTCACAATGCTCCATGGCCCCTGTTATCACAGTGCTCCATGTTACCTTTCATCACAATTCTAGATGACCATTGTCATCACAATGCCCCATGACACCTGTCATCACTATTCGCCATGGCACTTGTCATCACAATGCTCCATGATCCCTGTCATCATAATGTTCGATGACACTTGTCGTCACGGTGCTCCATGACCCCTGTCATCACAATATTCACTGCCCATGTAATCACAATGCTCCTGGTCCCCTGTAATCGCAATGCTCCATAGCCTTAACATCACAATGCTCCAGAACTCTTGTCATCATTATGCCCCATGCCCATGTCATCACAATGCTCCTTGACCCCTGTCATCACAATGCTCCATGGCCTATGTATTCACAATGCTCCATGGCCCCTGTAGTCACATTGCTCCATGATCCTTTTCATCACAATGCTCTATGACCACTGTCATCACAATGCCACATGACACCTGTCAGTACAATGCTCTATGGCCCCTGTCAGCACAATGTTCCATGGAAGATATCATCACAATGATCCATGACCACTGTCATCACAATGTTCCCTGCCCTTGTCATCTCAATGATCCCTGGCCCCTGTTATCACAATGCCCCATACCCTTGTCATCGCAATGCTCCAGATCACTTCTCATCATAATGCTCCATGCCCATGTCATCACAATGCTCCATGGCCCCTGTCATCACAGTGCTCCGTGATACCTTTCATCGTAATGATAGATGACCACTGTCATCACAATGCTCCATGACACCTGTCATCAGATTTGGCCATGGCCCTTATCATCACAATGCTCCAGGACACTTGTCTTCACAATGTTCCATGGCGCATTTCATCACAATGCTCCATGACCACTTTCATCAAATTGCTCCATGATGCCTGTCATCACAATGCTCCATGGCCTTTGTCATCAAAATTCTACATGGCCCCTGTAATAACAGTGCTTCAGGACAACTTTTATCACAATGCTCCATGACCACTCTCATCACCATGCCAGATAAGACCTTTCATGACAATGCTCCATGGCCCTTGTCATCACAATATTCTATGACTTCTGTCATCACAATGCTCCATGCCCCTGTCATCACAATGCCCCATCACCCCTGCTATTACAATGCTCCATGACCCCTGTCCTCACAATGCCCCGAAACCCTTGTCATCACAATATTCCATGATCCGTGTAATCACGATGATCCATGAACCATTTCTGTACAATGCTCCAGTACCCCGTTCATTAAAATGCTCCATGGCACTTGTCATCAGAATGCTGCAGGAACCCTTCCATCACAATAATCCATGACCCGTTTCCTCACAATTCTCCAGGACCGCTTTCATCACAATGCTCCATTTCCTTGTCATCTCAATTCTTCATGGCCCCTGTCGTCACAATGATCCATGCCCTTGTCATCAAAATGCTCCAGAACTCTTGTCATCACTATGCTCCATGCCCATGTCATCACAATGCTGCATGACCCCTGTCATCACAATGATACATGACCACTGTCATCACAATGCCACATGAGCCCTGTCATCACATTGCTCCATGGCCCCTGTCATTACAATGCTCCATGACCACTGTCATCACAATGTTCCATGATCGCTGTAATCACAATGACCCATGACACCTTTCCTCAGAAGGCTCCATTACGCCTGTCATCAGAATGCTCCAATGCCCATCTCATCACAATGCTCCATGATCCGTGACAGCACAACGTTACAGGACAATTGTCATCACAATGCTCCATGACAACTCTCATCACAATGTTGCCTGCCCATGTCATCAAAATGCTCCATGTCCCCTGTAATCACAATGTTCCATTACACCTGTCATCACAATGTTCCCTGCCCATGTCATCACAATGCTCCATTACCCATGTCATCGTAGTGATCCATGACCCCTTTCATCACAATGCTCCATGACACCTGTCATCACAATGCTCCGTGCTCTTTGTCACCACAATGCTCCATGACCACTGTCATCACCATGCCCCATGACCCCAGTCATCACAATGCTCCATAGCACTTGTCATCACAATGCTCCATTATCCCTGTCATCACAATGTTCCATGACTCTTGTCATCAAAATGCCTCATGATCCTTTTACTCACAATGCTCCATGACTCCTTTCATCACATGCTCCATGATACTTGTCATTACACTGTCCCATGACCTTTTTCATAACAATGCTCCATGATACCAGTCATCACAATAATCCATGACCATTTTCGTCACAATGCTCCATGCCCCTTTCAACACAATGCTCCATGACAACTGTCACCACAATGCTCCATGGCCTTTGTCATCACAATTATACATGGCCCCTGTAATCACAGTGCTCCATGACCCCTTTCATCACAATGCTCCATGATCACTGTCATCACAATGCCACATGAGCCCTGTCATCACATTGCTCCATGGCCCCTGTCATTACAATGCTCCATGACCACTGTCATCACAATGTTCCATGATGGCTGTAATCACAATGACCCATGACACCTTTCCTCAGAAGGCTCCAGTACACCTGTCATCACAATGCTCCAATGCCCGTCTCATCACAAAGTTCCATGATCCCTCTCAGCACAACGTTACAGGACAATTGTCATCACAATGCTCCACGAAAACTGTCATCACAATGTTGCCTGCCCATGTCATCAAAATGCTCCATGTCCCCTGTAATCACAATGTTCCATTACACCTGTCATCACAATGTTCCCTGCCCATGTCATCACAATGCTCCATTACCAATGAAATCAAAATGTTCGCCTGCCCTTGTCATCAAAATGCTCCATGGCCCCTTTAATCACAATGCTCCATGAACACTGTCATCACAATGTTCGATGACAGTTGTCATCACAATGCTCCATGACCCCTGTAATCACAATGCTCCATGCCCTTGTCATCACAATGCTCCAGAACTCTTGTCATCATAATGATGAATGCCCGTGTCATCACAAAGCTCCATGATACTTGTCATCACAATGTTCCATGGCCTTGTCATCACTATACTCCATGGCCCCCGTCATCACAGTGCTCCATGATACCTTTCATCACAATCCTAGATGATCACTGTCATCACAATGCCCCAAGACACATGTCATCACAATTCGCCATGGCCCTTGTCATCACAATGCTCCATGACCCGTGGCATCACAATGGTCCAGGACACTTGTCATCACAATGATCCATGACCACTTACATCACAATGCTCCTTGACTCCCGTCATCACAATGCTCCATAGCCTATGCATTCGCAATGCTACATGGTCCCTGTAATCACATTGCTCCATGATCCATTTCATCCCAATGCTCTATGACCACTGTCATCACCATGCCCCATTATACCTGTCATCACAAAGTTCCATGGCCCCTGTCAGCACAATGTTCCATGACAGATGTCATCACTATCCTCCATGGTCCCTGTAATCACAATGCTCCATCCCCTTGTCAACGCAATGCTCCAGAACTCTTGTCATCATAATGCTCCATGCCCGCCTCATCACAATGCTCCATGACACTTGTCCTCACAATGCTCCATGGCCCCTGTTATCACAGTGCTCCATGTTACCTTTCATCACAATTCTAGATGACCATTGTCATCACAATGCCCCATGACACCTGTCATCACTATTCGCCATGGCACTTGTCATCACAATGCTCCATGATCCCTGTCATCATAATGTTCGATGACACTTGTCGTCACGGTGCTCCATGACCCCTGTCATCACAATATTCACTGCCCATGTAATCACAATGCTCCTGGTCCCCTGTAATCGCAATGCTCCATAGCCTTAACATCACAATGCTCCAGAACTCTTGTCATCATTATGCCCCATGCCCATGTCATCACAATGCTCCTTGACCCCTGTCATCACAATGCTCCATGGCCTATGTATTCACAATGCTCCATGGCCCCTGTAGTCACATTGCTCCATGATCCTTTTCATCACAATGCTCTATGACCACTGTCATCACAATGCCACATGACACCTGTCAGTACAATGCTCTATGGCCCCTGTCAGCACAATGTTCCATGGAAGATATCATCACAATGATCCATGACCACTGTCATCACAATGTTCCCTGCCCTTGTCATCTCAATGATCCCTGGCCCCTGTTATCACAATGCCCCATACCCTTGTCATCGCAATGCTCCAGATCACTTCTCATCATAATGCTCCATGCCCATGTCATCACAATGCTCCATGGCCCCTGTCATCACAGTGCTCCGTGATACCTTTCATCGTAATGATAGATGACCACTGTCATCACAATGCTCCATGACACCTGTCATCAGATTTGGCCATGGCCCTTATCATCACAATGCTCCAGGACACTTGTCTTCACAATGTTCCATGGCGCATTTCATCACAATGCTCCATGACCACTTTCATCAAATTGCTCCATGATGCCTGTCATCACAATGCTCCATGGCCTTTGTCATCAAAATTCTACATGGCCCCTGTAATAACAGTGCTTCAGGACAACTTTTATCACAATGCTCCATGACCACTCTCATCACCATGCCAGATAAGACCTTTCATGACAATGCTCCATGGCCCTTGTCATCACAATATTCTATGACTTCTGTCATCACAATGCTCCATGCCCCTGTCATCACAATGCCCCATCACCCCTGCTATTACAATGCTCCATGACCCCTGTCCTCACAATGCCCCGAAACCCTTGTCATCACAATATTCCATGATCCGTGTAATCACGATGATCCATGAACCATTTCTGTACAATGCTCCAGTACCCCGTTCATTAAAATGCTCCATGGCACTTGTCATCAGAATGCTGCAGGAACCCTTCCATCACAATAATCCATGACCCGTTTCCTCACAATTCTCCAGGACCGCTTTCATCACAATGCTCCATTTCCTTGTCATCTCAATTCTTCATGGCCCCTGTCGTCACAATGATCCATGCCCTTGTCATCAAAATGCTCCAGAACTCTTGTCATCACTATGCTCCATGCCCATGTCATCACAATGCTGCATGACCCCTGTCATCACAATGATACATGACCACTGTCATCACAATGCCACATGAGCCCTGTCATCACATTGCTCCATGGCCCCTGTCATTACAATGCTCCATGACCACTGTCATCACAATGTTCCATGATCGCTGTAATCACAATGACCCATGACACCTTTCCTCAGAAGGCTCCATTACGCCTGTCATCAGAATGCTCCAATGCCCATCTCATCACAATGCTCCATGATCCGTGACAGCACAACGTTACAGGACAATTGTCATCACAATGCTCCATGACAACTCTCATCACAATGTTGCCTGCCCATGCCATCAAAATGCTCCATGTACCCTGTAATCACAATGTTCCATTACACCTGTCATCACAATGTTCCCTGCCAATGTCATCACAATGCTCCATTACCCATGTCATCGTAGTGATCCATGACCCCTTTCATCACAATGCTCCATGACACCTGTCATCACAATGCTCCGTGCTCTTTGTCACCACAATGCTCCATGACCACTGTCATCACCATGCCCCATGACCCCAGTCATCACAATGCTCCATAGCACTTGTCATCACAATGCTCCATTATCCCTGTCATCACAATGTTCCATGACTCTTGTCATCAAAATGCCTCATGATCCTTTTACTCACAATGCTCCATGACTCCTTTCATCACATGCTCCATGATACTTGTCATTACACTGTCCCATGACCTTTTTCATAACAATGCTCCATGATACCAGTCATCACAATAATCCATGACCATTTTCGTCACAATGCTCCATGCCCCTTTCAACACAATGCTCCATGACAACTGTCACCACAATGCTCCATGGCCTTTGTCATCACAATTATACTTGGCCCCTGTAATCACAGTGCTCCATGACCCCTTTCATCACAATGCTCCATGATCACTGTCATCACAATGCCACATGAGCCCTGTCATCACATTGCTCCATGGCCCCTGTCATTACAATGCTCCATGACCACTGTCATCACAATGTTCCATGATGGCTGTAATCACAATGACCCATGACACCTTTCCTCAGAAGGCTCCAGTACACCTGTCATCACAATGCTCCAATGCCCGTCTCATCACAAAGTTCCATGATCCCTCTCAGCACAACGTTACAGGACAATTGTCATCACAATGCTCCACGACAACTGTCATCACAATGTTGCCTGCCCATGTCATCAAAATGCTCCATGTCCCCTGTAATCACAATGTTCCATTACACCTGTCATCACAATGTTCCCTGCCCATGTCATCACAATGCTCCATTACCAATGAAATCAAAATGTTCGCCTGCCCTTGTCATCAAAATGCTCCATGGCCCCTTTAATCACAATGCTCCATGAACACTGTCATCACAATGTTCCATGACAGTTGTCATCACAATGCTCCATGACCCCTGTAATCACAATGCTCCATGCCCTTGTCATCACAATGCTCCAGAACTCTTGTCATCATAATGATGAATGCCCGTGTCATCACAAAGCTCCATGATACTTGTCATCACAATGTTCCATGGCCTTG
This sequence comes from Balaenoptera ricei, assembly GCF_028023285.1. NCBI lineage: Eukaryota > Metazoa > Chordata > Mammalia > Artiodactyla > Balaenopteridae > Balaenoptera > Balaenoptera ricei. The sequence goes on from NW_026777686.1 coordinate 105,250, forward strand.
TCATCACTATACTCCATGGCCCCCGTCATCACAGTGCTCCATGATACCTTTCATCACAATCCTAGATGATCACTGTCATCACAATGCCCCAAGACACATGTCATCACAATTCGCCATGGCCCTTGTCATCACAATGCTCCATGACCCGTGGCATCACAATGGTCCAGGACACTTGTCATCACAATGATCCATGACCACTTACATCACAATGCTCCTTGACTCCCGTCATCACAATGCTCCATAGCCTATGCATTCGCAATGCTACATGGTCCCTGTAATCACATTGCTCCATGATCCATTTCATCCCAATGCTCTATGACCACTGTCATCACCATGCCCCATTATACCTGTCATCACAAAGTTCCATGGCCCCTGTCAGCACAATGTTCCATGACAGATGTCATCACTATCCTCCATGGTCCCTGTAATCACAATGCTCCATCCCCTTGTCAACGCAATGCTCCAGAACTCTTGTCATCATAATGCTCCATGCCCGCCTCATCACAATGCTCCATGACACTTGTCCTCACAATGCTCCATGGCCCCTGTTATCACAGTGCTCCATGTTACCTTTCATCACAATTCTAGATGACCATTGTCATCACAATGCCCCATGACACCTGTCATCACTATTCGCCATGGCACTTGTCATCACAATGCTCCATGATCCCTGTCATCATAATGTTCGATGACACTTGTCGTCACGGTGCTCCATGACCCCTGTCATCACAATATTCACTGCCCATGTAATCACAATGCTCCTGGTCCCCTGTAATCACAATGCTCCATAGCCTTAACATCACAATGCTCCAGAACTCTTGTCATCATTATGCCCCATGCCCATGTCATCACAATGCTCCTTGACCCCTGTCATCACAATGCTCCATGGCCTATGTATTCACAATGCTCCATGGCCCCTGTAGTCACATTGCTCCATGATCCTTTTCATCACAATGCTCTATGACCACTGTCATCACAATGCCACATGACACCTGTCAGTACAATGCTCTATGGCCCCTGTCAGCACAATGTTCCATGGCAGATATCATCACAATGATCCATGACCGCTGTCATCACAATGTTCCCTGCCCTTGTCATCTCAATGATCCCTGGCCCCTGTTATCACAATGCCCCATACCCTTGTCATCGCAATGCTCCAGATCACTTCTCATCATAATGCTCCATGCCCATGTCATCACAATGCTCCATGGCCCCTGTCATCACAGTGCTCCGTGATACCTTTCATCGTAATGATAGATGACCACTGTCATCACAATGCTCCATGACACCTGTCATCAGATTTGGCCATGGCCCTTATCATCACAATGCTCCAGGACACTTGTCTTCACAATGTTCCATGGCGCATTTCATCACAATGCTCCATGACCACTTTCATCAAATTGCTCCATGATGCCTGTCATCACAATGCTCCATGGCCTTTGTCATCAAAATTCTACATGGCCCCTCTAATAACAGTGCTTCAGGACAACTTTTATCACAATGCTCCATGACCACTCTCATCACCATGCCAGATAAGACCTTTCATGACAATGCTCCATGGCCCTTGTCATCACAATATTCTATGACTTCTGTCATCACAATGCTCCATGCCCCTGTCATCACAATGCCCCATCACCCCTGCTATTACAATGCTCCATGACCCCTGTCCTCACAATGCCCCGAAACCCTTGTCATCACAATATTCCATGATCCGTGTAATCACGATGATCCATGAACCATTTCTGTACAATGCTCCAGTACCCCGTTCATTAAAATGCACCATGGCACTTGTCATCAGAATGCTCCAGGAACCCTTCCATCACAATAATCCATGACCCGTTTCCTCACAATTCTCCAGGACCGCTTTCATCACAATGCTCCATTTCCTTGTCATCTCAATTCTTCATGGCCCCTGTCATCACAATGATCCATGCCCTTGTCATCAAAATGCTCCAGAACTCTTGTCATCACTATGCTCCATGCCCATGTCATCACAATGCTGCATGACCCCTGTCATCACAATGATACATGACCACTGTCATCACAATGCCACATGAGCCCTTTCATCACATTGCTCCATGGCCCCTGTCATTACAATGCTCCATGACCACTGTCATCACAATGTTCCATGATCACTGTAATCACAATGACCCATGACACCTTTCCTCAGAAGGCTCCATTACGCCTGTCATCAGAATGCTCCAATGCCCATCTCATCACAATGCTCCATGATCCGTGACAGCACAACGTTACAGGACAATTGTCATCACAATGCTCCATGACAACTCTCATCACAATGTTGCCTGCCCATGTCATCAAAATGCTCCATTACCCATGTCATCGTAGTGATCCATGACCCCTTTCATCACAATGCTCCATGACACCTGTCATCACAATGCTCCGTGCTCTTTGTCACCACAATGCTCCATGACCACTGTCATCACCATGCCCCATGACCCCAGTCATCACAATGCTCCATAGCACTTGTCATCACAATGCTCCATTATCCCTGTCATCACAATGTTCCATGACTCTTGTCATCAAAATGCCTCATGATCCTTTTACTCACAATGCTCCATGACTCCTTTCATCACATGCTCCATGATACTTGTCATTACACTGTCCCATGACCTTTTTCATAACAATGCTCCATGATACCAGTCATCACAATAATCCATGACCATTTTCGTCACAATGCTCCATGCCCCTTTCAACACAATGCTCCATGACAACTGTCACCACAATGCTCCATGGCCTTTGTCATCACAATTATACATGGCCCCTGTAATCACAGTGCTCCATGACCCCTTTCATCACAATGCTCCATGATCACTGTCATCACAATGCCACATGAGCCCTGTCATCACATTGCTCCATGGCCCCTGTCATTACAATGCTCCATGACCACTGTCATCACAATGTTCCATGATGGCTGTAATCACAATGACCCATGACACCTTTCCTCAGAAGGCTCCAGTACACCTGTCATCACAATGCTCCAATGCCCGTCTCATCACAAAGTTCCATGATCCCTGTCAGCACAACGTTACAGGACAATTGTCATCACAATGCTCCATGACAACTGTCATCACAATGTTGCCTGCCCATGTCATCAAAATGCTCCATGTCCCCTGTAATCACAATGTTCCATTACACCTGTCATCACAATGTTCCCTGCCCATGTCATCACAATGCTCCATTACCAATGAAATCAAAATGTTCGCCTGCCCTTGTCATCAAAATGCTCCATGGCCCCTTTAATCACAATGCTCCATGAACACTGTCATCACAATGTTCCATGACAGTTGTCATCACAATGCTCCATGACCCCTGTAATCACAATGCTCCATGCCCTTGTCATCACAATGCTCCAGAACTCTTGTCATCATAATGATGAATGCCCGTGTCATCACAAAGCTCCATGATACTTGTCATCACAATGTTCCATGGCCTTGTCATCACTATACTCCATGGCCCCCGTCATCACAGTGCTCCATGATACCTTTCATCACAATCCTAGATGATCACTGTCATCACAATGCCCCAAGACACATGTCATCACAATTCACCATGGCCCTTGTCATCACAATGCTCCATGACATGTGGCATCACAATGGTCCAGGACACTTGTCATCACAATGATCCATGACCACTTACATCACAATGCTCCTTGACTCCCGTCATCACAATGCTCCATAGCCTATGCATTCGCAATGCTACATGGTCCCTGCAATCACATTGCTCCATGATCCATTTCATCCCAATGCTCTATGACCACTGTCATCACCATGCCCCATTATACCTGTCATCACAAAGTTCCATGGCCCCTGTCAGCACAATGTTCCATGACAGATGTCATCACTATCCTCCATGGTCCCTGTAATCACAATGCTCCATCCCCTTGTCAACGCAATGCTCCAGAACTCTTGTCATCATAATGCTCCATGCCCGCCTCATCACAATGCTCCATGACACTTGTCCTCACAATGCTCCATGGCCTTTGTCATCGCAATGCTCCATGGCCCCTGTTATCACAGTGCTCCATGTTACCTTTCATCACAATTCTAGATGACCATTGTCATCACAATGCCCCATGACACCTGTCATCACTATTCGCCATGGCACTTGTCATCACAATGCTCCATGATCCCTGTCATCATAATGTTCGATGACACTTGTCGTCACGGTGCTCCATGACCCCTGTCATCACAATATTCACTGCCCATGTAATCACAATGCTCCTGGTCCCCTGTAATCACAATGCTCCATAGCCTTAACATCACAATGCTCCAGAACTCTTGTCATCATTATGCCCCATGCCCATGTCATCACAATGCTCCTTGACCCCTGTCATCACAATGCTCCATGGCCTATGTATTCACAATGCTCCATGGCCCCTGTAGTCACATTGCTCCATGATCCTTTTCATCACAATGCTCTATGACCACTGTCATCACAATGCCACATGACACCTGTCATTACAATGCTCTATGGCCCCTGTCAGCACAATGTTCCATGGCAGATATCATCACAATGATCCATGACCGCTGTCATCACAATGTTCCCTGCCCTTGTCATCTCAATGATCCCTGGCCCCTGTAATCACAATGCCCCATACCCTTGTCATCGCAATGCTCCAGATCACTTCTCATCATAATGCTCCATGCCCATGTCATCACAATGCTCCATGGCCCCTGTCATCACAGTGCTCCGTGATACCTTTCATCGTAATGATAGATGACCACTGTCATCACAATGCTCCATGACACCTGTCATCAGATTTGGCCATGGCCCTTATCATCACAATGCTCCAGGACACTTGTCTTCACAATGTTCCATGGCGCATTTCATCACAATGCTCCATGACCACTTTCATCAAATTGCTCCATGATGCCTGTCATCACAATGCTCCATGGCCTTTGTCATCAAAATTCTACATGGCCCCTGTAATAACAGTGCTTCAGGACAACTTTTATCACAATGCTCCATGACCACTCTCATCACCATGCCAGATAAGACCTTTCATGACAATGCTCCATGGCCCTTGTCATCACAATATTCTATGACTTCTGTCATCACAATGCTCCATGCCCCTGTCATCACAATGCCCCATCACCCCTGCTATTACAATGCTCCATGACCCCTGTCCTCACAATGCCCTGAAACCCTTGTCATCACAATATTCCATGATCCGTGTAATCACGATGATCCATGAACCATTTCTGTACAATGCTCCAGTACCCCGTTCATTAAAATGCTCCATGGCACTTGTCATCAGAATGCTGCAGGAACCCTTCCATCACAATAATCCATGACCCGTTTCCTCACAATTCTCCAGGACCGCTTTCATCACAATGCTCCATTTCCTTGTCATCTCAATTCTTCATGGCCCCTGTCATCACAATGATCCATGCCCTTGTCATCAAAATGCTCCAGAACTCTTGTCATCACTATGCTCCATGCCCATGTCATCACAATGCTGCATGACCCCTGTCATCACAATGATACATGACCACTGTCATCACAATGCCACATGAGCCCTGTCATCACATTGCTCCATGGCCCCTGTCATTACAATGCTCCATGACCACTGTCATCACAATGTTCCATGATCGCTGTAATCACAATGACCCATGACACCTTTCCTCAGAAGGCTCCATTACGCCTGTCATGAGAATGCTCCAATGCCCATCTCATCACAATGCTCCATGATCCGTGACAGCACAACGTTACAGGACAATTGTCATCACAATGCTCCATGACAACTGTCATCACAATGTTGCCTGCCCATGTCATCAAAATGCTCCATGTCCCCTGTAATCACAATGTTCCATTACACCTGTCATCACAATGTTCCCTGCCCATGTCATCACAATGCTCCATTACCAATGAAATCAAAATGTTCGCCTGCCCTTGTCATCAAAATGCTCCATGGCCCCTTTAATCACAATGCTCCATGAACACTGTCATCACAATGTTCCATGACAGTTGTCATCACAATGCTCCATGACCCCTGTAATCACAATGCTCCATGCCCTTGTCATCACAATGCTCCAGAACTCTTGTCATCATAATGATGAATGCCCGTGTCATCACAAAGCTCCATGATACTTGTCATCACAATGTTCCATGGCCTTGTCATCACTATACTCCATGGCCCCCGTCATCACAGTGCTCCATGATACCTTTCATCACAATCCTAGATGATCACTGTCATCACAATGCCCCAAGACACATGTCATCACAATTCGCCATGGCCCTTGTCATCACAATGCTCCATGACCCGTGGCATCACAATGGTCCAGGACACTTGTCATCACAATGATCCATGACCACTTACATCACAATGCTCCTTGACTCCCGTCATCACAATGCTCCATAGCCTATGCATTCGCAATGCTACATGGTCCCTGTAATCACATTGCTCCATGATCCATTTCATCCCAATGCTCTATGACCACTGTCATCACCATGCCCCATTATACCTGTCATCACAAAGTTCCATGGCCCCTGTCAGCACAATGTTCCATGACAGATGTCATCACTATCCTCCATGGTCCCTGTAATCACAATGCTCCATCCCCTTGTCAACGCAATGCTCCAGAACTCTTGTCATCATAATGCTCCATGCCCGCCTCATCACAATGCTCCATGACACTTGTCCTCACAATGCTCCATGGCCCCTGTTATCACAGTGCTCCATGTTACCTTTCATCACAATTCTAGATGACCATTGTCATCACAATGCCCCATGACACCTGTCATCACTATTCGCCATGGCACTTGTCATCACAATGCTCCATGATCCCTGTCATCATAATGTTCGATGACACTTGTCGTCACGGTGCTCCATGACCCCTGTCATCACAATATTCACTGCCCATGTAATCACAATGCTCCTGGTCCCCTGTAATCACAATGCTCCATAGCCTTAACATCACAATGCTCCAGAACTCTTGTCATCATTATGCCCCATGCCCATGTCATCACAATGCTCCTTGACCCCTGTCATCACAATGCTCCATGGCCTATGTATTCACAATGCTCCATGGCCCCTGTAGTCACATTGCTCCATGATCCTTTTCATCACAATGCTCTATGACCACTGTCATCACAATGCCACATGACACCTGTCATTACAATGCTCTATGGCCCCTGTCAGCACAATGTTCCATGGCAGATATCATCACAATGATCCATGACCGCTGTCATCACAATGTTCCCTGCCCTTGTCATCTCAATGATCCCTGGCCCCTGTTATCACAATGCCCCATACCCTTGTCATCGCAATGCTCCAGATCACTTCTCATCATAATGCTCCATGCCCATGTCATCACAATGCTCCATGGCCCCTGTCATCACAGTGCTCCGTGATACCTTTCATCGTAATGATAGATGACCACTGTCATCACAATGCTCCATGACACCTGTCATCAGATTTGGCCATGGCCCTTATCATCACAATGCTCCAGGACACTTGTCTTCACAATGTTCCATGGCGCATTTCATCACAATGCTCCATGACCACTTTCATCAAATTGCTCCATGATGCCTGTCATCACAATGCTCCATGGCCTTTGTCATCAAAATTCTACATGGCCCCTCTAATAACAGTGCTTCAGGACAACTTTTATCACAATGCTCCATGACCACTCTCATCACCATGCCAGATAAGACCTTTCATGACAATGCTCCATGGCCCTTGTCATCACAATATTCTATGACTTCTGTCATCACAATGCTCCATGCCCCTGTCATCACAATGCCCCATCACCCCTGCTATTACAATGCTCCATGACCCCTGTCCTCACAATGCCCCGAAACCCTTGTCATCACAATATTCCATGATCCGTGTAATCACGATGATCCATGAACCATTTCTGTACAATGCTCCAGTACCCCGTTCATTAAAATGCACCATGGCACTTGTCATCAGAATGCTCCAGGAACCCTTCCATCACAATAATCCATGACCCGTTTCCTCACAATTCTCCAGGACCGCTTTCATCACAATGCTCCATTTCCTTGTCATCTCAATTCTTCATGGCCCCTGTCATCACAATGATCCATGCCCTTGTCATCAAAATGCTCCAGAACTCTTGTCATCACTATGCTCCATGCCCATGTCATCACAATGCTGCATGACCCCTGTCATCACAATGATACATGACCACTGTCATCACAATGCCACATGAGCCCTGTCATCACATTGCTCCATGGCCCCTGTCATTACAATGCTCCATGACCACTGTCATCACAATGTTCCATGATCACTGTAATCACAATGACCCATGACACCTTTCCTCAGAAGGCTCCATTACGCCTGTCATCAGAATGCTCCAATGCCCATCTCATCACAATGCTCCATGATCCGTGACAGCACAACGTTACAGGACAATTGTCATCACAATGCTCCATGACAACTCTCATCACAATGTTGCCTGCCCATGTCATCAAAATGCTCCATTACCCATGTCATCGTAGTGATCCATGACCCCTTTCATCACAATGCTCCATGACACCTGTCATCACAATGCTCCGTGCTCTTTGTCACCACAATGCTCCATGACCACTGTCATCACCATGCCCCATGACCCCAGTCATCACAATGCTCCATAGCACTTGTCATCACAATGCTCCATTATCCCTGTCATCACAATGTTCCATGACTCTTGTCATCAAAATGCCTCATGATCCTTTTACTCACAATGCTCCATGACTCCTTTCATCACATGCTCCATGATACTTGTCATTACACTGTCCCATGACCTTTTTCATAACAATGCTCCATGATACCAGTCATCACAATAATCCATGACCATTTTCGTCACAATGCTCCATGCCCCTTTCAACACAATGCTCCATGACAACTGTCACCACAATGCTCCATGGCCTTTGTCATCACAATTATACATGGCCCCTGTAATCACAGTGCTCCATGACCCCTTTCATCACAATGCTCCATGATCACTGTCATCACAATGCCACATGAGCCCTGTCATCACATTGCTCCATGGCCCCTGTCATTACAATGCTCCATGACCACTGTCATCACAATGTTCCATGATGGCTGTAATCACAATGACCCATGACACCTTTCCTCAGAAGGCTCCAGTACACCTGTCATCACAATGCTCCAATGCCCGTCTCATCACAAAGTTCCATGATCCCTGTCAGCACAACGTTACAGGACAATTGTCATCACAATGCTCCATGACAACTGTCATCACAATGTTGCCTGCCCATGTCATCAAAATGCTCCATGTCCCCTGTAATCACAATGTTCCATTACACCTGTCATCACAATGTTCCCTGCCCATGTCATCACAATGCTCCATTACCAATGAAATCAAAATGTTCGCCTGCCCTTGTCATCAAAATGCTCCATGGCCCCTTTAATCACAATGCTCCATGAACACTGTCATCACAATGTTCCATGACAGTTGTCATCACAATGCTCCATGACCCCTGTAATCACAATGCTCCATGCCCTTGTCATCACAATGCTCCAGAACTCTTGTCATCATAATGATGAATGCCCGTGTCATCACAAAGCTCCATGATACTTGTCATCACAATGTTCCATGGCCTTGTCATCACTATACTCCATGGCCCCCGTCATCACAGTGCTCCATGATACCTTTCATCACAATTCTAGATGACCACTGTCATCACAATGCCCCGAGACACATGTCATCACAATTCGCCATGGCCCTTGTCATCACAATGCTCCATGACCCGTGGCATCACAATGGTCCAGGACACTTGTCATCACAATGATCCATGACCACTTACATCACAATGCTCCTTGACTCCCGTCATCACAATGCTCCATAGCCTATGCATTCGCAATGCTACATGGTCCCTGTAATCACATTGCTCCATGATCCATTTCATCCCAATGCTCTATGACCACTGTCATCACCATGCCCCATTATACCTGTCATCACAAAGTTCCATGGCCCCTGTCAGCACAATGTTCCATGACCGATGTCATCACTATCCTCCATGGTCCCTGTAATCACAATGCTCCATCCCCTTGTCAACGCAATGCTCCAGAACTCTTGTCATCATAATGCTCCATGCCCGCCTCATCACAATGCTCCATGACACTTGTCCTCACAATGCTCCATGGCCCCTGTTATCACAGTGCTCCATGTTACCTTTCATCACAATTCTAGATGACCATTGTCATCACAATGCCCCATGACACCTGTCATCACTATTCGCCATGGCACTTGTCATCACAATGCTCCATGATCCCTGTCATCATAATGTTCGATGACACTTGTCGTCACGGTGCTCCATGACCCCTGTCATCACAATATTCACTGCCCATGTAATCACAATGCTCCTGGTCCCCTGTAATCACAATGCTCCATAGCCTTAACATCACAATGCTCCAGAACTCTTGTCATCATTATGCCCCATGCCCATGTCATCACAATGCTCCTTGACCCCTGTCATCACAATGCTCCATGGCCTATGTATTCACAATGCTCCATGGCCCCTGTAGTCACATTGCTCCATGATCCTTTTCATCACAATGCTCTATGACCACTGTCATCACAATGCCACATGACACCTGTCATTACAATGCTCTATGGCCCCTGTCAGCACAATGTTCCATGGCAGATATCATCACAATGATCCATGACCGCTGTCATCACAATGTTCCCTGCCCTTGTCATCTCAATGATCCCTGGCCCCTGTAATCACAATGCCCCATACCCTTGTCATCGCAATGCTCCAGATCACTTCTCATCATAATGCTCCATGCCCATGTCATCACAATGCTCCATGGCCCCTGTCATCACAGTGCTCCGTGATACCTTTCATCGTAATGATAGATGACCACTGTCATCACAATGCTCCATGACACCTGTCATCAGATTTGGCCATGGCCCTTATCATCACAATGCTCCAGGACACTTGTCTTCACAATGTTCCATGGCGCATTTCATCACAATGCTCCATGACCACTTTCATCAAATTGCTCCATGATGCCTGTCATCACAATGCTCCATGGCCTTTGTCATCAAAATTCTACATGGCCCCTGTAATAACAGTGCTTCAGGACAACTTTTATCACAATGCTCCATGACCACTCTCATCACCATGCCAGATAAGACCTTTCATGACAATGCTCCATGGCCCTTGTCATCACAATATTCTATGACTTCTGTCATCACAATGCTCCATGCCCCTGTCATCACAATGCCCGATCACCCATGCTATTACAATGCTCCATGACCCCTGTCCTCACAATGCCCCGAAACCCTTGTCATCACAATGTTCCATGATCCGTGTAATCACGATGATCCATGAACCATTTCTGTACAATGCTCCAGTACCCCGTTCATTAAAATGCTCCATGGCACTTGTCATCAGAATGCTGCAGGAACCCTTCCATCACAGTAATCCATGACCCGTTTCCTCACAATTCTCCAGGACCGCTTTCATCACAATGCTCCATTTCCTTGTCATCTCAATTCTTCATGGCCCCTGTCATCACAATGATCCATGCCCTTGTCATCAAAATGCTCCAGAACTCTTGTCATCACTATGCTCCATGCCCATGTCATCACAATGCTGCATGACCCCTGTCATCACAATGATACATGACCACTGTCATCACAATGCCACATGAGCCCTGTCATCACATTGCTCCATGGCCCCTGTCATTACAATGCTCCATGACCACTGTCATCACAATGTTCCATGATCACTGTAATCACAATGACCCATGACACCTTTCCTCAGAAGGCTCCATTACGCCTGTCATCAGAATGCTCCAATGCCCATCTCATCACAATGCTCCATGATCCGTGACAGCACAACGTTACAGGACAATTGTCATCACAATGCTCCATGACAACTCTCATCACAATGTTGCCTGCCCATGTCATCAAAATGCTCCATTACCCATGTCATCGTAGTGATCCATGACCCCTTTCATCACAATGCTCCATGACACCTGTCATCACAATGCTCCGTGCTCTTTGTCACCACAATGCTCCATGACCACTGTCATCACCATGCCCCATGACCCCAGTCATCACAATGCTCCATAGCACTTGTCATCACAATGCTCCATTATCCCTGTCATCACAATGTTCCATGACTCTTGTCATCAAAATGCCTCATGATCCTTTTACTCACAATGCTCCATGACTCCTTTCATCACATGCTCCATGATACTTGTCATTACACTGTCCCATGACCTTTTTCATAACAATGCTCCATGATACCAGTCATCACAATAATCCATGACCATTTTCGTCACAATGCTCCATGCCCCTTTCAACACAATGCTCCATGACAACTGTCACCACAATGCTCCATGGCCTTTGTCATCACAATTATACATGGCCCCTGTAATCACAGTGCTCCATGACCCCTTTCATCACAATGCTCCATGATCACTGTCATCACAATGCCACATGAGCCCTGTCATCACATTGCTCCATGGCCCCTGTCATTACAATGCTCCATGACCACTGTCATCACAATGTTCCATGATGGCTGTAATCACAATGACCCATGACACCTTTCCTCAGAAGGCTCCAGTACACCTGTCATCACAATGCTCCAATGCCCGTCTCATCACAAAGTTCCATGATCCCTGTCAGCACAACGTTACAGGACAATTGTCATCACAATGCTCCATGACAACTGTCATCACAATGTTGCCTGCCCATGTCATCAAAATGCTCCATGTCCCCTGTAATCACAATGTTCCATTACACCTGTCATCACAATGTTCCCTGCCCATGTCATCACAATGCTCCATTACCAATGAAATCAAAATGTTCGCCTGCCCTTGTCATCAAAATGCTCCATGGCCCCTTTAATCACAATGCTCCATGAACACTGTCATCACAATGTTCCATGACAGTTGTCATCACAATGCTCCATGACCCCTGTAATCACAATGCTCCATGCCCTTGTCATCACAATGCTCCAGAACTCTTGTCATCATAATGATGAATGCCCGTGTCATCACAAAGCTCCATGATACTTGACATCACAATGTTCCATGGCCTTGTCATCACTATACTCCATGGCCCCCGTCATCACAGTGCTCCATGATACCTTTCATCACAATTCTAGATGACCACTGTCATCACAATGCCCCGAGACACATGTCATCACAATTCGCCATGGCCCTTGTCATCACAATGCTCCATGACCCGTGGCATCACAATGGTCCAGGACACTTGTCATCACAATGATCCATGACCACTTACATCACAATGCTCCTTGACTCCCGTCATCACAATGCTCCATAGCCTATGCATTCGCAATGCTACATGGTCCCTGTAATCACATTGCTCCATGATCCATTTCATCCCAATGCTCTATGACCACTGTCATCACCATGCCCCATTATACCTGTCATCACAAAGTTCCATGGCCCCTGTCAGCACAATGTTCCATGACCGATGTCATCACTATCCTCCATGGTCCCTGTAATCACAATGCTCCATCCCCTTGTCAACGCAATGCTCCAGAACTCTTGTCATCATAATGCTCCATGCCCGCCTCATCACAATGCTCCATGACACTTGTCCTCACAATGCTCCATGGCCCCTGTTATCACAGTGCTCCATGTTACCTTTCATCACAATTCTAGATGACCATTGTCATCACAATGCCCCATGACACCTGTCATCACTATTCGCCATGGCACTTGTCATCACAATGCTCCATGATCCCTGTCATCATAATGTTCGATGACACTTGTCGTCACGGTGCTCCATGACCCCTGTCATCACAATATTCACTGCCCATGTAATCACAATGCTCCTGGTCCCCTGTAATCACAATGCTCCATAGCCTTAACATCACAATGCTCCAGAACTCTTGTCATCATTATGCCCCATGCCCATGTCATCACAATGCTCCTTGACCCCTGTCATCACAATGCTCCATGGCCTATGTATTCACAATGCTCCATGGCCCCTGTAGTCACATTGCTCCATGATCCTTTTCATCACAATGCTCTATGACCACTGTCATCACAATGCCACATGACACCTGTCATTACAATGCTCTATGGCCCCTGTCAGCACAATGTTCCATGGCAGATATCATCACAATGATCCATGACCGCTGTCATCACAATGTTCCCTGCCCTTGTCATCTCAATGATCCCTGGCCCCTGTAATCACAATGCCCCATACCCTTGTCATCGCAATGCTCCAGATCACTTCTCATCATAATGCTCCATGCCCATGTCATCACAATGCTCCATGGCCCCTGTCATCACAGTGCTCCGTGATACCTTTCATCGTAATGATAGATGACCACTGTCATCACAATGCTCCATGACACCTGTCATCAGATTTGGCCATGGCCCTTATCATCACAATGCTCCAGGACACTTGTCTTCACAATGTTCCATGGCGCATTTCATCACAATGCTCCATGACCACTTTCATCAAATTGCTCCATGATGCCTGTCATCACAATGCTCCATGGCCTTTGTCATCAAAATTCTACATGGCCCCTGTAATAACAGTGCTTCAGGACAACTTTTATCACAATGCTCCATGACCACTCTCATCACCATGCCAGATAAGACCTTTCATGACAATGCTCCATGGCCCTTGTCATCACAATATTCTATGACTTCTGTCATCACAATGCTCCATGCCCCTGTCATCACAATGCCCGATCACCCATGCTATTACAATGCTCCATGACCCCTGTCCTCACAATGCCCCGAAACCCTTGTCATCACAATGTTCCATGATCCGTGTAATCACGATGATCCATGAACCATTTCTGTACAATGCTCCAGTACCCCGTTCATTAAAATGCTCCATGGCACTTGTCATCAGAATGCTGCAGGAACCCTTCCATCACAGTAATCCATGACCCGTTTCCTCACAATTCTCCAGGACCGCTTTCATCACAATGCTCCATTTCCTTGTCATCTCAATTCTTCATGGCCCCTGTCATCACAATGATCCATGCCCTTGTCATCAAAATGCTCCAGAACTCTTGTCATCACTATGCTCCATGCCCATGTCATCACAATGCTGCATGACCCCTGTCATCACAATGATACATGACCACTGTCATCACAATGCCACATGAGCCCTGTCATCACATTGCTCCATGGCCCCTGTCATTACAATGCTCCATGACCACTGTCATCACAATGTTCCATGATCGCTGTAATCACAATGACCCATGACACCTTTCCTCAGAAGGCTCCATTACGCCTGTCATCAGAATGCTCCAATGCCCATCTCATCACAATGCTCCATGATCCGTGACAGCACAACGTTACAGGACAATTGTCATCACAATGCTCCATGACAACTCTCATCACAATGTTGCCTGCCCATGTCATCAAAATGCTCCATGTCCCCTGTAATCACAATGTTCCATTACACCTGTCATCACAATGTTCCCTGCCCATGTCATCACAATGCTCCATTACCCATGTCATCGTAGTGATCCATGACCCCTTTCATCACAATGCTCCATGACACCTGTCATCACAATGCTCCGTGCTCTTTGTCACCACAATGCTCCATGACCACTGTCATCACCATGCCCCATGACCCCAGTCATCACAATGCTCCATAGCACTTGTCATCACAATGCTCCATTATCCCTGTCATCACAATGTTCCATGACTCTTGTCATCAAAATGCCTCATGATCCTTTTACTCACAATGCTCCATGACTCCTTTCATCACATGCTCCATGATACTTGTCATTACACTGTCCCATGACCTTTTTCATAACAATGCTCCATGATACCAGTCATCACAATAATCCATGACCATTTTCGTCACAATGCTCCATGCCCCTTTCAACACAATGCTCCATGACAACTGTCACCACAATGCTCCATGGCCTTTGTCATCACAATTATACATGGCCCCTGTAATCACAGTGCTCCATGACCCCTTTCATCACAATGCTCCATGATCACTGTCATCACAATGCCACATGAGCCCTGTCATCACATTGCTCCATGGCCCCTGTCATTACAATGCTCCATGACCACTGTCATCACAATGTTCCATGATGGCTGTAATCACAATGACCCATGACACCTTTCCTCAGAAGGCTCCAGTACACCTGTCATCACAATGCTCCAATGCCCGTCTCATCACAAAGTTCCATGATCCCTATCAGCACAACGTTACAGGACAATTGTCATCACAATGCTCCACGACAACTGTCATCACAATGTTGCCTGCCCATGTCATCAAAATGCTCCATGTCCCCTGTAATCACAATGTTCCATTACACCTGTCATCACAATGTTCCCTGCCCATGTCATCACAATGCTCCATTACCAATGAAATCAAAATGTTCGCCTGCCCTTGTCATCAAAATGCTCCATGGCCCCTTTAATCACAATGCTCCATGAACACTGTCATCACCATGTTCCATGACAGTTGTCATCACAATGCTCCATGACCCCTGTAATCACAATGCTCCATGCCCTTGTCATCACAATGCTCCAGAACTCTTGTCATCATAATGATGAATGCCCGTGTCATCACAAAGCTCCATGATACTTGTCATCACAATGTTCCATGGCCTTGTCATCACTATACTCCATGGCCCCCGTCATCACAGTGCTCCATGATACCTTTCATCACAATTCTAGATGACCACTGTCATCACAATGCCCCGAGACACATGTCATCACAATTCGCCATGGCCCTTGTCATCACAATGCTCCATGACCCGTGGCATCACAAAGGTCCAGGACACTTGTCATCACAATCATCCATGACCACTTACATCACAATGCTCCTTGACTCCCGTCATCACAATGCTCCATAGCCTATGCATTCGCAATGCTACATGGTCCCTGTAATCACATTGCTCCATGATCCATTTCATCCCAATGCTCTATGACCACTGTCATCACCATGCCCCATTATACCTGTCATCACAAAGTTCCATGGCCCCTGTCAGCACAATGTTCCATGACAGATGTCATCACTATCCTCCATGGTCCCTGTAATCACAATGCTCCATCCCCTTGTCAACGCAATGCTCCAGAACTCTTGTCATCATAATGCTCCATGCCCGCCCCATCACAATGCTCCATGACACTTGTCCTCACAATGCTCCATGGCCCCTGTTATCACAGTGCTCCATGTTACCTTTCATCACAATTCTAGATGACCATTGTCATCACAATGCCCCATGACACCTGTCATCACTATTCGCCATGGCACTTGTCATCACAATGCTCCATGATCCCTGTCATCATAATGTTCGATGACACTTGTCGTCACGGTGCTCCATGACCCCTGTCATCACAATATTCACTGCCCATGTAATCACAATGCTCCTGGTCCCCTGTAATCACAATGCTCCATAGCCTTAACATCACAATGCTCCAGAACTCTTGTCATCATTATGCCCCATGCCCATGTCATCACAATGCTCCTTGACCCCTGTCATCACAATGCTCCATGGCCTATGTATTCACAATGCTCCATGGCCCCTGTAGTCACATTGCTCCATGATCCTTTTCATCACAATGCTCTATGACCACTGTCATCACAATGCCACATGACACCTGTCAGTACAATGCTCTATGGCCCCTGTCAGCACAATGTTCCATGGCAGATATCATCACAATGATCCATGACCGCTGTCATCACAATGTTCCCTGCCCTTGTCATCTCAATGATCCCTGGCCCCTGTTATCACAATGCCCCATACCCTTGTCATCGCAATGCTCCAGATCACTTCTCATCATAATGCTCCATGCCCATGTCATCACAATGCTCCATGGCCCCTGTCATCACAGTGCTCCGTGATACCTTTCATCGTAATGATAGATGACCACTGTCATCACAATGCTCCATGACACCTGTCATCAGATTTGGCCATGGCCCTTATCATCACAATGCTCCAGGACACTTGTCTTCACAATGTTCCATGGCGCATTTCATCACAATGCTCCATGACCACTTTCATCAAATTGCTCCATGATGCCTGTCATCACAATGCTCCATGGCCTTTGTCATCAAAATTCTACATGGCCCCTCTAATAACAGTGCTTCAGGACAACTTTTATCACAATGCTCCATGACCACTCTCATCACCATGCCAGATAAGACCTTTCATGACAATGCTCCATGGCCCTTGTCATCACAATATTCTATGACTTCTGTCATCACAATGCTCCATGCCCCTGTCATCACAATGCCCCATCACCCCTGCTATTACAATGCTGCATGACCCCTGTCCTCACAATGCCCCGAAACCCTTGTCATCACAATATTCCATGATCCGTGTAATCACGATGATCCATGAACCATTTCTATACAATGCTCCAGTACCCCGTTCATTAAAATGCACCATGGCACTTGTCATCAGAATGCTCCAGGAACCCTTCCATCACAATAATCCATGACCCGTTTCCTCACAATTCTCCAGGACCGCTTTCATCACAATGCTCCATTTCCTTGTCATCTCAATTCTTCATGGCCCCTGTCATCACAATGATCCATGCCCTTGTCATCAAAATGCTCCAGAACTCTTGTCATCACTATGCTCCATGCCCATGTCATCACAATGCTGCATGACCCCTGTCATCACAATGATACATGACCACTGTCATCACAATGCCACATGAGCCCTGTCATCACATTGCTCCATGGCCCCTGTCATTACAATGCTCCATGACCACTGTCATCACAATGTTCCATGATCACTGTAATCACAATGACCCATGACACCTTTCCTCAGAAGGCTCCATTACGCCTGTCATCAGAATGCTCCAATGCCCATCTCATCACAATGCTCCATGATCCGTGACAGCACAACGTTACAGGACAATTGTCATCACAATGCTCCATGACAACTCTCATCACAATGTTGCCTGCCCATGTCATCAAAATGCTCCATTACCCATGTCATCGTAGTGATCCATGACCCCTTTCATCACAATGCTCCATGACACCTGTCATCACAATGCTCCGTGCTCTTTGTCACCACAATGCTCCATGACCACTGTCATCACCATGCCCCATGACCCCAGTCATCACAATGCTCCATAGCACTTGTCATCACAATGCTCCATTATCCCTGTCATCACAATGTTCCATGACTCTTGTCATCAAAATGCCTCATGATCCTTTTACTCACAATGCTCCATGACTCCTTTCATCACATGCTCCATGATACTTGTCATTACACTGTCCCATGACCTTTTTCATAACAATGCTCCATGATACCAGTCATCACAATAATCCATGACCATTTTCGTCACAATGCTCCATGCCCCTTTCAACACAATGCTCCATGACAACTGTCACCACAATGCTCCATGGCCTTTGTCATCACAATTATACATGGCCCCTGTAATCACAGTGCTCCATGACCCCTTTCATCACAATGCTCCATGATCACTGTCATCACAATGCCACATGAGCCCTGTCATCACATTGCTCCATGGCCCCTGTCATTACAATGCTCCATGACCACTGTCATCACAATGTTCCATGATGGCTGTAATCACAATGACCCATGACACCTTTCCTCAGAAGGCTCCAGTACACCTGTCATCACAATGCTCCAATGCCCGTCTCATCACAAAGTTCCATGATCCCTGTCAGCACAACGTTACAGGACAATTGTCATCACAATGCTCCATGACAACTGTCATCACAATGTTGCCTGCCCATGTCATCAAAATGCTCCATGTCCCCTGTAATCACAATGTTCCATTACACCTGTCATCACAATGTTCCCTGCCCATGTCATCACAATGCTCCATTACCAATGAAATCAAAATGTTCGCCTGCCCTTGTCATCAAAATGCTCCATGGCCCCTTTAATCACAATGCTCCATGAACACTGTCATCACAATGTTCCATGACAGTTGTCATCACAATGCTCCATGACCCCTGTAATCACAATGCTCCATGCCCTTGTCATCACAATGCTCCAGAACTCTTGTCATCATAATGATGAATGCCCGTGTCATCACAAAGCTCCATGATACTTGTCATCACAATGTTCCATGGCCTTGTCATCACTATACTCCATGGCCCCCGTCATCACAGTGCTCCATGATACCTTTCATCACAATTCTAGATGACCACTGTCATCACAATGCCCCGAGACACATGTCATCACAATTCGCCATGGCCCTTGTCATCACAATGCTCCATGACCCGTGGCATCACAATGGTCCAGGACACTTGTCATCACAATGATCCATGACCACTTACATCACAATGCTCCTTGACTCCCGTCATCACAATGCTCCATAGCCTATGCATTCGCAATGCTACATGGTCCCTGTAATCACATTGCTCCATGATCCATTTCATCCCAATGCTCTATGACCACTGTCATCACCATGCCCCATTATACCTGTCATCACAAAGTTCCATGGCCCCTGTCAGCACAATGTTCCATGACCGATGTCATCACTATCCTCCATGGTCCCTGTAATCACAATGCTCCATCCCCTTGTCAACGCAATGCTCCAGAACTCTTGTCATCATAATGCTCCATGCCCGCCTCATCACAATGCTCCATGACACTTGTCCTCACAATGCTCCATGGCCTTTGTCATCGCAATGCTCCATGGCCCCTGTTATCACAGTGCTCCATGTTACCTTTCATCACAATTCTAGATGACCATTGTCATCACAATGCCCCATGACACCTGTCATCACTATTCGCCATGGCACTTGTCATCACAATGCTCCATGATCCCTGTCATCATAATGTTCGATGACACTTGTCGTCACGGTGCTCCATGACCCCTGTCATCACAATATTCACTGCCCATGTAATCACAATGCTCCTGGTCCCCTGTAATCACAATGCTCCATAGCCTTAACATCACAATGCTCCAGAACTCTTGTCATCATTATGCCCCATGCCCATGTCATCACAATGCTCCTTGACCCCTGTCATCACAATGCTCCATGGCCTATGTATTCACAATGCTCCATGGCCCCTGTAGTCACATTGCTCCATGATCCTTTTCATCACAATGCTCTATGACCACTGTCATCACAATGCCACATGACACCTGTCATTACAATGCTCTATGGCCCCTGTCAGCACAATGTTCCATGGCAGATATCATCACAATGATCCATGACCGCTGTCATCACAATGTTCCCTGCCCTTGTCATCTCAATCATCCCTGGCCCCTGTTATCACAATGCCCCATACCCTTGTCATCGCAATGCTCCAGATCACTTCTCATCCTAATGCTCCATGCCCATGTCATCACAATGCTCCATGGCCCCTGTCATCACAGTGCTCCGTGATACCTTTCATCGTAATGATAGATGACCACTGTCATCACAATGCTCCATGACACCTGTCATCAGATTTGGCCATGGCCCTTGTCATCACAATGCTCCAGGACACTTGTCTTCACAATGTTCCATGGCGCATTTCATCACAATGCTCCATGACCACTTTCATCAAATTGCTCCATGATGCCTGTCCTCACAATGCTCCATGGCCTTTGTCATCAAAATTCTACATGGCCCCTGTAATAACAGTGCTTCAGGACAACATTTATCACAATGCTCCATGACCACTCTCATCACCATGCCAGATAAGACCTTTCATGACAATGCTCCATGGCCCTTGTCATCACAATATTCTATGACTTCTGTCATCACAATGCTCCATGCCCCTGTCATCACAATGCCCCATCACCCCTGCTATTACAATGCTCCATGACCCCTGTCCTCACAATGCCCCGAAACCCTTATCATCACAATATTCCATGATCCGTGTAATCACGATGATCCATGAACCATTTCTGTACAATGCTCCAATACCCCGTTCATTAAAATGCTGCATGGTACTTGTCATCAGAATGCTCCAGGAACCCTTCCATCACAATAATCCATGACCCGTTTCCTCACAATTCTCCAGGACCGCTTTCATCACAATGCTCCATTTCCTTGTCATCTCAATGCTTCATGGCCCCTGTCATCACAATGATCCATGCCCTTGTCATCAAAATGCTCCAGAACTCTTGTCATCACTATGCTCCATGCCCATGTCATCACAATGCTGCATGACCCCTGTCATCACAATGATACATGACCACTGTCATCACAATGCCACATGAGCCCTGTCATCACATTGCTCCATGATCCCTGTCATTACAATGCTCCATGACCACTGTCATCACAATGGTCCATGATCGCTGTAATCACAATGACCCATGACACCTTTCCTCAGAAGGCTCCATTACGCCTGTCATCAGAATGCTCCAATGCCCATCTCATCACAATGCTCCATGATCCGTGACAGCACAACATTACAGGACAATTGTCATCACAATGCTCCATGACAACTGTCATCACAATGTTGCCTGCCCATGTCATCAAAATGCTCCATGTCCCCTGTAATCACAATGTTCCATTACACCTGTCATCACAATGTTCCCTGCCCATGTCATCACAATGCTCCATTACCCATGTCATCGTAGTGATCCATGACCCCTTTCAGCACAATGCTCCATGACACCTGTCACCACAATGCTCCGTGCTCTTTGTCACCACAATGCTCCATGACCACTGTCATCACCATGCCCCATGACCCCAGTCATCACAATGCTCCATAGCACTTGTCATCACAATGCTCCATTATCCCTGTCATCACAATGTTCCATGACTCTTGTCATCAAAATGCCTCATGATCCTTTTACTCACAATGCTCCATGACTCCTTTCATCACATGCTCCATGATACTTGTCATTACACTGTCCCATGACCTTTTTCATAACAATGCTCCATGATACCAGTCATCACAATAATCCATGACCATTGTCGTCACAATGCTCCATGCCCCTTTCAACACACTGCTCCATGACAACTGTCACCACAATGCTCCATGGCCTTTGTCATCACAATTATACATGGCCCCTGTAATCACAGTGCTCCATGACCCCTTTCATCACAATGCTCCATGATCACTGTCATCACAATGCCACATGAGCCCTGTCATCACATTGCTCCATGGCCCCTGTCATTACAATGCTCCATGACCACTGTCATCACAATGTTCCATGATGGCTGTAATCACAATGACCCATGACACCTTTCCTCAGAAGGCTCCAGTACACCTGTCATCACAATGCTCCAATGCCCGTCTCATCACAAAGTTCCATGATCCCTGTCAGCACAACGTTACAGGACAATTGTCATCACAATGCTCCATGACACCTGTCATCACAATGTTCCCTGCCCATGTCATCACAATGCTCCATTACCAATGAAATCAAAATGTTCGCCTGCCCTTGTCATCAAAATGCTCCATGGCCCCTTTAATCACAATGCTCCATGAACACTGTCATCACAATGTTCCATGACAGTTGTCATCACAATGCTCCATGACCCCTGTAATCACAATGCTCCATGCCCTTGTCATCACAATGCTCCAGAACTCTTGTCATCATAATGATGAATGCCCGTGTCATCACAAAGCTCCATGATACTTGTCATCACAATGTTCCATGGCCTTGTCATCACTATACTCCATGGCCCCCGTCATCACAGTGCTCCATGATACCTTTCATCACAATTCTAGATGACCACTGTCATCACAATGCCCCAAGACACATGTCATCACAATTCGCCATGGCCCTTGTCATCACAATGCTCCATGACCCGTGGCATCACAATGGTCCAGGACACTTGTCATCACAATGATCCATGACCACTTACATCACAATGCTCCTTGACTCCCGTCATCACAATGCTCCATAGCCTATGCATTCGCAATGCTACATGGTCCCTGTAATCACATTGCTCCATGATCCATTTCATCCCAATGCTCTATGACCACTGTCATCACCATGCCCCATTATACCTGTCATCACAAAGTTCCATGGCCCCTGTCAGCACAATGTTCCATGACAGATGTCGTCACTATCCTCCATGGTCCCTGTAATCACAATGCTCCATCCCCTTGTCAACGCAATGCTCCAGAACTCTTGTCATCATAATGCTCCATGCCCGCCTCATCACAATGCTCCATGACACTTGTCCTCACAATGCTCCATGGCCTTTGTCATCGCAATGCTCCTTGGCCCCTGTTATCACAGTGCTCCATGTTACCTTTCATCACAATTCTAGATGACCATTGTCATCACAATGCCCCATGACACCTGTCATCACTATTCGCCATGGCACTTGTCATCACAATGCTCCATGATCCCTGTCATCATAATGTTCGATGACACTTGTCGTCACGGTGCTCCATGACCCCTGTCATCACAATATTCACTGCCCATGTAATCACAATGCTCCTGGTCCCCTGTAATCACAATGCTCCATAGCCTTAACATCACAATGCTCCAGAACTCTTGTCATCATTATGCCCCATGCCCATGTCATCACAATGCTCCTTGACCCCTGTCATCACAATGCTCCATGGCCTATGTATTCACAATGCTCCATGGCCCCTGTAGTCACATTGCTCCATGATCCTTTTCATCACAATGCTCTATGACCACTGTCATCACAATGCCACATGACACCTGTCATTACAATGCTCTATGGCCCCTGTCAGCACAATGTTCCATGGCAGATATCATCACAATGATCCATGACCGCTGTCATCACAATGTTCCCTGCCCTTGTCATCTCAATGATCCCTGGCCCCTGTTATCACAATGCCCCATACCCTTGTCATCGCAATGCTCCAGATCACTTCTCATCCTAATGCTCCATGCCCATGTCATCACAATGCTCCATGGCCCCTGTCATCACAGTGCTCCGTGATACCTTTCATCGTAATGATAGATGACCACTGTCATCACAATGCTCCATGACACCTGTCATCAGATTTGGCCATGGCCCTTGTCATCACAATGCTCCAGGACACTTGTCTTCACAATGTTCCATGGCGCATTTCATCACAATGCTCCATGACCACTTTCATCAAATTGCTCCATGATGCCTGTCCTCACAATGCTCCATGGCCTTTGTCATCAAAATTCTACATGGCCCCTGTAATAACAGTGCTTCAGGACAACATTTATCACAATGCTCCATGACCACTCTCATCACCATGCCAGATAAAACCTTTCATGACAATGCTCCATGGCCCTTGTCATCACAATATTCTATGACTTCTGTCATCACAATGCTCCATGCCCCTGTCATCACAATGCCCCATCACCCCTGCTATTACAATGCTCCATGACCCCTGTCCTCACAATGCCCCGAAACCCTTATCATCACAATATTCCATGATCCGTGTAATCACGATGATCCATGAACCATTTCTGTACAATGCTCCAATACCCCGTTCATTAAAATGCTGCATGGTACTTGTCATCAGAATGCTCCAGGAACCCTTCCATCACAATAATCCATGACCCGTTTCCTCACAATTCTCCAGGACCGCTTTCATCACAATGCTCCATTTCCTTGTCATCTCAATGCTTCATGGCCCCTGTCATCACAATGATCCATGCCCTTGTCATCAAAATGCTCCAGAACTCTTGTCATCACTATGCTCCATGCCCATGTCATCACAATGCTGCATGACCCCTGTCATCACAATGATACATGACCACTGTCATCACAATGCCACATGAGCCCTGTCATCACATTGCTCCATGATCCCTGTCATTACAATGCTCCATGACCACTGTCATCACAATGGTCCATGATCGCTGTAATCACAATGACCCATGACACCTTTCCTCAGAAGGCTCCATTACGCCTGTCATCAGAATGCTCCAATGCCCATCTCATCACAATGCTCCATGATCCGTGACAGCACAACATTACAGGACAATTGTCATCACAATGCTCCATGACAACTGTCATCACAATGTTGCCTGCCCATGTCATCAAAATGCTCCATGTCCCCTGTAATCACAATGTTCCATTACACCTGTCATCACAATGTTCCCTGCCCATGTCATCACAATGCTCCATTACCCATGTCATCGTAGTGATCCATGACCCCTTTCAGCACAATGCTCCATGACACCTGTCACCACAATGCTCCGTGCTCTTTGTCACCACAATGCTCCATGACCACTGTCATCACCATGCCCCATGACCCCAGTCATCACAATGCTCCATAGCACTTGTCATCACAATGCTCCATTATCCCTGTCATCACAATGTTCCATGACTCTTGTCATCAAAATGCCTCATGATCCTTTTACTCACAATGCTCCATGACTCCTTTCATCACATGCTCCATGATACTTGTCATTACACTGTCCCATGACCTTTTTCATAACAATGCTCCATGATACCAGTCATCACAATAATCCATGACCATTGTCGTCACAATGCTCCATGCCCCTTTCAACACACTGCTCCATGACAACTGTCACCACAATGCTCCATGGCCTTTGTCATCACAATTATACATGGCCCCTGTAATCACAGTGCTCCATGACCCCTTTCATCACAATGCTCCATGATCACTGTCATCACAATGCCACATGAGCCCTGTCATCACATTGTTCCATGGCCCCTGTCATTACAATGCTCCATGACCACTGTCATCACAATGTTCCATGATGGCTGTAATCACAATGACCCATGACACCTTTCCTCAGAAGGCTCCAGCACACCTGTCATCACAATGCTCCAATGCCCGTCTCATCACAAAGTTCCATGATCCCTGTCAGCACAACGTTACAGGACAATTGTCATCACAATGCTCCATGACACCTGTCATCACAATGTTCCCTGCCCATGTCATCACAATGCTCCATTACCAATGAAATCAAAATGTTCGCCTGCCCTTGTCATCAAAATGCTCCATGGCCCCTTTAATCACAATGCTCCATGAACACTGTCATCACAATGTTCCATGACAGTTGTCATCACAATGCTCCATGACCCCTGTAATCACAATGCTCCATGCCCTTGTCATCACAATGCTCCAGAACTCTTGTCATCATAATGATGAATGCCCGTGTCATCACAAAGCTCCATGATACTTGTCATCACAATGTTCCATGGCCTTGTCATCACTATACTCCATGGCCCCCGTCATCACAGTGCTCCATGATACCTTTCATCACAATTCTAGATGACCACTGTCATCACAATGCCCCGAGACACATGTCATCACAATTCGCCATGGCCCTTGTCATCACAATGCTCCATGACCCGTGGCATCACAATGGTCCAGGACACTTGTCATCACAATGATCCATGACCACTTACATCACAATGCTCCTTGACTCCCGTCATCACAATGCTCCATAGCCTATGCATTCGCAATGCTACATGGTCCCTGTAATCACATTGCTCCATGATCCATTTCATCCCAATGCTCTATGACCACTGTCATCACCATGCCCCATTATACCTGTCATCGCAAAGTTCCATGGCCCCTGTCAGCCCACTGTTCCATGACAGATGTCGTCACTATCCTCCATGGTCCCTGTAATCACAATGCTCCATCCCCTTGTCAACGCAATGATCCAGAACTCTTGTCATCATAATGCTCCATGCCCGCCTCATCACAATGCTCCATGACACTTGTCCTCACAATGCTCCATGGCCTTTGTCATCGCAATGCTCCATGGCCCCTGTTATCACAGTGCTCCATGTTACCTTTCATCACAATTCTAGATGACCATTGTCATCACAATGCCCCATGACACCTGTCATCACTATTCGCCATGGCACTTGTCATCACAATGCTCCATGCTCCCTGTCATCATAATGTTCGATGACACTTGTCGTCACGGTGCTCCATGACCCCTGTCATCACAATATTCACTGCCCATGTAATCACAATGCTCCTGGTCCCCTGTAATCACAATGCTCCATAGCCTTAACATCACAATGCTCCAGAACTCTTGTCATCATTATGCCCCATGCCCATGTCATCACAATGCTCCTTGACCCCTGTCATCACAATGCTCCATGGCCTATGTATTCACAATGCTCCATGGCCCCTGTAGTCACATTGCTCCATGATCCTTTTCATCACAATGCTCTATGACCACTGTCATCACAATGCTAAATGACACCTGTCATTACAATGCTCTATGGCCCCTGTCAGCACAATGTTCCATGGCAGATATCATCACAATGATCCATGACCGCTGTCATCACAATGTTCCCTGCCCTTGTCATCTCAATGATCCCCGGCCCCTGTTATCACAATGCCCCATACCCTTGTCATCGCAATGCTCCAGATCACTTCTCATCATAATGCTCCATGCCCATGTCATCACAATGCTCCATGGCCCCTGTCATCACAGTGCTCCGTGATACCTTTCATCGTAATGATAGATGACCACTGTCATCACAATGCTCCATGACACCTGTCATCAGATTTGGCCATGGCCCTTATCATCACAATGCTCCAGGACACTTGTCTTCACAATGTTCCATGGCGCATTTCATCACAATGCTCCATGACCACTTTCATCAAATTGCTCCATGATGCCTGTCCTCACAATGCTCCATGGCCTTTGTCATCAAAATTCTACATGGCCCCTGTAATAACAGTGCTTCAGGACAACATTTATCACAATGCTCCATGACCACTCTCATCACCATGCCAGATAAGACCTTTCATGACAATGCTCCATGGCCCTTGTCATCACAATATTCTATGACTTCTGTCATCACAATGCTCCATGCCCCTGTCATCACAATGCCCCATCACCCCTGCTATTACAATGCTCCATGACCCCTGTCCTCACAATGCCCCGAAACCCTTATCATCACAATATTCCATGATCCGTGTAATCACGATGATCCATGAACCATTTCTGTACAATGCTCCAATACCCCGTTCATTAAAATGCTGCATGGAACTTGTCATCAGAATGCTCCAGGAACCCTTCCATCACAATAATCCATGACCCGTTTCCTCACAATTCTCCAGGACCGCTTTCATCACAATGCTCCATTTCCTTGTCATCTCAATGCTTCATGGCCCCTGTCATCACAATGATCCATGCCCTTGTCATCAAAATGCTCCAGAACACTTGTCATCACTATGCTCCATGCCCATGTCATCACAATGCTGCATGACCCCTGTCATCACAATGATACATGACCACTGTCATCACAATGCCACGTGAACCCTGTCATCACATTGCTCCATGATCCCTGTCATTACAATGCTCCATGACCACTGTCATCACAATGTTCCATGATCGCTGTAATCACAATGACCCATGACACCTTTCCTCAGAAGGCTCCATTACGCCTGTCATCAGAATGCTCCAATGCCCATCTCATCACAATGCTCCATGATCCGTGACAGCACAACGTTACAGGACAATTGTCATCACAATGCTCCATGACAACTGTCATCACAATGTTGCCTGCCCATGTCATCAAAATGCTCCATGTCCCCTGTAATCACAATGTTCCATTACACCTGTCATCACAATGTTCCCTGCCCATGTCATCACAATGCTCCATTACCCATGTCATCGTAGTGATCCATGACCCCTTTCATCACAATGCTCCATGACACCTGTCATCACAATGCTCCGTGCTCTTTGTCACCACAATGCTCCATGACCACTGTCATCACCATGCCCCATGACCCCAGTCATCACAATGCTCCATAGCACTTGTCATCACAATGCTCCATTATCCCTGTCATCACAATGTTCCATGACTCTTGTCATCAAAATGCCTCATGATCCTTTTACTCACAATGCTCCATGACTCCTTTCATCACATGCTCCATGATACTTGTCATTACACTGTCCCATGACCTTTTTCATAACAATGCTCCATGATACCAGTCATCACAATAATCCATGACCATTGTCGTCACAATGCTCCATGCCCCTTTCAACACAATGCTCCATGACAACTGTCACCACAATGCTCCATGGCCTTTGTCATCACAATTATACATGGCCCCTGTAATCACAGTGCTCCATGACCCCTTTCATCACAATGCTCCATGATCACTGTCATCACAATGCCACATGAGCCCTGTCATCACATTGCTCCATGGCCCCTGTCATTACAATGCTCCATGACCACTGTCATCACAATGTTCCATGATGGCTGTAATCACAATGACCCATGACACCTTTCCTCAGAAGGCTCCAGCACACCTGTCATCACAATGCTCCAATGCCCGTCTCATCACAAAGTTCCATGATCCCTGTCAGCACAACGTTACAGGACAATTGTCATCACAATGCTCCATGACACCTGTCATCACAATGTTCCCTGCCCATGTCATCACAATGCTCCATTACCAATGAAATCAAAATGTTCGCCTGCCCTTGTCATCAAAATGCTCCATGGCCCCTTTAATCACAATGCTCCATGAACACTGTCATCACAATGTTCCATGACAGTTGTCATCACAATGCTCCATGACCCCTGTAATCACAATGCTCCATGCCCTTGTCATCACAATGCTCCAGAACTCTTGTCATCATAATGATGAATGCCCGTGTCATCACAAAGCTCCATGATACTTGTCATCACAATGTTCCATGGCCTTGTCATCACTATACTCCATGGCCCCCGTCATCACAGTGCTCCATGATACCTTTCATCACAATTCTAGATGACCACTGTCATCACAATGCCCCGAGACACATGTCATCACAATTCGCCATGGCCCTTGTCATCACAATGCTCCATGACCCGTGGCATCACAATGGTCCAGGACACTTGTCATCACAATGATCCATGACCACTTACATCACAATGCTCCTTGACTCCCGTCATCACAATGCTCCATAGCCTATGCATTCGCAATGCTACATGGTCCCTGTAATCACATTGCTCCATGATCCATTTCATCCCAATGCTCTATGACCACTGTCATCACCATGCCCCATTATACCTGTCATCGCAAAGTTCCATGGCCCCTGTCAGCACAATGTTCCATGACAGATGTCGTCACTATCCTCCATGGTCCCTGTAATCACAATGCTCCATCCCCTTGTCAACGCAATGATCCAGAACTCTTGTCATCATAATGCTCCATGCCCGCCTCATCACAATGCTCCATGACACTTGTCCTCACAATGCTCCATGGCCTTTGTCATCGCAATGCTCCATGGCCCCTGTTATCACAGTGCTCCATGTTACCTTTCATCACAATTCTAGATGACCATTGTCATCACAATGCCCCATGACACCTGTCATCACTATTCGCCATGGCACTTGTCATCACAATGCTCCATGATCCCTGTCATCATAATGTTCGATGACACTTGTCGTCACGGTGCTCCATGACCCCTGTCATCACAATATTCACTGCCCATGTAATCACAATGCTCCTGGTCCCCTGTAATCACAATGCTCCATAGCCCTAACATCACAATGCTCCAGAACTCTTGTCATCATTATGCCCCATGCCCATGTCATCACAATGCTCCTTGACCCCTGTCATCACAATGCTCCATGGCCTATGTATTCACAATGCTCCATGGCCCCTGTAGTCACATTGCTCCATGATCCTTTTCATCACAATGCTCTATGACCACTGTCATCACAATGCCACATGACACCTGTCATTACAATGCTCTATGGCCCCTGTCAGCACAATGTTCCATGGCAGATATCATCACAATGATCCATGACCGCTGTCATCACAATGTTCCCTGCCCTTGTCATCTCAATGATCCCTGGCCCCTGTTATCACAATGCCCCATACCCTTGTCATCGCAATGCTCCAGATCACTTCTCATCATAATGCTCCATGCCCATGTCATCACAATGCTCCATGGCCCCTGTCATCACAGTGCTCCGTGATACCTTTCATCGTAATGATAGATGACCACTGTCATCACAATGCTCCATGACACCTGTCATCAGATTTGGCCATGGCCCTTATCATCACAATGCTCCAGGACACTTGTCTTCACAATGTTCCATGGCGCATTTCATCACAATGCTCCATGACCACTTTCATCAAATTGCTCCATGATGCCTGTCCTCACAATGCCCCATGGCCTTTGTCATCAAAATTCTACATGGCCCCTGTAATAACAGTGCTTCAGGACAACATTTATCACAATGCTCCATGACCACTCTCATCACCATGCCAGATAAGACCTTTCATGACAATGCTCCATGGCCCTTGTCATCACAATATTCTATGACTTCTGTCATCACAATGCTCCATGCCCCTGTCATCACAATGCCCCATCACCCCTGCTATTACAATGCTCCATGACCCCTGTCCTCACAATGCCCCGAAACCCTTATCATCACAATATTCCATGATCCGTGTAATCACGATGATCCATGAACCATTTCTGTACAATGCTCCAATACCCCGTTCATTAAAATGCTGCATGGAACTTGTCATCAGAATGCTCCAGGAACCCTTCCATCACAATAATCCATGACCCGTTTCCTCACAATTCTCCAGGACCGCTTTCATCACAATGCTCCATTTCCTTGTCATCTCAATGCTTCATGGCCCCTGTCATCACAATGATCCATGCCCTTGTCATCAAAATGCTCCAGAACACTTGTCATCACTATGCTCCATGCCCATGTCATCACAATGCTGCATGACCCCTGTCATCACAATGATACATGACCACTGTCATCACAATGCCACATGAACCCTGTCATCACATTGCTCCATGATCCCTGTCATTACAATGCTCCATGACCACTGTCATCACAATGTTCCATGATCGCTGTAATCACAATGACCCATGACACCTTTCCTCAGAAGGCTCCATTACGCCTGTCATCAGAATGCTCCAATGCCCATCTCATCACAATGCTCCATGATCCGTGACAGCACAACGTTACAGGACAATTGTCATCACAATGCTCCATGACAACTGTCATCACAATGTTGCCTGCCCATGTCATCAAAATGCTCCATGTCCCCTGTAATCACAATGTTCCATTACACCTGTCATCACAATGTTCCCTGCCCATGTCATCACAATGCTCCATTACCCATGTCATCGTAGTGATCCATGACCCCTTTCATCACAATGCTCCATGACACCTGTCATCACAATGCTCCGTGCTCTTTGTCACCACAATGCTCCATGACCACTGTCATCACCATGCCCCATGACCCCAGTCATCACAATGCTCCATAGCACTTGTCATCACAATGCTCCATTATCCCTGTCATCACAATGTTCCATGACTCTTGTCATCAAAATGCCTCATGATCCTTTTACTCACAATGCTCCATGACTCCTTTCATCACATGCTCCATGATACTTGTCATTACACTGTCCCATGACCTTTTTCATAACAATGCTCCATGATACCAGTCATCACAATAATCCATGACCATTGTCGTCACAATGCTCCATGCCCCTTTCAACACAATGCTCCATGACAACTGTCACCACAATGCTCCATGGCCTTTGTCATCACAATTATACATGGCCCCTGTAATCACAGTGCTCCATGACCCCTTTCATCACAATGCTCCATGATCACTGTCATCACAATGCCACATGAGCCCTGTCATCACATTGCTCCATGGCCCCTGTCATTACAATGCTCCATGACCACTGTCATCACAATGTTCCATGATGGCTGTAATCACAATGACCCATGACACCTTTCCTCAGAAGGCTCCAGCACACCTGTCATCACAATGCTCCAATGCCCGTCTCATCACAAAGTTCCATGATCCCTGTCAGCACAACGTTACAGGACAATTGTCATCACAATGCTCCATGACACCTGTCATCACAATGTTCCCTGCCCATGTCATCACAATGCTCCATTACCAATGAAATCAAAATGTTCGCCTGCCCTTGTCATCAAAATGCTCCATGGCCCCTTTAATCACAATGCTCCATGAACACTGTCATCACAATGTTCCATGACAGTTGTCATCACAATGCTCCATGACCCCTGTAATCACAATGCTCCATGCCCTTGTCATCACAATGCTCCAGAACTCTTGTCATCATAATGATGAATGCCCGTGTCATCACAAAGCTCCATGATACTTGTCATCACAATGTTCCATGGCCTTGTCATCACTATACTCCATGGCCCCCGTCATCACAGTGCTCCATGATACCTTTCATCACAATTCTAGATGACCACTGTCATCACAATGCCCCGAGACACATGTCATCACAATTCGCCATGGCCCTTGTCATCACAATGCTCCATGACCCGTGGCATCACAATGGTCCAGGACACTTGTCATCACAATGATCCATGACCACTTACATCACAATGCTCCTTGACTCCCGTCATCACAATGCTCCATAGCCTATGCATTCGCAATGCTACATGGTCCCTGTAATCACATTGCTCCATGATCCATTTCATCCCAATGCTCTATGACCACTGTCATCACCATGCCCCATTATACCTGTCATCGCAAAGTTCCATGGCCCCTGTCAGCACAATGTTCCATGACAGATGTCGTCACTATCCTCCATGGTCCCTGTAATCACAATGCTCCATCCCCTTGTCAACGCAATGATCCAGAACTCTTGTCATCATAATGCTCCATGCCCGCCTCATCACAATGCTCCATGACACTTGTCCTCACAATGCTCCATGGCCTTTGTCATCGCAATGCTCCATGGCCCCTGTTATCACAGTGCTCCATGTTACCTTTCATCACAATTCTAGATGACCATTGTCATCACAATGCCCCATGACACCTGTCATCACTATTCGCCATGGCACTTGTCATCACAATGCTCCATGATCCCTGTCATCATAATGTTCGATGACACTTGTCGTCACGGTGCTCCATGACCCCTGTCATCACAATATTCACTGCCCATGTAATCACAATGCTCCTGGTCCCCTGTAATCACAATGCTCCATAGCCTTAACATCACAATGCTCCAGAACTCTTGTCATCATTATGCCCCATGCCCATGTCATCACAATGCTCCTTGACCCCTGTCATCACAATGCTCCATGGCCTATGTATTCACAATGCTCCATGGCCCCTGTAGTCACATTGCTCCATGATCCTTTTCATCACAATGCTCT
This sequence comes from Balaenoptera ricei, assembly GCF_028023285.1. NCBI lineage: Eukaryota > Metazoa > Chordata > Mammalia > Artiodactyla > Balaenopteridae > Balaenoptera > Balaenoptera ricei. The sequence continues at coordinate 140,187 of NW_026777686.1, forward strand.
ATGACCACTGTCATCACAATGCCACATGACACCTGTCATTACAATGCTCTATGGCCCCTGTCAGCACAATGTTCCATGGCAGATATCATCACAATGATCCATGACCGCTGTCATCACAATGTTCCCTGCCCTTGTCATCTCAATGATCCCTGGCCCCTGTTATCACAATGCCCCATACCCTTGTCATCGCAATGCTCCAGATCACTTCTCATCATAATGCTCCATGCCCATGTCATCACAATGCTCCATGGCCCCTGTCATCACAGTGCTCCGTGATACCTTTCATCGTAATGATAGATGACCACTGTCATCACAATGCTCCATGACACCTGTCATCAGATTTGGCCATGGCCCTTATCATCACAATGCTCCAGGACACTTGTCTTCACAATGTTCCATGGCGCATTTCATCACAATGCTCCATGACCACTTTCATCAAATTGCTCCATGATGCCTGTCCTCACAATGCTCCATGGCCTTTGTCATCAAAATTCTACATGGCCCCTGTAATAACAGTGCTTCAGGACAACATTTATCACAATGCTCCATGACCACTCTCATCACCATGCCAGATAAGACCTTTCATGACAATGCTCCATGGCCCTTGTCATCACAATATTCTATGACTTCTGTCATCACAATGCTCCATGCCCCTGTCATCACAATGCCCCATCACCCCTGCTATTACAATGCTCCATGACCCCTGTCCTCACAATGCCCCGAAACCCTTGTCATCACAATATTCCATGATCCGTGTAATCACGATGATCCATGAACCATTTCTGTACAATGCTCCAGTACCCCGTTCATTAAAATGCTCCATGGCACGTGTCATCAGAATGCTCCAGGAACCCTTCCATCACAATAATCCATGACCCGTTTCCTCACAATTCTCCAGGACCGCTTTCATCACAATGCTCCATTTCCTTGTCATCTCAATTCTTCATGGCCCCTGTCATCACAATGATCCATGCCTTTGTCATCAAAATGCTCCAGAACTCTTGTCATCACTATGCTCCATGCCCATGTCATCACAATGCTGCATGACCCCTGTCATCACAATGATACATGACCACTGTCATCGCAATGCCACATGAACCCTGTCATCACATTGCTCCATGATCCCTGTCATTACAATGCTCCATGACCACTGTCATCACAATGTTCCATGATCGCTGTAATCACAATGACCCATGACACCTTTCCTCAGAAGGCTCCATTACGCCTGTCATCAGAATGCTCCAATGCCCATCTCATCACAATGCTCCATGATCAGTGACAGCACAATGTTACAGGACAATTGTCATCACAATGCTCCATGACAACTGTCATCACAATGTTGCCTGCCCATGTCATCAAAATGCTCCATGTCCCCTGTAATCACAATGTTCCATTACACCTGTCATCACAATGTTCCCTGCCCATGCAATCACAATGCTCCATTACCCATGTCATCGTAGTGATCCATGACCCCTTTCATCACAATGCTCCATGACACCTGTCATCACAATGCTCCGTGCTCTTTGTCACCACAATGCTCCATGACCACTGTCATCACCATGCACCATGACCCCAGTCATCACAATGCTCCATAGCACTTGTCATCACAATGCTCCATTATCCCTGTCATCACAATGTTCCATGACTCTTGTCATCAAAATGCCTCATGATCCTTTTACTCACAATGCTCCATGACTCCTTTCATCACATGCTCCATGATACTTGTCATTACACTGTCCCATGACCTTTTTCATAACAATGCTCCATGATACCAGTCATCACAATAATCCATGACCATTTTCGTCACAATGCTCCATGCCCCTTTCAACACAATGCTCCATGACAACTGTCTCCACAATGCTCCATGGCCTTTGTCATCACAATTATACTTGGCCCCTGTAATCACAGTGCTCCATGACCCCTTTCATCACAATGCTCCATGATCACTGTCATCACAATGCCACATGAGCCCTGTCATCACATTGCTCCATGGCCCCTGTCATTACAATGCTCCATGACCACTGTCATCACAATGTTCCATGATGGCTGTAATCACAATGACCCATGACACCTTTCCTCAGAAGGCTCCAGTACACCTGTCATCACAATGTTCCAATGCCTGTCTCATCACAAAGTTCCATGATCCCTGTCAGCACAACGTTACAGGACAATTGTCATCACAATGCTCCATGACAACTGTCATCACAATGTTGCCTGCCCATGTCATCAAAATGCTCCATGTCCCCTGTAATCACAATGTTCCATTACACCTGTCATCACAATGTTCCCTGCCCATGTCATCACAATGCTCCATTACCAATGAAATCAAAATGTTCGCCTGCCCTTGTCATCAAAATGCTCCATGGCCCCTTTAATCACAATGCTCCATGAACACTGTCATCACAATGTTCCATGACAGTTGTCATCACAATGCTCCATGACCCCTGTAATCACAATGCTCCTGCCCTTGTCATCACAATGCTCCAGAACTCTTGTCATCATAATGATGAATGCCCATGTCATCACAAAGCTCCATGATACTTGTCATCACTATACTCCATGGCCCCCGTCATCACAGTGCTCCATGATACCTTTCATCACAATTCTAGATGACCACTGTCATCACAATGCCCCAAGACACATGTCATCACATTTCGCCATGGCCCTTGTCATCACAATGCTCCATGACCCGTGGCATCACAATGGTCCAGGACACTTGTCATCACAATGATCCATGACCACTTACTTCACAATGCTCCTTGACTCCCGTCATCACAATGCTCCATAGCCTATGCATTCGCAATGCTACATGGTCCCTGTAATCACATTGCTCCATGATCCATTTCATCCCAGTGCTCTATGACCACTGTCATCACCATGCCCCATTAAACCTGTCATCACAAAGTTCCATGGCCCCTGTCAGCACAATTTTCCATGACAGATGTCATCACTATCCTCCATGGTCCCTGTAATCACAATGCTCCATCCCCTTGTCAACGCAATGCTCCAGAACTCTTGTCATCATAATGCTCCATGCCCGCCTCATCACAATGCTCCATGACACTTGTCCTCACAATGCTCCATGGCCCCTGTTATCACAGTGCTCCATGTTACCTTTCATCACAATTCTAGATGACCATTGTCATCACAATGCCCCATGACACCTGTCATCACTATTCGCCATGGCACTTGTCATCACAATGCTCCATGATCCCTGTCATCATAATGTTCGATGACACTTGTCGTCACGGTGCTCCATGACCCCTGTCATCACAATATTCACTGCCCATGTAATCACAATGCTCCTGGTCCCCTGTAATCACAATGCTCCATAGCCTTAACATCACAATGCTCCAGAACTCTTGTCATCATTATGCCCCATGCCCATGTCATCACAATGCTCCTTGACCCCTGTCATCACAATGCTCCATGGCCTATGTATTCACAATGCTCCATGGCCCCTGTAGTCACATTGCTCCATGATCCTTTTCATCACAATGCTCTATGACCACTGTCATCACAATGCCACATGACACCTGTCATTACAATGCTCTATGGCCCCTGTCAGCACAATGTTCCATGGCAGATATCATCACAATGATCCATGACCGCTGTCATCACAATGTTCCCTGCCCTTGTCATCTCAATGATCCCTGGCCCCTGTAATCACAATGCCCCATACCCTTGTCATCGCAATGCTCCAGATCACTTCTCATCATAATGCTCCATGCCCATGTCATCACAATGCTCCATGGCCCCTGTCATCACAGTGCTCCGTGATACCTTTCATCGTAATGATAGATGACCACTGTCATCACAATGCTCCATGACACCTGTCATCAGATTTGGCCATGGCCCTTATCATCACAATGCTCCAGGACACTTGTCTTCACAATGTTCCATGGCGCATTTCATCACAATGCTCCATGACCACTTTCATCAAATTGCTCCATGATGCCTGTCCTCACAATGCTCCATGGCCTTTGTCATCAAAATTCTACATGGCCCCTGTAATAACAGTGCTTCAGGACAACATTTATCACAATGCTCCATGACCACTCTCATCACCATGCCAGATAAGACCTTTCATGACAATGCTCCATGGCCCTTGTCATCACAATATTCTATGACTTCTGTCATCACAATGCTCCATGCCCCTGTCATCACAATGCCCCATCACCCCTGCTATTACAATGCTCCATGACCCCTGTCCTCACAATGCCCCGAAACCCTTGTCATCACAATATTCCATGATCCGTGTAATCACGATGATCCATGAACCATTTCTGTACAATTCTCCAGTACCCCGTTCATTAAAATGTTCCATGGCACTTGTCATCAGAATGCTGCAGGAACCCTTCCATCACAATAATCCATGACCCGTTTCCTCACAATTCTCCAGGACCGCTTTCATCACAATGCTCCATTTCCTTGTCATCTCAATTCTTCATGGCCCCTGTCATCACAATGATCCATGCCCTTGTCATCAAAATGCTCCAGAACTCTTGTCATCACTATGCTCCATGCCCATGTCATCACAATGCTGCATGACCCCTGTCATCACAATGATACATGACCACTGTCATCGCAATGACACATGAACCCTGTCATCACATTGCTCCATGGCCCCTGTCATTACAATGCTCCATGACCACAGTCATCACAATGTTCCATGATCGCTGTAATCACAATGACCCATGACACCTTTCCTCAGAAGGCTCCATTACGCCTGTCATCAGAATGCTCCAATGCCCATCTCATCACAATGCTCCATGATCCGTGACAGCACAATGTTACAGGACAATTGTCATCACAATGCTCCATGACAACTGTCATCACAATGTTGCCTGCCCATGTCATCAAAATGCTCCATGTCCCCTGTAATCACAATGTTCCATTACACCTGTCATCACAATGTTCCCTGCCCATGTCATCACAATGCTCCATTACCCATGTCATCGTAGTGATCCATGACCCCTTTCATCACAATGCTCCATGACACCTGTCATCACAATGCTCTGTGCTCTTTGTCAAAACAATGCTCCATGACCACTGTCATCACCATGCCCCATGACCCCAGTCATCACAATGCTCCATAGCACTTGTCATCACAATGCTCCATTATCCCTGTCATCACAATGTTCCATGACTCTTGTCATCAAAATGCCTCATGATCCTTTTACTCACAATGCTCCATGACTCCTTTCATCACATGCTCCATGATACTTGTCATTACACTGTCCCATGACCTTTTTCATAACAATGCTCCATGATACCAGTCATCACAATAATCCATGACCATTTTCGTCACAATGCTCCATGCCCCTTTCAACACAATGCTCCATGACAACTGTCACCACAATGCTCCATGGCCTTTGTCATCACAATTATACTTGGCCCCTGTAATCACAGTGCTCCATGACCCCTTTCATCACAATGCTCCATGATCACTGTCATCACAATGCCACATGAGCCCTGTCATCACATTGCTCCATGGCCCCTGTCATTACAATGCTCCATGACCACTGTCATCACAATGTTCCATGATGGCTGTAATCACAATGACCCATGACACCTTTCCTCAGAAGGCTCCAGTACACCTGTCATCACAATGTTCCAATGCCTGTCTCATCACAAAGTTCCATGATCCCTGTCAGCACAACGTTACAGGACAATTGTCATCACAATGCTCCATGACAACTGTCATCACAATGTTGCCTGCCCATGTCATCAAAATGCTCCATGTCCCCTGTAATCACAATGTTCCATTACACCTGTCATCACAATGTTCCCTGCCCATGTCATCACAATGCTCCATTACCAATGAAATCAAAATGTTCGCCTGCCCTTGTCATCAAAATGCTCCATGGCCCCTTTAATCACAATGCTCCATGAACACTGTCATCACAATGTTCCATGACAGTTGTCATCACAATGCTCCATGACCCCTGTAATCACAATGCTCCTGCCCTTGTCATCACAATGCTCCAGAACTCTTGTCATCATAATGATGAATGCCCATGTCATCACAAAGCTCCATGATACTTGTCATCACTATACTCCATGGCCCCCGTCATCACAGTGCTCCATGATACCTTTCATCACAATTCTAGATGACCACTGTCATCACAATGCCCCAAGACACATTTCATCACATTTCGCCATGGCCCTTGTCATCACAATGCTCCATGACCCGTGGCATCACAATGGTCCAGGACACTTGTCATCACAATGATCCATGACCACTTACTTCACAATGCTCCTTGACTCCCGTCATCACAATGCTCCATAGCCTATGCATTCGCAATGCTACATGGTCCCTGTAATCACATTGCTCCATGATCCATTTCATCCCAGTGCTCTATGACCACTGTCATCACCGTGCCCCATTATACCTGTCATCACAAAGTTCCATGGCCCCTGTCAGCACAATGTTCCATGACAGATGTCATCACTATCCTCCATGGTCCCTGTAATCACAATGCTCCATCCCCTTGTCAACGCAATGCTCCAGAACTCTTGTCATCATAATGCTCCATGCCCGCCTCATCACAATGCTCCATGACACTTGTCCTCACAATGCTCCATGGCCCCTGTTATCACAGTGCTCCATGTTACCTTTCATCACAATTCTAGATGACCATTGTCATCACAATGCCCCATGACACCTGTCATCACTATTCGCCATGGCACTTGTCATCACAATGCTCCATGATCCCTGTCATCATAATGTTCGATGACACTTGTCGTCACGGTGCTCCATGACCCCTGTCATCACAATATTCACTGCCCATGTAATCACAATGCTCCTGGTCCCCTGTAATCACAATGCTCCATAGCCTTAACATCACAATGCTCCAGAACTCTTGTCATCATTATGCCCCATGCCCATGTCATCACAATGCTCCTTGACCCCTGTCATCACAATGCTCCATGGCCTATGTATTCACAATGCTCCATGGCCCCTGTAGTCACATTGCTCCATGATCCTTTTCATCACAATGCTCTATGACCACTGTCATCACAATGCCACATGACACCTGTCATTACAATGCTCTATGGCCCCTGTCAGCACAATGTTCCATGGCAGATATCATCACAATGATCCATGACCGCTGTCATCACAATGTTCCCTGCCCTTGTCATCTCAATGATCCCTGGCCCCTGTAATCACAATGCCCCATACCCTTGTCATCGCAATGCTCCAGATCACTTCTCATCATAATGCTCCATGCCCATGTCATCACAATGCTCCATGGCCCCTGTCATCACAGTGCTCCGTGATACCTTTCATCGTAATGATAGATGACCACTGTCATCACAATGCTCCATGACACCTGTCATCAGATTTGGCCATGGCCCTTATCATCACAATGCTCCAGGACACTTGTCTTCACAATGTTCCATGGCGCATTTCATCACAATGCTCCATGACCACTTTCATCAAATTGCTCCATGATGCCTGTCCTCACAATGCTCCATGGCCTTTGTCATCAAAATTCTACATGGCCCCTGTAATAACAGTGCTTCAGGACAACATTTATCACAATGCTCCATGACCACTCTCATCACCATGCCAGATAAGACCTTTCATGACAATGCTCCATGGCCCTTGTCATCACAATATTCTATGACTTCTGTCATCACAATGCTCCATGCCCCTGTCATCACAATGCCCCATCACCCCTGCTATTACAATGCTCCATGACCCCTGTCCTCACAATGCCCCGAAACCCTTGTCATCACAATATTCCATGATCCGTGTAATCACGATGATCCATGAACCATTTCTGTACAATGCTCCAGTACCCCGTTCATTAAAATGTTCCATGGCACTTGTCATCAGAATGCTGCAGGAACCCTTCCATCACAATAATCCATGACCCGTTTCCTCACAATTCTCCAGGACCGCTTTCATCACAATGCTCCATTTCCTTGTCATCTCAATTCTTCATGGCCCCTGTCATCACAATGATCCATGCCCTTGTCATCAAAATGCTCCAGAACTCTTGTCATCACTATGCTCCATGCCCATGTCATCACAATGCTGCATGACCCCTGTCATCACAATGATACATGACCACTGTCATCGCAATGACACATGAACCCTGTCATCACATTGCTCCATGGCCCCTGTCATTACAATGCTCCATGACCACAGTCATCACAATGTTCCATGATCGCTGTAATCACAATGACCCATGACACCTTTCCTCAGAAGGCTCCATTACGCCTGTCATCAGAATGCTCCAATGCCCATCTCATCACAATGCTCCATGATCCGTGACAGCACAATGTTACAGGACAATTGTCATCACAATGCTCCATGACAACTGTCATCACAATGTTGCCTGCCCATGTCATCAAAATGCTCCATGTCCCCTGTAATCACAATGTTCCATTACACCTGTCATCACAATGTTCCCTGCCCATGTCATCACAATGCTCCATTACCCATGTCATCGTAGTGATCCATGACCCCTTTCATCACAATGCTCCATGACACCTGTCATCACAATGCTCTGTGCTCTTTGTCAAAACAATGCTCCATGACCACTGTCATCACCATGCCCCATGACCCCAGTCATCACAATGCTCCATAGCACTTGTCATCACAATGCTCCATTATCCCTGTCATCACAATGTTCCATGACTCTTGTCATCAAAATGCCTCATGATCCTTTTACTCACAATGCTCCATGACTCCTTTCATCACATGCTCCATGATACTTGTCATTACACTGTCCCATGACCTTTTTCATAACAATGCTCCATGATACCAGTCATCACAATAATCCATGACCATTTTCGTCACAATGCTCCATGCCCCTTTCAACACAATGCTCCATGACAACTGTCACCACAATGCTCCATGGCCTTTGTCATCACAATTATACTTGGCCCCTGTAATCACAGTGCTCCATGACCCCTTTCATCACAATGCTCCATGATCACTGTCATCACAATGCCACATGAGCCCTGTCATCACATTGCTCCATGGCCCCTGTCATTACAATGCTCCATGACCACTGTCATCACAATGTTCCATGATGGCTGTAATCACAATGACCCATGACACCTTTCCTCAGAAGGCTCCAGTACACCTGTCATCACAATGTTCCAATGCCTGTCTCATCACAAAGTTCCATGATCCCTGTCAGCACAACGTTACAGGACAATTGTCATCACAATGCTCCATGACAACTGTCATCACAATGTTGCCTGCCCATGTCATCAAAATGCTCCATGTCCCCTGTAATCACAATGTTCCATTACACCTGTCATCACAATGTTCCCTGCCCATGTCATCACAATGCTCCATTACCAATGAAATCAAAATGTTCGCCTGCCCTTGTCATCAAAATGCTCCATGGCCCCTTTAATCACAATGCTCCATGAACACTGTCATCACAATGTTCCATGACAGTTGTCATCACAATGCTCCATGACCCCTGTAATCACAATGCTCCTGCCCTTGTCATCACAATGCTCCAGAACTCTTGTCATCATAATGATGAATGCCCATGTCATCACAAAGCTCCATGATACTTGTCATCACAATGTTCCATGGCCTTGTCATCACTATACTCCATGGCCCCCGTCATCACAGTGCTCCATGATACCTTTCATCACAATTCTAGATGACCACTGTCATCACAATGCCCCAAGACACATTTCATCACATTTCGCCATGGCCCTTGTCATCACAATGCTCCATGACCCGTGGCATCACAATGGTCCAGGACACTTGTCATCACAATGATCCATGACCACTTACTTCACAATGCTCCTTGACTCCCGTCATCACAATGCTCCATAGCCTATGCATTCGCAATGCTACATGGTCCCTGTAATCACATTGCTCCATGATCCATTTCATCCCAGTGCTCTATGACCACTGTCATCACCGTGCCCCATTATACCTGTCATCACAAAGTTCCATGGCCCCTGTCAGCACAATGTTCCATGACAGATGTCATCACTATCCTCCATGGTCCCTGTAATCACAATGCTCCATCCCCTTGTCAACGCAATGCTCCAGAACTCTTGTCATCATAATGCTCCATGCCCGCCTCATCACAATGCTCCATGACACTTGTCCTCACAATGCTCCATGGCCCCTGTTATCACAGTGCTCCATGTTACCTTTCATCACAATTCTAGATGACCATTGTCATCACAATGCCCCATGACACCTGTCATCACTATTCGCCATGGCACTTGTCATCACAATGCTCCATGATCCCTGTCATCATAATGTTCGATGACACTTGTCGTCACGGTGCTCCATGACCCCTGTCATCACAATATTCACTGCCCATGTAATCACAATGCTCCTGGTCCCCTGTAATCACAATGCTCCATAGCCTTAACATCACAATGCTCCAGAACTCTTGTCATCATTATGCCCCATGCCCATGTCATCACAATGCTCCTTGACCCCTGTCATCACAATGCTCCATGGCCTATGTATTCACAATGCTCCATGGCCCCTGTAGTCACATTGCTCCATGATCCTTTTCATCACAATGCTCTATGACCACTGTCATCACAATGCCACATGACACCTGTCATTACAATGCTCTATGGCCCCTGTCAGCACAATGTTCCATGGCAGATATCATCACAATGATCCATGACCGCTGTCATCACAATGTTCCCTGCCCTTGTCATCTCAATGATCCCTGGCCCCTGTAATCACAATGCCCCATACCCTTGTCATCGCAATGCTCCAGATCACTTCTCATCATAATGCTCCATGCCCATGTCATCACAATGCTCCATGGCCCCTGTCATCACAGTGCTCCGTGATACCTTTCATCGTAATGATAGATGACCACTGTCATCACAATGCTCCATGACACCTGTCATCAGATTTGGCCATGGCCCTTATCATCACAATGCTCCAGGACACTTGTCTTCACAATGTTCCATGGCGCATTTCATCACAATGCTCCATGACCACTTTCATCAAATTGCTCCATGATGCCTGTCCTCACAATGCTCCATGGCCTTTGTCATCAAAATTCTACATGGCCCCTGTAATAACAGTGCTTCAGGACAACATTTATCACAATGCTCCATGACCACTCTCATCACCATGCCAGATAAGACCTTTCATGACAATGCTCCATGGCCCTTGTCATCACAATATTCTATGACTTCTGTCATCACAATGCTCCATGCCCCTGTCATCACAATGCCCCATCACCCCTGCTATTACAATGCTCCATGACCCCTGTCCTCACAATGCCCCGAAACCCTTGTCATCACAATATTCCATGATCCGTGTAATCACGATGATCCATGAACCATTTCTGTACAATGCTCCAGTACCCCGTTCATTAAAATGCTCCATGGCACGTGTCATCAGAATGCTCCAGGAACCCTTCCATCACAATAATCCATGACCCGTTTCCTCACAATTCTCCAGGACCGCTTTCATCACAATGCTCCATTTCCTTGTCATCTCAATTCTTCATGGCCCCTGTCATCACAATGATCCATGCCTTTGTCATCAAAATGCTCCAGAACTCTTGTCATCACTATGCTCCATGCCCATGTCATCACAATGCTGCATGACCCCTGTCATCACAATGATACATGACCACTGTCATCGCAATGCCACATGAACCCTGTCATCACATTGCTCCATGATCCCTGTCATTACAATGCTCCATGACCACTGTCATCACAATGTTCCATGATCGCTGTAATCACAATGACCCATGACACCTTTCCTCAGAAGGCTCCATTACGCCTGTCATCAGAATGCTCCAATGCCCATCTCATCACAATGCTCCATGATCAGTGACAGCACAATGTTACAGGACAATTGTCATCACAATGCTCCATGACAACTGTCATCACAATGTTGCCTGCCCATGTCATCAAAATGCTCCATGTCCCCTGTAATCACAATGTTCCATTACACCTGTCATCACAATGTTCCCTGCCCATGCCATCACAATGCTCCATTACCCATGTCATCGTAGTGATCCATGACCCCTTTCATCACAATGCTCCATGACACCTGTCATCACAATGCTCCGTGCTCTTTGTCACCACAATGCTCCATGACCACTGTCATCACCATGCACCATGACCCCAGTCATCACAATGCTCCATAGCACTTGTCATCACAATGCTCCATTATCCCTGTCATCACAATGTTCCATGACTCTTGTCATCAAAATGCCTCATGATCTTTTTACTCACAATGCTCCATGACTCCTTTCATCACATGCTCCATGATACTTGTCATTACACTGTCCCATGACCTTTTTCATAACAATGCTCCATGATACCAGTCATCACAATAATCCATGACCATTTTCGTCACAATGCTCCATGCCCCTTTCAACACAATGCTCCATGACAACTGTCACCACAATGCTCCATGGCCTTTGTCATCACAATTATACTTGGCCCCTGTAATCACAGTGCTCCATGACCCCTTTCATCACAATGCTCCATGATCACTGTCATCACAATGCCACATGAGCCCTGTCATCACATTGCTCCATGGCCCCTGTCATTACAATGCTCCATGACCACTGTCATCACAATGTTCCATGATGGCTGTAATCACAATGACCCATGACACCTTTCCTCAGAAGGCTCCAGTACACCTGTCATCACAATGTTCCAATGCCTGTCTCATCACAAAGTTCCATGATCCCTGTCAGCACAACGTTACAGGACAATTGTCATCACAATGCTCCATGACAACTGTCATCACAATGTTGCCTGCCCATGTCATCAAAATGCTCCATGTCCCCTGTAATCACAATGTTCCATTACACCTGTCATCACAATGTTCCCTGCCCATGTCATCACAATGCTCCATTACCAATGAAATCAAAATGTTCGCCTGCCCTTGTCATCAAAATGCTCCATGGCCCCTTTAATCACAATGCTCCATGAACACTGTCATCACAATGTTCCATGACAGTTGTCATCACAATGCTCCATGACCCCTGTAATCACAATGCTCCTGCCCTTGTCATCACAATGCTCCAGAACTCTTGTCATCATAATGATGAATGCCCATGTCATCACAAAGCTCCATGATACTTGTCATCACAATGTTCCATGGCCTTGTCATCACTATACTCCATGGCCCCCGTCATCACAGTGCTCCATGATACCTTTCATCACAATTCTAGATGACCACTGTCATCACAATGCCCCAAGACACATGTCATCACATTTCGCCATGGCCCTTGTCATCACAATGCTCCATGACCCGTGGCATCACAATGGTCCAGGACACTTGTCATCACAATGATCCATGACCACTTACTTCACAATGCTCCTTGACTCCCGTCATCACAATGCTCCATAGCCTATGCATTCGCAATGCTACATGGTCCCTGTAATCACATTGCTCCATGATCCATTTCATCCCAGTGCTCTATGACCACTGTCATCACCATGCCCCATTATACCTGTCATCACAAAGTTCCATGGCCCCTGTCAGCACAATGTTCCATGACAGATGTCATCACTATCCTCCATGGTCCCTGTAATCACAATGCTCCATCCCCTTGTCAACGCAATGCTCCAGAACTCTTGTCATCATAATGCTCCATGCCCGCCTCATCACAATGCTCCATGACACTTGTCCTCACAATGCTCCATGGCCCCTGTTATCACAGTGCTCCATGTTACCTTTCATCACAATTCTAGATGACCATTGTCATCACAATGCCCCATGACACCTGTCATCACTATTCGCCATGGCACTTGTCATCACAATGCTCCATGATCCCTGTCATCATAATGTTCGATGACACTTGTCGTCACGGTGCTCCATGACCCCTGTCATCACAATATTCACTGCCCATGTAATCACAATGCTCCTGGTCCCCTGTAATCACAATGCTCCATAGCCTTAACATCACAATGCTCCAGAACTCTTGTCATCATTATGCCCCATGCCCATGTCATCACAATGCTCCTTGACCCCTGTCATCACAATGCTCCATGGCCTATGTATTCACAATGCTCCATGGCCCCTGTAGTCACATTGCTCCATGATCCTTTTCATCACAATGCTCTATGACCACTGTCATCACAATGCCACATGACACCTGTCATTACAATGCTCTATGGCCCCTGTCAGCACAATGTTCCATGGCAGATATCATCACAATGATCCATGACCGCTGTCATCACAATGTTCCCTGCCCTTGTCATCTCAATGATCCCTGGCCCCTGTAATCACAATGCCCCATACCCTTGTCATCGCAATGCTCCAGATCACTTCTCATCATAATGCTCCATGCCCATGTCATCACAATGCTCCATGGCCCCTGTCATCACAGTGCTCCGTGATACCTTTCATCGTAATGATAGATGACCACTGTCATCACAATGCTCCATGACACCTGTCATCAGATTTGGCCATGGCCCTTATCATCACAATGCTCCAGGACACTTGTCTTCACAATGTTCCATGGCGCATTTCATCACAATGCTCCATGACCACTTTCATCAAATTGCTCCATGATGCCTGTCCTCACAATGCTCCATGGCCTTTGTCATCAAAATTCTACATGGCCCCGGTAATAACAGTGCTTCAGGACAACATTTATCACAATGCTCCATGACCACTCTCATCACCATGCCAGATAAGACCTTTCATGACAATGCTCCATGGCCCTTGTCATCACAATATTCTATGACTTCTGTCATCACAATGCTCCATGCCCCTGTCATCACAATGCCCCATCACCCCTGCTATTACAATGCTCCATGACCCCTGTCCTCACAATGCCCCGAAACCCTTGTCATCACAATATTCCATGATCCGTGTAATCACGATGATCCATGAACCATTTCTGTACAATGCTCCAGTACCCCGTTCATTAAAATGCTCCATGGCACGTGTCATCAGAATGCTCCAGGAACCCTTCCATCACAATAATCCATGACCCGTTTCCTCACAATTCTCCAGGACCGCTTTCATCACAATGCTCCATTTCCTTGTCATCTCAATTCTTCATGGCCCTTGTCATCACAATGATCCATGCCTTTGTCATCAAAATGCTCCAGAACTCTTGTCATCACTATGCTCCATGCCCATGTCATCACAATGCTGCATGACCCCTGTCATCACAATGATACATGACCACTGTCATCGCAATGCCACATGAACCCTGTCATCACATTGCTCCATGATCCCTGTCATTACAATGCTCCATGACCACTGTCATCACAATGTTCCATGATCGCTGTAATCACAATGACCCATGACACCTTTCCTCAAAAGGCTCCATTACGCCTGTCATCAGAATGCTCCAATGCCCATCTCATCACAATGCTCCATGATCCGTGACAGCACAATGTTACAGGACAATTGTCATCACAATGCTCCATGACAACTGTCATCACAATGTTGCCTGCCCATGTCATCAAAATGCTCCATGTCCCCTGTAATCACAATGTTCCATTACACCTGTCATCACAATGTTCCCTGCCCATGCCATCACAATGCTCCATTACCCATGTCATCGTAGTGATCCATGACCCCTTTCATCACAATGCTCCATGACACCTGTCATCACAATGCTCCGTGCTCTTTGTCACCACAATGCTCCATGACCACTGTCATCACCATGCCCCATGACCCCAGTCATCACAATGCTCCATAGCACTTGTCATCACAATGCTCCATTATCCCTGTCATCACAATGTTCCATGACTCTTGTCATCAAAATGCCTCATGATCCTTTTACTCACAATGCTCCATGACTCCTTTCATCACATGCTCCATGATACTTGTCATTACACTGTCCCATGACCTTTTTCATAACAATGCTCCATGATACCAGTCATCACAATAATCCATGACCATTTTCGTCACAATGCTCCATGCCCCTTTCAACACAATGCTCCATGACAACTGTCACCACAATGCTCCATGGCCTTTGTCATCACAATTATACTTGGCCCCTGTAATCACAGTGCTCCATGACCCCTTTCATCACAATGCTCCATGATCACTGTCATCACAATGCCACATGAGCCCTGTCATCACATTGCTCCATGGCCCCTGTCATTACAATGCTCCATGACCACTGTCATCACAATGTTCCATGATGGCTGTAATCACAATGACCCATGACACCTTTCCTCAGAAGGCTCCAGTACACCTGTCATCACAATGTTCCAATGCCTGTCTCATCACAAAGTTCCATGATCCCTGTCAGCACAACGTTACAGGACAATTGTCATCACAATGCTCCATGACAACTGTCATCACAATGTTGCCTGCCCATGTCATCAAAATGCTCCATGTCCCCTGTAATCACAATGTTCCATTACACCTGTCATCACAATGTTCCCTGCCCATGTCATCACAATGCTCCATTACCAATGAAATCAAAATGTTCGCCTGCCCTTGTCATCAAAATGCTCCATGGCCCCTTTAATCACAATGCTCCATGAACACTGTCATCACAATGTTCCATGACAGTTGTCATCACAATGCTCCATGACCCCTGTAATCACAATGCTCCTGCCCTTGTCATCACAATGCTCCAGAACTCTTGTCATCATAATGATGAATGCCCATGTCATCACAAAGCTCCATGATACTTGTCATCACAATGTTCCATGGCCTTGTCATCACTATACTCCATGGCCCCCGTCATCACAGTGCTCCATGATACCTTTCATCACAATTCTAGATGACCACTGTCATCACAATGCCCCAAGACACATGTCATCACATTTCGCCATGGCCCTTGTCATCACAATGCTCCATGACCCGTGGCATCACAATGGTCCAGGACACTTGTCACCACAATGATCCATGACCACTTACTTCACAATGCTCCTTGACTCCCGTCATCACAATGCTCCATAGCCTATGCATTCGCAATGCTACATGGTCCCTGTAATCACATTGCTCCATGATCCATTTCATCCCAGTGCTCTATGACCACTGTCATCACCATGCCCCATTATACCTGTCATCACAAAGTTCCATGGCCCCTGTCAGCACAATGTTCCATGACAGATGTCATCACTATCCTCCATGGTCCCTGTAATCACAATGCTCCATCCCCTTGTCAACGCAATGCTCCAGAACTCTTGTCATCATAATGCTCCATGCCCGCCTCATCACAATGCTCCATGACACTTGTCCTCACAATGCTCCATGGCCCCTGTTATCACAGTGCTCCATGTTACCTTTCATCACAATTCTAGATGACCATTGTCATCACAATGCCCCATGACACCTGTCATCACTATTCGCCATGGCACTTGTCATCACAATGCTCCATGATCCCTGTCATCATAATGTTCGATGACACTTGTCGTCACGGTGCTCCATGACCCCTGTCATCACAATATTCACTGCCCATGTAATCACAATGCTCCTGGTCCCCTGTAATCACAATGCTCCATAGCCTTAACATCACAATGCTCCAGAACTCTTGTCATCATTATGCCCCATGCCCATGTCATCACAATGCTCCTTGACCCCTGTCATCACAATGCTCCATGGCCTATGTATTCACAATGCTCCATGGCCCCTGTAGTCACATTGCTCCATGATCCTTTTCATCACAATGCTCTATGACCACTGTCATCACAATGCCACATGACACCTGTCATTACAATGCTCTATGGCCCCTGTCAGCACAATGTTCCATGGCAGATATCATCACAATGATCCATGACCGCTGTCATCACAATGTTCCCTGCCCTTGTCATCTCAATGATCCCTGGCCCCTGTAATCACAATGCCCCATACCCTTGTCATCGCAATGCTCCAGATCACTTCTCATCATAATGCTCCATGCCCATGTCATCACAATGCTCCATGGCCCCTGTCATCACAGTGCTCCGTGATACCTTTCATCGTAATGATAGATGACCACTGTCATCACAATGCTCCATGACACCTGTCATCAGATTTGGCCATGGCCCTTATCATCACAATGCTCCAGGACACTTGTCTTCACAATGTTCCATGGCGCATTTCATCACAATGCTCCATGACCACTTTCATCAAATTGCTCCATGATGCCTGTCCTCACAATGCTCCATGGCCTTTGTCATCAAAATTCTACATGGCCCCGGTAATAACAGTGCTTCAGGACAACATTTATCACAATGCTCCATGACCACTCTCATCACCATGCCAGATAAGACCTTTCATGACAATGCTCCATGGCCCTTGTCATCACAATATTCTATGACTTCTGTCATCACAATGCTCCATGCCCCTGTCATCACAATGCCCCATCACCCCTGCTATTACAATGCTCCATGACCCCTGTCCTCACAATGCCCCGAAACCCTTGTCATCACAATATTCCATGATCCGTGTAATCACGATGATCCATGAACCATTTCTGTACAATGCTCCAGTACCCCGTTCATTAAAATGCTCCATGGCACGTGTCATCAGAATGCTCCAGGAACCCTACCATCACAATAATCCATGACCCGTTTCCTCACAATTCTCCAGGACCGCTTTCATCACAATGCTCCATTTCCTTGTCATCTCAATTCTTCATGGCCCCTGTCATCACAATGATCCATGCCCTTGTCATCAAAATGCTCCAGAACTCTTGTCATCACTATGCTCCATGCCCATGTCATCACAATGCTGCATGACCCCTGTCATCACAATGATACATGACCACTGTCATCGCAATGCCACATGAACCCTGTCATCACATTGCTCCATGATCCCTGTCATTACAATGCTCCATGACCACTGTCATCACAATGTTCCATGATCGCTGTAATCACAATGACCCATGACACCTTTCCTCAGAAGGCTCCATTACGCCTGTCATCAGAATGCTCCAATGCCCATCTCATCACAATGCTCCATGATCCGTGACAGCACAATGTTACAGGACAATTGTCATCACAATGCTCCATGACAACTGTCATCACAATGTTGCCTGCCCATGTCATCAAAATGCTCCATGTCCCCTGTAATCACAATGTTCCATTACACCTGTCATCACAATGTTCCCTGCCCATGCCATCACAATGCTCCATTACTCATGTCATCGTAGTGATCCATGACCCCTTTCATCACAATGCTCCATGACACCTGTCATCACAATGCTCCGTGCTCTTTGTCACCACAATGCTCCATGACCACTGTCATCACCATGCCCCATGACCCCAGTCATCACAATGCTCCATAGCACTTGTCTTCACAATGCTCCATTATCCCTGTCATCACAATGTTCCATGACTCTTGTCATCAAAATGCCTCATGATCCTTTTACTCACAATGCTCCATGACTCCTTTCATCACATGCTCCATGATACTTGTCATTACACTGTCCCATGACCTTTTTCATAACAATGCTCCATGATACCAGTCATCACAATAATCCATGACCATTTTCGTCACAATGCTCCATGCCCCTTTCAACACAATGCTCCATGACAACTGTCACCACAATGCTCCATGGCCTTTGTCATCACAATTATACTTGGCCCCTGTAATCACAGTGCTCCATGACCCCTTTCATCACAATGCTCCATGATCACTGTCATCACAATGCCACATGAGCCCTGTCATCACATTGCTCCATGGCCCCTGTCATTACAATGCTCCATGACCACTGTCATCACAATGTTCCATGATGGCTGTAATCACAATGACCCATGACACCTTTCCTCAGAAGGCTCCAGTACACCTGTCATCACAATGTTCCAATGCCTGTCTCATCACAAAGTTCCATGATCCCTGTCAGCACAACGTTACAGGACAATTGTCATCACAATGCTCCATGACAACTGTCATCACAATGTTGCCTGCCCATGTCATCAAAATGCTCCATGTCCCCTGTAATCACAATGTTCCATTACACCTGTCATCACAATGTTCCCTGCCCATGTCATCACAATGCTCCATTACCAATGAAATCAAAATGTTCGCCTGCCCTTGTCATCAAAATGCTCCATGGCCCCTTTAATCACAATGCTCCATGAACACTGTCATCACAATGTTCCATGACAGTTGTCATCACAATGCTCCATGACCCCTGTAATCACAATGCTCCATGCCCTTGTCATCACAATGCTCCAGAACTCTTGTCATCATAATGATGAATGCCCGTGTCATCACAAAGCTCCATGATACTTGTCATCACAATGTTCCATGGCCTTGTCATCACTATACTCCATGGCCCCCGTCATCACAGTGCTCCATGATACCTTTCATCACAATTCTAGATGACCACTGTCATCACAATGCCCCAAGACACATGTCATCACATTTCGCCATGGCCCTTGTCATCACAATGCTCCATGACCCGTGGCATCACAATGGTCCAGGACACTTGTCATCACAATGATCCATGACCACTTACTTCACAATGCTCCTTGACTCCCGTCATCACAATGCTCCATAGCCTATGCATTCGCAATGCTACATGGTCCCTGTAATCACATTGCTCCATGATCCATTTCATCCCAGTGCTCTATGACCACTGTCATCACCATGCCCCATTATACCTGTCATCACAAAGTTCCATGGCCCCTGTCAGCACAATGTTCCATGACAGATGTCATCACTATCCTCCATGGTCCCTGTAATCACAATGCTCCATCCCCTTGTCAACGCAATGCTCCAGAACTCTTGTCATCATAATGCTCCATGCCCGCCTCATCACAATGCTCCATGACACTTGTCCTCACAATGCTCCATGGCCCCTGTTATCACAGTGCTCCATGTTACCTTTCATCACAATTCTAGATGACCATTGTCATCACAATGCCCCATGACACCTGTCATCACTATTCGCCATGGCACTTGTCATCACAATGCTCCATGATCCCTGTCATCATAATGTTCGATGACACTTGTCGTCACGGTGCTCCATGACCCCTGTCATCACAATATTCACTGCCCATGTAATCACAATGCTCCTGGTCCCCTGTAATCACAATGCTCCATAGCCTTAACATCACAATGCTCCAGAACTCTTGTCATCATTATGCCCCATGCCCATGTCATCACAATGCTCCTTGACCCCTGTCATCACAATGCTCCATGGCCTATGTATTCACAATGCTCCATGGCCCCTGTAGTCACATTGCTCCATGATCCTTTTCATCACAATGCTCTATGACCACTGTCATCACAATGCCACATGACACCTGTCATTACAATGCTCTATGGCCCCTGTCAGCACAATGTTCCATGGCAGATATCATCACAATGATCCATGACCGCTGTCATCACAATGTTCCCTGCCCTTGTCATCTCAATGATCCCTGGCCCCTGTAATCACAATGCCCCATACCCTTGTCATCGCAATGCTCCAGATCACTTCTCATCATAATGCTCCATGCCCATGTCATCACAATGCTCCATGGCCCCTGTCATCACAGTGCTCCGTGATACCTTTCATCGTAATGATAGATGACCACTGTCATCACAATGCTCCATGACACCTGTCATCAGATTTGGCCATGGCCCTTATCATCACAATGCTCCAGGACACTTGTCTTCACAATGTTCCATGGCGCATTTCATCACAATGCTCCATGACCACTTTCATCAAATTGCTCCATGATGCCTGTCCTCACAATGCTCCATGGCCTTTGTCATCAAAATTCTACATGGCCCCTGTAATAACAGTGCTTCAGGACAACATTTATCACAATGCTCCATGACCACTCTCATCACCATGCCAGATAAGACCTTTCATGACAATGCTCCATGGCCCTTGTCATCACAATATTCTATGACTTCTGTCATCACAATGCTCCATGCCCCTGTCATCACAATGCCCCATCACCCCTGCTATTACAATGCTCCATGACCCCTGTCCTCACAATGCCCCGAAACCCTTGTCATCACAATATTCCATGATCCGTGTAATCACGATGATCCATGAACCATTTCTGTACAATGCTCCAGTACCCCGTTCATTAAAATGCTCCATGGCACGTGTCATCAGAATGCTCCAGGAACCCTTCCATCACAATAATCCATGACCCGTTTCCTCACAATTCTCCAGGACCGCTTTCATCACAATGCTCCATTTCCTTGTCATCTCAATACTTCATGGCCCCTGTCATCACAATGATCCATGCCCTTGTCATCAAAATGCTCCAGAACTCTTGTCATCACTATGCTCCATGCCCATGTCATCACAATGCTGCATGACCCCTGTCATCACAATGATACATGACCACTGTCATCGCAATGCCACATGAACCCTGTCATCACATTGCTCCATGATCCCTGTCATTACAATGCTCCGTGACCACTGTCATCACAATGTTCCATGATCGCTGTAATCACAATGACCCATGACACCTTTCCTCAGAAGGCTCCATTACGCCTGTCATCAGAATGCTCCAATGCCCATCTCATCACAATGCTCCATGATCCGTGACAGCACAATGTTACAGGACAATTGTCATCACAATGCTCCATGACAACTGTCATCACAATGTTGCCTGCCCATGTCATCAAAATGCTCCATGTCCCCTGTAATCACAATGTTCCATTACACCTGTCATCACAATGTTCCCTGCCCATGCCATCACAATGCTCCATTACCCATGTCATCGTAGTGATCCATGACCCCTTTCATCACAATGCTCCATGACACCTGTCATCACAATGCTCCGTGCTCTTTGTCACCACAATGCTCCATGACCACTGTCATCACCATGCCCCATGACCCCAGTCATCACAATGCTCCATAGCACTTGTCATCACAATGCTCCATTATCCCTGTCATCACAATGTTCCATGACTCTTGTCATCAAAATGCCTCATGATCCTTTACTCACAATGCTCCATGACTCCTTTCATCACATGCTCCATGATACTTGTCATTACACTGTCCCATGACCTTTTTCATAACAATGCTCCATGATACCAGTCATCACAATAATCCATGACCATTTTCGTCACAATGCTCCATGCCCCTTTCAACACAATGCTCCATGACAACTGTCACCACAATGCTCCATGGCCTTTGTCATCACAATTATACTTGGCCCCTGTAATCACAGTGCTCCATGACCCCTTTCATCACAATGCTCCATGATCACTGTCATCACAATGCCACATGAGCCCTGTCATCACATTGCTCCATGGCCCCTGTCATTACAATGCTCCATGACCACTGTCATCACAATGTTCCATGATGGCTGTAATCACAATGACCCATGACACCTTTCCTCAGAAGGCTCCAGTACACCTGTCATCACAATGTTCCAATGCCTGTCTCATCACAAAGTTCCATGATCCCTGTCAGCACAACGTTACAGGACAATTGTCATCACAATGCTCCATGACAACTGTCATCACAATGTTGCCTGCCCATGTCATCAAAATGCTCCATGTCCCCTGTAATCACAATGTTCCATTACACCTGTCATCACAATGTTCCCTGCCCATGTCATCACAATGCTCCATTACCAATGAAATCAAAATGTTCGCCTGCCCTTGTCATCAAAATGCTCCATGGCCCCTTTAATCACAATGCTCCATGAACACTGTCATCACAATGTTCCATGACAGTTGTCATCACAATGCTCCATGACCCCTGTAATCACAATGCTCCATGCCCTTGTCATCACAATGCTCCAGAACTCTTGTCATCATAATGATGAATGCCCGTGTCATCACAAAGCTCCATGATACTTGTCATCACAATGTTCCATGGCCTTGTCATCACTATACTCCATGGCCCCCGTCATCACAGTGCTCCATGATACCTTTCATCACAATTCTAGATGACCACTGTCATCACAATGCCCCAAGACACATGTCATCACATTTCGCCATGGCCCTTGTCATCACAATGCTCCATGACCCGTGGCATCACAATGGTCCAGGACACTTGTCATCACAATGATCCATGACCACTTACTTCACAATGCTCCTTGACTCCCGTCATCACAATGCTCCATAGCCTATGCATTCGCAATGCTACATGGTCCCTGTAATCACATTGCTCCATGATCCATTTCATCCCAGTGCTCTATGACCACTGTCATCACCATGCCCCATTATACCTGTCATCACAAAGTTCCATGGCCCCTGTCAGCACAATGTTCCATGACAGATGTCATCACTATCCTCCATGGTCCCTGTAATCACAATGCTCCATCCCCTTGTCAACGCAATGCTCCAGAACTCTTGTCATCATAATGCTCCATGCCCGCCTCATCACAATGCTCCATGACACTTGTCCTCACAATGCTCCATGGCCCCTGTTATCACAGTGCTCCATGTTACCTTTCATCACAATTCTAGATGACCATTGTCATCACAATGCCCCATGACACCTGTCATCACTATTCGCCATGGCACTTGTCATCACAATGCTCCATGATCCCTGTCATCATAATGTTCGATGACACTTGTCGTCACAGTGCTCCATGACCCCTGTCATCACAATATTCACTGCCCATGTAATCACAATGCTCCTGGTCCCCTGTAATCACAATGCTCCATAGCCTTAACATCACAATGCTCCAGAACTCTTGTCATCATTATGCCCCATGCCCATGTCATCACAATGCTCCTTGACCCCTGTCATCACAATGCTCCATGGCCTATGTATTCACAATGCTCCATGGCCCCTGTAGTCACATTGCTCCATGATCCTTTTCATCACAATGCTCTATGACCACTGTCATCACAATGCCACATGACACCTGTCATTACAATGCTCTATGGCCCCTGTCAGCACAATGTTCCATGGCAGATATCATCACAATGATCCATGACCGCTGTCATCACAATGTTCCGTGCCCTTGTCATCTCAATGATCCCTGGCCCCTGTAATCACAATGCCCCATACCCTTGTCATCGCAATGCTCCAGATCACTTCTCATCATAATGCTCCATGCCCATGTCATCACAATGCTCCATGGCCCCTGTCATCACAGTGCTCTGTGATACCTTTCATCGTAATGATAGATGACCACTGTCATCACAATGCTCCATGACACCTGTCATCAGATTTGGCCATGGCCCATATCATCACAATGCTCCAGGACACTTGTCTTCACAATGTTCCATGGCGCATTTCATCACAATGCTCCATGACCACTTTCATCAAATTGCTCCATGATGCCTGTCCTCACAATGCTCCATGGCCTTTGTCATCAAAATTCTACATGGCCCCTGTAATAACAGTGCTTCAGGACAACATTTATCACAATGCTCCATGACCACTCTCATCACCATGCCAGATAAGACCTTTCATGACAATGCTCCATGGCCCTTGTCATCACAATATTCTATGACTTCTGTCATCACAATGCTCCATGCCCCTGTCATCACAATGCCCCATCACCCCTGCTATTACAATGCTCCATGACCCCTGTCCTCACAATGCCCCGAAACCCTTGTCATCACAATATTCCATGATCCGTGTAATCACGATGATCCATGAACCATTTCTGTACAATGCTCCAGTACCCCGTTCATTAAAATGCTCCATGGCACGTGTCATCAGAATGCTCCAGGAACCCTTCCATCACAATAATCCATGACCCGTTTCCTCACAATTCTCCAGGACCGCTTTCATCACAATGCTCCATTTCCTTGTCATCTCAATTCTTCATGGCCCCTGTCATCACAATGATCCATGCCCTTGTCATCAAAATGCTCCAGAACTCTTGTCATCACTATGCTCCATGCCCATGTCATCACAATGCTGCATGACCCCTGTCATCACAATGATACATGACCACTGTCATCGCAATGCCACATGAACCCTGTCATCACATTGCTCCATGATCCCTGTCATTACAATGCTCCATGACCACTGTCATCACAATGTTCCATGATCGCTGTAATCACAATGACCCATGACACCTTTCCTCAGAAGGCTCCATTACGCCTGTCATCAGAATGCTCCAATGCCCATCTCATCACAATGCTCCATGATCCGTGACAGCACAATGTTACAGGACAATTGTCATCACAATGCTCCATGACAACTGTCATCACAATGTTGCCTGCCCATGTCATCAAAATGCTCCATGTCCCCTGTAATCACAATGTTCCATTACACCTGTCATCACAATGTTCCCTGCCCATGTCATCACAATGCTCCATTACCCATGTCATCGTAGTGATCCATGACCCCTTTCATCACAATGCTCCATGACACCTGTCATCACAATGCTCCGTGCTCTTTGTCACCACAATGCTCCATGACCACTGTCATCACCATGCCCCATGACCCCAGTCATCACAATGCTCCATAGCACTTGTCATCACAATGCTCCATTATCCCTGTCATCACAATGTTCCATGACTCTTGTCATCAAAATGCCTCATGATCCTTTTACTCACAATGCTCCATGACTCCTTTCATCACATGCTCCATGATACTTGTCATTACACTGTCCCATGACCTTTTTCATAACAATGCTCCATGATACCAGTCATCACAATAATCCATGACCATTTTCGTCACAATGCTCCATGCCCCTTTCAACACAATGCTCCATGACAACTGTCACCACAATGCTCCATGGCCTTTGTCATCACAATTATACTTGGCCCCTGTAATCACAGTGCTCCATGACCCCTTTCATCACAATGCTCCATGATCACTGTCATCACAATGCCACATGAGCCCTGTCATCACATTGCTCCATGGCCCCTGTCATTACAATGCTCCATGACCACTGTCATCACAATGTTCCATGATGGCTGTAATCACAATGACCCATGACACCTTTCCTCAGAAGGCTCCAGTACACCTGTCATCACAATGTTCCAATGCCTGTCTCATCACAAAGTTCCATGATCCCTGTCAGCACAACGTTACAGGACAATTGTCATCACAATGCTCCATGACAACTGTCATCACAATGTTGCCTGCCCATGTCATCAAAATGCTCCATGTCCCCTGTAATCACAATGTTCCATTACACCTGTCATCACAATGTTCCCTGCCCATGTCATCACAATGCTCCATTACCAATGAAATCAAAATGTTCGCCTGCCCTTGTCATCAAAATGCTCCATGGCCCCTTTAATCACAATGCTCCATGAACACTGTCATCACAATGTTCCATGACAGTTGTCATCACAATGCTCCATGACCCCTGTAATCACAATGCTCCATGCCCTTGTCATCACAATGCTCCAGAACTCTTGTCATCATAATGATGAATGCCCGTGTCATCACAAAGCTCCATGATACTTGTCATCACAATGTTCCATGGCCTTGTCATCACTATACTCCATGGCCCCCGTCATCACAGTGCTCCATGATACCTTTCATCACAATTCTAGATGACCACTGTCATCACAATGCCCCAAGACACATGTCATCACATTTCGCCATGGCCCTTGTCATCACAATGCTCCATGACCCGTGGCATCACAATGGTCCAGGACACTTGTCATCACAATGATCCATGACCACTTACTTCACAATGCTCCTTGACTCCCGTCATCACAATGCTCCATAGCCTATGCATTCGCAATGCTACATGGTCCCTGTAATCACATTGCTCCATGATCCATTTCATCCCAGTGCTCTATGACCACTGTCATCACCATGCCCCATTATACCTGTCATCACAAAGTTCCATGGCCCCTGTCAGCACAATGTTCCATGACAGATGTCATCACTATCCTCCATGGTCCCTGTAATCACAATGCTCCATCCCCTTGTCAACGCAATGCTCCAGAACTCTTGTCATCATAATGCTCCATGCCCGCCTCATCACAATGCTCCATGACACTTGTCCTCACAATGCTCCATGGCCCCTGTTATCACAGTGCTCCATGTTACCTTTCATCACAATTCTAGATGACCATTGTCATCACAATGCCCCATGACACCTGTCATCACTATTCGCCATGGCACTTGTCATCACAATGCTCCATGATCCCTGTCATCATAATGTTCGATGACACTTGTCGTCACGGTGCTCCATGACCCCTGTCATCACAATATTCACTGCCCATGTAATCACAATGCTCCTGGTCCCCTGTAATCACAATGCTCCATAGCCTTAACATCACAATGCTCCAGAACTCTTGTCATCATTATGCCCCATGCCCATGTCATCACAATGCTCCTTGACCCCTGTCATCACAATGCTCCATGGCCTATGTATTCACAATGCTCCATGGCCCCTGTAGTCACATTGCTCCATGATCCTTTTCATCACAATGTTCTATGACCACTGTCATCACAATGCCACATGACACCTGTCATTACAATGCTCTATGGCCCCTGTCAGCACAATGTTCCATGGCAGATATCATCACAATGATCCATGACCGCTGTCATCACAATGTTCCCTGCCCTTGTCATCTCAATGATCCCTGGCCCCTGTTATCACAATGCCCCATACCCTTGTCATCGCAATGCTCCAGATCACTTCTCATCATAATGCTCCATGCCCATGTCATCACAATGCTCCATGGCCCCTGTCATCACAGTGCTCTGTGATACCTTTCATCGTAATGATAGATGACCACTGTCATCACAATGCTCCATGACACCTGTCATCAGATTTGGCCATGGCCCTTATCATCACAATGCTCCAGGACACTTGTCTTCACAATGTTCCATGGCGCATTTCATCACAATGCTCCATGACCACTTTCATCAAATTGCTCCATGATGCCTGTCCTCACAATGCTCCATGGCCTTTGTCATCAAAATTCTACATGGCCCCTGTAATAACAGTGCTTCAGGACAACATTTATCACAATGCTCCATGACCACTCTCATCACTATGCCAGATAAGACCTTTCATGACAATGCTCCATGGCCCTTGTCATCACAATATTCTATGACTTCTGTCATCACAATGCTCCATGCCCCTGTCATCACAATGCCCCATCACCCCTGCTATTACAAT
This sequence comes from Balaenoptera ricei, assembly GCF_028023285.1. NCBI lineage: Eukaryota > Metazoa > Chordata > Mammalia > Artiodactyla > Balaenopteridae > Balaenoptera > Balaenoptera ricei. Next base: position 169,056 of record NW_026777686.1, read on the forward strand.
GCTCCATGACCCCTGTCCTCACAATGCCCCGAAACCCTTGTCATCACAATATTCCATGATCCGTGTAATCACGATGATCCATGAACCATTTCTGTACAATGCTCCAGTACCCCGTTCATTAAAATGCTCCATGGCACGTGTCATCAGAATGCTCCAGGAACCCTTCCATCACAATAATCCATGACCCGTTTCCTCACAATTCTCCAGGACCGCTTTCATCACAATGCTCCATTTCCTTGTCATCTCAATTCTTCATGGCCCCTGTCATCACAATGATCCATGCCCTTGTCATCAAAATGCTCCAGAACTCTTGTCATCACTATGCTCCATGCCCATGTCATCACAATGCTGCATGACCCCTGTCATCACAATGATACATGACCACTGTCATCGCAATGCCACATGAACCCTGTCATCACATTGCTCCATGATCCCTGTCATTACAATGCTCCATGACCACTGTCATCACAATGTTCCATGATCGCTGTAATCACAATGACCCATGACACCTTTCCTCAGAAGGCTCCATTACGCCTGTCATCAGAATGCTCCAATGCCCATCTCATCACAATGCTCCATGATCCGTGACAGCACAATGTTACAGGACAATTGTCATCACAATGCTCCATGACAACTGTCATCACAATGTTGCCTGCCCATGTCATCAAAATGCTCCATGTCCCCTGTAATCACAATGTTCCATTACACCTGTCATCACAATGTTCCCTGCCCATGTCATCACAATGCTCCATTACCCATGTCATCGTAGTGATCCATGACCCCTTTCATCACAATGCTCCATGACACCTGTCATCACAATGCTCCGTGCTCTTTGTCACCACAATGCTCCATGACCACTGTCATCACCATGCCCCATGACCCCAGTCATCACAATGCTCCATAGCACTTGTCATCACAATGCTCCATTATCCCTGTCATCACAATGTTCCATGACTCTTGTCATCAAAATGCCTCATGATCCTTTTACTCACAATGCTCCATGACTCCTTTCATCACATGCTCCATGATACTTGTCATTACACTGTCCCATGACCTTTTTCATAACAATGCTCCATGATACCAGTCATCACAATAATCCATGACCATTTTCGTCACAATGCTCCATGCCCCTTTCAACACAATGCTCCATGACAACTGTCACCACAATGCTCCATGGCCTTTGTCATCACAATTATACTTGGCCCCTGTAATCACAGTGCTCCATGACCCCTTTCATCACAATGCTCCATGATCACTGTCATCACAATGCCACATGAGCCCTGTCATCACATTGCTCCATGGCCCCTGTCATTACAATGCTCCATGACCACTGTCATCACAATGTTCCATGATGGCTGTAATCACAATGACCCATGACACCTTTCCTCAGAAGGCTCCAGTACACCTGTCATCACAATGTTCCAATGCCTGTCTCATCACAAAGTTCCATGATCCCTGTCAGCACAACGTTACAGGACAATTGTCATCACAATGCTCCATGACAACTGTCATCACAATGTTGCCTGCCCATGTCATCAAAATGCTCCATGTCCCCTGTAATCACAATGTTCCATTACACCTGTCATCACAATGTTCCCTGCCCATGTCATCACAATGCTCCATTACCAATGAAATCAAAATGTTCGCCTGCCCTTGTCATCAAAATGCTCCATGGCCCCTTTAATCACAATGCTCCATGAACACTGTCATCACAATGTTCCATGACAGTTGTCATCACAATGCTCCATGACCCCTGTAATCACAATGCTCCTGCCCTTGTCATCACAATGCTCCAGAACTCTTGTCATCATAATGATGAATGCCCGTGTCATCACAAAGCTCCATGATACTTGTCATCACAATGTTCCATGGCCTTGTCATCACTATACTCCATGGCCCCCGTCATCACAGTGCTCCATGATACCTTTCATCACAATTCTAGATGACCACTGTCATCACAATGCCCCAAGACACATGTCATCACAATTCGCCATGGCCCTTGTCATCACAATGCTCCATGACCCGTGGCATCACAATGGTCCAGGACACTTGTCATCACAATGATCCATGACCACTTACTTCACAATGCTCCTTGACTCCCGTCATCACAATGCTCCATAGCCTATGCATTCGCAATGCTACATGGTCCCTGTAATCACATTGCTCCATGATCCATTTCATCCCAGTGCTCTATGACCACTGTCATCACCATGCCCCATTATACCTGTCATCACAAAGTTCCATGGCCCCTGTCAGCACAATGTTCCATGACAGATGTCATCACTATCCTCCATGGTCCCTGTAATCACAATGCTCCATCCCCTTGTCAACGCAATGCTCCAGAACTCTTGTCATCATAATGCTCCATGCCCGCCTCATCACAATGCTCCATGACACTTGTCCTCACAATGCTCCATGGCCTTTGTCATCGCAATGCTCCATGGCCCCTGTTATCACAGTGCTCCATGTTACCTTTCATCACAATTCTAGATGACCATTGTCATCACAATGCCCCATGACACCTGTCATCACTATTCGCCATGGCACTTGTCATCACAATGCTCCATGATCCCTGTCATCATAATGTTCGATGACACTTGTCGTCACGGTGCTCCATGACCCCTGTCATCACAATATTCACTGCCCATGTAATCACAATGCTCCTGGTCCCCTGTAATCACAATGCTCCATAGCCTTAACATCACAATGCTCCAGAACTCTTGTCATCATTATGCCCCATGCCCATGTCATCACAATGCTCCTTGACCCCTGTCATCACAATGCTCCATGGCCTATGTATTCACAATGCTCCATGGCCCCTGTAGTCACATTGCTCCATGATCCTTTTCATCACAATGCTCTATGACCACTGTCATCACAATGCCACATGACACCTGTCATTACAATGCTCTATGGCCCCTGTCAGCACAATGTTCCATGGCAGATATCATCACAATGATCCATGACCGCTGTCATCACAATGTTCCCTGCCCTTGTCATCTCAATGATCCCTGGCCCCTGTAATCACAATGCCCCATACCCTTGTCATCGCAATGCTCCAGATCACTTCTCATCATAATGCTCCATGCCCATGTCATCACAATGCTCCATGGCCCCTGTCATCACAGTGCTCCGTGATACCTTTCATCGTAATGATAGATGACCACTGTCATCACAATGCTCCATGACACCTGTCATCAGATTTGGCCATGGCCCTTATCATCACAATGCTCCAGGACACTTGTCTTCACAATGTTCCATGGCGCATTTCATCACAATGCTCCATGACCACTTTCATCAAATTGCTCCATGATGCCTGTCCTCACAATGCTCCATGGCCTTTGTCATCAAAATTCTACATGGCCCCTGTAATAACAGTGCTTCAGGACAACATTTATCACAATGCTCCATGACCACTCTCATCACCATGCCAGATAAGACCTTTCATGACAATGCTCCATGGCCCTTGTCATCACAATATTCTATGACTTCTGTCATCACAATGCTCCATGCCCCTGTCATCACAATGCCCCATCACCCCTGCTATTACAATGCTCCATGACCCCTGTCCTCACAATGCCCCGAAACCCTTGTCATCACAATATTCCATGATCCGTGTAATCACGATGATCCATGAACCATTTCTGTACAATGCTCCAGTACCCCGTTCATTAAAATGCTCCATGGCACGTGTCATCAGAATGCTCCAGGAACCCTTCCATCACAATAATCCATGACCCGTTTCCTCACAATTCTCCAGGACCGCTTTCATCACAATGCTCCATTTCCTTGTCATCTCAATTCTTCATGGCCCCTGTCATCACAATGATCCATGCCCTTGTCATCAAAATGCTCCAGAACTCTTGTCATCACTATGCTCCATGCCCATGTCATCACAATGCTGCATGACCCCTGTCATCACAATGATACATGACCACTGTCATCGCAAGGCCACATGAACCCTGTCATCACATTGCTCCATGATCCCTGTCATTACAATGCTCCATGACCACTGTCATCACAATGTTCCATGATCGCTGTAATCACAATGACCCATGACACCTTTCCTCAGAAGGCTCCATTACGCCTGTCATCAGAATGCTCCAATGCCCATCTCATCACAATGCTCCATGAACACTGTCATCACAATGTTCCATGACAGTTGTCATCACAATGCTCCATGACCCCTGTAATCACAATGCTCCATGCCCTTGTCATCACAATGCTCCAGAACTCTTGTCATCATAATGATGAATGCCCGTGTCATCACAAAGCTCCATGATACTTGTCATCACAATGTTCCATGGCCTTGTCATCACTATACTCCATGGCCCCCGTCATCACAGTGCTCCATGATACCTTTCATCACAATTCTAGATGACCACTGTCATCACAATGCCCCAAGACACATGTCATCACAATTCGCCATGGCCCTTGTCATCACAATGCTCCATGACCCGTGGCATCACAATGGTCCAGGACACTTGTCATCACAATGATCCATGACCACTTACTTCACAATGCTCCTTGACTCCCGTCATCACAATGCTCCATAGCCTATGCATTCGCAATGCTACATGGTCCCTGTAATCACATTGCTCCATGATCCATTTCATCCCAGTGCTCTATGACCACTGTCATCACCATGCCCCATTATACCTGTCATCACAAACTTCCATGGCCCCTGTCAGCACAATGTTCCATGACCGATGTCATCACTATCCTCCATGGTCCCTGTAATCACAATGCTCCATCCCCTTGTCAACGCAATGCTCCAGAACTCTTGTCATCATAATGCTCCATGCCCGCCTCATCACAATGCTCCATGACACTTGTCCTCACAATGCTCCATGGCCCCTGTTATCACAGTGCTCCATGTTACCTTTCATCACAATTCTAGATGACCATTGTCATCACAATGCCCCATGACACCTGTCATCACTATTCGCCATGGCACTTGTCATCACAATGCTCCATGATCCCTGTCATCATAATGTTCGATGACACTTGTCGTCACGGTGCTCCATGACCCCTGTCATCACAATATTCACTGCCCATGTAATCACAATGCTCCTGGTCCCCTGTAATCACAATGCTCCATAGCCTTAACATCACAATGCTCCAGAACTCTTGTCATCATTATGCCCCATGCCCATGTCATCACAATGCTCCTTGACCCCTGTCATCACAATGCTCCATGGCCTATGTATTCACAATGCTCCATGGCCCCTGTAGTCACATTGCTCCATGATCCTTTTCATCACAATGCTCTATGACCACTGTCATCACAATGCCACATGACACCTGTCATTACAATGCTCTATGGCCCCTGTCAGCACAATGTTCCATGGCAGATATCATCACAATGATCCATGACCGCTGTCATCACAATGTTCCCTGCCCTTGTCATCTCAATGATCCCTGGCCCCTGTTATCACAATGCCCCATACCCTTGTCATCGCAATGCTCCAGATCACTTCTCATCATAATGCTCCATGCCCATGTCATCACAATGCTCCATGGCCCCTGTCATCACAGTGCTCCGTGATACCTTTCATCGTAATGATAGATGACCACTGTCATCACAATGCTCCATGACACCTGTCATCAGATTTGGCCATGGCCCTTATCATCACAATGCTCCAGGACACTTGTCTTCACAATGTTCCATGGCGCATTTCATCACAATGCTCCATGACCACTTTCATCAAATTGCTCCATGATGCCTGTCCTCACAATGCTCCATGGCCTTTGTCATCAAAATTCTACATGGCCCCTGTAATAACAGTGCTTCAGGACAACATTTATCACAATGCTCCATGACCACTCTCATCACCATGCCAGATAAGACCTTTCATGACAATGCTCCATGACCCCTGTCCTCACAATGCCCCGAAACCCTTGTCATCACAATATTCCATGATCCGTGTAATCACGATGATCCATGAACCATTTCTGTACAATGCTCCAGTACCCCGTTCATTAAAATGCTCCATGGCACTTGTCATCAGAATGCTGCAGGAACCCTTCCATCACAATAATCCATGACCCGTTTTCTCACAATTCTCCAGGACCGCTTTCATCACAATGCTCCATTTCCTTGTCATCTCAATTCTTCATGGCCCCTTTCATCACAATGATCCATGCCCTTGTCATCAAAATGCTCCAGAACTCTTGTCATCACTATGCTCCATGCCCATGTCATCACAATGCTGCATGACCCCTGTCATCACAATGATACATGACCACTGTCATCACAATGCCACATGAGCCCTGTCATCACATTGCTCCATGGCCCCTGTCATTACAATGCTCCATGACCACTGTCATCACAATGTTCCATGATCGCTGTAATCACAATGACCCATGACACCTTTCCTCAGAAGGCTCCATTACGCCTGTCATCAGAATGCTCCAATGCCCATCTCATCACAATGCTCCATGATCCGTGACAGCACAATGTTACAGGACAATTGTCATCACAATGCTCCATGACAACTCTCATCACAATGTTGCCTGCCCATGTCATCAAAATGCTCCATGTCCCCTGTAATCACAATGTTCCATTACATCTGTCATCACAATGTTCCCTGCCCATGTCATCACAATGCTCCATTACCCATGTCATCGTAGTGATCCATGACCCCTTTCATCACAATGCTCCATGACACCTGTCATCACAATGCTCCGTGCTCTTTGTCACCACAATGCTCCATGACCACTGTCATCACCATGCCCCATGACCCCAGTCATCACAATGCTCCATAGCACTTGTCATCACAATGCTCCATTATCCCTGTCATCACAATGTTCCATGACTCTTGTCATAAAAATGCCTCATGATCCTTTTACTAACAATGCTCCATGACTCCTTTCATCACATGCTCCATGATACTTGTCATTACACTGTCCCATGACCTTTTTCATAACAATGCTCCATGATACCAGTCATCACAATAATCCATGACCATTTTCGTCACAATGCTCCATGCCCCTTTCAACACAATGCTCCATGACAACTGTCACCACAATGCTCCATGGCCTTTGTCATCACAATTATACTTGGCCCCTGTAATCACAGTGCTCCATGACCCCTTTCATCACAATGCTCCATGATCACTGTCATCACAATGCCACATGAGCCCTGTCATCACATTGCTCCATGGCCCCTGTCATTACAATGCTCCATGACCACTGTCATCACAATGTTCCATGATGGCTGTAATCACAATGACCCATGACACCTTTCCTCAGAAGGCTCCAGTACACCTGTCATCACAATGCTCCAATGCCCGTCTCATCACAAAGTTCCATGATCCCTGTCAGCACAACGTTACAGGACAATTGTCATCACAATGCTCCATGACAACTGTCATCACAATGTTGCCTGCCCATGTCATCAAAATGCTCCATGTCCCCTGTAATCACAATGTTCCATTACACCTGTCATCACAATGTTCCCTGCCCATGTCATCACAATGCTCCATTACCAATGAAATCAAAATGTTCGCCTGCCCTTGTCATCAAAATGCTCCATGGCCCCTTTAATCACAATGCTCCATGAACACTGTCATCACAATGTTCCATGACAGTTGTCATCATAATCCTCCATGACCCCTGTAATCACAATGCTCCATGCCCTTGTCATCACAATGCTCCAGAACTCTTGTCATCATAATGATGAATGCCCGTGTCATCACAAAGCTCCATGATACTTGTCATCACAATGTTCCATGGCCTTGTCATCACTATACTCCATGGCCCCCGTCGTCACAGTGCTCCATGATACCTTTCATCACAATTCTAGATGACCACTGTCATCACAATGCCCCAAGACACATGTCATCACAATTCGCCATGGCCCTTGTCATCACAATGCTCCATGACCCGTGGCATCACAATGGTCCAGGACACTTGTCATCACAATGATCCATGACCACTTACATCACAATGCTCCTTGACTCCCGTCATCACAATGCTCCATAGCCTATGCATTCGCAATGCTACATGGTCCCTGTAATCACATTGCTCCATGATCCATTTCATCCCAATGCTCTATGACCACTGTCATCACCATGCCCCATTATACCTGTCATCACAAAGTTCCATGGCCCCTGTCAGCACAATGTTCCATGACAGATGTCCTCACTATCCTCCATGGTCCCTGTAATCACAATGCTGCAGGCCCTTTTCTTCACAATGCTCCAGATCTCTTGTCATCATAATGCCCCATGCCCGTGTCATCACAATGCTCCCTGGCCTATGTATTCACAATGCTCCATGTCCCCTGTAATCCCATTGCTCCATAATCCTTTTCATCACAATGCTCTATGAGCACTGTCATCACAATGCCACATGACACCTGTCATTACAATGCTCTATGGCCCCTGTCAGCACAATGTTCCATGGCAGATATCATCACAATGATCCATGACTGCTGTCATCACAATGTTCCCTGCCGTTCTCATCTCAATGATCCCTGGCCCCTGTAATCACAATGCCCCATACCCTTGTCATCGCAATGCTCCAGATCACTTCTCATCATAATGCTACATGTCCATGTCATCACAATGCTCCATGGCCCCTGTCATCACAGTGCTCCGTGATACCTTTCATCGTAATGATAGATGACCACTGTCACCACAATGCTCCATGACACCTGTCATCAGATTTGGCCATGGCCCTTATCATCACAATGCTCCAGGACACTTGTCTTCACAATGTTCCATGGCGCATTTCATCACAATGCTCCATGACCACTTTGATCAAATTGCTCCATGATGCCTGTCATCACAATGCTCCATGGCCTTTGTCATCAAAATTCTACATGGCCCCAGTAATAACAGTGCTTCAGGATATCTTTTATCATAATGCTCCATGACCACTCTCATCACCATGCCACATAAGACCTTTCATGACAATGCTCCATGGCCCTTGTCATCACAATATTCTATGACTTCTGTCATCACAATGCTCCATGCCCCTGTCGTCACAATGCCCCATCACCCCTGCTATTACAATGTTCCATGAACCCTTTCATCACAATGCTCCGAAACCCTTGTCATCACAATATTCCATGATCCGTGTAATCACGATGATCCATGAACCATTTCTGTACAATGCTCCAGTACCCCTTTCATTAAAATGCTCCATGGCACTTGTAATCAGAATGCTGCAGGAACCCTTCCATCACAATAATCCATGACCCGTTTCCTCACAATTCTCCAGGACCGCTTTCATCACAATGCTCCATTCCCTTGTCATCTCAATGCTTCATGGCCCCTGTCATCACAATGATCCATGCCCTTGTCATCAAAATGCTCCAGAACCCTTGTCATCACTATGCTCCATGCCCATGTCATCACAATGCTGCATGACCCCTGTCATCACAATGCTACATGACCCCTGTCATCACAATGTTCCATGCCCGTATCATCACAATGCTCCATTACCCATGTCATCGTAGTGATCCATGACCCCTTTCATCACAATGCTCCATGACACCTGTCATCACAATGCTCCGTGCTCTTTGTCACCACAATGCTCCATGACCACTGTCATCACCATGCCCCATGACCCCAGTCATCACAATGCTCCATAGCACTTGTCATCACAATGCTCCATTATCCCTGTCATCACAATGTTCCATGACTCTTGTCATCAAAATGCCTCATGATACTTTTACTCACAATGCTCCATGATACTTGTCATTACACTGTCCCATGACGTTTTTCATAACAATGCTCCATGATACCAGTCATCACAATAATCCATGACCATTTTCGTCACAATGCTCCATGCCCCTTTCAACACAATGCTCCATGACAACTGTCACCACAATGCTCCATGGCCTTTGTCATCACAATTATACATGGCCCCTGTAATCACAGTGCTCCATGACCCCTGTCATCACAATGCTAAATGATCACTGTCAACACAATGCCACATGAGCCCTGTCATCACATTGCTCCATGGCCCCTGTCATTACAATGCTCCATGACCACTGTCATCACAATGTTGCATGATGGCTGTAATCACAATGACCCATGACACCTTTCCTCAGAAGGCTCCAGTACACCTGTCATCACAATGCTCCAATGCCCGTCTCATCACAAAGTTCCATGATCCCTGTCAGCACAACGTTACAGGACAATTGTCATCACAATGCTCCATGACAACTGTCATCACAATGTTGCCTGCCCATGTCATCAAAATGCTCCATGTCCCCTGTAATCACAATGTTCCATTACACCTGTCATCACAATGTTCCCTGCCAATGTCATCACAATGCTCCATTACCAATGTAATCAAAATGTTGGCCTGCCCTTGTCATCAAAATGCTCCATGGCCCCTTTAATCACAATGCTCCATGAACACTGTGATCACAATGTTCCATGACAGTTGTCATCACAATTCTCCATGACCCCTGTAATCACAATGCTCCATGCCCTTGTCATCACAATGCTCCAGAACTCTTGTCATCATAATGATGAATGCCCGTGTCATCACAAAGCTCCATGATACTTGTCATCACAATGTTCCATGGCCTTGTCATCACTATACTCCATGGCCCCCGTCATCACAGTGCTCCATGATACCTTTCATCACAATTCTAGATGACCACTGTCATCACAATGCCCCAAGACACATGTCATCACAATTCGCCATGGCCCTTGTCATCACAATGCTCCATGACCCATGGCATCACAATGGTCCAGGACACTTGTCATCACAATGATCCATTACCACTTACACCACAATGCTCCTTGACTCCTGTCATCACAATGCTCCATAGCCTATGCATTCGCAATGCTACATGGTCCCTGTAATCACATTGCTCCATGATCCATTTCATCCCAATGCTCTATGACCACTGTCATCACCATGCCCCATTATACCTGTCATCACAATGCTCCATGGCCCCTGTCAGCACAATGTTCCATGACAGATGTCCTCACTATCCTCCACGGTCCCTGTAATCACAATGCTGCAGGCCCTTTTCTTCACAATGCTCCAGATCTCTTGTCATCATAATGCCCCATGCCCGTGTCATCACAATGCTCCCTGGCCTATGTATTCACAATGCTCCATGGCCCCTGTAATCCCATTGCTCCATAATCCTTTTCATCACAATGCTCTATGAGCACTGTCATCACAATGCCACATGACACCTGTCATTACAATGCTCTATGGCCCCTGTCAGCACAATGTTCCATGGCAGATATCATCACAATGATCCATGACCGCTGTCATCACAATGTTCCCTGCCGTTCTCATCTCAATGATCCCTGGCCCCTGTAATCACAATGCCCCATACCCTTGTCATCGCAATGCTCCAGATCACTTCTCATCATAATGCTCCATGTCCATGTCATCACAATGCTCCATGGCCCCTGTCATCACAGTGCTCCGTGATACCTTTCATCGTAATGATAGATGACCACTGTCACCACAATGCTCCATGACACCTGTCATCAGATTTGGCCATGGCCCTTATCATCACAATGCTCCAGGACACTTGTCTTCACAATGTTCCATGGCGCATTTCATCACAATGCTCCATGACCACTTTCATCAAATTGCTCCATGATGCCTGTCATCACAATGCTCCATGGCCTTTGTCATCAAAATTCTACATGGCCCCAGTAATAACAGTGCTTCAGGATATCTTTTATCATAATGCTCCATGACCACTCTCATCACCATGCCAGATAAGACCTTTCATGACAATGCTCCATGGCCCTTGTCATCACAATATTCTATGACTTCTGTCATCACAATGCTCCATGCCCCTGTCGTCACAATGCCCCATCACCCCTGCTATTACAATGTTCCATGAACCCTTTCATCACAATGCTCCGAAACCCTTGTCATCACAATATTCCATGATCCGTGTAATCACGATGATCCATGAACCATTTCTGTACAATGCTCCAGTACCCCTTTCATTAAAATGCTCCATGGCACTTGTAATCAGAATGCTGCAGGAACCCTTCCATCACAATAATCCATGACCCGTTTCCTCACAATTCTCCAGGACCGCTTTCATCACAATGCTCCATTCCCTTGTCATCTCAATGCTTCATGGCCCCTGTCATCACAATGATCCATGCCCTTGTCATCAAAATGCTCCAGAACCCTTGTCATCACTATGCTCCATGCCCATGTCATCACAATGCTGCATGACCCCTGTCATCACAATGCTACATGACCCCTGTCATCACAATGTTCCGTGCCCGTATCATCACAATGCTCCATTACCCATGTCATCGTAGTGATCCATGACCCCTTTCATCACAATGCTCCATGACACCTGTCATCACAATGCTCCGTGCTCTTTGTCACCACAATGCTCCATGACCACTGTCATCACCATGCCCCATGACCCCAGTCATCACAATGCTCCATAGCACTTGTCATCACAATGCTCCATTATCCCTGTCATCACAATGTTCCATGACTCTTGTCATCAAAATGCCTCATGATGCTTTTACTCACAATGCTCCATGACTCCTTTCATCACATGCTCCATGATACTTCTCATTACACTGTCCCATGACCTTTTTCATAACAATGCTCCATGATACCAGTCATCACAATAATCCATGACCATTTTCGTCACAATGCTCCATGCCCCTTTCAACACAATGCTCCATGACAACTGTCACCACAATGCTCCATGGCCTTTGTCATCACAATTATACATGGCCCCTGTAATCACAGTGCTCCATGACCCCTGTCATCACAATGCTCCATGATCACTGTCAACACAATGCCACATGAGCCCTGTCATCACATTGCTCCATGGCCCCTGTCATTACAATGCTCCATGACCACTGTCATCACAATGTTGCATGATGGCTGTAATCACAATGACCCATGACACCTTTCCTCAGAAGGCTCCAGTACACCTGTCATCACAATGCTCCAATGCCCGTCTCATCACAAAGTTCCATGATCCCTGTCAGCACAACGTTACAGGACAATTGTCATCACAATGCTCCATGACAACTGTCATCACAATGTTGCCTGCCCATGTCATCAAAATGCTCCATGTCCCCTGTAATCACAATGTTCCATTACACCTGTCATCACAATGTTCCCTGCCCATGTCATCACAATGCTCCATTACCAATGAAATCAAAATGTTCGCCTGCACTTGTCATCAAAATGCTCCATGGCCCCTTTAATCACAATGCTCCATGAACACTGTCATCACAATGTTCCATGACAGTTGTCATCACAATGCTCCATGACCCCTGTAATCACAATGCTCCATGCCCTTGTCATCACAATGCTCCAGAACTCTTGTCATCATAATGATGAATGCCCGTGTCATCACAAAGCTCCATGATACTTGTCATCACAATGTTCCATGGCCTTGTCATCACTATACTCCATGGCCCCCGTCATCACAGTGCTCCATGATACCTTTCATCACAATTCTAGATGACCACTGTCATCACAATGCCCCAAGACACATGTCATCACAATTCGCCATGGCCCTTGTCATCACAATGCTCCATGACCCGTGGCATCACAATTGTCCAGGACACTTGTCATCACAATGATCCATGACCACTTACATCACAATGCTCCTTGACTCCCGTCATCACAATGCTCCATAGCCTATGCATTCGCAATGCTACATGGTCCCTGTAATCACATTGCTCCATGATCCATTTCATCCCAATGCTCTATGACCACTGTCATCACCATGCCCCATTATACCTGTCATCACAAAGTTCCATGGCCCCTGTCAGCACAATGTTCCATGACCGATGTCATCACTATCCTCCATGGTCCCTGTAATCACAATGCTCCATCCCCTTGTCAACGCAATGCTCCAGAACTCTTCTCATCATAATGCTCCATGCCCGCCTCATCACAATGCTCCATGGCCTTTGTCATCGCAATGCTCCATGGCCCCTGTTATCACAGTGCTCCATGTTACCTTTCATCACAATTCTAGATGACCATTGTCATCACAATGCCCCATGACACCTGTCATCACTATTCGCCATGGCACTTGTCATCACAATGCTCCATGATCCCTGTCATCATAATGTTCGATGACACTTGTCGTCACGGTGCTCCATGACCCCTGTCATCACAATATTCACTGCCCATGTAATCACAATGCTCCTGGTCCCCTGTAATCACAATGCTCCATAGCCTTAACATCACAATGCTCCAGAACTCTTGTCATCATTATGCCCCATGCCCATGTCATCACAATGCTCCTTGACCCCTGTCATCACAATGCTCCATGGCCTATGTATTCACAATGCTCCATGGCCCCTGTAGTCACATTGCTCCATGATCCTTTTCATCACAATGCTCTATGACCACTGTCATCACAATGCCACATGACACCTGTCATTACAATGCTCTATGGCCCCTGTCAGCACAATGTTCCATGGCAGATATCATCACAATGATCCATGACCGCTGTCATCACAATGTTCCCTGCCCTTGTCATCTCAATCATCCCTGGCCCCTGTTATCACAATGCCCCATACCCTTGTCATCGCAATGCTCCAGATCACTTCTCATCATAATGCTCCATGCCCATGTCATCACAATGCTCCATGGCCCCTGTCATCACAGTGCTCCGTGATACCTTTCATCGTAATGATAGATGACCACTGTCATCACAATGCTCCATGACACCTGTCATCAGATTTGGCCATGGCCCTTATCATCACAATGCTCCCGGACACTTGTCTTCACAATGTTCCATGGCGCATTTCATCACAATGCTCCATGACCACTTTCATCAAATTGCTCCATGATGCCTGTCCTCACAATGCTCCATGGCCTTTGTCATCAAAATTCTACATGGCCCCTGTAATAACAGTGCTTCAGGACAACATTTATCACAATGCTCCATGACCACTCTCATCACCATGCCAGATAAGACCTTTCATGACAATGCTCCATGACCCCTGTCCTCACAATGCCCCGAAACCCTTGTCATCACAATATTCCATGATCCGTGTAATCACGATGATCCATGAACCATTTCTGTACAATGCTCCAGTACTCCGTTCATTAAAATGCTCCATGGCACTTGTCATCAGAATGCTGCAGGAACCCTTCCATCACAATAATCCATGACCCCTTTCCTCACAATTCTCCAGGACTGCTTTCATCACAATGCTCCATTTCCTTGTCATCTCAATTCTTCATGGCCCCTGTCATCACAATGATCCATGCCCTTGTCATCAAAATGCTCCAGAACTCTTGTCATCACTATGCTCCATGCCCATGTCATCACAATGCTGCATGACCCCTGTCATCACAATGATACATGACCACTGTCATCACAAAGTTCCATGATCGCTGTAATCAAAATGACCCATGACACCTTTCCTCAGAAGGCTCCATTACGCCTGTCATCAGAATGCTCCAATGCCCATCTCATCACAATGCTCCATGATCCGTGACAGCACAATGTTACAGGACAATTGTCATCACAATGCTCCATGACAACTCTCATCACAATGTTGCCTGCCCATGTCATCAAAATGCTCCATGTACCCTGTAATCACAATGTTCCATTACACCTGTCATCACAATGTTCCCTGCCCATGTCATCACAATGCTCCATTACCCATGTCATCGTAGTGATCCATGACCCCTTTCATCACAATGCTCCATGACACCTGTCATCACAATGCTCCGTGCTCTTTGTCACCACAATGCTCCATGACCACTGTCATCACCATGCCCCATGACCCCAGTCATGACAATGCTCCATAGCACTTGTCATCACAATGCTCCATTATCCCTCTCATCACAATGTTCCATGACTCTTGTCATCAAAATGCCTCATGATCCTTTTACTCACAATGCTCCATGACTCCTTTCATCACATGCTCCATGATACTTGTCATTACACTGTCCCATGACCTTTTTCATAACAATGCTCCATGATACCAGTCATCACAATAATCCATGACCATTTTCGTCACAATGCTCCATGCCCCTTTCAACACAATGCTCCATGACAACTGTCACCACAATGCTCCATGGCCTTTGTCATCACAATTATACATGGCCCCTGTAATCACAGTGCTCCATGACCCCTTTCATCACAATGCTCCATGATCACTGTCATCACAATGCCACATGAGCCCTGTCATCACATTGCTCCATGGCCCCTGTCATTACAATGCTCCATGACCACTGTCATCACAATGTTCCATGATGGCTGTAATCACAATGACCCATGACACCTTTCCTCAGAAGGCTCCAGTACACCTGTCATCACAATGCTCCAATGCCCGTCTCATCACAAAGTTCCATGATCCCTGTCAGCACAACGTTACAGGACAATTGTCATCACAATGCTCCACGAAAACTGTCATCACAATGTTGCCTGCCCATGTCATCAAAATGCTCCATGTCCCCTGTAATCACAATGTTCCATTACACCTGTCATCACAATGTTCCCTGCCCATGTCATCACAATGCTCCATTACCAATGAAATCAAAATGTTCGCCTGCCCTTGTCATCAAAATGCTCCATGGCCCCTTTAATCACAATGCTCCATGAACACTGTCATCACAATGTTCCATGACAGTTGTCATCACAATGCTCCATGACCCCTGTAATCACAATGCTCCATGCCCTTGTCATCACAATGCTCCAGAACTCTTGTCATCATAATGATGAATGCCCGTGTCATCACAAAGCTCCATGATACTTGTCATCACAATGTTCCATGGCCTTGTCATCACTATACTCCATGGCCCCCGTCATCACAGTGCTCCATGATACCTTTCATCACAATTCTAGATGACCACTGTCATCACAATGCCCCAAGACACATGTCATCACAATTCGCCATGGCCCTTGTCATCACAATGCTCCATGACCCGTGGCATCACAATGGTCCAGGACACTTGTCATCACAATGATCCATGACCACTTACATCACAATGCTCCTTGACTCCCGTCATCACAATGCTCCATAGCCTATGCATTCGCAATGCTACATGGTCCCTGTAATCACATTGCTCCATGATCCATTTCATCCCAGTGCTCTATGACCACTGTCATCACCATGCCCCATTATACCTGTCATCACAAAGTTCCATGGCCCCTGTCAGCACAATGTTCCATGACAGATGTCATCACTATCCTCCATGGTCCCTGTAATCACAATGCTCCATCCCCTTGTCAACGCAATGCTCCAGAACTCTTGTCATCATAATGCTCCATGCCCGCCTCATCACAATGCTCCATGACACTTGTCCTCACAATGCTCCATGGCCTTTGTCATCGCAATGCTCCATGGCCCCTGTTATCACAGTGCTCCATGTTACCTTTCATCACAATTCTAGATGACCATTGTCATCACAATGCCCCATGACACCTGTCATCACTATTCGCCATGGCACTTGTCATCACAATGCTCCATGATCCCTGTCATCATAATGTTCGATGACACTTGTCGTCACGGTGCTCCATGACCCCTGTCATCACAATATTCACTGCCCATGTAATCACAATGCTCCTGGTCCCCTGTAATCACAATGCTCCATAGCCTTAACATCACAATGCTCCAGAACTCTTGTCATCATTATGCCCCATGCCCATGTCATCACAATGCTCCTTGACCCCTGTCATCACAATGCTCCATGGCCTATGTATTCACAATTCTCCATGGCCCCTGTAGTCACATTGCTCCATGATCCTTTTCATCACAATGCTCTATGACCACTGTCATCACAATGCCACATGACACCTGTCATTACAATGCTCTATGGCCCCTGTCAGCACAATGTTCCATGGCAGATATCATCACAATGATCCATGACCGCTGTCATCACAATGTTCCCTGCCCTTGTCATCTCAATCATCCCTGGCCCCTGTTATCACAATGCCCCATACCCTTGTCATCGCAATGCTCCAGATCACTTCTCATCATAATGCTCCATGCCCATGTCATCACAATGCTCCATGGCCCCTGTCATCACAGTGCTCCGTGATACCTTTCATCGTAATGATAGATGACCACTGTCATCACAATGCTCCATGACACCTGTCATCAGATTTGGCCATGGCCCTTATCATCACAATGCTCCAGGACACTTGTCTTCACAATGTTCCATGGCGCATTTCATCACAATGCTCCATGACCACTTTCATCAAATTGCTCCATGATGCCTGTCATCACAATGCTCCATGGCCTTTGTCATCAAAATTCTACATGGCCCCTGTAATAACAGTGCTTCAGGACAACTTTTATCACAATGCTCCATGACCACTCTCATCACCATGCCAGATAAGACCTTTCATGACAATGCTCCATGGCCCTTGTCATCACAATATTCTATGACTTCTGTCATCACAATGCTCCATGCCCCTGTCATCACAATGCCCCATCACCCCTGCTATTACAATGCTCCATGACCCCTGTCCTCACAATGCCCCGAAACCCTTGTCATCACAATATTCCATGATCCGTGTAATCACGATGATCCATGAACCATTTCTGTACAATGCTCCAGTACCCCGTTCATTAAAATGCTCCATGGCACGTGTCATCAGAATGCTCCAGGAACCCTTCCATCACAATAATCCATGACCCGTTTCCTCACAATTCTCCAGGACCGCTTTCATCACAATGCTCCATTTCCTTGTCATCTCAATTCTTCATGGCCCCTGTCATCACAATGATCCATGCCCTTGTCATCAAAATGCTCCAGAACTCTTGTCATCACTATGCTCCATGCCCATGTCATCACAATGCTGCATGACCCCTGTCATCACAATGATACATGACCACTGTCATCGCAATGCCACATGAACCCTGTCATCACATTGCTCCATGATCCCTGTCATTACAATGCTCCATGACCACTGTCATCACAATGTTCCATGATCGCTGTAATCACAATGACCCATGACACCTTTCCTCAGAAGGCTCCATTACGCCTGTCATCAGAATGCTCCAATGCCCATCTCATCACAATGCTCCATGATCCGTGACAGCACAACGTTACAGGACAATTGTCATCACAATGCTCCATGACAACTGTCATCACAATGTTGCCTGCCCATATCATCAAAATGCTCCATGTCCCCTGTAATCACAATGTTCCATTACATCTGTCATCACAATGTTCCCTGCCCATGTCATCACAATGCTCCATTACCCATGTCATCGTAGTGATCCATGACCCCTTTCATCACAATGCTCCATGACACCTGTCATCACAATGCTCCGTGCTCTTTGTCACCACAATGCTCCATGACCACTGTCATCACCATGCCCCATGACCCCAGTCATCACAATGCTCCATAGCACTTGTCATCACAATGCTCCATTATCCCTGTCATCACAATGTTCCATGACTCTTGTCATCAAAATGCCTCATGATCCTTTTACTCACAATGCTCCATGACTCCTTTCATCACATGCTCCATGATACTTGTCATTACACTGTCCCATGACCTTTTTCATAACAATGCTCCATGATACCAGTCATCACAATAATCCATGACCATTTTCGTCACAATGCTCCATGCCCCTTTCAACACAATGCTCCATGACAACTGTCACCACAATGCTCCATGGCCTTTGTCATCACAATTATACATGGCCCCTGTAATCACAGTGCTCCATGACCCCTTTCATCACAATGCTCCATGATCACTGTCATCACAATGCCACATGAGCCCTGTCATCACATTGCTCCATGGCCCCTGTCATTACAATGCTCCATGACCACTGTCATCACAATGTTCCATGATGGCTGTAATCACAATGACCCATGACACCTTTCCTCAGAAGGCTCCAGTACACCTGTCATCACAATGCTCCAATGCCCGTCTCATCACAAAGTTCCATGATCCCTGTCAGCACAACGTTACAGGACAATTGTCATCACAATGCTCCACGAAAACTGTCATCACAATGTTGCCTGCCCATGTCATCAAAATGCTCCATGTCCCCTGTAATCACAATGTTCCATTACACCTGTCATCACAATGTTCCCTGCCCATGTCATCACAATGCTCCATTACCAATGAAATCAAAATGTTCGCCTGCCCTTGTCATCAAAATGCTCCATGGCCCCTTTAATCACAATGCTCCATGAACACTGTCATCACAATGTTCCATGACAGTTGTCATCACAATGCTCCATGACCCCTGTAATCACAATGCTCCATGCCCTTGTCATCACAATGCTCCAGAACTCTTGTCATCATAATGATGAATGCCCGTGTCATCACAAAGCTCCATGATACTTGTCATCACAATGTTCCATGGCCTTGTCATCACTATACTCCATGGCCCCCGTCATCACAGTGCTCCATGATACCTTTCATCACAATTCTAGATGACCACTGTCATCACAATGCCCCAAGACACATGTCATCACAATTCGCCATGGCCCTTGTCATCACAATGCTCCATGACCCGTGGCATCACAATGGTCCAGGACACTTGTCATCACAATGATCCATGACCACTTACATCACAATGCTCCTTGACTCCCGTCATCACAATGCTCCATAGCCTATGCATTCGCAATGCTACATGGTCCCTGTAATCACATTGCTCCATGATCCATTTCATCCCAGTGCTCTATGACCACTGTCATCACCATACCCCATTATACCTGTCATCACAAAGTTCCATGTCCCCTGTCAGCACAATGTTCCATGACAGATGTCATCACTATCCTCCATGGTCCCTGTAATCACAATGCTCCATCCCCTTGTCAACGCAATGCTCCAGAACTCTTGTCATCATAATGCTCCATGCCCGCCTCATCACAATGCTCCATGACACTTGTCCTCACAATGCTCCATGGCCTTTGTCATCGCAATGCTCCATGGCCCCTGTTATCACAGTGCTCCATGTTACCTTTCATCACAATTCTAGATGACCATTGTCATCACAATGCCCCATGACACCTGTCATCACTATTCGCCATGGCACTTGTCATCACAATGCTCCATGATCCCTGTCATCATAATGTTCGATGACACTTGTCGTCACGGTGCTCCATGACCCCTGTCATCACAATATTCACTGCCCATGTAATCACAATGCTCCTGGTCCCCTGTAATCACAATGCTCCATAGCCTTAACATCACAATGCTCCAGAACTCTTGTCATCATTATGCCCCATGCCCATGTCATCACAATGCTCCTTGACCCCTGTCATCACAATGCTCCATGGCCTATGTATTCACAATGCTCCATGGCCCCTGTAGTCACATTGCTCCATGATCCTTTTCATCACAATGCTCTATGACCACTGTCATCACAATGCCACATGACACCTGTCATTACAATGCTCTATGGCCCCTGTCAGCACAATGTTCCATGGCAGATCTCATCACAATGATTCATGACCGCTGTCATCACAATGTTCCCTTCCCTTGTCATCTCAATGATCCCTGGCCCCTGTAATCACAATGCCCCATACCCTTGTCATCGCAATGCTCCAGATCACTTTTGATCATAATGCTCCATGCCCATGTCATCACAATGCTCCATGGCCCCTGTCATCACAGTGCTCCGTGATACCTTTCATCGTAATGATAGATGACCACTGTCATCACAATGCTCCATGACACCTGTCATCAGATTTGGCCATGGCCCTTATCATCACAATGCTCCCGGACACTTGTCTTCACAATGTTCCATGGCGCATTTCATCACAATGCTCCATGACCACTTTCATCAAATTGCTCCATGATGCCTGTCCTCACAATGCTCCATGGCCTTTGTCATCAAAATTCTACATGGCCCCTGTAATAACAGTGCTTCAGGACAACATTTATCACAATGCTCCATGACCACTCTCATCACCATGCCAGATAAGACCTTTCATGACAATGCTCCATGACCCCTGTCCTCACAATGCCCCGAAACCCTTGTCATCACAATATTCCATGATCCGTGTAATCACGATGATCCATGAACCATTTCTGTACAATGCTCCAGTACCCCGTTCATTAAAATGCTCCATGGCACGTGTCATCAGAATGCTCCAGGAACCCTTCCATCACAATAATCCATGACCCGTTTCCTCACAATTCTCCAGGACCGCTTTCATCACAATGCTCCATTTCCTTGTCATCTCAATTCTTCATGGCCCCTGTCATCACAATGATCCATGCCCTTGTCATCAAAATGCTCCAGAACTCTTGTCATCACTATGCTCCATGCCCATGTCATCACAATGCTGCATGACCCCTGTCATCACAATGATACATGACCACTGTCATCGCAATGCCACATGAACCCTGTCATCACATTGCTCCATGATCCCTGTCATTACAATGCTCCATGACCACTGTCATCACAATGTTCCATGATCGCTGTAATCACAATGACCCATGACACCTTTCCTCAGAAGGCTCCATTACGCCTGTCATCAGAATGCTCCAATGCCCATCTCATCACAATGCTCCATGATCCGTGACAGCACAACGTTACAGGACAATTGTCATCACAATGCTCCATGACAACTGTCATCACAATGTTGCCTGCCCATGTCATCAAAATGCTCCATGTCCCCTGTAATCACAATGTTCCATTACATCTGTCATCACAATGTTCCCTGCCCATGTCATCACAATGCTTCATTACCCATGTCATCGTAGTGATCCATGACCCCTTTCATCACAATGCTCCATGACACCTGTCATCACAATGCTCCGTGCTCTTTGTCACCACAATGCTCCATGACCACTGTCATCACCATGCCCCATGACCCCAGTCATCACAATGCTCCATAGCACTTGTCATCACAATGCTCCATTATCCCTGTCATCACAATGTTCCATGACTCTTGTCATCAAAATGCCTCATGATCCTTTTACTCACAATGCTCCATGACTCCTTTCATCACATGCTCCATGATACTTGTCATTACACTGTCCCATGACCTTTTTCATAACAATGCTCCATGATACCAGTCATCACAATAATCCATGACCATTTTCGTCACAATGCTCCATGCCCCTTTCAACACAATGCTCCATGACAACTGTCACCACAATGCTCCATGGCCTTTGTCTTCACAATTATACTTGGCCCCTGTAATCACAGTGCTCCATGACCCCTTTCATCACAATGCTCCATGATCACTGTCATCACAATGCCACATGAGCCCTGTCGTCACATTGCTCCATGGCCCCTGTCATTACAATGCTCCATGACCACTGTCATCACAATGTTCCATGATGGCTGTAATCACAATGACCCATGACACCTTTCCTCAGAAGGCTCCAGTACACCTGTCATCACAATGCTCCAATGCCCGTCTCATCACAAAGTTCCATGATCCCTGTCAGCACAACGTTACAGGACAATTGTCATCACAATGCTCCATGACAACTGTCATCACAATGTTGCCTGCCAATGTCATCAAAATGCTCCATGTCCCCTGTAATCACAATGTTCCATTACACCTGTCATCACAATGTTCCCTGCCCATGTCATCACAATGCTCCATTACCAATGAAATCAAAATGTTCGCCTGCCCTTGTCATCAAAATGCTCCATGGCCCCTTTAATCACAATGCTCCATGAACACTGTCATCACAATGTTCCATGACAGTTGTCATCACAATGCTCCATGACCCCTGTAATCACAATGCTCCATGCCCTTGTCATCACAATGCTCCAGAACTCTTGTCATCATAATGATGAATGCCCGTGTCATCACAAAGCTCCATGATACTTGTCATCACAATGTTCCATGGCCTTGTCATCACTATACTCCATGGCCCCCGTCATCACAGTGCTCCATGATACCTTTCATCACAATTCTAGATGACCACTGTCATCACAATGCCCCAAGACACATGTCATCACAATTCGCCATGGCCCTTGTCATCACAATGCTCCATGACCCGTGGCATCACAATGGTCCAGGACACTTGTCATCACAATGATCCATGACCACTTACATCACAATGCTCCTTGACTCCCGTCATCACAATGCTCCATAGCCTATGCATTCGCAATGCTACATGGTCCCTGTAATCACATTGCTCCATGATCCATTTCATCCCAGTGCTCTATGACCACTGTCATCACCATGCCCCATTATACCTGTCATCACAAAGTTCCATGTCCCCTGTCAGCACAATGTTCCATGACAGATGTCATCACTATCCTCCATGGTCCCTGTAATCACAATGCTCCATCCCCTTGTCAACGCAATGCTCCAGAACTCTTGTCATCATAATGCTCCATGCCCGCCTCATCACAATGCTCCATGACACTTGTCCTCACAATGCTCCATGGCCTTTGTCATCGCAATGCTCCATGGCCCCTGTTATCACAGTGCTCCATGTTACCTTTCATCACAATTCTAGATGACCATTGTCATCACAATGCCCCATGACACCTGTCATCACTATTCGCCATGGCACTTGTCATCACAATGCTCCATGATCCCTGTCATCATAATGTTCGATGACACTTGTCATCACGGTGCTCCATGACCCCTGTCATCACAATATTCACTGCCCATGTAATCACAATGCTCCTGGTCCCCTGTAATCACAATGCTCCATAGCCTTAACATCACAATGCTCCAGAACTCTTGTCATCATTATGCCCCATGCCCATGTCATCACAATGCTCCTTGACCCCTGTCATCACAATGCTCCATGGCCTATGTATTCACAATGCTCCATGGCCCCTGTAGTCACATTGCTCCATGATCCTTTTCATCACAATGCTCTATGACCACTGTCATCACAATGCCACATGACACCTGTCATTACAATGCTCTATGGCCCCTGTCAGCACAATGTTCCATGGCAGATATCATCACAATGATCCATGACCGCTGTCATCACAATGTTCCCTGCCCTTGTCATCTCAATGATCCCTGGCCCCTGTAATCACAATGCCCCATACCCTTGTCATCGCAATGCTCCAGATCACTTCTCATCATAATGCTCCATGCCCATGTCATCACAATGCTCCATGGCCCCTGTCATCACAGTGCTCCGTGATACCTTTCATCGTAATGATAGATGACCACTGTCATCACAATGCTCCATGACACCTGTCATCAGATTTGGCCATGGCCCTTATCATCACAATGCTCCAGGACACTTGTCTTCACAATGTTCCATGGCGCATTTCATCACAATGCTCCATGACCACTTTCATCAAATTGCTCCATGATGCCTGTCCTCACAATGCTCCATGGCCTTTGTCATCAAAATTCTACATGGCCCCTGTAATAACAGTGCTTCAGGACAACATTTATCACAATGCTCCATGACCACTCTCATCACCATGCCAGATAAGACCTTTCATGACAATGCTCCATGGCCCTTGTCATCACAATATTCTATGACTTCTGTCATCACAATGCTCCATGCCCCTGTCATCACAATGCCCCATCACCCCTGCTATTACAATGCTCCATGACCCCTGTCCTCACAATGCCCCGAAACCCTTGTCATCACAATATTCCATGATCCGTGTAATCACGATGATCCATGAACCATTTCTGTACAATGCTCCAGTACCCCGTTCATTAAAATGCTCCATGGCACGTGTCATCAGAATGCTCCAGGAACCCTTCCATCACAATAATCCATGACCCGTTTCCTCACAATTCTCCAGGACCGCTTTCATCACAATGCTCCATTTCCTTGTCATCTCAATTCTTCATGGCCCCTGTCATCACAATGATCCATGCCCTTGTCATCAAAATGCTCCAGAACTCTTGTCATCACTATGCTCCATGCCCATGTCATCACAATGCTGCATGACCCCTGTCATCACAATGATACATGACCACTGTCATCGCAATGCCACATGAACCCTGTCATCACATTGCTCCATGATCCCTGTCATTACAATGCTCCATGACCACTGTCATCACAATGTTCCATGATCGCTGTAATCACAATGACCCATGACACCTTTCCTCAGAAGGCTCCATTACGCCTGTCATCAGAATGCTCCAATGCCCATCTCATCACAATGCTCCATGATCCGTGACAGCACAACGTTACAGGACAATTGTCATCACAATGCTCCATGACAACTGTCATCACAATGTTGCCTGCCCATGTCATCAAAATGCTCCATGTCCCCTGTAATCACAATGTTCCATTACATCTGTCATCACAATGTTCCCTGCCCATGTCATCACAATGCTTCATTACCCATGTCATCGTAGTGATCCATGACCCCTTTCATCACAATGCTCCATGACACCTGTCATCACAATGCTCCGTGCTCTTTGTCACCACAATGCTCCATGACCACTGTCATCACCATGCCCCATGACCCCAGTCATCACAATGCTCCATAGCACTTGTCATCACAATGCTCCATTATCCCTGTCATCACAATGTTCCATGACTCTTGTCATCAAAATGCCTCATGATCCTTTTACTCACAATGCTCCATGACTCCTTTCATCACATGCTCCATGATACTTGTCATTACACTGTCCCATGACCTTTTTCATAACAATGCTCCATGATACCAGTCATCACAATAATCCATGACCATTTTCGTCACAATGCTCCATGCCCCTTTCAACACAATGCTCCATGACAACTGTCACCACAATGCTCCATGGCCTTTGTCATCACAATTATACATGGCCCCTGTAATCACAGTGCTCCATGACCCCTTTCATCACAATGCTCCATGATCACTGTCATCACAATGCCACATGAGCCCTGTCATCACATTGCTCCATGGCCCCTGTCATTACAATGCTCCATGACCACTGTCATCACAATGTTCCATGATGGCTGTAATCACAATGACCCATGACACCTTTCCTCAGAAGGCTCCAGTACACCTGTCATCACAATGCTCCAATGCCCGTCTCATCACAAAGTTCCATGATCCCTGTCAGCACAACGTTACAGGACAATTGTCATCACAATGCTCCACGAAAACTGTCATCACAATGTTGCCTGCCCATGTCATCAAAATGCTCCATGTCCCCTGTAATCACAATGTTCCATTACACCTGTCATCACAATGTTCCCTGCCCATGTCATCACAATGCTCCATTACCAATGAAATCAAAATGTTCGCCTGCCCTTGTCATCAAAATGCTCCATGGCCCCTTTAATCACAATGCTCCATGAACACTGTCATCACAATGTTCCATGACAGTTGTCATCACAATGCTCCATGACCCCTGTAATCACAATGCTCCATGCCCTTGTCATCACAATGCTCCAGAACTCTTGTCATCATAATGATGAATGCCCGTGTCATCACAAAGCTCCATGATACTTGTCATCACAATGTTCCATGGCCTTGTCATCACTATACTCCATGGCCCCCGTCATCACAGTGCTCCATGATACCTTTCATCACAATTCTAGATGACCACTGTCATCACAATGCCCCAAGACACATGTCATCACAATTCGCCATGGCCCTTGTCATCACAATGCTCCATGACCCGTGGCATCACAATGGTCCAGGACACTTGTCATCACAATGATCCATGACCACTTACATCACAATGCTCCTTGACTCCCGTCATCACAATGCTCCATAGCCTATGCATTCGCAATGCTACATGGTCCCTGTAATCACATTGCTCCATGATCCATTTCATCCCAGTGCTCTATGACCACTGTCATCACCATGCCCCATTATACCTGTCATCACAAAGTTCCATGGCCCCTGTCAGCACAATGTTCCATGACAGATTTTATCACTATCCTCCATGGTCCCTGTAATCACAATGCTCCATCCCCTTGTCAACGCAATGCTCCAGAACTCTTGTCATCATAATGCTCCATGCCCGCCTCATCACAATGCTCCATGACACTTGTCCTCACAATGCTCCATGGCCTTTGTCATCGCAATGCTCCATGGCCCCTGTTATCACAGTGCTCCATGTTACCTTTCATCACAATTCTAGATGACCATTGTCATCACAATGCCCCATGACACCTGTCATCACTATTCGCCATGGCACTTGTCATCACAATGCTCCATGATCCCTGTCATCATAATGTTCGATGACACTTGTCGTCACGGTGCTCCATGACCCCTGTCATCACAATATTCACTGCCCATGTAATCACAATGCTCCTGGTCCCCTGTAATCACAATGCTCCATAGCCTTAACATCACAATGCTCCAGAACTCTTGTCATCATTATGCCCCATGCCCATGTCATCACAATGCTCCTTGACCCCTGTCATCACAATGCTCCATGGCCTATGTATTCACAATGCTCCATGGCCCCTGTAGTCACATTGCTCCATGATCCTTTTCATCACAATGCTCTATGACCACTGTCATCACAATGCCACATGACACCTGTCATTACAATGCTCTATGGCCCCTGTCAGCACAATGTTCCATGGCAGATATCATCACAATGATCCATGACCGCTGTCATCACAATGTTCCCTGCCCTTGTCATCTCAATGATCCCTGGCCCCTGTTATCACAATGCCCCATACCCTTGTCATCGCAATGCTCCAGATCACTTCTCATCATAATGCTCCATGCCCATGTCATCAAAATGCTCCATGGCCCCTGTCATCACAGTGCTCCGTGATACCTTTCATCGTAATGATAGATGACCACTGTCATCACAATGCTCCATGACACCTGTCATCAGATTTGGCCATGGCCCTTATCATCACAATGCTCCCGGACACTTGTCTTCACAATGTTCCATGGCGCATTTCATCACAATGCTCCATGACCACTTTCATCAAATTGCTCCATGATGCCTGTCCTCACAATGCTCCATGGCCATTGTCATCAAAATTCTACATGGCCCCTGTAATAACAGTGCTTCAGGACAACATTTATCACAATGCTCCATGACCACTCTCATCACCATGCCAGATAAGACCTTTCATGACAATGCTCCATGACCCCTGTCCTCACAATGCCCCGAAACCCTTGTCATCACAATATTCCATGATCCGTGTAATCACGATGATCCATGAACCATTTCTGTACAATGCTCCAGTACCCCGTTCATTAAAATGCTCCATGGCACGTGTCATCAGAATGCTCCAGGAACCCTTCCATCACAATAATCCATGACCCGTTTCCTCACAATTCTCCAGGACCGCTTTCATCACAATGCTCCATTTCCTTGTCATCTCAATTCTTCATGGCCCCTGTCATCACAATGATCCATGCCCTTGTCATCAAAATGCTCCAGAACTCTTGTCATCACTATGCTCCATGCCCATGTCATCACAATGCTGCATGACCCCTGTCATCACAATGATACATGACCACTGTCATCGCAATGCCACATGAACCCTGTCATCACATTGCTCCATGATCCCTGTCATTACAATGCTCCATGACCACTGTCATCACAATGTTCCATGATCGCTGTAATCACAATGACCCATGACACCTTTCCTCAGAAGGCTCCATTACGCCTGTCATCAGAATGCTCCAATGCCCATCTCATCACAATGCTCCATGATCCGTGACAGCACAACGTTACAGGACAATTGTCATCACAATGCTCCATGACAACTCTCATCACAATGTTGCCTGCCCATGTCATCAAAATGCTCCATGTCCCCTGTAATCACAATGTTCCATTACACCTGTCATCACAATGTTCCCTGCCCATGTCATCACAATGCTCCATTACCCATGTCATCGTAGTGATCCATGACCCCTTTCATCACAATGCTCCATGACACCTGTCATCACAATGCTCCGTGCTCTTTGTCACCACAATGCTCCATGACCACTGTCATCACCATGCCCCATGACCCCAGTCATCACAATGCTCCATAGCACTTGTCATCACAATGCTCCATTATCCCTGTCATCACAATGTTCCATGACTCTTGTCATCAAAATGCCTCATGATCCTTTTACTCACAATGCTCCATGACTCCTTTCATCACATGCTCCATGATACTTGTCATTACACTGTCCCATGACCTTTTTCATAACAATGCTCCATGATCCCAGTCATCACAATAATCCATGACCATTTTCGTCACAATGCTCCATGCCCCTTTCAACACAATGCTCCATGACAACTGTCACCACAATGCTCCATGGCCTTTGTCATCACAATTATACATGGCCCCTGTAATCACAGTGCTCCATGACCCCTTTCATCACAATGCTCCATGATCACTGTCATCACAATGCCACATGAGCCCTGTCATCACATTGCTCCATGGCCCCTGTCATTACAATGCTCCATGACCACTGTCATCACAATGTTCCATGATGGCTGTAATCACAATGACCCATGACACCTTTCCTCAGAAGGCTCCAGTACACCTGTCATCACAATGCTCCAATGCCCGTCTCATCACAAAGTTCCATGATCCCTGTCAGCACAACGTTACAGGACAATTGTCATCACAATGCTCCACGAAAACTGTCATCACAATGTTGCCTGCCCATGTCATCAAAATGCTCCATGTCCCCTGTAATCACAATGTTCCATTACACCTGTCATCACAATGTTCCCTGCCCATGTCATCACAATGCTCCATTACCAATGAAATCAAAATGTTCGCCTGCCCTTGTCATCAAAATGCTCCATGGCCCCTTTAATCACAATGCTCCATGAACACTGTCATCACAATGTTCCATGACAGTTGTCATCACAATGCTCCATGACCCCTGTAATCACAATGCTCCATGCCCTTGTCATCACAATGCTCCAGAACTCTTGTCATCATAATGATGAATGCCCGTGTCATCACAAAGCTCCATGATACTTGTCATCACAATGTTCCATGGCCTTGTCATCACTATACTCCATGGCCCCCGTCATCACAGTGCTCCATGATACCTTTCATCACAATTCTAGATGACCACTGTCATCACAATGCCCCAAGACACATGTCATCACAATTCGCCATGGCCCTTGTCATCACAATGCTCCATGACCCGTGGCATCACAATGGTACAGGACACTTGTCATCACAATGATCCATGACCACTTACATCACAATGCTCCTTGACTCCCGTCATCACAATGCTCCATAGCCTATGCATTCGCAATGCTACATGGTCCCTGTAATCACATTGCTCCATGATCCATTTCATCCCAGTGCTCTATGACCACTGTCATCACCATGCCCCATTATACCTGTCATCACAAAGTTCCATGGCCCCTGTCAGCACAATGTTCCATGACAGATTTTATCACTATCCTCCATGGTCCCTGTAATCACAATGCTCCATCCCCTTGTCAACGCAATGCTCCAGAACTCTTGTCATCATAATGCTCCATGCCCGCCTCATCACAATGCTCCATGACACTTGTCCTCACAATGCTCCATGGCCTTTGTCATCGCAATGCTCCATGGCCCCTGTTATCACAGTGCTCCATGTTACCTTTCATCACAATTCTAGATGACCATTGTCATCACAATGCCCCATGACACCTGTCATCACTATTCGCCATGGCACTTGTCATCACAATGCTCCATGATCCCTGTCATCATAATGTTCGATGACACTTGTCGTCACGGTGCTCCATGACCCCTGTCATCACAATATTCACTGCCCATGTAATCACAATGCTCCTGGTCCCCTGTAATCACAATGCTCCATAGCCTTAACATCACAATGCTCCAGAACTCTTGTCATCATTATGCCCCATGCCCATGTCATCACAATGCTCCTTGACCCCTGTCATCACAATGCTCCATGGCCTATGTATTCACAATGCTCCATGGCCCCTGTAGTCACATTGCTCCATGATCCTTTTCATCACAATGCTCTATGACCACTGTCATCACAATGCCACATGACACCTGTCATTACAATGCTCTATGGCCCCTGTCAGCACAATGTTCCATGGCAGATATCATCACAATGATCCATGACCGCTGTCATCACAATGTTCCCTGCCCTTGTCATCTCAATGATCCCTGGCCCCTGTTATCACAATGCCCCATACCCTTGTCATCGCAATGCTCCAGATCACTTCTCATCATAATGCTCCATGCCCATGTCATCAAAATGCTCCATGGCCCCTGTCATCACAGTGCTCCGTGATACCTTTCATCGTAATGATAGATGACCACTGTCATCACAATGCTCCATGACACCTGTCATCAGATTTGGCCATGGCCCTTATCATCACAATGCTCCCGGACACTTGTCTTCACAATGTTCCATGGCGCATTTCATCACAATGCTCCATGACCACTTTCATCAAATTGCTCCATGATGCCTGTCCTCACAATGCTCCATGGCCTTTGTCATCAAAATTCTACATGGCCCCTGTAATAACAGTGCTTCAGGACAACATTTATCACAATGCTCCATGACCACTCTCATCACCATGCCAGATAAGACCTTTCATGACAATGCTCCATGACCCCTGTCCTCACAATGCCCCGAAACCCTTGTCATCACAATATTCCATGATCCGTGTAATCACGATGATCCATGAACCATTTCTGTAAAATGCTCCAGTACCCCGTTCATTAAAATGCTCCATGGCACGTGTCATCAGAATGCTCCAGGAACCCTTCCATCACAATAATCCATGACCCGTTTCCTCACAATTCTCCAGGACCGCTTTCATCACAATGCTCCATTTCCTTGTCATCTCAATTCTTCATGGCCCCTGTCATCACAATGATCCATGCCCTTGTCATCAAAATGCTCCAGAACTCTTGTCATCACTATGCTCCATGCCCATGTCATCACAATGCTGCATGACCCCTGTCATCACAATGATACATGACCACTGTCATCGCAATGCCACATGAACCCTGTCATCACATTGCTCCATGATCCCTGTCATTACAATGCTCCATGACCACTGTCATCACAATGTTCCATGATCGCTGTAATCACAATGACCCATGACACCTTTCCTCAGAAGGCTCCATTACGCCTGTCATCAGAATGCTCCAATGCCCATCTCATCACAATGCTCCATGATCCGTGACAGCACAACGTTACAGGACAATTGTCATCACAATGCTCCATGACAACTGTCATCACAATGTTGCCTGCCCATGTCATCAAAATGCTCCATGTCCCCTGTAATCACAATGTTCCATTACATCTGTCATCACAATGTTCCCTGCCCATGTCATCACAATGCTTCATTACCCATGTCATCGTAGTGATCCATGACCCCTTTCATCACAATGCTCCATGACACCTGTCATCACAATGCTCCGTGCTCTTTGTCACCACAATGCTCCATGACCACTGTCATCACCATGCCCCATGACCCCAGTCATCACAATGCTCCATAGCACTTGTCATCACAATGCTCCATTATCCCTGTCATCACAATGTTCCATGACTCTTGTCATCAAAATGCCTCATGATCCTTTTACTCACAATGCTCCATGACTCCTTTCATCACATGCTCCATGATACTTGTCATTACACTGTCCCATGACCTTTTTCATAACAATGCTCCATGATACCAGTCATCACAATAATCCATGACCATTTTCGTCACAATGCTCCATGCCCCTTTCAACACAATGCTCCATGACAACTGTCACCACAATGCTCCATGGCCTTTGTCTTCACAATTATACTTGGCCCCTGTAATCACAGTGCTCCATGACCCCTTTCATCACAATGCTCCATGATCACTGTCATCACAATGCCACATGAGCCCTGTCATCACATTGCTCCATGGCCCCTGTCATTACAATGCTCCATGACCACTGTCATCACAATGTTCCATGATGGCTGTAATCACAATGACCCATGACACCTTTCCTCAGAAGGCTCCAGTACACCTGTCATCACAATGCTCCAATGCCCGTCTCATCACAAAGTTCCATGATCCCTGTCAGCACAACGTTACAGGACAATTGTCATCACAATGCTCCATGACAACTGTCATCACAATGTTGCCTGCCAATGTCATCAAAATGCTCCATGTCCCCTGTAATCACAATGTTCCATTACACCTGTCATCACAATGTTCCCTGCCCATGTCATCACAATGCTCCATTACCAATGAAATCAAAATGTTCGCCTGCCCTTGTCATCAAAATGCTCCATGGCCCCTTTAATCACAATGCTCCATGAACACTGTCATCACAATGTTCCATGACAGTTGTCATCACAATGCTCCATGACCCCTGTAATCACAATGCTCCATGCCCTTGTCATCACAATGCTCCAGAACTCTTGTCATCATAATGATGAATGCCCGTGTCATCACAAAGCTCCATGATACTTGTCATCACAATGTTCCATGGCCTTGTCATCACTATACTCCATGGCCCCCGTCATCACAGTGCTCCATGATACCTTTCATCACAATTCTAGATGACCACTGTCATCACAATGCCCCAAGACACATGTCATCACAATTCGCCATGGCCCTTGTCATCACAATGCTCCATGACCCGTGGCATCACAATGGTCCAGGACACTTGTCATCACAATGATCCATGACCACTTACATCACAATGCTCCTTGACTCCCGTCATCACAATGCTCCATAGCCTATGCATTCGCAATGCTACATGGTCCCTGTAATCACATTGCTCCATGATCCATTTCATCCCAGTGCTCTATGACCACTGTCATCACCATGCCCCATTATACCTGTCATCACAAAGTTCCATGGCCCCTGTCAGCACAATGTTCCATGACAGATGTCATCACTATCCTCCATGGTCCCTGTAATCACAATGCTCCATCCCCTTGTCAACGCAATGCTCCAGAACTCTTGTCATCATAATGCTCCATGCCCGCCTCATCACAATGCTCCATGACACTTGTCCTCACAATGCTCCATGGCCTTTGTCATCGCAATGCTCCATGGCCCCTGTTATCACAGTGCTCCATGTTACCTTTCATCACAATTCTAGATGACCATTGTCATCACAATGCCCCATGACACCTGTCATCACTATTCGCCATGGCACTTGTCATCACAATGCTCCATGATCCCTGTCATCATAATGTTCGATGACACTTGTCATCACGGTGCTCCATGACCCCTGTCATCACAATATTCACTGCCCATGTAATCACAATGCTCCTGGTCCCCTGTAATCACAATGCTCCATAGCCTTAACATCACAATGCTCCAGAACTCTTGTCATCATTATGCCCCATGCCCATGTCATCACAATGCTCCTTGACCCCTGTCATCACAATGCTCCATGGCCTATGTATTCACAATGCTCCATGGCCCCTGTAGTCACATTGCTCCATGATCCTTTTCATCACAATGCTCTATGACCACTGTCATCACAATGCCACATGACACCTGTCATTACAATGCTCTATGGCCCCTGTCAGCACAATGTTCCATGGCAGATATCATCACAATGATCCATGACCGCTGTCATCACAATGTTCCCTGCCCTTGTCATCTCAATGATCCCTGGCCCCTGTAATCACAATGCCCCATACCCTTGTCATCGCAATGCTCCAGATCACTTCTCATCATAATGCTCCATGCCCATGTCATCACAATGCTCCATGGCCCCTGTCATCACAGTGCTCCGTGATACCTTTCATCGTAATGATAGATGACCACTGTCATCACAATGCTCCATGACACCTGTCATCAGATTTGGCCATGGCCCTTATCATCACAATGCTCCAGGACACTTGTCTTCACAATGTTCCATGGCGCATTTCATCACAATGCTCCATGACCACTTTCATCAAATTGCTCCATGATGCCTGTCCTCACAATGCTCCATGGCCTTTGTCATCAAAATTCTACATGGCCCCTGTAATAACAGTGCTTCAGGACAACATTTATCACAATGCTCCATGACCACTCTCATCACCATGCCAGATAAGACCTTTCATGACAATGCTCCATGACCCCTGTCCTCACAATGCCCCGAAACCCTTGTCATCACAATATTCCATGATCCGTGTAATCACGATGATCCATGAACCATTTCTGTACAATGCTCCAGTACCCCGTTCATTAAAATGCTCCATGGCACGTGTCATCAGAATGCTCCAGGAACCCTTCCATCACAATAATCCATGACCCGTTTCCTCACAATTCTCCAGGACCGCTTTCATCACAATGCTCCATTTCCTTGTCATCTCAATTCTTCATGGCCCCTGTCATCACAATGATCCATGCCCTTGTCATCAAAATGCTCCAGAACTCTTGTCATCACTATGCTCCATGCCCATGTCATCACAATGCTGCATGACCCCTGTCATCACAATGATACATGACCACTGTCATCGCAATGCCACATGAACCCTGTCATCACATTGCTCCATGATCCCTGTCATTACAATGCTCCATGACCACTGTCATCACAATGTTCCATGATCGCTGTAATCACAATGACCCATGACACCTTTCCTCAGAAGGCTCCATTACGCCTGTCATCAGAATGCTCCAATGCCCATCTCATCACAATGCTCCATGATCCGTGACAGCACAACGTTACAGGACAATTGTCATCACAATGCTCCATGACAACTGTCATCACAATGTTGCCTGCCCATGTCATCAAAATGCTCCATGTCCCCTGTAATCACAATGTTCCATTACATCTGTCATCACAATGTTCCCTGCCCATGTCATCACAATGCTTCATTACCCATGTCATCGTAGTGATCCATGACCCCTTTCATCACAATGCTCCATGACACCTGTCATCACAATGCTCCGTGCTCTTTGTCACCACAATGCTCCATGACCACTGTCATCACCATGCCCCATGACCCCAGTCATCACAATGCTCCATAGCACTTGTCATCACAATGCTCCATTATCCCTGTCATCACAATGTTCCATGACTCTTGTCATCAAAATGCCTCATGATCCTTTTACTCACAATGCTCCATGACTCCTTTCATCACATGCTCCATGATACTTGTCATTACACTGTCCCATGACCTTTTTCATAACAATGCTCCATGATACCAGTCATCACAATAATCCATGACCATTTTCGTCACAATGCTCCATGCCCCTTTCAACACAATGCTCCATGACAACTGTCACCACAATGCTCCATGGCCTTTGTCATCACAATTATACATGGCCCCTGTAATCACAGTGCTCCATGACCCCTTTCATCACAATGCTCCATGATCACTGTCATCACAATGCCACATGAGCCCTGTCATCACATTGCTCCATGGCCCCTGTCATTACAATGCTCCATGACCACTGTCATCACAATGTTCCATGATGGCTGTAATCACAATGACCCATGACACCTTTCCTCAGAAGGCTCCAGTACACCTGTCATCACAATGCTCCAATGCCCGTCTCATCACAAAGTTCCATGATCCCTGTCAGCACAACGTTACAGGACAATTGTCATCACAATGCTCCACGAAAACTGTCATCACAATGTTGCCTGCCCATGTCATCAAAATGCTCCATGTCCCCTGTAATCACAATGTTCCATTACACCTGTCATCACAATGTTCCCTGCCCATGTCATCACAATGCTCCATTACCAATGAAATCAAAATGTTCGCCTGCCCTTGTCATCAAAATGCTCCATGGCCCCTTTAATCACAATGCTCCATGAACACTGTCATCACAATGTTCCATGACAGTTGTCATCACAATGCTCCATGACCCCTGTAATCACAATGCTCCATGCCCTTGTCATCACAATGCTCCAGAACTCTTGTCATCATAATGATGAATGCCCGTGTCATCACAAAGCTCCATGATACTTGTCATCACAATGTTCCATGGCCTTGTCATCACTATACTCCATGGCCCCCGTCATCACAGTGCTCCATGATACCTTTCATCACAATTCTAGATGACCACTGTCATCACAATGCCCCAAGACACATGTCATCACAATTCGCCATGGCCCTTGTCATCACAATGCTCCATGACCCGTGGCATCACAATGGTCCAGGACACTTGTCATCACAATGATCCATGACCACTTACATCACAATGCTCCTTGACTCCCGTCATCACAATGCTCCATAGCCTATGCATTCGCAATGCTACATGGTCCCTGTAATCACATTGCTCCATGATCCATTTCATCCCAGTGCTCTATGACCACTGTCATCACCATGCCCCATTATACCTGTCATCACAAAGTTCCATGGCCCCTGTCAGCACAATGTTCCATGACAGATTTTATCACTATCCTCCATGGTCCCTGTAATCACAATGCTCCATCCCCTTGTCAACGCAATGCTCCAGAACTCTTGTCATCATAATGCTCCATGCCCGCCTCATCACAATGCTCCATGACACTTGTCCTCACAATGCTCCATGGCCTTTGTCATCGCAATGCTCCATGGCCCCTGTTATCACAGTGCTCCATGTTACCTTTCATCACAATTCTAGATGACCATTGTCATCACAATGCCCCATGACACCTGTCATCACTATTCGCCATGGCACTTGTCATCACAATGCTCCATGATCCCTGTCATCATAATGTTCGATGACACTTGTCGTCACGGTGCTCCATGACCCCTGTCATCACAATATTCACTGCCCATGTAATCACAATGCTCCTGGTCCCCTGTAATCACAATGCTCCATAGCCTTAACATCACAATGCTCCAGAACTCTTGTCATCATTATGCCCCATGCCCATGTCATCACAATGCTCCTTGACCCCTGTCATCACAATGCTCCATGGCCTATGTATTCACAATGCTCCATGGCCCCTGTAGTCACATTGCTCCATGATCCTTTTCATCACAATGCTCTATGACCACTGTCATCACAATGCCACATGACACCTGTCATTACAATGCTCTATGGCCCCTGTCAGCACAATGTTCCATGGCAGATATCATCACAATGATCCATGACCGCTGTCATCACAATGTTCCCTGCCCTTGTCATCTCAATGATCCCTGGCCCCTGTTATCACAATGCCCCATACCCTTGTCATCGCAATGCTCCAGATCACTTCTCATCATAATGCTCCATGCCCATGTCATCAAAATGCTCCATGGCCCCTGTCATCACAGTGCTCCGTGATACCTTTCATCGTAATGATAGATGACCACTGTCATCACAATGCTCCATGACACCTGTCATCAGATTTGGCCATGGCCCTTATCATCACAATGCTCCCGGACACTTGTCTTCACAATGTTCCATGGCGCATTTCATCACAATGCTCCATGACCACTTTCATCAAATTGCTCCATGATGCCTGTCCTCACAATGCTCCATGGCCTTTGTCATCAAAATTCTACATGGCCCCTGTAATAACAGTGCTTCAGGACAACATTTATCACAATGCTCCATGACCACTCTCATCACCATGCCAGATAAGACCTTTCATGACAATGCTCCATGACCCCTGTCCTCACAATGCCCCGAAACCCTTGTCATCACAATATTCCATGATCCGTGTAATCACGATGATCCATGAACCATTTCTGTACAATGCTCCAGTACCCCGTTCATTAAAATGCTCCATGGCACGTGTCATCAGAATGCTCCAGGAACCCTTCCATCACAATAATCCATGACCCGTTTCCTCACAATTCTCCAGGACCGCTTTCATCACAATGCTCCATTTCCTTGTCATCTCAATTCTTCATGGCCCCTGTCATCACAATGATCCATGCCCTTGTCATCAAAATGCTCCAGAACTCTTGTCATCACTATGCTCCATGCCCATGTCATCACAATGCTGCATGACCCCTGTCATCACAATGATACATGACCACTGTCATCGCAATGCCACATGAACCCTGTCATCACATTGCTCCATGATCCCTGTCATTACAATGCTCCATGACCACTGTCATCACAATGTTCCATGATCGCTGTAATCACAATGACCCATGACACCTTTCCTCAGAAGGCTCCATTACGCCTGTCATCAGAATGCTCCAATGCCCATCTCATCACAATGCTCCATGATCCGTGACAGCACAACGTTACAGGACAATTGTCATCACAATGCTCCATGACAACTGTCATCACAATGTTGCCTGCCCATGTCATCAAAATGCTCCATGTCCCCTGTAATCACAATGTTCCATTACATCTGTCATCACAATGTTCCCTGCCCATGTCATCACAATGCTTCATTACCCATGTCATCGTAGTGATCCATGACCCCTTTCATCACAATGCTCCATGACACCTGTCATCACAATGCTCCGTGCTCTTTGTCACCACAATGCTCCATGACCACTGTCATCACCATGCCCCATGACCCCAGTCATCACAATGCTCCATAGCACTTGTCATCACAATGCTCCATTATCCCTGTCATCACAATGTTCCATGACTCTTGTCATCAAAATGCCTCATGATCCTTTTACTCACAATGCTCCATGACTCCTTTCATCACATGCTCCATGATACTTGTCATTACACTGTCCCATGACCTTTTTCATAACAATGCTCCATGATACCAGTCATCACAATAATCCATGACCATTTTCGTCACAATGCTCCATGCCCCTTTCAACACAATGCTCCATGACAACTGTCACCACAATGCTCCATGGCCTTTGTCTTCACAATTATACTTGGCCCCTGTAATCACAGTGCTCCATGACCCCTTTCATCACAATGCTCCATGATCACTGTCATCACAATGCCACATGAGCCCTGTCATCACATTGCTCCATGGCCCCTGTCATTACAATGCTCCATGACCACTGTCATCACAATGTTCCATGATGGCTGTAATCACAATGACCCATGACACCTTTCCTCAGAAGGCTCCAGTACACCTGTCATCACAATGCTCCAATGCCCGTCTCATCACAAAGTTCCATGATCCCTGTCAGCACAACGTTACAGGACAATTGTCATCACAATGCTCCATGACAACTGTCATCACAATGTTGCCTGCCAATGTCATCAAAATGCTCCATGTCCCCTGTAATCACAATGTTCCATTACACCTGTCATCACAATGTTCCCTGCCCATGTCATCACAATGCTCCATTACCAATGAAATCAAAATGTTCGCCTGCCCTTGTCATCAAAATGCTCCATGGCCCCTTTAATCACAATGCTCCATGAACACTGTCATCACAATGTTCCATGACAGTTGTCATCACAATGCTCCATGACCCCTGTAATCACAATGCTCCATGCCCTTGTCATCACAATGCTCCAGAACTCTTGTCATCATAATGATGAATGCCCGTGTCATCACAAAGCTCCATGATACTTGTCATCACAATGTTCCATGGCCTTGTCATCACTATACTCCATGGCCCCCGTCATCACAGTGCTCCATGATACCTTTCATCACAATTCTAGATGACCACTGTCATCACAATGCCCCAAGACACATGTCATCACAATTCGCCATGGCCCTTGTCATCACAATGCTCCATGACCCGTGGCATCACAATGGTCCAGGACACTTGTCATCACAATGATCCATGACCACTTACATCACAATGCTCCTTGACTCCCGTCATCACAATGCTCCATAGCCTATGCATTCGCAATGCTACATGGTCCCTGTAATCACATTGCTCCATGATCCATTTCATCCCAGTGCTCTATGACCACTGTCATCACCATGCCCCATTATACCTGTCATCACAAAGTTCCATGGCCCCTGTCAGCACAATGTTCCATGACAGATGTCATCACTATCCTCCATGGTCCCTGTAATCACAATGCTCCATCCCCTTGTCAACGCAATGCTCCAGAACTCTTGTCATCATAATGCTCCATGCCCGCCTCATCACAATGCTCCATGACACTTGTCCTCACAATGCTCCATGGCCTTTGTCATCGCAATGCTCCATGGCCCCTGTTATCACAGTGCTCCATGTTACCTTTCATCACAATTCTAGATGACCATTGTCATCACAATGCCCCATGACACCTGTCATCACTATTCGCCATGGCACTTGTCATCACAATGCTCCATGATCCCTGTCATCATAATGTTCGATGACACTTGTCATCACGGTGCTCCATGACCCCTGTCATCACAATATTCACTGCCCATGTAATCACAATGCTCCTGGTCCCCTGTAATCACAATGCTCCATAGCCTTAACATCACAATGCTCCAGAACTCTTGTCATCATTATGCCCCATGCCCATGTCATC
The DNA here is from genome assembly GCF_028023285.1 of Balaenoptera ricei. Lineage (NCBI taxonomy): Eukaryota > Metazoa > Chordata > Mammalia > Artiodactyla > Balaenopteridae > Balaenoptera > Balaenoptera ricei. The sequence goes on from NW_026777686.1 coordinate 211,053, forward strand.
ACAATGCTCCTTGACCCCTGTCATCACAATGCTCCATGGCCTATGTATTCACAATGCTCCATGGCCCCTGTAGTCACATTGCTCCATGATCCTTTTCATCACAATGCTCTATGACCACTGTCATCACAATGCCACATGACACCTGTCATTACAATGCTCTATGGCCCCTGTCAGCACAATGTTCCATGGCAGATATCATCACAATGATCCATGACCGCTGTCATCACAATGTTCCCTGCCCTTGTCATCTCAATGATCCCTGGCCCCTGTAATCACAGTGCCCCATACCCTTGTCATCGCAATGCTCCAGATCACTTCTCATCATAATGCTCCATGCCCATGTCATCACAATGCTCCATGGCCCCTGTCATCACAGTGCTCCGTGATACCTTTCATCGTAATGATAGATGACCACTGTCATCACAATGCTCCATGACACCTGTCATCAGATTTGGCCATGGCCCTTATCATCACAATGCTCCAGGACACTTGTCTTCACAATGTTCCATGGCGCATTTCATCACAATGCTCCATGACCACTTTCATCAAATTGCTCCATGATGCCTGTCCTCACAATGCTCCATGGCCTTTGTCATCAAAATTCTACATGGCCCCTGTAATAACAGTGCTTCAGGACAACATTTATCACAATGCTCCATGACCACTCTCATCACCATGCCAGATAAGACCTTTCATGACAATGCTCCATGGCCCTTGTCATCACAATATTCTATGACTTCTGTCATCACAATGCTCCATGCCCCTGTCATCACAATGCCCCATCACCCCTGCTATTACAATGCTCCATGACCCCTGTCCTCACAATGCCCCGAAACCCTTGTCATCACAATATTCCATGATCCGTGTAATCACGATGATCCATGAACCATTTCTGTACAATGCTCCAGTACCCCGTTCATTAAAATGCTCCATGGCACGTGTCATCAGAATGCTCCAGGAACCCTTCCATCACAATAATCCATGACCCGTTTCCTCACAATTCTCCAGGACCGCTTTCATCACAATGCTCCATTTCCTTGTCATCTCAATTCTTCATGGCCCCTGTCATCACAATGATCCATGCCCTTGTCATCAAAATGCTCCAGAACTCTTGTCATCACTATGCTCCATGCCCATGTCATCACAATGCTGCATGACCCCTGTCATCACAATGATACATGACCACTGTCATCGCAATGCCACATGAACCCTGTCATCACATTGCTCCATGATCCCTGTCATTACAATGCTCCATGACCACTGTCATCACAATGTTCCATGATCGCTGTAATCACAATGACCCATGACACCTTTCCTCAGAAGGCTCCATTACGCCTGTCATCAGAATGCTCCAATGCCCATCTCATCACAATGCTCCATGATCCGTGACAGCACAACGTTACAGGACAATTGTCATCACAATGCTCCATGACAACTGTCATCACAATGTTGCCTGCCCATGTCATCAAAATGCTCCATGTCCCCTGTAATCACAATGTTCCATTACATCTGTCATCACAATGTTCCCTGCCCATGTCATCACAATGCTTCATTACCCATGTCATCGTAGTGATCCATGACCCCTTTCATCACAATGCTCCATGACACCTGTCATCACAATGCTCCGTGCTCTTTGTCACCACAATGCTCCATGACCACTGTCATCACCATGCCCCATGACCCCAGTCATCACAATGCTCCATAGCACTTGTCATCACAATGCTCCATTATCCCTGTCATCACAATGTTCCATGACTCTTGTCATCAAAATGCCTCATGATCCTTTTACTCACAATGCTCCATGACTCCTTTCATCACATGCTCCATGATACTTGTCATTACACTGTCCCATGACCTTTTTCATAACAATGCTCCATGATACCAGTCATCACAATAATCCATGACCATTTTCGTCACAATGCTCCATGCCCCTTTCAACACAATGCTCCATGACAACTGTCACCACAATGCTCCATGGCCTTTGTCATCACAATTATACATGGCCCCTGTAATCACAGTGCTCCATGACCCCTTTCATCACAATGCTCCATGATCACTGTCATCACAATGCCACATGAGCCCTGTCATCACATTGCTCCATGGCCCCTGTCATTACAATGCTCCATGACCACTGTCATCACAATGTTCCATGATGGCTGTAATCACAATGACCCATGACACCTTTCCTCAGAAGGCTCCAGTACACCTGTCATCACAATGCTCCAATGCCCGTCTCATCACAAAGTTCCATGATCCCTGTCAGCACAACGTTACAGGACAATTGTCATCACAATGCTCCACGAAAACTGTCATCACAATGTTGCCTGCCCATGTCATCAAAATGCTCCATGTCCCCTGTAATCACAATGTTCCATTACACCTGTCATCACAATGTTCCCTGCCCATGTCATCACAATGCTCCATTACCAATGAAATCAAAATGTTCGCCTGCCCTTGTCATCAAAATGCTCCATGGCCCCTTTAATCACAATGCTCCATGAACACTGTCATCACAATGTTCCATGACAGTTGTCATCACAATGCTCCATGACCCCTGTAATCACAATGCTCCATGCCCTTGTCATCACAATGCTCCAGAACTCTTGTCATCATAATGATGAATGCCCGTGTCATCACAAAGCTCCATGATACTTGTCATCACAATGTTCCATGGCCTTGTCATCACTATACTCCATGGCCCCCGTCATCACAGTGCTCCATGATACCTTTCATCACAATTCTAGATGACCACTGTCATCACAATGCCCCAAGACACATGTCATCACAATTCGCCATGGCCCTTGTCATCACAATGCTCCATGACCCGTGGCATCACAATGGTCCAGGACACTTGTCATCACAATGATCCATGACCACTTACATCACAATGCTCCTTGACTCCCGTCATCACAATGCTCCATAGCCTATGCATTCGCAATGCTACATGGTCCCTGTAATCACATTGCTCCATGATCCATTTCATCCCAGTGCTCTATGACCACTGTCATCACCATGCCCCATTATACCTGTCATCACAAAGTTCCATGGCCCCTGTCAGCACAATGTTCCATGACAGATGTCATCACTATCCTCCATGGTCCCTGTAATCACAATGCTCCATCCCCTTGTCAACGCAATGCTCCAGAACTCTTGTCATCATAATGCTCCATGCCCGCCTCATCACAATGCTCCATGACACTTGTCCTCACAATGCTCCATGGCCTTTGTCATCGCAATGCTCCATGGCCCCTGTTATCACAGTGCTCCATGTTACCCTTCATCACAATTCTAGATGACCATTGTCATCACAATGCCCCATGACACCTGTCATCACTATTCGCCATGGCACTTGTCATCACAATGCTCCATGATCCCTGTCATCATAATGTTCGATGACACTTGTCGTCACGGTGCTCCATGACCCCTGTCATCACAATATTCACTGCCCATGTAATCACAATGCTCCTGGTCCCCTGTAATCACAATGCTCCATAGCCTTAACATCACAATGCTCCAGAACTCTTGTCATCATTATGCCCCATGCCCATGTCATCACAATGCTCCTTGACCCCTGTCATCACAATGCTCCATGGCCTATGTATTCACAATGCTCCATGGCCCCTGTAGTCACATTGCTCCATGATCCTTTTCATCACAATGCTCTATGACCACTGTCATCACAATGCCACATGACACCTGTCATTACAATGCTCTATGGCCCCTGTCAGCACAATGTTCCATGGCAGATATCATCACAATGATCCATGACCGCTGTCATCACAATGTTCCCTGCCCTTGTCATCTCAATGATCCCTGGCCCCTGTAATCACAATGCCCCATACCCTTGTCATCGCAATGCTCCAGATCACTTCTCATCATAATGCTCCATGCCCATGTCATCACAATGCTCCATGGCCCCTGTCATCACAGTGCTCCGTGATACCTTTCATCGTAATGATAGATGACCACTGTCATCACAATGCTCCATGACACCTGTCATCAGATTTGGCCATGGCCCTTATCATCACAATGCTCCAGGACACTTGTCTTCACAATGTTCCATGGCGCATTTCATCACAATGCTCCATGACCACTTTCATCAAATTGCTCCATGATGCCTGTCCTCACAATGCTCCATGGCCTTTGTCATCAAAATTCTACATGGCCCTTGTAATAACAGTGCTTCAGGACAACATTTATCACAATGCTCCATGACCACTCTCATCACCATGCCAGATAAGACCTTTCATGACAATGCTCCATGGCCCTTGTCATCACAATATTCTATGACTTCTGTCATCACAATGCTCCATGCCCCTGTCATCACAATGCCCCATCACCCCTGCTATTACAATGCTCCATGACCCCTGTCCTCACAATGCCCCGAAACCCTTGTCATCACAATATTCCATGATCCGTGTAATCACGATGATCCATGAACCATTTCTGTACAATGCTCCAGTACCCCGTTCATTAAAATGCTCCATGGCACGTGTCATCAGAATGCTCCAGGAACCCTTCCATCACAATAATCCATGACCCGTTTCCTCACAATTCTCCAGGACCGCTTTCATCACAATGCTCCATTTCCTTGTCATCTCAATTCTTCATGGCCCCTGTCATCACAATGATCCATGCCCTTGTCATCAAAATGCTCCAGAACTCTTGTCATCACTATGCTCCATGCCCATGTCATCACAATGCTGCATGACCCCTGTCATCACAATGATACATGACCACTGTCATCGCAATGCCACATGAACCCTGTCATCACATTGCTCCATGATCCCTGTCATTACAATGCTCCATGACCACTGTCATCACAATGTTCCATGATCGCTGTAATCACAATGACCCATGACACCTTTCCTCAGAAGGCTCCATTACGCCTGTCATCAGAATGCTCCAATGCCCATCTCATCACAATGCTCCATGATCCGTGACAGCACAACGTTACAGGACAATTGTCATCACAATGCTCCATGACAACTGTCATCACAATGTTGCCTGCCCATGTCATCAAAATGCTCCATGTCCCCTGTAATCACAATGTTCCATTACACCTGTCATCACAATGTTCCCTGCCCATGCCATCACAATGCTCCATTACCCATGTCATCGTAGTGATCCATGACCCCTTTCATCACAATGCTCCATGACACCTGTCATCACAATGCTCCGTGCTCTTTGTCACCACAATGCTCCATGACCACTGTCATCACCATGCCCCATGACCCCAGTCATCACAATGCTCCATAGCACTTGTCATCACAATGCTCCATTATCCCTGTCATCACAATGTTCCATGACTCTTGTCATCAAAATGCCTCATGATCCTTTTACTCACAATGCTCCATGACTCCTTTCATCACATGCTCCATGATACTTGTCATTACACTGTCCCATGACCTTTTTCATAACAATGCTCCATGATACCAGTCATCACAATAATCCATGACCATTTTCGTCACAATGCTCCATGCCCCTTTCAACACAATGCTCCATGACAACTGTCACCACAATGCTCCATGGCCTTTGTCATCACAATTATACATGGCCCCTGTAATCACAGTGCTCCATGACCCCTTTCATCACAATGCTCCATGATCACTGTCATCACAATGCCACATGAGCCCTGTCATCACATTGCTCCATGGCCCCTGTCATTACAATGCTCCATGACCACTGTCATCACAATGTTCCATGATGGCTGTAATCACAATGACCCATGACACCTTTCCTCAGAAGGCTCCAGTACACCTGTCATCACAATGCTCCAATGCCCGTCTCATCACAAAGTTCCATGATCCCTGTCAGCACAACGTTACAGGACAATTGTCATCACAATGCTCCACGAAAACTGTCATCACAATGTTGCCTGCCCATGTCATCAAAATGCTCCATGTCCCCTGTAATCACAATGTTCCATTACACCTGTCATCACAATGTTCCCTGCCCATGTCATCACAATGCTCCATTACCAATGAAATCAAAATGTTCGCCTGCCCTTGTCATCAAAATGCTCCATGGCCCCTTTAATCACAATGCTCCATGAACACTGTCATCACAATGTTCCATGACAGTTGTCATCACAATGCTCCATGACCCCTGTAATCACAATGCTCCATGCCCTTGTCATCACAATGCTCCAGAACTCTTGTCATCATAATGATGAATGCCCGTGTCATCACAAAGCTCCATGATACTTGTCATCACAATGTTCCATGGCCTTGTCATCACTATACTCCATGGCCCCCGTCATCACAGTGCTCCATGATACCTTTCATCACAATTCTAGATGACCACTGTCATCACAATGCCCCAAGACACATGTCATCACAATTCGCCATGGCCCTTGTCATCACAATGCTCCATGACCCGTGGCATCACAATGGTCCAGGACACTTGTCATCACAATGATCCATGACCACTTACATCACAATGCTCCTTGACTCCCGTCATCACAATGCTCCATAGCCTATGCATTCGCAATGCTACATGGTCCCTGTAATCACATTGCTCCATGATCCATTTCATCCCAGTGCTCTATGACCACTGTCATCACCATGCCCCATTATACCTGTCATCACAAAGTTCCATGGCCCCTGTCAGCACAATGTTCCATGACAGATGTCATCACTATCCTCCATGGTCCCTGTAATCACAATGCTCCATCCCCTTGTCAACGCAATGCTCCAGAACTCTTGTCATCATAATGCTCCATGCCCGCCTCATCACAATGCTCCATGACACTTGTCCTCACAATGCTCCATGGCCTTTGTCATCGCAATGCTCCATGGCCCCTGTTATCACAGTGCTCCATGTTACCCTTCATCACAATTCTAGATGACCATTGTCATCACAATGCCCCATGACACCTGTCATCACTATTCGCCATGGCACTTGTCATCACAATGCTCCATGATCCCTGTCATCATAATGTTCGATGACACTTGTCGTCACGGTGCTCCATGACCCCTGTCATCACAATATTCACTGCCCATGTAATCACAATGCTCCTGGTCCCCTGTAATCACAATGCTCCATAGCCTTAACATCACAATGCTCCAGAACTCTTGTCATCATTATGCCCCATGCCCATGTCATCACAATGCTCCTTGACCCCTGTCATCACAATGCTCCATGGCCTATGTATTCACAATGCTCCATGGCCCCTGTAGTCACATTGCTCCATGATCCTTTTCATCACAATGCTCTATGACCACTGTCATCACAATGCCACATGACACCTGTCATTACAATGCTCTATGGCCCCTGTCAGCACAATGTTCCATGGCAGATATCATCACAATGATCCATGACCGCTGTCATCACAATGTTCCCTGCCCTTGTCATCTCAATGATCCCTGGCCCCTGTAATCACAATGCCCCATACCCTTGTCATCGCAATGCTCCAGATCACTTCTCATCATAATGCTCCATGCCCATGTCATCACAATGCTCCATGGCCCCTGTCATCACAGTGCTCCGTGATACCTTTCATCGTAATGATAGATGACCACTGTCATCACAATGCTCCATGACACCTGTCATCAGATTTGGCCATGGCCCTTATCATCACAATGCTCCAGGACACTTGTCTTCACAATGTTCCATGGCGCATTTCATCACAATGCTCCATGACCACTTTCATCAAATTGCTCCATGATGCCTGTCCTCACAATGCTCCATGGCCTTTGTCATCAAAATTCTACATGGCCCTTGTAATAACAGTGCTTCAGGACAACATTTATCACAATGCTCCATGACCACTCTCATCACCATGCCAGATAAGACCTTTCATGACAATGCTCCATGGCCCTTGTCATCACAATATTCTATGACTTCTGTCATCACAATGCTCCATGCCCCTGTCATCACAATGCCCCATCACCCCTGCTATTACAATGCTCCATGACCCCTGTCCTCACAATGCCCCGAAACCCTTGTCATCACAATATTCCATGATCCGTGTAATCACGATGATCCATGAACCATTTCTGTACAATGCTCCAGTACCCCGTTCATTAAAATGCTCCATGGCACGTGTCATCAGAATGCTCCAGGAACCCTTCCATCACAATAATCCATGACCCGTTTCCTCACAATTCTCCAGGACCGCTTTCATCACAATGCTCCATTTCCTTGTCATCTCAATTCTTCATGGCCCCTGTCATCACAATGATCCATGCCCTTGTCATCAAAATGCTCCAGAACTCTTGTCATCACTATGCTCCATGCCCATGTCATCACAATGCTGCATGACCCCTGTCATCACAATGATACATGACCACTGTCATCGCAATGCCACATGAACCCTGTCATCACATTGCTCCATGATCCCTGTCATTACAATGCTCCATGACCACTGTCATCACAATGTTCCATGATCGCTGTAATCACAATGACCCATGACACCTTTCCTCAGAAGGCTCCATTACGCCTGTCATCAGAATGCTCCAATGCCCATCTCATCACAATGCTCCATGATCCGTGACAGCACAACGTTACAGGACAATTGTCATCACAATGCTCCATGACAACTGTCATCACAATGTTGCCTGCCCATGTCATCAAAATGCTCCATGTCCCCTGTAATCACAATGTTCCATTACACCTGTCATCACAATGTTCCCTGCCCATGCCATCACAATGCTCCATTACCCATGTCATCGTAGTGATCCATGACCCCTTTCATCACAATGCTCCATGACACCTGTCATCACAATGCTCCGTGCTCTTTGTCACCACAATGCTCCATGACCACTGTCATCACCATGCCCCATGACCCCAGTCATCACAATGCTCCATAGCACTTGTCATCACAATGCTCCATTATCCCTGTCATCACAATGTTCCATGACTCTTGTCATCAAAATGCCTCATGATCCTTTTACTCACAATGCTCCATGACTCCTTTCATCACATGCTCCATGATACTTGTCATTACACTGTCCCATGACCTTTTTCATAACAATGCTCCATGATACCAGTCATCACAATAATCCATGACCATTTTCGTCACAATGCTCCATGCCCCTTTCAACACAATGCTCCATGACAACTGTCACCACAATGCTCCATGGCCTTTGTCATCACAATTATACATGGCCCCTGTAATCACAGTGCTCCATGACCCCTTTCATCACAATGCTCCATGATCACTGTCATCACAATGCCACATGAGCCCTGTCATCACATTGCTCCATGGCCCCTGTCATTACAATGCTCCATGACCACTGTCATCACAATGTTCCATGATGGCTGTAATCACAATGACCCATGACACCTTTCCTCAGAAGGCTCCAGTACACCTGTCATCACAATGCTCCAATGCCCGTCTCATCACAAAGTTCCATGATCCCTGTCAGCACAACGTTACAGGACAATTGTCATCACAATGCTCCACGAAAACTGTCATCACAATGTTGCCTGCCCATGTCATCAAAATGCTCCATGTCCCCTGTAATCACAATGTTCCATTACACCTGTCATCACAATGTTCCCTGCCCATGTCATCACAATGCTCCATTACCAATGAAATCAAAATGTTCGCCTGCCCTTGTCATCAAAATGCTCCATGGCCCCTTTAATCACAATGCTCCATGAACACTGTCATCACAATGTTCCATGACAGTTGTCATCACAATGCTCCATGACCCCTGTAATCACAATGCTCCATGCCCTTGTCATCACAATGCTCCAGAACTCTTGTCATCATAATGATGAATGCCCGTGTCATCACAAAGCTCCATGATACTTGTCATCACAATGTTCCATGGCCTTGTCATCACTATACTCCATGGCCCCCGTCATCACAGTGCTCCATGATACCTTTCATCACAATTCTAGATGACCACTGTCATCACAATGCCCCAAGACACATGTCATCACAATTCGCCATGGCCCTTGTCATCACAATGCTCCATGACCCGTGGCATCACAATGGTCCAGGACACTTGTCATCACAATGATCCATGACCACTTACATCACAATGCTCCTTGACTCCCGTCATCACAATGCTCCATAGCCTATGCATTCGCAATGCTACATGGTCCCTGTAATCACATTGCTCCATGATCCATTTCATCCCAGTGCTCTATGACCACTGTCATCACCATGCCCCATTATACCTGTCATCACAAAGTTCCATGGCCCCTGTCAGCACAATGTTCCATGACAGATGTCATCACTATCCTCCATGGTCCCTGTAATCACAATGCTCCATCCCCTTGTCAACGCAATGCTCCAGAACTCTTGTCATCATAATGCTCCATGCCCGCCTCATCACAATGCTCCATGACACTTGTCCTCACAATGCTCCATGGCCTTTGTCATCGCAATGCTCCATGGCCCCTGTTATCACAGTGCTCCATGTTACCTTTCATCACAATTCTAGATGACCATTGTCATCACAATGCCCCATGACACCTGTCATCACTATTCGCCATGGCACTTGTCATCACAATGCTCCATGATCCCTGTCATCATAATGTTCGATGACACTTGTCGTCACGGTGCTCCATGACCCCTGTCATCACAATATTCACTGCCCATGTAATCACAATGCTCCTGGTCCCCTGTAATCACAATGCTCCATAGCCTTAACATCACAATGCTCCAGAACTCTTGTCATCATTATGCCCCATGCCCATGTCATCACAATGCTCCTTGACCCCTGTCATCACAATGCTCCATGGCCTATGTATTCACAATGCTCCATGGCCCCTGTAGTCACATTGCTCCATGATCCTTTTCATCACAATGCTCTATGACCACTGTCATCACAATGCCACATGACACCTGTCATTACAATGCTCTATGGCCCCTGTCAGCACAATGTTCCATGGCAGATATCATCACAATGATCCATGACCGCTGTCATCACAATGTTCCCTGCCCTTGTCATCTCAATGATCCCTGGCCCCTGTAATCACAATGCCCCATACCCTTGTCATCGCAATGCTCCAGATCACTTCTCATCATAATGCTCCATGCCCATGTCATCACAATGCTCCATGGCCCCTGTCATCACAGTGCTCCGTGATACCTTTCATCGTAATGATAGATGACCACTGTCATCACAATGCTCCATGACACCTGTCATCAGATTTGGCCATGGCCCTTATCATCACAATGCTCCAGGACACTTGTCTTCACAATGTTCCATGGCGCATTTCATCACAATGCTCCATGACCACTTTCATCAAATTGCTCCATGATGCCTGTCCTCACAATGCTCCATGGCCTTTGTCATCAAAATTCTACATGGCCCCTGTAATAACAGTGCTTCAGGACAACATTTATCACAATGCTCCATGACCACTCTCATCACCATGCCAGATAAGACCTTTCATGACAATGCTCCATGGCCCTTGTCATCACAATATTCTATGACTTCTGTCATCACAATGCTCCATGCCCCTGTCATCACAATGCCCCATCACCCCTGCTATTACAATGCTCCATGACCCCTGTCCTCACAATGCCCCGAAACCCTTGTCATCACAATATTCCATGATCCGTGTAATCACGATGATCCATGAACCATTTCTGTACAATGCTCCAGTACCCCGTTCATTAAAATGCTCCATGGCACGTGTCATCAGAATGCTCCAGGAACCCTTCCATCACAATAATCCATGACCCGTTTCCTCACAATTCTCCAGGACCGCTTTCATCACAATGCTCCATTTCCTTGTCATCTCAATTCTTCATGGCCCCTGTCATCACAATGATCCATGCCCTTGTCATCAAAATGCTCCAGAACTCTTGTCATCACTATGCTCCATGCCCATGTCATCACAATGCTGCATGACCCCTGTCATCACAATGATACATGACCACTGTCATCGCAATGCCACATGAACCCTGTCATCACATTGCTCCATGATCCCTGTCATTACAATGCTCCATGACCACTGTCATCACAATGTTCCATGATCGCTGTAATCACAATGACCCATGACACCTTTCCTCAGAAGGCTCCATTACGCCTGTCATCAGAATGCTCCAATGCCCATCTCATCACAATGCTCCATGATCCGTGACAGCACAACGTTACAGGACAATTGTCATCACAATGCTCCATGACAACTGTCATCACAATGTTGCCTGCCCATGTCATCAAAATGCTCCATGTCCCCTGTAATCACAATGTTCCATTACATCTGTCATCACAATGTTCCCTGCCCATGTCATCACAATGCTTCATTACCCATGTCATCGTAGTGATCCATGACCCCTTTCATCACAATACTCCATGACACCTGTCATCACAATGCTCCGTGCTCTTTGTCACCACAATGCTCCATGACCACTGTCATCACCATGCCCCATGACCCCAGTCATCACAATGCTCCATAGCACTTGTCATCACAATGCTCCATTATCCCTGTCATCACAATGTTCCATGACTCTTGTCATCAAAATGCCTCATGATCCTTTTACTCACAATGCTCCATGACTCCTTTCATCACATGCTCCATGATACTTGTCATTACACTGTCCCATGACCTTTTTCATAACAATGCTCCATGATACCAGTCATCACAATAATCCATGACCATTTTCGTCACAATGCTCCATGCCCCTTTCAACACAATGCTCCATGACAACTGTCACCACAATGCTCCATGGCCTTTGTCATCACAATTATACATGGCCCCTGTAATCACAGTGCTCCATGACCCCTTTCATCACAATGCTCCATGATCACTGTCATCACAATGCCACATGAGCCCTGTCATCACATTGCTCCATGGCCCCTGTCATTACAATGCTCCATGACCACTGTCATCACAATGTTCCATGATGGCTGTAATCACAATGACCCATGACACCTTTCCTCAGAAGGCTCCAGTACACCTGTCATCACAATGCTCCAATGCCCGTCTCATCACAAAGTTCCATGATCCCTGTCAGCACAACGTTACAGGACAATTGTCATCACAATGCTCCACGAAAACTGTCATCACAATGTTGCCTGCCCATGTCATCAAAATGCTCCATGTCCCCTGTAATCACAATGTTCCATTACACCTGTCATCACAATGTTCCCTGCCCATGTCATCACAATGCTCCATTACCAATGAAATCAAAATGTTCGCCTGCCCTTGTCATCAAAATGCTCCATGGCCCCTTTAATCACAATGCTCCATGAACACTGTCATCACAATGTTCCATGACAGTTGTCATCACAATGCTCCATGACCCCTGTAATCACAATGCTCCATGCCCTTGTCATCACAATGCTCCAGAACTCTTGTCATCATAATGATGAATGCCCGTGTCATCACAAAGCTCCATGATACTTGTCATCACAATGTTCCATGGCCTTGTCATCACTATACTCCATGGCCCCCGTCATCACAGTGCTCCATGATACCTTTCATCACAATTCTAGATGACCACTGTCATCACAATGCCCCAAGACACATGTCATCACAATTCGCCATGGCCCTTGTCATCACAATGCTCCATGACCCGTGGCATCACAATGGTCCAGGACACTTGTCATCACAATGATCCATGACCACTTACATCACAATGCTCCTTGACTCCCGTCATCACAATGCTCCATAGCCTATGCATTCGCAATGCTACATGGTCCCTGTAATCACATTGCTCCATGATCCATTTCATCCCAGTGCTCTATGACCACTGTCATCACCATGCCCCATTATACCTGTCATCACAAAGTTCCATGGCCCCTGTCAGCACAATGTTCCATGACAGATGTCATCACTATCCTCCATGGTCCCTGTAATCACAATGCTCGATCCCCTTGTCAACGCAATGCTCCAGAACTCTTGTCATCATAATGCTCCATGCCCGCCTCATCACAATGCTCCATGACACTTGTCCTCACAATGCTCCATGGCCTTTGTCATCGCAATGCTCCATGGCCCCTGTTATCACAGTGCTCCATGTTACCCTTCATCACAATTCTAGATGACCATTGTCATCACAATGCCCCATGACACCTGTCATCACTATTCGCCATGGCACTTGTCATCACAATGCTCCATGATCCCTGTCATCATAATGTTCGATGACACTTGTCGTCACGGTGCTCCATGACCCCTGTCATCACAATATTCACTGCCCATGTAATCACAATGCTCCTGGTCCCCTGTAATCACAATGCTCCATAGCCTTAACATCACAATGCTCCAGAACTCTTGTCATCATTATGCCCCATGCCCATGTCATCACAATGCTCCTTGACCCCTGTCATCACAATGCTCCATGGCCTATGTATTCACAATGCTCCATGGCCCCTGTAGTCACATTGCTCCATGATCCTTTTCATCACAATGCTCTATGACCACTGTCATCACAATGCCACATGACACCTGTCATTACAATGCTCTATGGCCCCTGTCAGCACAATGTTCCATGGCAGATATCATCACAATGATCCATGACCGCTGTCATCACAATGTTCCCTGCCCTTGTCATCTCAATGATCCCTGGCCCCTGTAATCACAATGCCCCATACCCTTGTCATCGCAATGCTCCAGATCACTTCTCATCATAATGCTCCATGCCCATGTCATCACAATGCTCCATGGCCCCTGTCATCACAGTGCTCCGTGATACCTTTCATCGTAATGATAGATGACCACTGTCATCACAATGCTCCATGACACCTGTCATCAGATTTGGCCATGGCCCTTATCATCACAATGCTCCAGGACACTTGTCTTCACAATGTTCCATGGCGCATTTCATCACAATGCTCCATGACCACTTTCATCAAATTGCTCCATGATGCCTGTCCTCACAATGCTCCATGGCCTTTGTCATCAAAATTCTACATGGCCCTTGTAATAACAGTGCTTCAGGACAACATTTATCACAATGCTCCATGACCACTCTCATCACCATGCCAGATAAGACCTTTCATGACAATGCTCCATGGCCCTTGTCATCACAATATTCTATGACTTCTGTCATCACAATGCTCCATGCCCCTGTCATCACAATGCCCCATCACCCCTGCTATTACAATGCTCCATGACCCCTGTCCTCACAATGCCCCGAAACCCTTGTCATCACAATATTCCATGATCCGTGTAATCACGATGATCCATGAACCATTTCTGTACAATGCTCCAGTACCCCGTTCATTAAAATGCTCCATGGCACGTGTCATCAGAATGCTCCAGGAACCCTTCCATCACAATAATCCATGACCCGTTTCCTCACAATTCTCCAGGACCGCTTTCATCACAATGCTCCATTTCCTTGTCATCTCAATTCTTCATGGCCCCTGTCATCACAATGATCCATGCCCTTGTCATCAAAATGCTCCAGAACTCTTGTCATCACTATGCTCCATGCCCATGTCATCACAATGCTGCATGACCCCTGTCATCACAATGATACATGACCACTGTCATCGCAATGCCACATGAACCCTGTCATCACATTGCTCCATGATCCCTGTCATTACAATGCTCCATGACCACTGTCATCACAATGTTCCATGATCGCTGTAATCACAATGACCCATGACACCTTTCCTCAGAAGGCTCCATTACGCCTGTCATCAGAATGCTCCAATGCCCATCTCATCACAATGCTCCATGATCCGTGACAGCACAACGTTACAGGACAATTGTCATCACAATGCTCCATGACAACTGTCATCACAATGTTGCCTGCCCATGTCATCAAAATGCTCCATGTCCCCTGTAATCACAATGTTCCATTACACCTGTCATCACAATGTTCCCTGCCCATGCCATCACAATGCTCCATTACCCATGTCATCGTAGTGATCCATGACCCCTTTCATCACAATGCTCCATGACACCTGTCATCACAATGCTCCGTGCTCTTTGTCACCACAATGCTCCATGACCACTGTCATCACCATGCCCCATGACCCCAGTCATCACAATGCTCCATAGCACTTGTCATCACAATGCTCCATTATCCCTGTCATCACAATGTTCCATGACTCTTGTCATCAAAATGCCTCATGATCCTTTTACTCACAATGCTCCATGACTCCTTTCATCACATGCTCCATGATACTTGTCATTACACTGTCCCATGACCTTTTTCATAACAATGCTCCATGATACCAGTCATCACAATAATCCATGACCATTTTCGTCACAATGCTCCATGCCCCTTTCAACACAATGCTCCATGACAACTGTCACCACAATGCTCCATGGCCTTTGTCATCACAATTATACATGGCCCCTGTAATCACAGTGCTCCATGACCCCTTTCATCACAATGCTCCATGATCACTGTCATCACAATGCCACATGAGCCCTGTCATCACATTGCTCCATGGCCCCTGTCATTACAATGCTCCATGACCACTGTCATCACAATGTTCCATGATGGCTGTAATCACAATGACCCATGACACCTTTCCTCAGAAGGCTCCAGTACACCTGTCATCACAATGCTCCAATGCCCGTCTCATCACAAAGTTCCATGATCCCTGTCAGCACAACGTTACAGGACAATTGTCATCACAATGCTCCACGAAAACTGTCATCACAATGTTGCCTGCCCATGTCATCAAAATGCTCCATGTCCCCTGTAATCACAATGTTCCATTACACCTGTCATCACAATGTTCCCTGCCCATGTCATCACAATGCTCCATTACCAATGAAATCAAAATGTTCGCCTGCCCTTGTCATCAAAATGCTCCATGGCCCCTTTAATCACAATGCTCCATGAACACTGTCATCACAATGTTCCATGACAGTTGTCATCACAATGCTCCATGACCCCTGTAATCACAATGCTCCATGCCCTTGTCATCACAATGCTCCAGAACTCTTGTCATCATAATGATGAATGCCCGTGTCATCACAAAGCTCCATGATACTTGTCATCACAATGTTCCATGGCCTTGTCATCACTATACTCCATGGCCCCCGTCATCACAGTGCTCCATGATACCTTTCATCACAATTCTAGATGACCACTGTCATCACAATGCCCCAAGACACATGTCATCACAATTCGCCATGGCCCTTGTCATCACAATGCTCCATGACCCGTGGCATCACAATGGTCCAGGACACTTGTCATCACAATGATCCATGACCACTTACATCACAATGCTCCTTGACTCCCGTCATCACAATGCTCCATAGCCTATGCATTCGCAATGCTACATGGTCCCTGTAATCACATTGCTCCATGATCCATTTCATCCCAGTGCTCTATGACCACTGTCATCACCATGCCCCATTATACCTGTCATCACAAAGTTCCATGGCCCCTGTCAGCACAATGTTCCATGACAGATGTCATCACTATCCTCCATGGTCCCTGTAATCACAATGCTCCATCCCCTTGTCAACGCAATGCTCCAGAACTCTTGTCATCATAATGCTCCATGCCCGCCTCATCACAATGCTCCATGACACTTGTCCTCACAATGCTCCATGGCCTTTGTCATCGCAATGCTCCATGGCCCCTGTTATCACAGTGCTCCATGTTACCTTTCATCACAATTCTAGATGACCATTGTCATCACAATGCCCCATGACACCTGTCATCACTATTCGCCATGGCACTTGTCATCACAATGCTCCATGATCCCTGTCATCATAATGTTCGATGACACTTGTCGTCACGGTGCTCCATGACCCCTGTCATCACAATATTCACTGCCCATGTAATCACAATGCTCCTGGTCCCCTGTAATCACAATGCTCCATAGCCTTAACATCACAATGCTCCAGAACTCTTGTCATCATTATGCCCCATGCCCATGTCATCACAATGCTCCTTGACCCCTGTCATCACAATGCTCCATGGCCTATGTATTCACAATGCTCCATGGCCCCTGTAGTCACATTGCTCCATGATCCTTTTCATCACAATGCTCTATGACCACTGTCATCACAATGCCACATGACACCTGTCATTACAATGCTCTATGGCCCCTGTCAGCACAATGTTCCATGGCAGATATCATCACAATGATCCATGACCGCTGTCATCACAATGTTCCCTGCCCTTGTCATCTCAATGATCCCTGGCCCCTGTAATCACAATGCCCCATACCCTTGTCATCGCAATGCTCCAGATCACTTCTCATCATAATGCTCCATGCCCATGTCATCACAATGCTCCATGGCCCCTGTCATCACAGTGCTCCGTGATACCTTTCATCGTAATGATAGATGACCACTGTCATCACAATGCTCCATGACACCTGTCATCAGATTTGGCCATGGCCCTTATCATCACAATGCTCCAGGACACTTGTCTTCACAATGTTCCATGGCGCATTTCATCACAATGCTCCATGACCACTTTCATCAAATTGCTCCATGATGCCTGTCCTCACAATGCTCCATGGCCTTTGTCATCAAAATTCTACATGGCCCCTGTAATAACAGTGCTTCAGGACAACATTTATCACAATGCTCCATGACCACTCTCATCACCATGCCAGATAAGACCTTTCATGACAATGCTCCATGGCCCTTGTCATCACAATATTCTATGACTTCTGTCATCACAATGCTCCATGCCCCTGTCATCACAATGCCCCATCACCCCTGCTATTACAATGCTCCATGACCCCTGTCCTCACAATGCCCCGAAACCCTTGTCATCACAATATTCCATGATCCGTGTAATCACGATGATCCATGAACCATTTCTGTACAATGCTCCAGTACCCCGTTCATTAAAATGCTCCATGGCACGTGTCATCAGAATGCTCCAGGAACCCTTCCATCACAATAATCCATGACCCGTTTCCTCACAATTCTCCAGGACCACTTTCATCACAATGCTCCATTTCCTTGTCATCTCAATTCTTCATGGCCCCTGTCATCACAATGATCCATGCCCTTGTCATCAAAATGCTCCAGAACTCTTGTCATCACTATGCTCCATGCCCATGTCATCACAATGCTGCATGACCCCTGTCATCACAATGATACATGACCACTGTCATCGCAATGCCACATGAACCCTGTCATCACATTGCTCCATGATCCCTGTCATTACAATGCTCCATGACCACTGTCATCACAATGTTCCATGATCGCTGTAATCACAATGACCCATGACACCTTTCCTCAGAAGGCTCCATTACGCCTGTCATCAGAATGCTCCAATGCCCATCTCATCACAATGCTCCATGATCCGTGACAGCACAACGTTACAGGACAATTGTCATCACAATGCTCCATGACAACTCTCATCACAATGTTGCCTGCCCATGTCATCAAAATGCTCCATGTCCCCTGTAATCACAATGTTCCATTACACCTGTCATCACAATGTTCCCTGCCCATGTCATCACAATGCTCCATTACCCATGTCATCGTAGTGATCCATGACCCCTTTCATCACAATGCTCCATGACACCTGTCATCACAATGCTCCGTGCTCTTTGTCACCACAATGCTCCATGACCACTGTCATCACCATGCCCCATGACCCCAGTCATCACAATGCTCCATAGCACTTGTCATCACAATGCTCCATTATCCCTGTCATCACAATGTTCCATGACTCTTGTCATCAAAATGCCTCATGATCCTTTTACTCACAATGCTCCATGACTCCTTTCATCACATGCTCCATGATACTTGTCATTACACTGTCCCATGACCTTTTTCATAACAATGCTCCATGATACCAGTCATCACAATAATCCATGACCATTTTCGTCACAATGCTCCATGCCCCTTTCAACACAATGCTCCATGACAACTGTCACCACAATGCTCCATGGCCTTTGTCATCACAATTATACATGGCCCCTGTAATCACAGTGCTCCATGACCCCTTTCATCACAATGCTCCATGATCACTGTCATCACAATGCCACATGAGCCCTGTCATCACATTGCTCCATGGCCCCTGTCATTACAATGCTCCATGACCACTGTCATCACAATGTTCCATGATGGCTGTAATCACAATGACCCATGACACCTTTCCTCAGAAGGCTCCAGTACACCTGTCATCACAATGCTCCAATGCCCGTCTCATCACAAAGTTCCATGATCCCTGTCAGCACAACGTTACAGGACAATTGTCATCACAATGCTCCACGAAAACTGTCATCACAATGTTGCCTGCCCATGTCATCAAAATGCTCCATGTCCCCTGTAATCACAATGTTCCATTACACCTGTCATCACAATGTTCCCTGCCCATGTCATCACAATGCTCCATTACCAATGAAATCAAAATGTTCGCCTGCCCTTGTCATCAAAATGCTCCATGGCCCCTTTAATCACAATGCTCCATGAACACTGTCATCACAATGTTCCATGACAGTTGTCATCACAATGCTCCATGACCCCTGTAATCACAATGCTCCATGCCCTTGTCATCACAATGCTCCAGAACTCTTGTCATCATAATGATGAATGCCCGTGTCATCACAAAGCTCCATGATACTTGTCATCACAATGTTCCATGGCCTTGTCATCACTATACTCCATGGCCCCCGTCATCACAGTGCTCCATGATACCTTTCATCACAATTCTAGATGACCACTGTCATCACAATGCCCCAAGACACATGTCATCACAATTCGCCATGGCCCTTGTCATCACAATGCTCCATGACCCGTGGCATCACAATGGTCCAGGACACTTGTCATCACAATGATCCATGACCACTTACATCACAATGCTCCTTGACTCCCGTCATCACAATGCTCCATAGCCTATGCATTCGCAATGCTACATGGTCCCTGTAATCACATTGCTCCATGATCCATTTCATCCCAGTGCTCTATGACCACTGTCATCACCATGCCCCATTATACCTGTCATCACAAAGTTCCATGGCCCCTGTCAGCACAATGTTCCATGACAGATGTCATCACTATCCTCCATGGTCCCTGTAATCACAATGCTCCATCCCCTTGTCAACGCAATGCTCCAGAACTCTTGTCATCATAATGCTCCATGCCCGCCTCATCACAATGCTCCATGACACTTGTCCTCACAATGCTCCATGGCCTTTGTCATCGCAATGCTCCATGGCCCCTGTTATCACAGTGCTCCATGTTACCTTTCATCACAATTCTAGATGACCATTGTCATCACAATGCCCCATGACACCTGTCATCACTATTCGCCATGGCACTTGTCATCACAATGCTCCATGATCCCTGTCATCATAATGTTCGATGACACTTGTCGTCACGGTGCTCCATGACCCCTGTCATCACAATATTCACTGCCCATGTAATCACAATGCTCCTGGTCCCCTGTAATCACAATGCTCCATAGCCTTAACATCACAATGCTCCAGAACTCTTGTCATCATTATGCCCCATGCCCATGTCATCACAATGCTCCTTGACCCCTGTCATCACAATGCTCCATGGCCTATGTATTCACAATGCTCCATGGCCCCTGTAGTCACATTGCTCCATGATCCTTTTCATCACAATGCTCTATGACCACTGTCATCACAATGCCACATGACACCTGTCATTACAATGCTCTATGGCCCCTGTCAGCACAATGTTCCATGGCAGATATCATCACAATGATCCATGACCGCTGTCATCACAATGTTCCCTGCCCTTGTCATCTCAATGATCCCTGGCCCCTGTAATCACAATGCCCCATACCCTTGTCATCGCAATGCTCCAGATCACTTCTCATCATAATGCTCCATGCCCATGTCATCACAATGCTCCATGGCCCCTGTCATCACAGTGCTCCGTGATAACTTTCATCGTAATGATAGATGACCACTGTCATCACAATGCTCCATGACACCTGTCATCAGATTTGGCCATGGCCCTTATCATCACAATGCTCCAGGACACTTGTCTTCACAATGTTCCATGGCGCATTTCATCACAATGCTCCATGACCACTTTCATCAAATTGCTCCATGATGCCTGTCCTCACAATGCTCCATGGCCTTTGTCATCAAAATTCTACATGGCCCTTGTAATAACAGTGCTTCAGGACAACATTTATCACAATGCTCCATGACCACTCTCATCACCATGCCAGATAAGACCTTTCATGACAATGCTCCATGGCCCTTGTCATCACAATATTCTATGACTTCTGTCATCACAATGCTCCATGCCCCTGTCATCACAATGCCCCATCACCCCTGCTATTACAATGCTCCATGACCCCTGTCCTCACAATGCCCCGAAACCCTTGTCATCACAATATTCCATGATCCGTGTAATCACGATGATCCATGAACCATTTCTGTACAATGCTCCAGTACCCCGTTCATTAAAATGCTCCATGGCACGTGTCATCAGAATGCTCCAGGAACCCTTCCATCACAATAATCCATGACCCGTTTCCTCACAATTCTCCAGGACCGCTTTCATCACAATGCTCCATTTCCTTGTCATCTCAATTCTTCATGGCCCCTGTCATCACAATGATCCATGCCCTTGTCATCAAAATGCTCCAGAACTCTTGTCATCACTATGCTCCATGCCCATGTCATCACAATGCTGCATGACCCCTGTCATCACAATGATACATGACCACTGTCATCGCAATGCCACATGAACCCTGTCATCACATTGCTCCATGATCCCTGTCATTACAATGCTCCATGACCACTGTCATCACAATGTTCCATGATCGCTGTAATCACAATGACCCATGACACCTTTCCTCAGAAGGCTCCATTACGCCTGTCATCAGAATGCTCCAATGCCCATCTCATCACAATGCTCCATGATCCGTGACAGCACAACGTTACAGGACAATTGTCATCACAATGCTCCATGACAACTGTCATCACAATGTTGCCTGCCCATGTCATCAAAATGCTCCATGTCCCCTGTAATCACAATGTTCCATTACACCTGTCATCACAATGTTCCCTGCCCATGTCATCACAATGCTCCATTACCCATGTCATCGTAGTGATCCATGACCCCTTTCATCACAATGCTCCATGACACCTGTCATCACAATGCTCCGTGCTCTTTGTCACCACAATGCTCCATGACCACTGTCATCACCATGCCCCATGACCCCAGTCATCACAATGCTCCATAGCACTTGTCATCACAATGCTCCATTATCCCTGTCATCACAATGTTCCATGACTCTTGTCATCAAAATGCCTCATGATCCTTTTACTCACAATGCTCCATGACTCCTTTCATCACATGCTCCATGATACTTGTCATTACACTGTCCCATGACCTTTTTCATAACAATGCTCCATGATACCAGTCATCACAATAATCCATGACCATTTTCGTCACAATGCTCCATGCCCCTTTCAACACAATGCTCCATGACAACTGTCACCACAATGCTCCATGGCCTTTGTCATCACAATTATACATGGCCCCTGTAATCACAGTGCTCCATGACCCCTTTCATCACAATGCTCCATGATCACTGTCATCACAATGCCACATGAGCCCTGTCATCACATTGCTCCATGGCCCCTGTCATTACAATGCTCCATGACCACTGTCATCACAATGTTCCATGATGGCTGTAATCACAATGACCCATGACACCTTTCCTCAGAAGGCTCCAGTACACCTGTCATCACAATGCTCCAATGCCCGTCTCATCACAAAGTTCCATGATCCCTGTCAGCACAACGTTACAGGACAATTGTCATCACAATGCTCCACGAAAACTGTCATCACAATGTTGCCTGCCCATGTCATCAAAATGCTCCATGTCCCCTGTAATCACAATGTTCCATTACACCTGTCATCACAATGTTCCCTGCCCATGTCATCACAATGCTCCATTACCAATGAAATCAAAATGTTCGCCTGCCCTTGTCATCAAAATGCTCCATGGCCCCTTTAATCACAATGCTCCATGAACACTGTCATCACAATGTTCCATGACAGTTGTCATCACAATGCTCCATGACCCCTGTAATCACAATGCTCCATGCCCTTGTCATCACAATGCTCCAGAACTCTTGTCATCATAATGATGAATGCCCGTGTCATCACAAAGCTCCATGATACTTGTCATCACAATGTTCCATGGCCTTGTCATCACTATACTCCATGGCCCCCGTCATCACAGTGCTCCATGATACCTTTCATCACAATTCTAGATGACCACTGTCATCACAATGCCCCAAGACACATGTCATCACAATTCGCCATGGCCCTTGTCATCACAATGCTCCATGACCCGTGGCATCACAATGGTCCAGGACACTTGTCATCACAATGATCCATGACCACTTACATCACAATGCTCCTTGACTCCCGTCATCACAATGCTCCATAGCCTATGCATTCGCAATGCTACATGGTCCCTGTAATCACATTGCTCCATGATCCATTTCATCCCAGTGCTCTATGACCACTGTCATCACCATGCCCCATTATACCTGTCATCACAAAGTTCCATGGCCCCTGTCAGCACAATGTTCCATGACAGATGTCATCACTATCCTCCATGGTCCCTGTAATCACAATGCTCCATCCCCTTGTCAACGCAATGCTCCAGAACTCTTGTCATCATAATGCTCCATGCCCGCCTCATCACAATGCTCCATGACACTTGTCCTCACAATGCTCCATGGCCTTTGTCATCGCAATGCTCCATGGCCCCTGTTATCACAGTGCTCCATGTTACCTTTCATCACAATTCTAGATGACCATTGTCATCACAATGCCCCATGACACCTGTCATCACTATTCGCCATGGCACTTGTCATCACAATGCTCCATGATCCCTGTCATCATAATGTTCGATGACACTTGTCGTCACGGTGCTCCATGACCCCTGTCATCACAATATTCACTGCCCATGTAATCACAATGCTCCTGGTCCCCTGTAATCACAATGCTCCATAGCCTTAACATCACAATGCTCCAGAACTCTTGTCATCATTATGCCCCATGCCCATGTCATCACAATGCTCCTTGACCCCTGTCATCACAATGCTCCATGGCCTATGTATTCACAATGCTCCATGGCCCCTGTAGTCACATTGCTCCATGATCCTTTTCATCACAATGCTCTATGACCACTGTCATCACAATGCCACATGACACCTGTCATTACAATGCTCTATGGCCCCTGTCAGCACAATGTTCCATGGCAGATATCATCACAATGATCCATGACCGCTGTCATCACAATGTTCCCTGCCCTTGTCATCTCAATGATCCCTGGCCCCTGTAATCACAATGCCCCATACCCTTGTCATCGCAATGCTCCAGATCACTTCTCATCATAATGCTCCATGCCCATGTCATCACAATGCTCCATGGCCCCTGTCATCACAGTGCTCCGTGATACCTTTCATCGTAATGATAGATGACCACTGTCATCACAATGCTCCATGACACCTGTCATCAGATTTGGCCATGGCCCTTATCATCACAATGCTCCAGGACACTTGTCTTCACAATGTTCCATGGCGCATTTCATCACAATGCTCCATGACCACTTTCATCAAATTGCTCCATGATGCCTGTCCTCACAATGCTCCATGGCCTTTGTCATCAAAATTCTACATGGCCCTTGTAATAACAGTGCTTCAGGACAACATTTATCACAATGCTCCATGACCACTCTCATCACCATGCCAGATAAGACCTTTCATGACAATGCTCCATGGCCCTTGTCATCACAATATTCTATGACTTCTGTCATCACAATGCTCCATGCCCCTGTCATCACAATGCCCCATCACCCCTGCTATTACAATGCTCCATGACCCCTGTCCTCACAATGCCCCGAAACCCTTGTCATCACAATATTCCATGATCCGTGTAATCACGATGATCCATGAACCATTTCTGTACAATGCTCCAGTACCCCGTTCATTAAAATGCTCCATGGCACGTGTCATCAGAATGCTCCAGGAACCCTTCCATCACAATAATCCATGACCCGTTTCCTCACAATTCTCCAGGACCGCTTTCATCACAATGCTCCATTTCCTTGTCATCTCAATTCTTCATGGCCCCTGTCATCACAATGATCCATGCCCTTGTCATCAAAATGCTCCAGAACTCTTGTCATCACTATGCTCCATGCCCATGTCATCACAATGCTGCATGACCCCTGTCATCACAATGATACATGACCACTGTCATCGCAATGCCACATGAACCCTGTCATCACATTGCTCCATGATCCCTGTCATTACAATGCTCCATGACCACTGTCATCACAATGTTCCATGATCGCTGTAATCACAATGACCCATGACACCTTTCCTCAGAAGGCTCCATTACGCCTGTCATCAGAATGCTCCAATGCCCATCTCATCACAATGCTCCATGATCCGTGACAGCACAACGTTACAGGACAATTGTCATCACAATGCTCCATGACAACTGTCCTCACAATGTTGCCTGCCCATGTCATCAAAATGCTCCATGTCCCCTGTAATCACAATGTTCCATTACACCTGTCATCACAATGTTCCCTGCCCATGTCATCACAATGCTCCATTACCCATGTCATCGTAGTGATCCATGACCCCTTTCATCACAATGCTCCATGACACCTGTCATCACAATGCTCCGTGCTCTTTGTCACCACAATGCTCCATGACCACTGTCATCACCATGCCCCATGACCCCAGTCATCACAATGCTCCATAGCACTTGTCATCACAATGCTCCATTATCCCTGTCATCACAATGTTCCATGACTCTTGTCATCAAAATGCCTCATGATCCTTTTACTCACAATGCTCCATGACTCCTTTCATCACATGCTCCATGATACTTGTCATTACACTGTCCCATGACCTTTTTCATAACAATGCTCCATGATACCAGTCATCACAATAATCCATGACCATTTTCGTCACAATGCTCCATGCCCCTTTCAACACAATGCTCCATGACAACTGTCACCACAATGCTCCATGGCCTTTGTCATCACAATTATACATGGCCCCTGTAATCACAGTGCTCCATGACCCCTTTCATCACAATGCTCCATGATCACTGTCATCACAATGCCACATGAGCCCTGTCATCACATTGCTCCATGGCCCCTGTCATTACAATGCTCCATGACCACTGTCATCACAATGTTCCATGATGGCTGTAATCACAATGACCCATGACACCTTTCCTCAGAAGGCTCCAGTACACCTGTCATCACAATGCTCCAATGCCCGTCTCATCACAAAGTTCCATGATCCCTGTCAGCACAACGTTACAGGACAATTGTCATCACAATGCTCCACGAAAACTGTCATCACAATGTTGCCTGCCCATGTCATCAAAATGCTCCATGTCCCCTGTAATCACAATGTTCCATTACACCTGTCATCACAATGTTCCCTGCCCATGTCATCACAATGCTCCATTACCAATGAAATCAAAATGTTCGCCTGCCCTTGTCATCAAAATGCTCCATGGCCCCTTTAATCACAATGCTCCATGAACACTGTCATCACAATGTTCCATGACAGTTGTCATCACAATGCTCCATGACCCCTGTAATCACAATGCTCCATGCCCTTGTCATCACAATGCTCCAGAACTCTTGTCATCATAATGATGAATGCCCGTGTCATCACAAAGCTCCATGATACTTGTCATCACAATGTTCCATGGCCTTGTCATCACTATACTCCATGGCCCCCGTCATCACAGTGCTCCATGATACCTTTCATCACAATTCTAGATGACCACTGTCATCACAATGCCCCAAGACACATGTCATCACAATTCGCCATGGCCCTTGTCATCACAATGCTCCATGACCCGTGGCATCACAATGGTACAGGACACTTGTCATCACAATGATCCATGACCACTTACATCACAATGCTCCTTGACTCCCGTCATCACAATGCTCCATAGCCTATGCATTCGCAATGCTACATGGTCCCTGTAATCACATTGCTCCATGATCCATTTCATCCCAGTGCTCTATGACCACTGTCATCACCATGCCCCATTATACCTGTCATCACAAAGTTCCATGGCCCCTGTCAGCACAATGTTCCATGACAGATGTCATCACTATCCTCCATGGTCCCTGTAATCACAATGCTCCATCCCCTTGTCAACGCAATGCTCCAGAACTCTTGTCATCATAATGCTCCATGCCCGCCTCATCACAATGCTCCATGACACTTGTCCTCACAATGCTCCATGGCCTTTGTCATCGCAATGCTCCATGGCCCCTGTTATCACAGTGCTCCATGTTACCTTTCATCACAATTCTAGATGACCATTGTCATCACAATGCCCCATGACACCTGTCATCACTATTCGCCATGGCACTTGTCATCACAATGCTCCATGATCCCTGTCATCATAATGTTCGATGACACTTGTCGTCACGGTGCTCCATGACCCCTGTCATCACAATATTCACTGCCCATGTAATCACAATGCTCCTGGTCCCCTGTAATCACAATGCTCCATAGCCTTAACATCACAATGCTCCAGAACTCTTGTCATCATTATGCCCCATGCCCATGTCATCACAATGCTCCTTGACCCCTGTCATCACAATGCTCCATGGCCTATGTATTCACAATGCTCCATGGCCCCTGTAGTCACATTGCTCCATGATCCTTTTCATCACAATGCTCTATGACCACTGTCATCACAATGCCACATGACACCTGTCATTACAATGCTCTATGGCCCCTGTCAGCACAATGTTCCATGGCAGATATCATCACAATGATCCATGACCGCTGTCATCACAATGTTCCCTGCCCTTGTCATCTCAATGATCCCTGGCCCCTGTAATCACAATGCCCCATACCCTTGTCATCGCAATGCTCCAGATCACTTCTCATCATAATGCTCCATGCCCATGTCATCACAATGCTCCATGGCCCCTGTCATCACAGTGCTCCGTGATACCTTTCATCGTAATGATAGATGACCACTGTCATCACAATGCTCCATGACACCTGTCATCAGATTTGGCCATGGCCCTTATCATCACAATGCTCCAGGACACTTGTCTTCACAATGTTCCATGGCGCATTTCATCACAATGCTCCATGACCACTTTCATCAAATTGCTCCATGATGCCTGTCCTCACAATGCTCCATGGCCTTTGTCATCAAAATTCTACATGGCCCTTGTAATAACAGTGCTTCAGGACAACATTTATCACAATGCTCCATGACCACTCTCATCACCATGCCAGATAAGACCTTTCATGACAATGCTCCATGGCCCTTGTCATCACAATATTCTATGACTTCTGTCATCACAATGCTCCATGCCCCTGTCATCACAATGCCCCATCACCCCTGCTATTACAATGCTCCATGACCCCTGTCCTCACAATGCCCCGAAACCCTTGTCATCACAATATTCCATGATCCGTGTAATCACGATGATCCATGAACCATTTCTGTACAATGCTCCAGTACCCCGTTCATTAAAATGCTCCATGGCACGTGTCATCAGAATGCTCCAGGAACCCTTCCATCACAATAATCCATGACCCGTTTCCTCACAATTCTCCAGGACCGCTTTCATCACAATGCTCCATTTCCTTGTCATCTCAATTCTTCATGGCCCCTGTCATCACAATGATCCATGCCCTTGTCATCAAAATGCTCCAGAACTCTTGTCATCACTATGCTCCATGCCCATGTCATCACAATGCTGCATGACCCCTGTCATCACAATGATACATGACCACTGTCATCGCAATGCCACATGAACCCTGTCATCACATTGCTCCATGATCCCTGTCATTACAATGCTCCATGACCACTGTCATCACAATGTTCCATGATCGCTGTAATCACAATGACCCATGACACCTTTCCTCAGAAGGCTCCATTACGCCTGTCATCAGAATGCTCCAATGCCCATCTCATCACAATGCTCCATGATCCGTGACAGCACAACGTTACAGGACAATTGTCATCACAATGCTCCATGACAACTGTCATCACAATGTTGCCTGCCCATGTCATCAAAATGCTCCATGTCCCCTGTAATCACAATGTTCCATTACACCTGTCATCACAATGTTCCCTGCCCATGTCATCACAATGCTCCATTACCCATGTCATCGTAGTGATCCATGACCCCTTTCATCACAATGCTCCATGACACCTGTCATCACAATGCTCCGTGCTCTTTGTCACCACAATGCTCCATGACCACTGTCATCACCATGCCCCATGACCCCAGTCATCACAATGCTCCATAGCACTTGTCATCACAATGCTCCATTATCCCTGTCATCACAATGTTCCATGACTCTTGTCATCAAAATGCCTCATGATCCTTTTACTCACAATGCTCCATGACTCCTTTCATCACATGCTCCATGATACTTGTCATTACACTGTCCCATGACCTTTTTCATAACAATGCTCCATGATACCAGTCATCACAATAATCCATGACCATTTTCGTCACAATGCTCCATGCCCCTTTCAACACAATGCTCCATGACAACTGTCACCACAATGCTCCATGGCCTTTGTCATCACAATTATACATGGCCCCTGTAATCACAGTGCTCCATGACCCCTTTCATCACAATGCTCCATGATCACTGTCATCACAATGCCACATGAGCCCTGTCATCACATTGCTCCATGGCCCCTGTCATTACAATGCTCCATGACCACTGTCATCACAATGTTCCATGATGGCTGTAATCACAATGACCCATGACACCTTTCCTCAGAAGGCTCCAGTACACCTGTCATCACAATGCTCCAATGCCCGTCTCATCACAAAGTTCCATGATCCCTGTCAGCACAACGTTACAGGACAATTGTCATCACAATGCTCCACGAAAACTGTCATCACAATGTTGCCTGCCCATGTCATCAAAATGCTCCATGTCCCCTGTAATCACAATGTTCCATTACACCTGTCATCACAATGTTCCCTGCCCATGTCATCACAATGCTCCATTACCAATGAAATCAAAATGTTCGCCTGCCCTTGTCATCAAAATGCTCCATGGCCCCTTTAATCACAATGCTCCATGAACACTGTCATCACAATGTTCCATGACAGTTGTCATCACAATGCTCCATGACCCCTGTAATCACAATGCTCCATGCCCTTGTCATCACAATGCTCCAGAACTCTTGTCATCATAATGATGAATGCCCGTGTCATCACAAAGCTCCATGATACTTGTCATCACAATGTTCCATGGCCTTGTCATCACTATACTCCATGGCCCCCGTCATCA
Organism: Balaenoptera ricei; assembly: GCF_028023285.1. Taxonomy (NCBI): domain Eukaryota; kingdom Metazoa; phylum Chordata; class Mammalia; order Artiodactyla; family Balaenopteridae; genus Balaenoptera; species Balaenoptera ricei. Next base: position 242,195 of record NW_026777686.1, read on the forward strand.
CAGTGCTCCATGATACCTTTCATCACAACTCTAGATGACCACTGTCATCACAATGCCCCAAGACACATGTCATCACAATTCGCCATGGCCCTTGTCATCACAATGCTCCATGACCCGTGGCATCACAATGGTCCAGGACACTTGTCATCACAATGATCCATGACCACTTACATCACAATGCTCCTTGACTCCCGTCATCACAATGCTCCATAGCCTATGCATTCGCAATGCTACATGGTCCCTGTAATCACATTGCTCCATGATCCATTTCATCCCAGTGCTCTATGACCACTGTCATCACCATGCCCCATTATACCTGTCATCACAAAGTTCCATGGCCCCTGTCAGCACAATGTTCCATGACAGATGTCATCACTATCCTCCATGGTCCCTGTAATCACAATGCTCCATCCCCTTGTCAACGCAATGCTCCAGAACTCTTGTCATCATAATGCTCCATGCCCGCCTCATCACAATGCTCCATGACACTTGTCCTCACAATGCTCCATGGCCTTTGTCATCGCAATGCTCCATGGCCCCTGTTATCACAGTGCTCCATGTTACCTTTCATCACAATTCTAGATGACCATTGTCATCACAATGCCCCATGACACCTGTCATCACTATTCGCCATGGCACTTGTCATCACAATGCTCCATGATCCCTGTCATCATAATGTTCGATGACACTTGTCGTCACGGTGCTCCATGACCCCTGTCATCACAATATTCACTGCCCATGTAATCACAATGCTCCTGGTCCCCTGTAATCACAATGCTCCATAGCCTTAACATCACAATGCTCCAGAACTCTTGTCATCATTATGCCCCATGCCCATGTCATCACAATGCTCCTTGACCCCTGTCATCACAATGCTCCATGGCCTATGTATTCACAATGCTCCATGGCCCCTGTAGTCACATTGCTCCATGATCCTTTTCATCACAATGCTCTATGACCACTGTCATCACAATGCCACATGACACCTGTCATTACAATGCTCTATGGCCCCTGTCAGCACAATGTTCCATGGCAGATATCATCACAATGATCCATGACCGCTGTCATCACAATGTTCCCTGCCCTTGTCATCTCAATGATCCCTGGCCCCTGTAATCACAATGCCCCATACCCTTGTCATCGCAATGCTCCAGATCACTTCTCATCATAATGCTCCATGCCCATGTCATCACAATGCTCCATGGCCCCTGTCATCACAGTGCTCCGTGATACCTTTCATCGTAATGATAGATGACCACTGTCATCACAATGCTCCATGACACCTGTCATCAGATTTGGCCATGGCCCTTATCATCACAATGCTCCAGGACACTTGTCTTCACAATGTTCCATGGCGCATTTCATCACAATGCTCCATGACCACTTTCATCAAATTGCTCCATGATGCCTGTCCTCACAATGCTCCATGGCCTTTGTCATCAAAATTCTACATGGCCCCTGTAATAACAGTGCTTCAGGACAACATTTATCACAATGCTCCATGACCACTCTCATCACCATGCCAGATAAGACCTTTCATGACAATGCTCCATGGCCCTTGTCATCACAATATTCTATGACTTCTGTCATCACAATGCTCCATGCCCCTGTCATCACAATGCCCCATCACCCCTGCTATTACAATGCTCCATGACCCCTGTCCTCACAATGCCCCGAAACCCTTGTCATCACAATATTCCATGATCCGTGTAATCACGATGATCCATGAACCATTTCTGTACAATGCTCCAGTACCCCGTTCATTAAAATGCTCCATGGCACGTGTCATCAGAATGCTCCAGGAACCCTTCCATCACAATAATCCATGACCCGTTTCCTCACAATTCTCCAGGACCGCTTTCATCACAATGCTCCATTTCCTTGTCATCTCAATTCTTCATGGCCCCTGTCATCACAATGATCCATGCCCTTGTCATCAAAATGCTCCAGAACTCTTGTCATCACTATGCTCCATGCCCATGTCATCACAATGCTGCATGACCCCTGTCATCACAATGATACATGACCACTGTCATCGCAATGCCACATGAACCCTGTCATCACATTGCTCCATGACCCCTGTCATTACAATGCTCCATGACCACTGTCATCACAATGTTCCATGATCGCTGTAATCACAATGACCCATGAAACCTTTCCTCAGAAGGCTCCATTACGCCTGTCATCAGAATGCTCCAATGCCCATCTCATCACAATGCTCCATGATCCGTGACAGCACAACGTTACAGGACAATTGTCATCACAATGCTCCATGACAACTGTCATCACAATGTTGCCTGCCCATGTCATTAAAATGCTCCATGTCCCCTGTAATCACAATGTTCCATTACACCTGTCATCACAATGTTCCCTGCCCATGTCATCACAATGCTCCATTACCAATGAAATCAAAATGTTCGCCTGCCCTTGTCATCAAAATGCTCCATGGCCCCTTTAATCACAATGCTCCATGAACACTGTCATCACAATGTTCCATGACAGTTGTCATCACAATGCTCCATGACCCCTGTAATCACAATGCTCCATGCCCTTGTCATCACAATGCTCCAGAACTCTTGTCATCATAATGATGAATGCCCGTGTCATCACAAAGCTCCATGATACTTGTCATCACAATGTTCCATGGCCTTGTCATCACTATACTCCATGGCCCCCGTCATCACAGTGCTCCATGATACCTTTCATCACAATTCTAGATGACCACTGTCATCACAATGCCCCAAGACACATGTCATCACAATTCGCCATGGCCCTTGTCATCACAATGCTCCATGACCCGTGGCATCACAATGGTCCAGGACACTTGTCATCACAATGATCCATGACCACTTACATCACAATGCTCCTTGACTCCCGTCATCACAATGCTCCATAGCCTATGCATTCGCAATGCTACATGGTCCCTGTAATCACATTGCTCCATGATCCATTTCATCCCAGTGCTCTATGACCACTGTCATCACCATGCCCCATTATACCTGTCATCACAAAGTTCCATGGCCCCTGTCAGCACAATGTTCCATGACAGATGTCATCACTATCCTCCATGGTCCCTGTAATCACAATGCTCCATCCCCTTGTCAACGCAATGCTCCAGAACTCTTGTCATCATAATGCTCCATGCCCGCCTCATCACAATGCTCCATGACACTTGTCCTCACAATGCTCCATGGCCTTTGTCATCGCAATGCTCCATGGCCCCTGTTATCACAGTGCTCCATGTTACCTTTCATCACAATTCTAGATGACCATTGTCATCACAATGCCCCATGACACCTGTCATCACTATTCGCCATGGCACTTGTCATCACAATGCTCCATGATCCCTGTCATCATAATGTTCGATGACACTTGTCGTCACGGTGCTCCATGACCCCTGTCATCACAATATTCACTGCCCATGTAATCACAATGCTCCTGGTCCCCTGTAATCACAATGCTCCATAGCCTTAACATCACAATGCTCCAGAACTCTTGTCATCATTATGCCCCATGCCCATGTCATCACAATGCTCCTTGACCCCTGTCATCACAATGCTCCATGGCCTATGTATTCACAATGCTCCATGGCCCCTGTAGTCACATTGCTCCATGATCCTTTTCATCACAATGCTCTATGACCACTGTCATCACAATGCCACATGACACCTGTCATTACAATGCTCTATGGCCCCTGTCAGCACAATGTTCCATGGCAGATATCATCACAATGATCCATGACCGCTGTCATCACAATGTTCCCTGCCCTTGTCATCTCAATGATCCCTGGCCCCTGTAATCACAATGCCCCATACCCTTGTCATCGCAATGCTCCAGATCACTTCTCATCATAATGCTCCATGCCCATGTCATCACAATGCTCCATGGCCCCTGTCATCACAGTGCTCCGTGATACCTTTCATCGTAATGATAGATGACCACTGTCATCACAATGCTCCATGACACCTGTCATCAGATTTGGCCATGGCCCTTATCATCACAATGCTCCAGGACACTTGTCTTCACAATGTTCCATGGCGCATTTCATCACAATGCTCCATGACCACTTTCATCAAATTGCTCCATGATGCCTGTCCTCACAATGCTCCATGGCCTTTGTCATCAAAATTCTACATGGCCCTTGTAATAACAGTGCTTCAGGACAACATTTATCACAATGCTCCATGACCACTCTCATCACCATGCCAGATAAGACCTTTCATGACAATGCTCCATGGCCCTTGTCATCACAATATTCTATGACTTCTGTCATCACAATGCTCCATGCCCCTGTCATCACAATGCCCCATCACCCCTGCTATTACAATGCTCCATGACCCCTGTCCTCACAATGCCCCGAAACCCTTGTCATCACAATATTCCATGATCCGTGTAATCACGATGATCCATGAACCATTTGTGTACAATGCTCCAGTACCCCGTTCATTAAAATGCTCCATGGCACGTGTCATCAGAATGCTCCAGGAACCCTTCCATCACAATAATCCATGACCCGTTTCCTCACAATTCTCCAGGACCGCTTTCATCACAATGCTCCATTTCCTTGTCATCTCAATTCTTCATGGCCCCTGTCATCACAATGATCCATGCCCTTGTCATCAAAATGCTCCAGAACTCTTGTCATCACTATGCTCCATGCCCATGTCATCACAATGCTGCATGACCCCTGTCATCACAATGATACATGACCACTGTCATCGCAATGCCACATGAACCCTGTCATCACATTGCTCCATGATCCCTGTCATTACAATGCTCCATGACCACTGTCATCACAATGTTCCATGATCGCTGTAATCACAATGACCCATGACACCTTTCCTCAGAAGGCTCCATTACGCCTGTCATCAGAATGCTCCAATGCCCATCTCATCACAATGCTCCATGATCCGTGACAGCACAACGTTACAGGACAATTGTCATCACAATGCTCCATGACAACTGTCATCACAATGTTGCCTGCCCATGTCATCAAAATGCTCCATGTCCCCTGTAATCACAATGTTCCATTACACCTGTCATCACAATGTTCCCTGCCCATGTCATCACAATGCTCCATTACCCATGTCATCGTAGTGATCCATGACCCCTTTCATCACAATGCTCCATGACACCTGTCATCACAATGCTCCGTGCTCTTTGTCACCACAATGCTCCATGACCACTGTCATCACCATGCCCCATGACCCCAGTCATCACAATGCTCCATAGCACTTGTCATCACAATGCTCCATTATCCCTGTCATCACAATGTTCCATGACTCTTGTCATCAAAATGCCTCATGATCCTTTTACTCACAATGCTCCATGACTCCTTTCATCACATGCTCCATGATACTTGTCATTACACTGTCCCATGACCTTTTTCATAACAATGCTCCATGATACCAGTCATCACAATAATCCATGACCATTTTCGTCACAATGCTCCATGCCCCTTTCAACACAATGCTCCATGACAACTGTCACCACAATGCTCCATGGCCTTTGTCATCACAATTATACATGGCCCCTGTAATCACAGTGCTCCATGACCCCTTTCATCACAATGCTCCATGATCACTGTCATCACAATGCCACATGAGCCCTGTCATCACATTGCTCCATGGCCCCTGTCATTACAATGCTCCATGACCACTGTCATCACAATGTTCCATGATGGCTGTAATCACAATGACCCATGACACCTTTCCTCAGAAGGCTCCAGTACACCTGTCATCACAATGCTCCAATGCCCGTCTCATCACAAAGTTCCATGATCCCTGTCAGCACAACGTTACAGGACAATTGTCATCACAATGCTCCACGAAAACTGTCATCACAATGTTGCCTGCCCATGTCATCAAAATGCTCCATGTCCCCTGTAATCACAATGTTCCATTACACCTGTCATCACAATGTTCCCTGCCCATGTCATCACAATGCTCCATTACCAATGAAATCAAAATGTTCGCCTGCCCTTGTCATCAAAATGCTCCATGGCCCCTTTAATCACAATGCTCCATGAACACTGTCATCACAATGTTCCATGACAGTTGTCATCACAATGCTCCATGACCCCTGTAATCACAATGCTCCATGCCCTTGTCATCACAATGCTCCAGAACTCTTGTCATCATAATGATGAATGCCCGTGTCATCACAAAGCTCCATGATACTTGTCATCACAATGTTCCATGGCCTTGTCATCACTATACTCCATGGCCCCCGTCATCACAGTGCTCCATGATACCTTTCATCACAACTCTAGATGACCACTGTCATCACAATGCCCCAAGACACATGTCATCACAATTCGCCATGGCCCTTGTCATCACAATGCTCCATGACCCGTGGCATCACAATGGTCCAGGACACTTGTCATCACAATGATCCATGACCACTTACATCACAATGCTCCTTGACTCCCGTCATCACAATGCTCCATAGCCTATGCATTCGCAATGCTACATGGTCCCTGTAATCACATTGCTCCATGATCCATTTCATCCCAGTGCTCTATGACCACTGTCATCACCATGCCCCATTATACCTGTCATCACAAAGTTCCATGGCCCCTGTCAGCACAATGTTCCATGACAGATGTCATCACTATCCTCCATGGTCCCTGTAATCACAATGCTCCATCCCCTTGTCAACGCAATGCTCCAGAACTCTTGTCATCATAATGCTCCATGCCCGCCTCATCACAATGCTCCATGACACTTGTCCTCACAATGCTCCATGGCCTTTGTCATCGCAATGCTCCATGGCCCCTGTTATCACAGTGCTCCATGTTACCTTTCATCACAATTCTAGATGACCATTGTCATCACAATGCCCCATGACACCTGTCATCACTATTCGCCATGGCACTTGTCATCACAATGCTCCATGATCCCTGTCATCATAATGTTCGATGACACTTGTCGTCACGGTGCTCCATGACCCCTGTCATCACAATATTCACTGCCCATGTAATCACAATGCTCCTGGTCCCCTGTAATCACAATGCTCCATAGCCTTAACATCACAATGCTCCAGAACTCTTGTCATCATTATGCCCCATGCCCATGTCATCACAATGCTCCTTGACCCCTGTCATCACAATGCTCCATGGCCTATGTATTCACAATGCTCCATGGCCCCTGTAGTCACATTGCTCCATGATCCTTTTCATCACAATGCTCTATGACCACTGTCATCACAATGCCACATGACACCTGTCATTACAATGCTCTATGGCCCCTGTCAGCACAATGTTCCATGGCAGATATCATCACAATGATCCATGACCGCTGTCATCACAATGTTCCCTGCCCTTGTCATCTCAATGATCCCTGGCCCCTGTAATCACAATGCCCCATACCCTTGTCATCGCAATGCTCCAGATCACTTCTCATCATAATGCTCCATGCCCATGTCATCACAATGCTCCATGGCCCCTGTCATCACAGTGCTCCGTGATACCTTTCATCGTAATGATAGATGACCACTGTCATCACAATGCTCCATGACACCTGTCATCAGATTTGGCCATGGCCCTTATCATCACAATGCTCCAGGACACTTGTCTTCACAATGTTCCATGGCGCATTTCATCACAATGCTCCATGACCACTTTCATCAAATTGCTCCATGATGCCTGTCCTCACAATGCTCCATGGCCTTTGTCATCAAAATTCTACATGGCCCCTGTAATAACAGTGCTTCAGGACAACATTTATCACAATGCTCCATGACCACTCTCATCACCATGCCAGATAAGACCTTTCATGACAATGCTCCATGGCCCTTGTCATCACAATATTCTATGACTTCTGTCATCACAATGCTCCATGCCCCTGTCATCACAATGCCCCATCACCCCTGCTATTACAATGCTCCATGACCCCTGTCCTCACAATGCCCCGAAACCCTTGTCATCACAATATTCCATGATCCGTGTAATCACGATGATCCATGAACCATTTCTGTACAATGCTCCAGTACCCCGTTCATTAAAATGCTCCATGGCACGTGTCATCAGAATGCTCCAGGAACCCTTCCATCACAATAATCCATGACCCGTTTCCTCACAATTCTCCAGGACCGCTTTCATCACAATGCTCCATTTCCTTGTCATCTCAATTCTTCATGGCCCCTGTCATCACAATGATCCATGCCCTTGTCATCAAAATGCTCCAGAACTCTTGTCATCACTATGCTCCATGCCCATGTCATCACAATGCTGCATGACCCCTGTCATCACAATGATACATGACCACTGTCATCGCAATGCCACATGAACCCTGTCATCACATTGCTCCATGACCCCTGTCATTACAATGCTCCATGACCACTGTCATCACAATGTTCCATGATCGCTGTAATCACAATGACCCATGAAACCTTTCCTCAGAAGGCTCCATTACGCCTGTCATCAGAATGCTCCAATGCCCATCTCATCACAATGCTCCATGATCCGTGACAGCACAACGTTACAGGACAATTGTCATCACAATGCTCCATGACAACTGTCATCACAATGTTGCCTGCCCATGTCATTAAAATGCTCCATGTCCCCTGTAATCACAATGTTCCATTACACCTGTCATCACAATGTTCCCTGCCCATGTCATCACAATGCTCCATTACCAATGAAATCAAAATGTTCGCCTGCCCTTGTCATCAAAATGCTCCATGGCCCCTTTAATCACAATGCTCCATGAACACTGTCATCACAATGTTCCATGACAGTTGTCATCACAATGCTCCATGACCCCTGTAATCACAATGCTCCATGCCCTTGTCATCACAATGCTCCAGAACTCTTGTCATCATAATGATGAATGCCCGTGTCATCACAAAGCTCCATGATACTTGTCATCACAATGTTCCATGGCCTTGTCATCACTATACTCCATGGCCCCCGTCATCACAGTGCTCCATGATACCTTTCATCACAATTCTAGATGACCACTGTCATCACAATGCCCCAAGACACATGTCATCACAATTCGCCATGGCCCTTGTCATCACAATGCTCCATGACCCGTGGCATCACAATGGTCCAGGACACTTGTCATCACAATGATCCATGACCACTTACATCACAATGCTCCTTGACTCCCGTCATCACAATGCTCCATAGCCTATGCATTCGCAATGCTACATGGTCCCTGTAATCACATTGCTCCATGATCCATTTCATCCCAGTGCTCTATGACCACTGTCATCACCATGCCCCATTATACCTGTCATCACAAAGTTCCATGGCCCCTGTCAGCACAATGTTCCATGACAGATGTCATCACTATCCTCCATGGTCCCTGTAATCACAATGCTCCATCCCCTTGTCAACGCAATGCTCCAGAACTCTTGTCATCATAATGCTCCATGCCCGCCTCATCACAATGCTCCATGACACTTGTCCTCACAATGCTCCATGGCCTTTGTCATCGCAATGCTCCATGGCCCCTGTTATCACAGTGCTCCATGTTACCTTTCATCACAATTCTAGATGACCATTGTCATCACAATGCCCCATGACACCTGTCATCACTATTCGCCATGGCACTTGTCATCACAATGCTCCATGATCCCTGTCATCATAATGTTCGATGACACTTGTCGTCACGGTGCTCCATGACCCCTGTCATCACAATATTCACTGCCCATGTAATCACAATGCTCCTGGTCCCCTGTAATCACAATGCTCCATAGCCTTAACATCACAATGCTCCAGAACTCTTGTCATCATTATGCCCCATGCCCATGTCATCACAATGCTCCTTGACCCCTGTCATCACAATGCTCCATGGCCTATGTATTCACAATGCTCCATGGCCCCTGTAGTCACATTGCTCCATGATCCTTTTCATCACAATGCTCTATGACCACTGTCATCACAATGCCACATGACACCTGTCATTACAATGCTCTATGGCCCCTGTCAGCACAATGTTCCATGGCAGATATCATCACAATGATCCATGACCGCTGTCATCACAATGTTCCCTGCCCTTGTCATCTCAATGATCCCTGGCCCCTGTAATCACAATGCCCCATACCCTTGTCATCGCAATGCTCCAGATCACTTCTCATCATAATGCTCCATGCCCATGTCATCACAATGCTCCATGGCCCCTGTCATCACAGTGCTCCGTGATACCTTTCATCGTAATGATAGATGACCACTGTCATCACAATGCTCCATGACACCTGTCATCAGATTTGGCCATGGCCCTTATCATCACAATGCTCCAGGACACTTGTCTTCACAATGTTCCATGGCGCATTTCATCACAATGCTCCATGACCACTTTCATCAAATTGCTCCATGATGCCTGTCCTCACAATGCTCCATGGCCTTTGTCATCAAAATTCTACATGGCCCTTGTAATAACAGTGCTTCAGGACAACATTTATCACAATGCTCCATGACCACTCTCATCACCATGCCAGATAAGACCTTTCATGACAATGCTCCATGGCCCTTGTCATCACAATATTCTATGACTTCTGTCATCACAATGCTCCATGCCCCTGTCATCACAATGCCCCATCACCCCTGCTATTACAATGCTCCATGACCCCTGTCCTCACAATGCCCCGAAACCCTTGTCATCACAATATTCCATGATCCGTGTAATCACGATGATCCATGAACCATTTCTGTACAATGCTCCAGTACCCCGTTCATTAAAATGCTCCATGGCACGTGTCATCAGAATGCTCCAGGAACCCTTCCATCACAATAATCCATGACCCGTTTCCTCACAATTCTCCAGGACCGCTTTCATCACAATGCTCCATTTCCTTGTCATCTCAATTCTTCATGGCCCCTGTCATCACAATGATCCATGCCCTTGTCATCAAAATGCTCCAGAACTCTTGTCATCACTATGCTCCATGCCCATGTCATCACAATGCTGCATGACCCCTGTCATCACAATGATACATGACCACTGTCATCGCAATGCCACATGAACCCTGTCATCACATTGCTCCATGATCCCTGTCATTACAATGCTCCATGACCACTGTCATCACAATGTTCCATGATCGCTGTAATCACAATGACCCATGACACCTTTCCTCAGAAGGCTCCATTACGCCTGTCATCAGAATGCTCCAATGCCCATCTCATCACAATGCTCCATGATCCGTGACAGCACAACGTTACAGGACAATTGTCATCACAATGCTCCATGACAACTGTCATCACAATGTTGCCTGCCCATGTCATCAAAATGCTCCATGTCCCCTGTAATCACAATGTTCCATTACACCTGTCATCACAATGTTCCCTGCCCATGTCATCACAATGCTCCATTACCCATGTCATCGTAGTGATCCATGACCCCTTTCATCACAATGCTCCATGACACCTGTCATCACAATGCTCCGTGCTCTTTGTCACCACAATGCTCCATGACCACTGTCATCACCATGCCCCATGACCCCAGTCATCACAATGCTCCATAGCACTTGTCATCACAATGCTCCATTATCCCTGTCATCACAATGTTCCATGACTCTTGTCATCAAAATGCCTCATGATCCTTTTACTCACAATGCTCCATGACTCCTTTCATCACATGCTCCATGATACTTGTCATTACACTGTCCCATGACCTTTTTCATAACAATGCTCCATGATACCAGTCATCACAATAATCCATGACCATTTTCGTCACAATGCTCCATGCCCCTTTCAACACAATGCTCCATGACAACTGTCACCACAATGCTCCATGGCCTTTGTCATCACAATTATACATGGCCCCTGTAATCACAGTGCTCCATGACCCCTTTCATCACAATGCTCCATGATCACTGTCATCACAATGCCACATGAGCCCTGTCATCACATTGCTCCATGGCCCCTGTCATTACAATGCTCCATGACCACTGTCATCACAATGTTCCATGATGGCTGTAATCACAATGACCCATGACACCTTTCCTCAGAAGGCTCCAGTACACCTGTCATCACAATGCTCCAATGCCCGTCTCATCACAAAGTTCCATGATCCCTGTCAGCACAACGTTACAGGACAATTGTCATCACAATGCTCCACGAAAACTGTCATCACAATGTTGCCTGCCCATGTCATCAAAATGCTCCATGTCCCCTGTAATCACAATGTTCCATTACACCTGTCATCACAATGTTCCCTGCCCATGTCATCACAATGCTCCATTACCAATGAAATCAAAATGTTCGCCTGCCCTTGTCATCAAAATGCTCCATGGCCCCTTTAATCACAATGCTCCATGAACACTGTCATCACAATGTTCCATGACAGTTGTCATCACAATGCTCCATGACCCCTGTAATCACAATGCTCCATGCCCTTGTCATCACAATGCTCCAGAACTCTTGTCATCATAATGATGAATGCCCGTGTCATCACAAAGCTCCATGATACTTGTCATCACAATGTTCCATGGCCTTGTCATCACTATACTCCATGGCCCCCGTCATCACAGTGCTCCATGATACCTTTCATCACAACTCTAGATGACCACTGTCATCACAATGCCCCAAGACACATGTCATCACAATTCGCCATGGCCCTTGTCATCACAATGCTCCATGACCCGTGGCATCACAATGGTCCAGGACACTTGTCATCACAATGATCCATGACCACTTACATCACAATGCTCCTTGACTCCCGTCATCACAATGCTCCATAGCCTATGCATTCGCAATGCTACATGGTCCCTGTAATCACATTGCTCCATGATCCATTTCATCCCAGTGCTCTATGACCACTGTCATCACCATGCCCCATTATACCTGTCATCACAAAGTTCCATGGCCCCTGTCAGCACAATGTTCCATGACAGATGTCATCACTATCCTCCATGGTCCCTGTAATCACAATGCTCCATCCCCTTGTCAACGCAATGCTCCAGAACTCTTGTCATCATAATGCTCCATGCCCGCCTCATCACAATGCTCCATGACACTTGTCCTCACAATGCTCCATGGCCTTTGTCATCGCAATGCTCCATGGCCCCTGTTATCACAGTGCTCCATGTTACCTTTCATCACAATTCTAGATGACCATTGTCATCACAATGCCCCATGACACCTGTCATCACTATTCGCCATGGCACTTGTCATCACAATGCTCCATGATCCCTGTCATCATAATGTTCGATGACACTTGTCGTCACGGTGCTCCATGACCCCTGTCATCACAATATTCACTGCCCCTGTAATCACAATGCTCCATAGCCTTAACATCACAATGCTCCAGAACTCTTGTCATCATTATGCCCCATGCCCATGTCATCACAATGCTCCTTGACCCCTGTCATCACAATGCTCCATGGCCTATGTATTCACAATGCTCCATGGCCCCTGTAGTCACATTGCTCCATGATCCTTTTCATCACAATGCTCTATGACCACTGTCATCACAATGCCACATGACACCTGTCATTACAATGCTCTATGGCCCCTGTCAGCACAATGTTCCATGGCAGATATCATCACAATGATCCATGACCGCTGTCATCACAATGTTCCCTGCCCTTGTCATCTCAATGATCCCTGGCCCCTGTAATCACAATGCCCCATACCCTTGTCATCGCAATGCTCCAGATCACTTCTCATCATAATGCTCCATGCCCATGTCATCACAATGCTCCATGGCCCCTGTCATCACAGTGCTCCGTGATACCTTTCATCGTAATGATAGATGACCACTGTCATCACAATGCTCCATGACACCTGTCATCAGATTTGGCCATGGCCCTTATCATCACAATGCTCCAGGACACTTGTCTTCACAATGTTCCATGGCGCATTTCATCACAATGCTCCATGACCACTTTCATCAAATTGCTCCATGATGCCTGTCCTCACAATGCTCCATGGCCTTTGTCATCAAAATTCTACATGGCCCCTCTAATAACAGTGCTTCAGGACAACTTTTATCACAATGCTCCATGACCACTCTCATCACCATGCCAGATAAGACCTTTCATGACAATGCTCCATGGCCCTTGTCATCACAATATTCTATGACTTCTGTCATCACAATGCTCCATGCCCCTGTCATCACAATGCCCCATCACCCCTGCTATTACAATGCTCCATGACCCCTGTCCTCACAATGCCCCGAAACCCTTGTCATCACAATATTCCATGATCCGTGTAATCACGATGATCCATGAACCATTTCTGTACAATGCTCCAGTACCCCGTTCATTAAAATGCTCCATGGCACGTGTCATCAGAATGCTCCAGGAACCCTTCCATCACAATAATCCATGACCCGTTTCCTCACAATTCTCCAGGACCGCTTTCATCACAATGCTCCATTTCCTTGTCATCTCAATTCTTCATGGCCCCTGTCATCACAATGATCCATGCCCTTGTCATCAAAATGCTCCAGAACTCTTGTCATCACTATGCTCCATGCCCATGTCATCACAATGCTGCATGACCCCTGTCATCACAATGATACATGACCACTGTCATCGCAATGCCACATGAACCCTGTCATCACATTGCTCCATGACCCCTGTCATTACAATGCTCCATGACCACTGTCATCACAATGTTCCATGATCGCTGTAATCACAATGACCCATGACACCTTTCCTCAGAAGGCTCCATTACGCCTGTCATCAGAATGCTCCAATGCCCATCTCATCACAATGCTCCATGATCCGTGACAGCACAACGTTACAGGACAATTGTCATCACAATGCTCCATGACAACTGTCATCACAATGTTGCCTGCCCATGTCATTAAAATGCTCCATGTCCCCTGTAATCACAATGTTCCATTACACCTGTCATCACAATGTTCCCTGCCCATGTCATCACAATGCTCCATTACCAATGAAATCAAAATGTTCGCCTGCCCTTGTCATCAAAATGCTCCATGGCCCCTTTAATCACAATGCTCCATGAACACTGTCATCACAATGTTCCATGACAGTTGTCATCACAATGCTCCATGACCCCTGTAATCACAATGCTCCATGCCCTTGTCATCACAATGCTCCAGAACTCTTGTCATCATAATGATGAATGCCCGTGTCATCACAAAGCTCCATGATACTTGTCATCACAATGTTCCATGGCCTTGTCATCACTATACTCCATGGCCCCCGTCATCACAGTGCTCCATGATACCTTTCATCACAATTCTAGATGACCACTGTCATCACAATGCCCCAAGACACATGTCATCACAATTCGCCATGGCCCTTGTCATCACAATGCTCCATGACCCGTGGCATCACAATGGTCCAGGACACTTGTCATCACAATGATCCATGACCACTTACATCACAATGCTCCTTGACTCCCGTCATCACAATGCTCCATAGCCTATGCATTCGCAATGCTACATGGTCCCTGTAATCACATTGCTCCATGATCCATTTCATCCCAGTGCTCTATGACCACTGTCATCACCATGCCCCATTATACCTGTCATCACAAAGTTCCATGGCCCCTGTCAGCACAATGTTCCATGACAGATGTCATCACTATCCTCCATGGTCCCTGTAATCACAATGCTCCATCCCCTTGTCAACGCAATGCTCCAGAACTCTTGTCATCATAATGCTCCATGCCCGCCTCATCACAATGCTCCATGACACTTGTCCTCACAATGCTCCATGGCCTTTGTCATCGCAATGCTCCATGGCCCCTGTTATCACAGTGCTCCATGTTACCTTTCATCACAATTCTAGATGACCATTGTCATCACAATGCCCCATGACACCTGTCATCACTATTCGCCATGGCACTTGTCATCACAATGCTCCATGATCCCTGTCATCATAATGTTCGATGACACTTGTCGTCACGGTGCTCCATGACCCCTGTCATCACAATATTCACTGCCCATGTAATCACAATGCTCCTGGTCCCCTGTAATCACAATGCTCCATAGCCTTAACATCACAATGCTCCAGAACTCTTGTCATCATTATGCCCCATGCCCATGTCATCACAATGCTCCTTGACCCCTGTCATCACAATGCTCCATGGCCTATGTATTCACAATGCTCCATGGCCCCTGTAGTCACATTGCTCCATGATCCTTTTCATCACAATGCTCTATGACCACTGTCATCACAATGCCACATGACACCTGTCATTACAATGCTCTATGGCCCCTGTCAGCACAATGTTCCATGGCAGATATCATCACAATGATCCATGACCGCTGTCATCACAATGTTCCCTGCCCTTGTCATCTCAATGATCCCTGGCCCCTGTAATCACAATGCCCCATACCCTTGTCATCGCAATGCTCCAGATCACTTCTCATCATAATGCTCCATGCCCATGTCATCACAATGCTCCATGGCCCCTGTCATCACAGTGCTCCGTGATACCTTTCATCGTAATGATAGATGACCACTGTCATCACAATGCTCCATGACACCTGTCATCAGATTTGGCCATGGCCCTTATCATCACAATGCTCCAGGACACTTGTCTTCACAATGTTCCATGGCGCATTTCATCACAATGCTCCATGACCACTTTCATCAAATTGCTCCATGATGCCTGTCCTCACAATGCTCCATGGCCTTTGTCATCAAAATTCTACATGGCCCTTGTAATAACAGTGCTTCAGGACAACATTTATCACAATGCTCCATGACCACTCTCATCACCATGCCAGATAAGACCTTTCATGACAATGCTCCATGGCCCTTGTCATCACAATATTCTATGACTTCTGTCATCACAATGCTCCATGCCCCTGTCATCACAATGCCCCATCACCCCTGCTATTACAATGCTCCATGACCCCTGTCCTCACAATGCCCCGAAACCCTTGTCATCACAATATTCCATGATCCGTGTAATCACGATGATCCATGAACCATTTCTGTACAATGCTCCAGTACCCCGTTCATTAAAATGCTCCATGGCACGTGTCATCAGAATGCTCCAGGAACCCTTCCATCACAATAATCCATGACCCGTTTCCTCACAATTCTCCAGGACCGCTTTCATCACAATGCTCCATTTCCTTGTCATCTCAATTCTTCATGGCCCCTGTCATCACAATGATCCATGCCCTTGTCATCAAAATGCTCCAGAACTCTTGTCATCACTATGCTCCATGCCCATGTCATCACAATGCTGCATGACCCCTGTCATCACAATGATACATGACCACTGTCATCGCAATGCCACATGAACCCTGTCATCACATTGCTCCATGATCCCTGTCATTACAATGCTCCATGACCACTGTCATCACAATGTTCCATGATCGCTGTAATCACAATGACCCATGACACCTTTCCTCAGAAGGCTCCATTACGCCTGTCATCAGAATGCTCCAATGCCCATCTCATCACAATGCTCCATGATCCGTGACAGCACAACGTTACAGGACAATTGTCATCACAATGCTCCATGACAACTGTCATCACAATGTTGCCTGCCCATGTCATCAAAATGCTCCATGTCCCCTGTAATCACAATGTTCCATTACACCTGTCATCACAATGTTCCCTGCCCATGCCATCACAATGCTCCATTACCCATGTCATCGTAGTGATCCATGACCCCTTTCATCACAATGCTCCATGACACCTGTCATCACAATGCTCCGTGCTCTTTGTCACCACAATGCTCCATGACCACTGTCATCACCATGCCCCATGACCCCAGTCATCACAATGCTCCATAGCACTTGTCATCACAATGCTCCATTATCCCTGTCATCACAATGTTCCATGACTCTTGTCATCAAAATGCCTCATGATCCTTTTACTCACAATGCTCCATGACTCCTTTCATCACATGCTCCATGATACTTGTCATTACACTGTCCCATGACCTTTTTCATAACAATGCTCCATGATACCAGTCATCACAATAATCCATGACCATTTTCGTCACAATGCTCCATGCCCCTTTCAACACAATGCTCCATGACAACTGTCACCACAATGCTCCATGGCCTTTGTCATCACAATTATACATGGCCCCTGTAATCACAGTGCTCCATGACCCCTTTCATCACAATGCTCCATGATCACTGTCATCACAATGCCACATGAGCCCTGTCATCACATTGCTCCATGGCCCCTGTCATTACAATGCTCCATGACCACTGTCATCACAATGTTCCATGATGGCTGTAATCACAATGACCCATGACACCTTTCCTCAGAAGGCTCCAGTACACCTGTCATCACAATGCTCCAATGCCCGTCTCATCACAAAGTTCCATGATCCCTGTCAGCACAACGTTACAGGACAATTGTCATCACAATGCTCCACGAAAACTGTCATCACAATGTTGCCTGCCCATGTCATCAAAATGCTCCATGTCCCCTGTAATCACAATGTTCCATTACACCTGTCATCACAATGTTCCCTGCCCATGTCATCACAATGCTCCATTACCAATGAAATCAAAATGTTCGCCTGCCCTTGTCATCAAAATGCTCCATGGCCCCTTTAATCACAATGCTCCATGAACACTGTCATCACAATGTTCCATGACAGTTGTCATCACAATGCTCCATGACCCCTGTAATCACAATGCTCCATGCCCTTGTCATCACAATGCTCCAGAACTCTTGTCATCATAATGATGAATGCCCGTGTCATCACAAAGCTCCATGATACTTGTCATCACAATGTTCCATGGCCTTGTCATCACTATACTCCATGGCCCCCGTCATCACAGTGCTCCATGATACCTTTCATCACAATTCTAGATGACCACTGTCATCACAATGCCCCAAGACACATGTCATCACAATTCGCCATGGCCCTTGTCATCACAATGCTCCATGACCCGTGGCATCACAATGGTCCAGGACACTTGTCATCACAATGATCCATGACCACTTACATCACAATGCTCCTTGACTCCCGTCATCACAATGCTCCATAGCCTATGCATTCGCAATGCTACATGGTCCCTGTAATCACATTGCTCCATGATCCATTTCATCCCAATGCTCTATGACCACTGTCATCACCATGCCCCATTATACCTGTCATCACAAAGTTCCATGGCCCCTGTCAGCACAATGTTCCATGACCGATGTCATCACTATCCTCCATGGTCCCTGTAATCACAATGCTCCATCCCCTTGTCAACGCAATGCTCCAGAACTCTTGTCATCATAATGCTCCATGCCCGCCTCATCACAATGCTCCATGACACTTGTCCTCACAATGCTCCATGGCCTTTGTCATCGCAATGCTCCATGGCCCCTGTTATCACAGTGCTCCATGTTACCTTTCATCACAATTCTAGATGACCATTGTCATCACAATGCCCCATGACACCTGTCATCACTATTCGCCATGGCACTTGTCATCACAATGCTCCATGATCCCTGTCATCATAATGTTCGATGACACTTGTCGTCACGGTGCTCCATGACCCCTGTCATCACAATATTCACTGCCCCTGTAATCACAATGCTCCATAGCCTTAACATCACAATGCTCCAGAACTCTTGTCATCATTATGCCCCATGCCCATGTCATCACAATGCTCCTTGACCCCTGTCATCACAATGCTCCATGGCCTATGTATTCACAATGCTCCATGGCCCCTGTAGTCACATTGCTCCATGATCCTTTTCATCACAATGCTCTATGACCACTGTCATCACAATGCCACATGACACCTGTCATTACAATGCTCTATGGCCCCTGTCAGCACAATGTTCCATGGCAGATATCATCACAATGATCCATGACCGCTGTCATCACAATGTTCCCTGCCCTTGTCATCTCAATGATCCCTGGCCCCTGTAATCACAATGCCCCATACCCTTGTCATCGCAATGCTCCAGATCACTTCTCATCATAATGCTCCATGCCCATGTCATCACAATGCTCCATGGCCCCTGTCATCACAGTGCTCCGTGATACCTTTCATCGTAATGATAGATGACCACTGTCATCACAATGCTCCATGACACCTGTCATCAGATTTGGCCATGGCCCTTATCATCACAATGCTCCAGGACACTTGTCTTCACAATGTTCCATGGCGCATTTCATCACAATGCTCCATGACCACTTTCATCAAATTGCTCCATGATGCCTGTCCTCACAATGCTCCATGGCCTTTGTCATCAAAATTCTACATGGCCCTTGTAATAACAGTGCTTCAGGACAACATTTATCACAATGCTCCATGACCACTCTCATCACCATGCCAGATAAGACCTTTCATGACAATGCTCCATGGCCCTTGTCATCACAATATTCTATGACTTCTGTCATCACAATGCTCCATGCCCCTGTCATCACAATGCCCCATCACCCCTGCTATTACAATGCTCCATGACCCCTGTCCTCACAATGCCCCGAAACCCTTGTCATCACAATATTCCATGATCCGTGTAATCACGATGATCCATGAACCATTTCTGTACAATGCTCCAGTACCCCGTTCATTAAAATGCTCCATGGCACGTGTCATCAGAATGCTCCAGGAACCCTTCCATCACAATAATCCATGACCCGTTTCCTCACAATTCTCCAGGACCGCTTTCATCACAATGCTCCATTTCCTTGTCATCTCAATTCTTCATGGCCCCTGTCATCACAATGATCCATGCCCTTGTCATCAAAATGCTCCAGAACTCTTGTCATCACTATGCTCCATGCCCATGTCATCACAATGCTGCATGACCCCTGTCATCACAATGATACATGACCACTGTCATCGCAATGCCACATGAACCCTGTCATCACATTGCTCCATGATCCCTGTCATTACAATGCTCCATGACCACTGTCATCACAATGTTCCATGATCGCTGTAATCACAATGACCCATGACACCTTTCCTCAGAAGGCTCCATTACGCCTGTCATCAGAATGCTCCAATGCCCATCTCATCACAATGCTCCATGATCCGTGACAGCACAACGTTACAGGACAATTGTCATCACAATGCTCCATGACAACTGTCATCACAATGTTGCCTGCCCATGTCATCAAAATGCTCCATGTCCCCTGTAATCACAATGTTCCATTACACCTGTCATCACAATGTTCCCTGCCCATGTCATCACAATGCTCCATTACCCATGTCATCGTAGTGATCCATGACCCCTTTCATCACAATGCTCCATGACACCTGTCATCACAATGCTCCGTGCTCTTTGTCACCACAATGCTCCATGACCACTGTCATCACCATGCCCCATGACCCCAGTCATCACAATGCTCCATAGCACTTGTCATCACAATGCTCCATTATCCCTGTCATCACAATGTTCCATGACTCTTGTCATCAAAATGCCTCATGATCCTTTTACTCACAATGCTCCATGACTCCTTTCATCACATGCTCCATGATA
Organism: Balaenoptera ricei; assembly: GCF_028023285.1. NCBI lineage: Eukaryota > Metazoa > Chordata > Mammalia > Artiodactyla > Balaenopteridae > Balaenoptera > Balaenoptera ricei. Next base: position 263,531 of record NW_026777686.1, read on the forward strand.
CTTGTCATTACACTGTCCCATGACCTTTTTCATAACAATGCTCCATGATACCAGTCATCACAATAATCCATGACCATTTTCGTCACAATGCTCCATGCCCCTTTCAACACAATGCTCCATGACAACTGTCACCACAATGCTCCATGGCCTTTGTCATCACAATTATACATGGCCCCTGTAATCACAGTGCTCCATGACCCCTTTCATCACAATGCTCCATGATCACTGTCATCACAATGCCACATGAGCCCTGTCATCACATTGCTCCATGGCCCCTGTCATTACAATGCTCCATGACCACTGTCATCACAATGTTCCATGATGGCTGTAATCACAATGACCCATGACACCTTTCCTCAGAAGGCTCCAGTACACCTGTCATCACAATGCTCCAATGCCCGTCTCATCACAAAGTTCCATGATCCTTGTCAGCACAACGTTACAGGACAATTGTCATCACAATGCTCCACGAAAACTGTCATCACAATGTTGCCTGCCCATGTCATCAAAATGCTCCATGTCCCCTGTAATCACAATGTTCCATTACACCTGTCATCACAATGTTCCCTGCCCATGTCATCACAATGCTCCATTACCAATGAAATCAAAATGTTCGCCTGCCCTTGTCATCAAAATGCTCCATGGCCCCTTTAATCACAATGCTCCATGAACACTGTCATCACAATGTTCCATGACAGTTGTCATCACAATGCTCCATGACCCCTGTAATCACAATGCTCCATGCCCTTGTCATCACAATGCTCCAGAACTCTTGTCATCATAATGATGAATGCCCGTGTCATCACAAAGCTCCATGATACTTGTCATCACAATGTTCCATGGCCTTGTCATCACTATACTCCATGGCCCCCGTCATCACAGTGCTCCATGATACCTTTCATCACAATTCTAGATGACCACTGTCATCACAATGCCCCAAGACACATGTCATCACAATTCGCCATGGCCCTTGTCATCACAATGCTCCATGACCCGTGGCATCACAATGGTCCAGGACACTTGTCATCACAATGATCCATGACCACTTACATCACAATGCTCCTTGACTCCCGTCATCACAATGCTCCATAGCCTATGCATTCGCAATGCTACATGGTCCCTGTAATCACATTGCTCCATGATCCATTTCATCCCAGTGCTCTATGACCACTGTCATCACCATGCCCCATTATACCTGTCATCACAAAGTTCCATGGCCCCTGTCAGCACAATGTTCCATGACAGATGTCATCACTATCCTCCATGGTCCCTGTAATCACAATGCTCCATCCCCTTGTCAACGCAATGCTCCAGAACTCTTGTCATCATAATGCTCCATGCCCGCCTCATCACAATGCTCCATGACACTTGTCCTCACAATGCTCCATGGCCTTTGTCATCGCAATGCTCCATGGCCCCTGTTATCACAGTGCTCCATGTTACCTTTCATCACAATTCTAGATGACCATTGTCATCACAATGCCCCATGACACCTGTCATCACTATTCGCCATGGCACTTGTCATCACAATGCTCCATGATCCCTGTCATCATAATGTTCGATGACACTTGTCGTCACGGTGCTCCATGACCCCTGTCATCACAATATTCACTGCCCATGTAATCACAATGCTCCTGGTCCCCTGTAATCACAATGCTCCATAGCCTTAACATCACAATGCTCCAGAACTCTTGTCATCATTATGCCCCATGCCCATGTCATCACAATGCTCCTTAACCCCTGTCATCACAATGCTCCATGGCCTATGTATTCACAATGCTCCATGGCCCCTGTAGTCACATTGCTCCATGATCCTTTTCATCACAATGCTCTATGACCACTGTCATCACAATGCCACATGACACCTGTCATTACAATGCTCTATGGCCCCTGTCAGCACAATGTTCCATGGCAGATATCATCACAATGATCCATGACCGCTGTCATCACAATGTTCCCTGCCCTTGTCATCTCAATGATCCCTGGCCCCTGTAATCACAATGCCCCATACCCTTGTCATCGCAATGCTCCAGATCACTTCTCATCATAATGCTCCATGCCCATGTCATCACAATGCTCCATGGCCCCTGTCATCACAGTGCTCCGTGATACCTTTCATCGTAATGATAGATGACCACTGTCATCACAATGCTCCATGACACCTGTCATCAGATTTGGCCATGGCCCTTATCATCACAATGCTCCAGGACACTTGTCTTCACAATGTTCCATGGCGCATTTCATCACAATGCTCCATGACCACTTTCATCAAATTGCTCCATGATGCCTGTCCTCACAATGCTCCATGGCCTTTGTCATCAAAATTCTACATGGCCCCTGTAATAACAGTGCTTCAGGACAACATTTATCACAATGCTCCATGACCACTCTCATCACCATGCCAGATAAGACCTTTCATGACAATGCTCCATGGCCCTTGTCATCACAATATTCTATGACTTCTGTCATCACAATGCTCCATGCCCCTGTCATCACAATGCCCCATCACCCCTGCTATTACAATGCTCCATGACCCCTGTCCTCACAATGCCCCGAAACCCTTGTCATCACAATATTCCATGATCCGTGTAATCACGATGATCCATGAACCATTTCTGTACAATGCTCCAGTACCCCGTTCATTAAAATGCTCCATGGCACGTGTCATCAGAATGCTCCAGGAACCCTTCCATCACAATAATCCATGACCCGTTTCCTCACAATTCTCCAGGACCGCTTTCATCACAATGCTCCATTTCCTTGTCATCTCAATTCTTCATGGCCCCTGTCATCACAATGATCCATGCCCTTGTCATCAAAATGCTCCAGAACTCTTGTCATCACTATGCTCCATGCCCATGTCATCACAATGCTGCATGACCCCTGTCATCACAATGATACATGACCACTGTCATCGCAATGCCACATGAACCCTGTCATCACATTGCTCCATGACCCCTGTCATTACAATGCTCCATGACCACTGTCATCACAATGTTCCATGATCGCTGTAATCACAATGACCCATGACACCTTTCCTCAGAAGGCTCCATTACGCCTGTCATCAGAATGCTCCAATGCCCATCTCATCACAATGCTCCATGATCCGTGACAGCACAACGTTACAGGACAATTGTCATCACAATGCTCCATGACAACTGTCATCACAATGTTGCCTGCCCATGTCATTAAAATGCTCCATGTCCCCTGTAATCACAATGTTCCATTACACCTGTCATCACAATGTTCCCTGCCCATGTCATCACAATGCTCCATTACCAATGAAATCAAAATGTTCGCCTGCCCTTGTCATCAAAATGCTCCATGGCCCCTTTAATCACAATGCTCCATGAACACTGTCATCACAATGTTCCATGACAGTTGTCATCACAATGCTCCATGACCCCTGTAATCACAATGCTCCATGCCCTTGTCATCACAATGCTCCAGAACTCTTGTCATCATAATGATGAATGCCCGTGTCATCACAAAGCTCCATGATACTTGTCATCACAATGTTCCATGGCCTTGTCATCACTATACTCCATGGCCCCCGTCATCACAGTGCTCCATGATACCTTTCATCACAATTCTACATGACCACTGTCATCACAATGCCCCAAGACACATGTCATCACAATTCGCCATGGCCCTTGTCATCACAATGCTCCATGACCCGTGGCATCACAATGGTCCAGGACACTTGTCATCACAATGATCCATGACCACTTACATCACAATGCTCCTTGACTCCCGTCATCACAATGCTCCATAGCCTATGCATTCGCAATGCTACATGGTCCCTGTAATCACATTGCTCCATGATCCATTTCATCCCAGTGCTCTATGACCACTGTCATCACCATGCCCCATTATACCTGTCATCACAAAGTTCCATGGCCCCTGTCAGCACAATGTTCCATGACAGATGTCATCACTATCCTCCATGGTCCCTGTAATCACAATGCTCCATCCCCTTGTCAACGCAATGCTCCAGAACTCTTGTCATCATAATGCTCCATGCCCGCCTCATCACAATGCTCCATGACACTTGTCCTCACAATGCTCCATGGCCCCTGTTTTCACAGTGCTCCATGTTACCTTTCATCACAATTCTAGATGACCATTGTCATCACAATGCCCCATGACACCTGTCATCACTATTCGCCATGGCACTTGTCATCACAATGCTCCATGATCCCTGTCATCATAATGTTCGATGACACTTGTCGTCACGGTGCTCCATGACCCCTGTCATCACAATATTCACTGCCCATGTAATCACAATGCTCCTGGTCCCCTGTAATCACAATGCTCCATAGCCTTAACATCACAATGCTCCAGAACTCTTGTCATCATTATGCCCCATGCCCATGTCATCACAATGCTCCTTGACCCCTGTCATCACAATGCTCCATGGCCTATGTATTCACAATGCTCCATGGCCCCTGTAGTCACATTGCTCCATGATCCTTTTCATCACAATGCTCTATGACCACTGTCATCACAATGCCACATGACACCTGTCATTACAATGCTCTATGGCCCCTGTCAGCACAATGTTCCATGGCAGATATCATCACAATGATCCATGACCGCTGTCATCACAATGTTCCCTGCCCTTGTCATCTCAATGATCCCTGGCCCCTGTAATCACAATGCCCCATACCCTTGTCATCGCAATGCTCCAGATCACTTCTCATCATAATGCTCCATGCCCATGTCATCACAATGCTCCATGGCCCCTGTCATCACAGTGCTCCGTGATACCTTTCATCGTAATGATAGATGACCACTGTCATCACAATGCTCCATGACACCTGTCATCAGATTTGGCCATGGCCCTTATCATCACAATGCTCCAGGACACTTGTCTTCACAATGTTCCATGGCGCATTTCATCACAATGCTCCATGACCACTTTCATCAAATTGCTCCATGATGCCTGTCCTCACAATGTTCCATGGCCTTTGTCATCAAAATTCTACATGGCCCTTGTAATAACAGTGCTTCAGGACAACATTTATCACAATGCTCCATGACCACTCTCATCACCATGCCAGATAAGACCTTTCATGACAATGCTCCATGGCCCTTGTCATCACAATATTCTATGACTTCTGTCATCACAATGCTCCATGCCCCTGTCATCACAATGCCCCATCACCCCTGCTATTACAATGCTCCATGACCCCTGTCCTCACAATGCCCCGAAACCCTTGTCATCACAATATTCCATGATCCGTGTAATCACGATGATCCATGAACCATTTCTGTACAATGCTCCAGTACCCCGTTCATTAAAATGCTCCATGGCACGTGTCATCAGAATGCTCCAGGAACCCTTCCATCACAATAATCCATGACCCGTTTCCTCACAATTCTCCAGGACCGCTTTCATCACAATGCTCCATTTCCTTGTCATCTCAATTCTTCATGGCCCCTGTCATCACAATGATCCATGCCCTTGTCATCAAAATGCTCCAGAACTCTTGTCATCACTATGCTCCATGCCCATGTCATCACAATGCTGCATGACCCCTGTCATCACAATGATACATGACCACTGTCATCGCAATGCCACATGAACCCTGTCATCACATTGCTCCATGATCCCTGTCATTACAATGCTCCATGACCACTGTCATCACAATGTTCCATGATCGCTGTAATCACAATGACCCATGACACCTTTCCTCAGAAGGCTCCATTACGCCTGTCATCAGAATGCTCCAATGCCCATCTCATCACAATGCTCCATGATCCGTGACAGCACAACGTTACAGGACAATTGTCATCACAATGCTCCATGACAACTGTCATCACAATGTTGCCTGCCCATGTCATCAAAATGCTCCATGTCCCCTGTAATCACAATGTTCCATTACACCTGTCATCACAATGTTCCCTGCCCATGTCATCACAATGCTCCATTACCCATGTCATCGTAGTGATCCATGACCCCTTTCATCACAATGCTCCATGACACCTGTCATCACAATGCTCCGTGCTCTTTGTCACCACAATGCTCCATGACCACTGTCATCACCATGCCCCATGACCCCAGTCATCACAATGCTCCATAGCACTTGTCATCACAATGCTCCATTATCCCTGTCATCACAATGTTCCATGACTCTTGTCATCAAAATGCCTCATGATCCTTTTACTCACAATGCTCCATGACTCCTTTCATCACATGCTCCATGATACTTGTCATTACACTGTCCCATGACCTTTTTCATAACAATGCTCCATGATACCAGTCATCACAATAATCCATGACCATTGTCGTCACAATGCTCCATGCCCCTTTCAACACAATGCTCCATGACAACTGTCACCACAATGCTCCATGGCCTTTGTCATCACAATTATACATGGCCCCTGTAATCACAGTGCTCCATGACCCCTTTCATCACAATGCTCCATGATCACTGTCATCACAATGCCACATGAGCCCTGTCATCACATTGCTCCATGGCCCCTGTCATTACAATGCTCCATGACCACTGTCATCACAATGTTCCATGATGGCTGTAATCACAATGACCCATGACACCTTTCCTCAGAAGGCTCCAGTACACCTGTCATCACAATGCTCCAATGCCCGTCTCATCACAAAGTTCCATGATCCCTGTCAGCACAACGTTACAGGACAATTGTCATCACAATGCTCCACGAAAACTGTCATCACAATGTTGCCTGCCCATGTCATCAAAATGCTCCATGTCCCCTGTAATCACAATGTTCCATTACACCTGTCATCACAATGTTCCCTGCCCATGTCATCACAATGCTCCATTACCAATGAAATCAAAATGTTCGCCTGCCCTTGTCATCAAAATGCTCCATGGCCCCTTTAATCACAATGCTCCATGAACACTGTCATCACAATGTTCCATGACAGTTGTTATCACAATGCTCCATGACCCCTGTAATCACAATGCTCCATGCCCTTGTCATCACAATGCTCCAGAACTCTTGTCATCATAATGATGAATGCCCGTGTCATCACAAAGCTCCATGATACTTGTCATCACAATGTTCCATGGCCTTGTCATCACTATACTCCATGGCCCCCGTCATCACAGTGCTCCATGATACCTTTCATCACAATTCTAGATGACCACTGTCATCACAATGCCCCAAGACACATGTCATCACAATTCGCCATGGCCCTTGTCATCACAATGCTCCATGACCCGTGGCATCACAATGGTCCAGGACACTTGTCATCACAATGATCCATGACCACTTACATCACAATGCTCCTTGACTCCCGTCATCACAATGCTCCATAGCCTATGCATTCGCAATGCTACATGGTCCCTGTAATCACATTGCTCCATGATCCATTTCATCCCAGTGCTCTATGACCACTGTCATCACCATGCCCCATTATACCTGTCATCACAAAGTTCCATGGCCCCTGTCAGCACAATGTTCCATGACAGATGTCATCACTATCCTCCATGGTCCCTGTAATCACAATGCTCCATCCCCTTGTCAACGCAATGCTCCAGAACTCTTGTCATCATAATGCTCCATGCCCGCCTCATCACAATGCTCCATGACACTTGTCCTCACAATGCTCCATGGCCTTTGTCATCGCAATGCTCCATGGCCCCTGTTATCACAGTGCTCCATGTTACCTTTCATCACAATTCTAGATGACCATTGTCATCACAATGCCCCATGACACCTGTCATCACTATTCGCCATGGCACTTGTCATCACAATGCTCCATGATCCCTGTCATCATAATGTTCGATGACACTTGTCGTCACGGTGCTCCATGACCCCTGTCATCACAATATTCACTGCCCATGTAATCACAATGCTCCTGGTCCCCTGTAATCACAATGCTCCATAGCCTTAACATCACAATGCTCCAGAACTCTTGTCATCATTATGCCCCATGCCCATGTCATCACAATGCTCCTTGACCCCTGTCATCACAATGCTCCATGGCCTATGTATTCACAATGCTCCATGGCCCCTGTAGTCACATTGCTCCATGATCCTTTTCATCACAATGCTCTATGACCACTGTCATCACAATGCCACATGACACCTGTCATTACAATGCTCTATGGCCCCTGTCAGCACAATGTTCCATGGCAGATATCATCACAATGATCCATGACCGCTGTCATCACAATGTTCCCTGCCCTTGTCATCTCAATGATCCCTGGCCCCTGTAATCACAATGCCCCATACCCTTGTCATCGCAATGCTCCAGATCACTTCTCATCATAATGCTCCATGCCCATGTCATCACAATGCTCCATGGCCCCTGTCATCACAGTGCTCCGTGATACCTTTCATCGTAATGATAGATGACCACTGTCATCACAATGCTCCATGACACCTGTCATCAGATTTGGCCATGGCCCTTATCATCACAATGCTCCAGGACACTTGTCTTCACAATGTTCCATGGCGCATTTCATCACAATGCTCCATGACCACTTTCATCAAATTGCTCCATGATGCCTGTCCTCACAATGCTCCATGGCCTTTGTCATCAAAATTCTACATGGCCCTTGTAATAACAGTGCTTCAGGACAACATTTATCACAATGCTCCATGACCACTCTCATCACCATGCCAGATAAGACCTTTCATGACAATGCTCCATGGCCCTTGTCATCACAATATTCTATGACTTCTGTCATCACAATGCTCCATGCCCCTGTCATCACAATGCCCCATCACCCCTGCTATTACAATGCTCCATGACCCCTGTCCTCACAATGCCCCGAAACCCTTGTCATCACAATATTCCATGATCCGTGTAATCACGATGATCCATGAACCATTTCTGTACAATGCTCCAGTACCCCGTTCATTAAAATGCTCCATGGCACGTGTCATCAGAATGCTCCAGGAACCCTTCCATCACAATAATCCATGACCCGTTTCCTCACAATTCTCCAGGACCGCTTTCATCACAATGCTCCATTTCCTTGTCATCTCAATTCTTCATGGCCCCTGTCATCACAATGATCCATGCCCTTGTCATCAAAATGCTCCAGAACTCTTGTCATCACTATGCTCCATGCCCATGTCATCACAATGCTGCATGACCCCTGTCATCACAATGATACATGACCACTGTCATCGCAATGCCACATGAACCCTGTCATCACATTGCTCCATGATCCCTGTCATTACAATGCTCCATGACCACTGTCATCACAATGTTCCATGATCGCTGTAATCACAATGACCCATGACACCTTTCCTCAGAAGGCTCCATTACGCCTGTCATCAGAATGCTCCAATGCCCATCTCATCACAATGCTCCATGATCCGTGACAGCACAACGTTACAGGACAATTGTCATCACAATGCTCCATGACAACTGTCATCACAATGTTGCCTGCCCATGTCATCAAAATGCTCCATGTCCCCTGTAATCACAATGTTCCATTACACCTGTCATCACAATGTTCCCTGCCCATGTCATCACAATGCTCCATTACCCATGTCATCGTAGTGATCCATGACCCCTTTCATCACAATGCTCCATGACACCTGTCATCACAATGCTCCGTGCTCTTTGTCACCACAATGCTCCATGACCACTGTCATCACCATGCCCCATGACCCCAGTCATCACAATGCTCCATAGCACTTGTCATCACAATGCTCCATTATCCCTGTCATCACAATGTTCCATGACTCTTGTCATCAAAATGCCTCATGATCCTTTTACTCACAATGCTCCATGACTCCTTTCATCACATGCTCCATGATACTTGTCATTACACTGTCCCATGACCTTTTTCATAACAATGCTCCATGATACCAGTCATCACAATAATCCATGACCATTTTCGTCACAATGCTCCATGCCCCTTTCAACACAATGCTCCATGACAACTGTCACCACAATGCTCCATGGCCTTTGTCATCACAATTATACATGGCCCCTGTAATCACAGTGCTCCATGACCCCTTTCATCACAATGCTCCATGATCACTGTCATCACAATGCCACATGAGCCCTGTCATCACATTGCTCCATGGCCCCTGTCATTACAATGCTCCATGACCACTGTCATCACAATGTTCCATGATGGCTGTAATCACAATGACCCATGACACCTTTCCTCAGAAGGCTCCAGTACACCTGTCATCACAATGCTCCAATGCCCGTCTCATCACAAAGTTCCATGATCCCTGTCAGCACAACGTTACAGGACAATTGTCATCACAATGCTCCACGAAAACTGTCATCACAATGTTGCCTGCCCATGTCATCAAAATGCTCCATGTCCCCTGTAATCACAATGTTCCATTACACCTGTCATCACAATGTTCCCTGCCCATGTCATCACAATGCTCCATTACCAATGAAATCAAAATGTTCGCCTGCCCTTGTCATCAAAATGCTCCATGGCCCCTTTAATCACAATGCTCCATGAACACTGTCATCACAATGTTCCATGACAGTTGTCATCACAATGCTCCATGACCCCTGTAATCACAATGCTCCATGCCCTTGTCATCACAATGCTCCAGAACTCTTGTCATCATAATGATGAATGCCCGTGTCATCACAAAGCTCCATGATACTTGTCATCACAATGTTCCATGGCCTTGTCATCACTATACTCCATGGCCCCCGTCATCACAGTGCTCCATGATACCTTTCATCACAATTCTAGATGACCACTGTCATCACAATGCCCCAAGACACATGTCATCACAATTCGCCATGGCCCTTGTCATCACAATGCTCCATGACCCGTGGCATCACAATGGTCCAGGACACTTGTCATCACAATGATCCATGACCACTTACATCACAATGCTCCTTGACTCCCGTCATCACAATGCTCCATAGCCTATGCATTCGCAATGCTACATGGTCCCTGTAATCACATTGCTCCATGATCCATTTCATCCCAGTGCTCTATGACCACTGTCATCACCATGCCCCATTATACCTGTCATCACAAAGTTCCATGGCCCCTGTCAGCACAATGTTCCATGACAGATGTCATCACTATCCTCCATGGTCCCTGTAATCACAATGCTCCATCCCCTTGTCAACGCAATGCTCCAGAACTCTTGTCATCATAATGCTCCATGCCCGCCTCATCACAATGCTCCATGACACTTGTCCTCACAATGCTCCATGGCCCCTGTTATCACAGTGCTCCATGTTACCTTTCATCACAATTCTAGATGACCATTGTCATCACAATGCCCCATGACACCTGTCATCACTATTCGCCATGGCACTTGTCATCACAATGCTCCATGATCCCTGTCATCATAATGTTCGATGACACTTGTCGTCACGGTGCTCCATGACCCCTGTCATCACAATATTCACTGCCCATGTAATCACAATGCTCCTGGTCCCCTGTAATCACAATGCTCCATAGCCTTAACATCACAATGCTCCAGAACTCTTGTCATCATTATGCCCCATGCCCATGTCATCACAATGCTCCTTGACCCCTGTCATCACAATGCTCCATGGCCTATGTATTCACAATGCTCCATGGCCCCTGTAGTCACATTGCTCCATGATCCTTTTCATCACAATGCTCTATGACCACTGTCATCACAATGCCACATGACACCTGTCATTACAATGCTCTATGGCCCCTGTCAGCACAATGTTCCATGGCAGATATCATCACAATGATCCATGACCGCTGTCATCACAATGTTCCCTGCCCTTGTCATCTCAATGATCCCTGGCCCCTGTAATCACAATGCCCCATACCCTTGTCATCGCAATGCTCCAGATCACTTCTCATCATAATGCTCCATGCCCATGTCATCACAATGCTCCATGGCCCCTGTCATCACAGTGCTCCGTGATACCTTTCATCGTAATGATAGATGACCACTGTCATCACAATGCTCCATGACACCTGTCATCAGATTTGGCCATGGCCCTTATCATCACAATGCTCCAGGACACTTGTCTTCACAATGTTCCATGGCGCATTTCATCACAATGCTCCATGACCACTTTCATCAAATTGCTCCATGATGCCTGTCATCACAATGCTCCATGGCCTTTGTCATCAAAATTCTACATGGCCCCTGTAATAACAGTGCTTCAGGACAACATTTATCACAATGCTCCATGACCACTCTCATCACCATGCCAGATAAGACCTTTCATGACAATGCTCCATGGCCCTTGTCATCACAATATTCTATGACTTCTGTCATCACAATGCTCCATGCCCCTGTCATCACAATGCCCCATCACCCCTGCTATTACAATGCTCCATGACCCCTGTCCTCACAATGCCCCGAAACCCTTGTCATCACAATATTCCATGATCCGTGTAATCACGATGATCCATGAACCAATTCTGTACAATGCTCCAGTACCCCGTTCATTAAAATGCTCCATGGCACGTGTCATCAGAATGCTCCAGGAACCCTTCCATCACAATAATCCATGACCCGTTTCCTCACAATTCTCCAGGACCGCTTTCATCACAATGCTCCATTTCCTTGTCATCTCAATTCTTCATGGCCCCTGTCATCACAATGATCCATGCCCTTGTCATCAAAATGCTCCAGAACTCTTGTCATCACTATGCTCCATGCCCATGTCATCACAATGCTGCATGACCCCTGTCATCACAATGATACATGACCACTGTCATCGCAATGCCACATGAACCCTGTCATCACATTGCTCCATGACCCCTGTCATTACAATGCTCCATGACCACTGTCATCACAATGTTCCATGATCGCTGTAATCACAATGACCCATGACACCTTTCCTCAGAAGGCTCCATTACGCCTGTCATCAGAATGCTCCAATGCCCATCTCATCACAATGCTCCATGATCCGTGACAGCACAACGTTACAGGACAATTGTCATCACAATGCTCCATGACAACTGTCATCACAATGTTGCCTGCCCATGTCATTAAAATGCTCCATGTCCCCTGTAATCACAATGTTCCATTACACCTGTCATCACAATGTTCCCTGCCCATGTCATCACAATGCTCCATTACCAATGAAATCAAAATGTTCGCCTGCCCTTGTCATCAAAATGCTCCATGGCCCCTTTAATCACAATGCTCCATGAACACTGTCATCACAATGTTCCATGACAGTTGTCATCACAATGCTCCATGACCCCTGTAATCACAATGCTCCATGCCCTTGTCATCACAATGCTCCAGAACTCTTGTCATCATAATGATGAATGCCCGTGTCATCACAAAGCTCCATGATACTTGTCATCACAATGTTCCATGGCCTTGTCATCACTATACTCCATGGCCCCCGTCATCACAGTGCTCCATGATACCTTTCATCACAATTCTACATGACCACTGTCATCACAATGCCCCAAGACACATGTCATCACAATTCGCCATGGCCCTTGTCATCACAATGCTCCATGACCCGTGGCATCACAATGGTCCAGGACACTTGTCATCACAATGATCCATGACCACTTACATCACAATGCTCCTTGACTCCCGTCATCACAATGCTCCATAGCCTATGCATTCGCAATGCTACATGGTCCCTGTAATCACATTGCTCCATGATCCATTTCATCCCAGTGCTCTATGACCACTGTCATCACCATGCCCCATTATACCTGTCATCACAAAGTTCCATGGCCCCTGTCAGCACAATGTTCCATGACAGATGTCATCACTATCCTCCATGGTCCCTGTAATCACAATGCTCCATCCCCTTGTCAACGCAATGCTCCAGAACTCTTGTCATCATAATGCTCCATGCCCGCCTCATCACAATGCTCCATGACACTTGTCCTCACAATGCTCCATGGCCTTTGTCATCGCAATGCTCCATGGCCCCTGTTATCACAGTGCTCCATGTTACCTTTCATCACAATTCTAGATGACCATTGTCATCACAATGCCCCATGACACCTGTCATCACTATTCGCCATGGCACTTGTCATCACAATGCTCCATGATCCCTGTCATCATAATGTTCGATGACACTTGTCGTCACGGTGCTCCATGACCCCTGTCATCACAATATTCACTGCCCATGTAATCACAATGCTCCTGGTCCCCTGTAATCACAATGCTCCATAGCCTTAACATCACAATGCTCCAGAACTCTTGTCATCATTATGCCCCATGCCCATGTCATCACAATGCTCCTTGACCCCTGTCATCACAATGCTCCATGGCCTATGTATTCACAATGCTCCATGGCCCCTGTAGTCACATTGCTCCATGATCCTTTTCATCACAATGCTCTATGACCACTGTCATCACAATGCCACATGACACCTGTCATTACAATGCTCTATGGCCCCTGTCAGCACAATGTTCCATGGCAGATATCATCACAATGATCCATGACCGCTGTCATCACAATGTTCCCTGCCCTTGTCATCTCAATGATCCCTGGCCCCTGTAATCACAATGCCCCATACCCTTGTCATCGCAATGCTCCAGATCACTTCTCATCATAATGCTCCATGCCCATGTCATCACAATGCTCCATGGCCCCTGTCATCACAGTGCTCCGTGATACCTTTCATCGTAATGATAGATGACCACTGTCATCACAATGCTCCATGACACCTGTCATCAGATTTGGCCATGGCCCTTATCATCACAATGCTCCAGGACACTTGTCTTCACAATGTTCCATGGCGCATTTCATCACAATGCTCCATGACCACTTTCATCAAATTGCTCCATGATGCCTGTCCTCACAATGCTCCATGGCCTTTGTCATCAAAATTCTACATGGCCCCTGTAATAACAGTGCTTCAGGACAACATTTATCACAATGCTCCATGACCACTCTCATCACCATGCCAGATAAGACCTTTCATGACAATGCTCCATGGCCCTTGTCATCACAATATTCTATGACTTCTGTCATCACAATGCTCCATGCCCCTGTCATCACAATGCCCCATCACCCCTGCTATTACAATGCTCCATGACCCCTGTCCTCACAATGCCCCGAAACCCTTGTCATCACAATATTCCATGATCCGTGTAATCACGATGATCCATGAACCATTTCTGTACAATGCTCCAGTACCCCGTTCATTAAAATGCTCCATGGCACGTGTCATCAGAATGCTCCAGGAACCCTTCCATCACAATAATCCATGACCCGTTTCCTCACAATTCTCCAGGACCGCTTTCATCACAATGCTCCATTTCCTTGTCATCTCAATTCTTCATGGCCCCTGTCATCACAATGATCCATGCCCTTGTCATCAAAATGCTCCAGAACTCTTGTCATCACTATGCTCCATGCCCATGTCATCACAATGCTGCATGACCCCTGTCATCACAATGATACATGACCACTGTCATCGCAATGCCACATGAACCCTGTCATCACATTGCTCCATGATCCCTGTCATTACAATGCTCCATGACCACTGTCATCACAATGTTCCATGATCGCTGTAATCACAATGACCCATGACACCTTTCCTCAGAAGGCTCCATTACGCCTGTCATCAGAATGCTCCAATGCCCATCTCATCACAATGCTCCATGATCCGTGACAGCACAACGTTACAGGACAATTGTCATCACAATGCTCCATGACAACTGTCATCACAATGTTGCCTGCCCATGTCATCAAAATGCTCCATGTCCCCTGTAATCACAATGTTCCATTACACCTGTCATCACAATGTTCCCTGCCCATGTCATCACAATGCTCCATTACCCATGTCATCGTAGTGATCCATGACCCCTTTCATCACAATGCTCCATGACACCTGTCATCACAATGCTCCGTGCTCTTTGTCACCACAATGCTCCATGACCACTGTCATCACCATGCCCCATGACCCCAGTCATCACAATGCTCCATAGCACTTGTCATCACAATGCTCCATTATCCCTGTCATCACAATGTTCCATGACTCTTGTCATCAAAATGCCTCATGATCCTTTTACTCACAATGCTCCATGACTCCTTTCATCACATGCTCCATGATACTTGTCATTACACTGTCCCATGACCTTTTTCATAACAATGCTCCATGATACCAGTCATCACAATAATCCATGACCATTGTCGTCACAATGCTCCATGCCCCTTTCAACACAATGCTCCATGACAACTGTCACCACAATGCTCCATGGCCTTTGTCATCACAATTATACATGGCCCCTGTAATCACAGTGCTCCATGACCCCTTTCATCACAATGCTCCATGATCACTGTCATCACAATGCCACATGAGCCCTGTCATCACATTGCTCCATGGCCCCTGTCATTACAATGCTCCATGACCACTGTCATCACAATGTTCCATGATGGCTGTAATCACAATGACCCATGACACCTTTCCTCAGAAGGCTCCAGTACACCTGTCATCACAATGCTCCAATGCCCGTCTCATCACAAAGTTCCATGATCCCTGTCAGCACAACGTTACAGGACAATTGTCATCACAATGCTCCACGAAAACTGTCATCACAATGTTGCCTGCCCATGTCATCAAAATGCTCCATGTCCCCTGTAATCACAATGTTCCATTACACCTGTCATCACAATGTTCCCTGCCCATGTCATCACAATGCTCCATTACCAATGAAATCAAAATGTTCGCCTGCCCTTGTCATCAAAATGCTCCATGGCCCCTTTAATCACAATGCTCCATGAACACTGTCATCACAATGTTCCATGACAGTTGTCATCACAATGCTCCATGACCCCTGTAATCACAATGCTCCATGCCCTTGTCATCACAATGCTCCAGAACTCTTGTCATCATAATGATGAATGCCCGTGTCATCACAAAGCTCCATGATACTTGTCATCACAATGTTCCATGGCCTTGTCATCACTATACTCCATGGCCCCCGTCATCACAGTGCTCCATGATACCTTTCATCACAATCCTAGATGATCACTGTCATCACAATGCCCCAAGACACATGTCATCACAATTCGCCATGGCCCTTGTCATCACAATGCTCCATGACCCGTGGCATCACAATGGTCCAGGACACTTGTCATCACAATGATCCATGACCACTTACATCACAATGCTCCTTGACTCCCGTCATCACAATGCTCCATAGCCTATGCATTCGCAATGCTACATGGTCCCTGTAATCACATTGCTCCATGATCCATTTCATCCCAGTGCTCTATGACCACTGTCATCACCATGCCCCATTATACCTGTCATCACAAAGTTCCATGGCCCCTGTCAGCACAATGTTCCATGACAGATGTCATCACTATCCTCCATGGTCCCTGTAATCACAATGCTCCATCCCCTTGTCAACGCAATGCTCCAGAACTCTTGTCATCATAATGCTCCATGCCCGCCTCATCACAATGCTCCATGACACTTGTCCTCACAATGCTCCATGGCCTTTGTCATCGCAATGCTCCATGGCCCCTGTTATCACAGTGCTCCATGTTACCTTTCATCACAATTCTAGATGACCATTGTCATCACAATGCCCCATGACACCTGTCATCACTATTCGCCATGGCACTTGTCATCACAATGCTCCATGATCCCTGTCATCATAATGTTCGATGACACTTGTCGTCACGGTGCTCCATGACCCCTGTCATCACAATATTCACTGCCCATGTAATCACAATGCTCCTGGTCCCCTGTAATCACAATGCTCCATAGCCTTAACATCACAATGCTCCAGAACTCTTGTCATCATTATGCCCCATGCCCATGTCATCACAATGCTCCTTGACCCCTGTCATCACAATGCTCCATGGCCTATGTATTCACAATGCTCCATGGCCCCTGTAGTCACATTGCTCCATGATCCTTTTCATCACAATGCTCTATGACCACTGTCATCACAATGCCACATGACACCTGTCATTACAATGCTCTATGGCCCCTGTCAGCACAATGTTCCATGGCAGATATCATCACAATGATCCATGACCGCTGTCATCACAATGTTCCCTGCCCTTGTCATCTCAATGATCCCTGGCCCCTGTAATCACAATGCCCCATACCCTTGTCATCGCAATGCTCCAGATCACTTCTCATCATAATGCTCCATGCCCATGTCATCACAATGCTCCATGGCCCCTGTCATCACAGTGCTCCGTGATACCTTTCATCGTAATGATAGATGACCACTGTCATCACAATGCTCCATGACACCTGTCATCAGATTTGGCCATGGCCCTTATCATCACAATGCTCCAGGACACTTGTCTTCACAATGTTCCATGGCGCATTTCATCACAATGCTCCATGACCACTTTCATCAAATTGCTCCATGATGCCTGTCATCACAATGCTCCATGGCCTTTGTCATCAAAATTCTACATGGCCCCTGTAATAACAGTGCTTCAGGACAACTTTTATCACAATGCTCCATGACCACTCTCATCACCATGCCAGATAAGACCTTTCATGACAATGCTCCATGGCCCTTGTCATCACAATATTCTATGACTTCTGTCATCACAATGCTCCATGCCCCTGTCATCACAATGCCCCATCACCCCTGCTATTACAATGCTCCATGACCCCTGTCCTCACAATGCCCCGAAACCCTTGTCATCACAATGTTCCATGATCCGTGTAATCACGATGATCCATGAACCATTTCTGTACAATGCTCCAGTACCCCGTTCATTAAAATGCTCCATGGCACTTGTCATCAGAATGCTGCAGGAACCCTTCCATCACAATAATCCATGACCCGTTTCCTCACAATTCTCCAGGACCGCTTTCATCACAATGCTCCATTTCCTTGTCATCTCAATTCTTCATGGCCCCTGTCATCACAATGATCCATGCCCTTGTCATCAAAATGCTCCAGAACTCTTTTCATCACTATGCTCCATGCCCATGTCATCACAATGCTGCATGACCCCTGTCATCACAATGATACATGACCACTGTCATCACAATGCCACATGAGCCCTGTCATCACATTGCTCCATGGCCCCTGTCATTACAATGCTCCATGACCACTGTCATCACAATGTTCCATGATCGCTGTAATCACAATGACCCATGACACCTTTCCTCAGAAGGCTCCATTACGCCTGTCATCAGAATGCTCCAATGCCCATCTCATCACAATGCTCCATGATCCGTGACAGCACAACGTTACAGGACAATTGTCATCACAATGCTCCATGACAACTGTCATCACAATGTTGCCTGCCCATGTCATCAAAATGCTCCATGTCCCCTCTAATCACAATGTTCCATTACACCTGTCATCACAATGTTCCCTGCTCATATCATCACAATGCTCCATTACCCATGTCATCGTAGTGATCCATGACCCCTTTCATCACAATGCTCCATGACACCTGTCATCACAATGCTCCGTGCTCTTTGTCACCACAATGCTCCATGACCACTGTCATCACCATGCCCCATGACCCCAGTCATCACAATGCTCCATAGCACTTGTCATCACAATGCTCCATTATCCCTGTCATCACAATGTTCCATGACTCTTGTCATCAAAATGCCTCATGATCCTTTTACTCACAATGCTCCATGACTCCTTTCATCACATGCTCCATGATACTTGTCATTACACTGTCCCATGACCTTTTTCATAACAATGCTCCATGATACCAGTCATCACAATAATCCATGACCATTTTCGTCACAATGCTCCATGCCCCTTTCAACACAATGCTCCATGACAACTGTCACCACAATGCTCCATGGCCTTTGTCATCACAATTATACATGGCCCCTGTAATCACAGTGCTCCATGACCCCTTTCATCACAATGCTCCATGATCACTGTCATCACAATGCCACATGAGCCCTGTCATCACATTGCTCCATGGCCCCTGTCATTACAATGCTCCATGACCACTGTCATCACAATGTTCCATGATGGCTGTAATCACAATGACCCATGACACCTTTCCTCAGAAGGCTCCAGTACACCTGTCATCACAATGCTCCAATGCCCGTCTCATCACAAAGTTCCATGATCCCTATCAGCACAACGTTACAGGACAATTGTCATCACAATGCTCCACGACAACTGTCATCACAATGTTGCCTGCCCATGTCATCAAAATGCTCCATGTCCCCTGTAATCACAATGTTCCATTACACCTGTCATCACAATGTTCCCTGCCCATGTCATCACAATGCTCCATTACCAATGAAATCAAAATGTTCGCCTGCCCTTGTCATCAAAATGCTCCATGGCCCCTTTAATCACAATGCTCCATGAACACTGTCATCACCATGTTCCATGACAGTTGTCATCACAATGCTCCATGACCCCTGTAATCACAATGCTCCATGCCCTTGTCATCACAATGCTCCAGAACTCTTGTCATCATAATGATGAATGCCCGTGTCATCACAAAGCTCCATGATACTTGTCATCACAATGTTCCATGGCCTTGTCATCACTATACTCCATGGCCCCCGTCATCACAGTGCTCCATGATACCTTTCATCACAATTCTAGATGATCACTGTCATCACAATGCCCCAAGACACATGTCATCACAATTCGCCATGGCCCTTGTCATCACAATGCTCCATGACCCGTGGCATCACAATGGTCCAGGACACTTGTCATCACAATGATCCATGACCACTTACATCACAATGCTCCTTGACTCCCGTCATCACAATGCTCCATAGCCTATGCATTCGCAATGCTACATGGTCCCTGTAATCACATTGCTCCATGATCCATTTCATCCCAATGCTCTATGACCACTGTCATCACCATGCCCCATTATACCTGTCATCACAAAGTTCCATGGCCCCTGTCAGCACAATGTTCCATGACAGATGTCATCACTATCCTCCATGGTCCCTGTAATCACAATGCTCCATCCGCTTGTCAACGCAATGTTCCAGAACTCTTGTCATCATAATGCTCCATGCCCGCCTCATCACAATGCTCCATGACACTTGTCCTCACAATGCTCCATGGCCTTTGTCATCGCAATGCTCCATGGCCCCTGTTATCACAGTGCTCCATGTTACCTTTCATCACAATTCTAGATGACCATTGTCATCACAATGCCCCATGACACCTGTCATCACTATTCGCCATGGCACTTGTCATCACAATGCTCCATGACCCGTGGCATCACAATGATCCAGGACCACTTACATCACAATGCTCCTTGACTCCTGTCATCACATTGCTCCATGGCCCCTGTCATTACAATGCTCCATGACCACTGTCATCACAATGTTCCATGATGGCTGTAATCACAATGACCCATGACACCTTTCCTCAGAAGGCTCCAGTACACCTGTCATCACAATGCTCCAATGCCCGTCTCATCACAAAGTTCCATGATCCCTGTCAGCACAATGTTACAGGACAATTGTCATCACAATGCTCCATGACAACTGTCATCACAATGTTGCCTGCCCATGTCATCAAAATGCTCCATGTCCCCTGTAATCACAATGTTCCTTTACACCTGTCATCACAATGTTCCCTGCCCATGTCATCACAATGCTTCATTACCAATGAAATCAAAATGTTCGCCTGCCCTTGTCATCAAAATGCTCCATGGCCCCTTTAATCACAATGCTCCATGAACACTGTCATCACAATGTTCCATGACAGTTGTCATCACAATGCTCCATGACCCCTTTAATCACAATGCTCCATGCCCTTGTCATCACAATGCTCCAGAACTCTTGTCATCATAATGATGAATGCCCGTGTCATCACAAAGCTCCATGATACTTGTCATCACAATGTTCCATGGCCTTGTCATCACTATACTCCATGGCCCCCGTCATCACAGTGCTCCATGATACCTTTCATCACAATTCTAGATGACCACTGTCATCACAATGCCCCAAGACACATGTCATCACAATTCGCCATGGCCCTTGTCATCACAATGCTCCATGACCCGTGGCATCACAATGGTCCAGGACACTTGTCATCACAATGATCCATGACCACTTACATCACAATGCTCCTTGACTCCCGTCATCACAATGCTCCATAGCCTATGCATTCGCAATGCTACATGGTCCCTGTAATCACATTGCTCCATGATCCATTTCATCCCAATGCTCTATGACCACTGTCATCACCATGCCCCATTATACCTGTCATCACAAAGTTCCATGGCCCCTGTCAGCACAATGTTCCATGACCGATGTCATCACTATCCTCCATGGTCCCTGTAATCACAATGCTCCATCCCCTTGTCAACGCAATGCTCCAGAACTCTTGTCATCATAATGCTCCATGCCCGCCTCATCACAATGCTCCATGACACTTGTCCTCACAATGCTCCATGGCCCCTGTTATCACAGTGCTCCATGTTACCTTTCATCACAATTCTAGATGACCATTGTCATCACAATGCCCCATGACACCTGTCATCACTATTCGCCATGGCACTTGTCATCACAATGCTCCATGATCCCTGTCATCATAATGTTCGATGACACTTGTCGTCACGGTGCTCCATGACCCCTGTCATCACAATATTCACTGCCCATGTAATCACAATGCTCCTGGTCCCCTGTAATCACAATGCTCCATAGCCTTAACATCACAATGCTCCAGAACTCTTGTCATCATTATGCCCCATGCCCATGTCATCACAATGCTCCTTGACCCCTGTCATCACAATGCTCCATGGCCTATGTATTCACAATGCTCCATGGCCCCTGTAGTCACATTGCTCCATGATCCTTTTCATCACAATGCTCTATGACCACTGTCATCACAATGCCACATGACACCTGTCATTACAATGCTCTATGGCCCCTGTCAGCACAATGTTCCATGGCAGATATCATCACAATGATCCATGACCGCTGTCATCACAATGTTCCCTGCCCTTGTCATCTCAATGATCCCTGGCCCCTGTAATCACAATGCCCCATACCCTTGTCATCGCAATGCTCCAGATCACTTCTCATCATAATGCTCCATGCCCATGTCATCACAATGCTCCATGGCCCCTGTCATCACAGTGCTCCGTGATACCTTTCATCGTAATGATAGATGACCACTGTCATCACAATGCTCCATGACACCTGTCATCAGATTTGGCCATGGCCCTTATCATCACAATGCTCCAGGACACTTGTCTTCACAATGTTCCATGGCGCATTTCATCACAATGCTCCATGACCACTTTCATCAAATTCCTCCATGATGCCTGTCATCACAATGCTCCATGGCCTTTGTCATCAAAATTCTACATGGCCCCTGTAATAACAGTGCTTCAGGACAACATTTATCACAATGCTCCATGACCACTCTCATCACCATGCCAGATAAGACCTTTCATGACAATGCTCCATGGCCCTTGTCATCACAATATTCTATGACTTCTGTCATCACAATGCTCCATGCCCCTGTCATCACAATGCCCCATCACCCCTGCTATTACAATGCTCCATGACCCCTGTCCTCACAATGCCCCGAAACCCTTGTCATCACAATATTCCATGATCCGTGTAATCACGATGATCCATGAACCATTTCTGTACAATGCTCCAGTACCCCGTTCATTAAAATGCTCCATGGCACGTGTCATCAGAATGCTCCAGGAACCCTTCCATCACAATAATCCATGACCCGTTTCCTCACAATTCTCCAGGACCGCTTTCATCACAATGCTCCATTCCCTTGTCATCTCAATGCTTCATGGCCCCTGTCATCACAATGATCCATGCCCTTGTCATCAAAATGCTCCAGAACCCTTGTCATCACTATGCTCCATGCCCATGTCATCACAATGCTGCATGACCCCTGTCATCACAATGCTACATGACCCCTGTCATCACAATGTTCCATGCCCGTATCATCACAATGCTCCATTACCCATGTCATCGTAGTGATCCATGACCCCTTTCATCACAATGCTCCATGACACCTGTCATCACAATGCTCCGTGCTCTTTGTCACCACAATGCTCCATGACCACTGTCATCACCATGCCCCATGACCCCAGTCATCACAATGCTCCATAGCACTTGTCATCACAATGCTCCATTATCCCTGTCATCACAATGTTCCATGACTCTTGTCATCAAAATGCCTCATGATCCTTTTACTCACAATGCTCCATGACTCCTTTCATCACATGCTCCATGATACTTGTCATTACACTGTCCCATGACCTTTTTCATAACAATGCTCCATGATACCAGTCATCACAATAATCCATGACCATTTTCGTCACAATGCTCCATGCCCCTTTCAACACAATGCTCCATGACAACTGTCACCACAATGCTCCATGGCCTTTGTCATCACAATTATACATGGCCCCTGTAATCACAGTGCTCCATGACCCCTTTCATCACAATGCTCCATGATCACTGTAATCACAATGCCACATGAGCCCTGTCATCACATTGCTCCATGGCCCCTGTCATTACAATGCTCCATGACCACTGTCATCACAATGTTCCATGATGGCTGTAGTCACAATGACCCATGACACCTTTCCTCAGAAGGCTCCAGTACACCTGTCATCACAATGCTCCAATGCCCATCTCATCACAAAGTTCCATGATCCCTGTCAGCACAACGTTACAGGACAATTGTCATCACAATGCTCCATGACAACTGTCATCACAATGTTGCCTGCCCATGTCATCAAAATGCTCCATGTCCCCTGTAATCACAATGTTCCATTACACCTGTCATCACAATGTTCCCTGCCCAGGTCATCACAATGCTCCATGAACACTGTCATCACAATGTTCCATGACAGTTGTCATCACAATGCTCCATGACCCCTGTAATCACAATGCTCCATGCCCTTGTCATCACAATGCTCCAGAACTCTTGTCATCATAATGATGAATGCCCGTGTCATCACAAAGCTCCATGATACTTGTCATCACAATGTTCCATGGCCTTGTCATCACTATACTCCATGGCCCCCGTCATCACAGTGCTCCATGATACCTTTCATCACAATTCTAGATGACCACTGTCATCACAATGCACCGAGACACATGTCATCACAATTCGCCATGGCCCTTGTCATCACAATGCTCCATGACCCGTGGCATCACAATGGTCCAGGACACTTGTCATCACAATGATCCATGACCACTTACATCACAATGCTCCTTGACTCCCGTCATCACAATGCTCCATAGCCTATGCATTCGCAATGCTACATGGTCCCTGTAATCACATTGCTCCATGATCCATTTCATCCCAATGCTCTATGACCACTGTCATCACCATGCCCCATTATACCTGTCATCACAAAGTTCCATGGCCCCTGTCAGCACAATGTTCCATGACCGATGTCATCACTATCCTCCATGGTCCCTGTAATCACAATGCTCCATCCCCTTGTCAACGCAATGCTCCAGAACTCTTGTCATCATAATGCTCCATGCCCGCCTCATCACAATGCTCCATGACACTTGTCCTCACAATGCTCCATGGCCTTTGTCATCGCAATGCTCCATGGCCCCTGTTATCACAGTGCTCCATGTTACCTTTCATCACAATTCTAGATGACCATTGTCATCACAATGCCCCATGACACCTGTCATCACTATTCGCCATGGCACTTGTCATCACAATGCTCCATGATCCCTGTCATCATAATGTTCGATGACACTTGTCGTCACGGTGCTCCATGACCCCTGTCATCACAATATTCACTGCCCATGTAATCACAATGCTCCTGGTCCCCTGTAATCACAATGCTCCATAGCCTTAACATCACAATGCTCCAGAACTCTTGTCATCATTATGCCCCATGCCCATGTCATCACAATGCTCCTTGACCCCTGTCATCACAATGCTCCATGGCCTATGTATTCACAATGCTCCATGGCCCCTGTAGTCACATTGCTCCATGATCCTTTTCATCACAATGCTCTATGACCACTGTCATCACAATGCCACATGACACCTGTCATTACAATGCTCTATGGCCCCTGTCAGCACAATGTTCCATGGCAGATATCATCACAATGATCCATGACCGCTGTCATCACAATGTTCCCTGCCCTTGTCATCTCAATGATCCCTGGCCCCTGTAATCACAATGCCCCATACCCTTGTCATCGCAATGCTCCAGATCACTTCTCATCATAATGCTCCATGCCCATGTCATCACAATGCTCCATGGCCCCTGTCATCACAGTGCTCCGTGATACCTTTCATCGTAATGATAGATGACCACTGTCATCACAATGCTCCATGACACCTGTCATCAGATTTGGCCATGGCCCTTATCATCACAATGCTCCAGGACACTTGTCTTCACAATGTTCCATGGCGCATTTCATCACAATGCTCCATGACCACTTTCATCAAATTGCTCCATGATGCCTGTCATCACAATGCTCCATGGCCTTTGTCATCAAAATTCTACATGGCCCCTGTAATAACAGTGCTTCAGGACAACTTTTATCACAATGCTCCATGACCACTCTCATCACCATGCCAGATAAGACCTTTCATGACAATGCTCCATGGCCCTTGTCATCACAATATTCTATGACTTCTGTCATCACAATGCTCCATGCCCCTGTCATCACAATGCCCCATCACCCCTGCTATTACAATGCTCCATGACCCCTGTCCTCACAATGCCCCGAAACCCTTGTCATCACAATGTTCCATGATCCGTGTAATCACGATGATCCATGAACCATTTCTGTACAATGCTCCAGTACCCCGTTCATTAAAATGCTCCATGGCACTTGTCATCAGAATGCTGCAGGAACCCTTCCATCACAATAATCCATGACCCGTTTCCTCACAATTCTCCAGGACCGCTTTCATCACAATGCTCCATTTCCTTGTCATCTCAATTCTTCATGGCCCCTGTCATCACAATGATCCATGCCCTTGTCATCAAAATGCTCCAGAACTCTTGTCATCACTATGCTCCATGCCCATGTCATCACAATGCTGCATGACCCCTGTCATCACAATGATACATGACCACTGTCATCACAATGCCACATGAGCCCTGTCATCACATTGCTCCATGGCCCCTGTCATTACAATGCTCCATGACCACTGTCATCACAATGTTCCATGATCGCTGTAATCACAATGACCCATGACACCTTTCCTCAGAAGGCTCCATTACGCCTGTCATCAGAATGCTCCAATGCCCATCTCATCACAATGCTCCATGATCCGTGACAGCACAACGTTACAGGACAATTGTCATCACAATGCTCCATGACAACTCTCATCACAATGTTGCCTGCCCATGTCATCAAAATGCTCCATGTCCCCTGTAATCACAATGTTCCATTACACCTGTCATCACAATGTTCCCTGCCCATGTCATCACAATGCTCCATTACCCATGTCATCGTAGTGATCCATGACCCCTTTCATCACAATGCTCCATGACACCTGTCATCACAATGCTCCGTGCTCTTTGTCACCACAATGCTCCATGACCACTGTCATCACCATGCCCCATGACCCCAGTCATCACAATGCTCCATAGCACTTGTCATCACAATGCTCCATTATCCCTGTCATCACAATGTTCCATGACTCTTGTCATCAAAATGCCTCATGATCCTTTTACTCACAATGCTCCATGACTCCTTTCATCACATGCTCCATGATACTTGTCATTACACTGTCCCATGACCTTTTTCATAACAATGCTCCATGATACCAGTCATCACAATAATCCATGACCATTTTCGTCACAATGCTCCATGCCCCTTTCAACACAATGCTCCATGACAACTGTCACCACAATGCTCCATGGCCTTTGTCATCACAATTATACATGGCCCCTGTAATCACAGTGCTCCATGACCCCTTTCATCACAATGCTCCATGATCACTGTCATCACAATGCCACATGAGCCCTGTCATCACATTGCTCCATGGCCCCTGTCATTACAATGCTCCATGACCACTGTCATCACAATGTTCCATGATGGCTGTAATCACAATGACCCATGACACCTTTCCTCAGAAGGCTCCAGTACACCTGTCATCACAATGCTCCAATGCCCGTCTCATCACAAAGTTCCATGATCCCTGTCAGCACAACGTTACAGGACAATTGTCATCACAATGCTCCACGAAAACTGTCATCACAATGTTGCCTGCCCATGTCATCAAAATGCTCCATGTCCCCTGTAATCACAATGTTCCATTACACCTGTCATCACAATGTTCCCTGCCCATGTCATCACAATGCTCCATTACCAATGAAATCAAAATGTTCGCCTGCCCTTGTCATCAAAATGCTCCATGGCCCCTTTAATCACAATGCTCCATGAACACTGTCATCACCATGTTCCATGACAGTTGTCATCACAATGCTCCATGACCCCTGTAATCACAATGCTCCATGCCCTTGTCATCACAATGCTCCAGAACTCTTGTCATCATAATGATGAATGCCCGTGTCATCACAAAGCTCCATGATACTTGTCATCACAATGTTCCATGGCCTTGTCATCACTATACTCCATGGCCCCCGTCATCACAGTGCTCCATGATACCTTTCATCACAATTCTAGATGATCACTGTCATCACAATGCCCCAAGACACATGTCATCACAATTCGCCATGGCCCTTGTCATCACAATGCTCCATGACCCGTGGCATCACAATGGTCCAGGACACTTGTCATCACAATGATCCATGACCACTTACATCACAATGCTCCTTGACTCCCGTCATCACAATGCTCCATAGCCTATGCATTCGCAATGCTACATGGTCCCTGTAATCACATTGCTCCATGATCCATTTCATCCCAATGCTCTATGACCACTGTCATCACCATGCCCCATTATACCTGTCATCACAAAGTTCCATGGCCCCTGTCAGCACAATGTTCCATGACAGATGTCATCACTATCCTCCATGGTCCCTGTAATCACAATGCTCCATCCGCTTGTCAACGCAATGCTCCAGAACTCTTGTCATCATAATGCTCCATGCCCGCCTCATCACAATGCTCCATGACACTTGTCCTCACAATGCTGCATGGCCTTTGTCATCGCAATGCTCCATGGCCCCTGTTATCACAGTGCTCCATGTTACCTTTCATCACAATTCTAGATGACCATTGTCATCACAATGCCCCATGACACCTGTCATCACTATTCGCCATGGCACTTGTCATCACAATGCTCCATGATCCCTGTCATCATAATGTTCGATGACACTTGTTGTCACGGTGCTCCATGACCCCTGTCATCACAATATTCACTGCCCATGTAATCACAATGCTCCTGGTCCCATGTAATCACAATGCTCCATAGCCTTAACATCACAATGCTCCAGAACTCTTGTCATCATTATGCCCCATGCCCATGTCATCACAATGCTCCTTGACCCCTGTCATCACAATGCTCCATGGCCTATGTATTCACAATGCTCCATGGCCCCTGTAGTCACATTGCTCCATGATCCTTTTCATCACAATGCTCTATGACCACTGTCATCACAATGCCACATGACACCTGTCAGTACAATGCTCTATGGCCCCTGTCAGCACAATGTTCCATGGCAGATATCATCACAATGATCCATGACCACTGTCATCACAATGTTCCCTGCCCTTGTCATCTCAATGATCCCTGGCCCCTGTTATCACAATGCCCCATACCCTTGCCATCGCAATGCTCCAGATCACTTCTCATCATAATGCTCCATGCCCATGTCATCACAATGCTCCATGGCCCCTGTCATCACAGTGCTCCGTGATACCTTTCATCGTAATGATAGATGACCACTGTCATCACAATGCTCCATGACACCTGTCATCAGATTTGGCCATGGCCCTTATCATCACAATGCTCCAGGACACTTGTCTTCACAATGTTCCATGGCGCATTTCATCACAATGCTCCATGACCACTTTCATCAAATTGCTCCATGATGCCTGTCCTCACAATGCTCCATGGCCTTTGTCATCAAAATTCTACATGGCCCCTGTAATAACAGTGCTTCAGGACAACTTTTATCACAATGCTCCATGACCACTCTCATCACCATGCCAGATAAGACCTTTCATGACAATGCTCCATGGCCCTTGTCATCACAATATTCTATGACTTCTGTCATCACAATGCTCCATGCCCCTGTCATCACAATGCCCCATCACCCCTGCTATTACAATGCTCCATGACCCCTGTCCTCACAATGCCCCGAAACCCTTGTCATCACAATATTCCATGATCCGTGTAATCACGATGATCCATGAACCATTTCTGTACAATGCTCCAGTACCCCGTTCATTAAAATGCTCCATGGCACTTGTCATCAGAATGCTGCAGGAACCCTTCCATCACAATAATCCATGACCCGTTTCCTCACAATTCTCCAGGACCGCTTTCATCACAATGCTCCATTTCCTTGTCATCTCAATTCTTCATGGCCCCTGTCATCACAATGATCCATGCCCTTGTCATCAAAATGCTCCAGAACTCTTGTCATCACTATGCTCCATGCCCATGTCATCACAATGCTGCATGACCCCTGTCATCACAATGATACATGACCACTGTCATAACAATGCCACATGAGCCCTGTCATCACATTGCTCCATGGCCCCTGTCATTACAATGCTCCATGACCACTGTCATCACAATGTTCCATGATCGCTGTAATCACAATGACCCATGACACCTTTCCTCAGAAGGCTCCATTACGCCTGTCATCAGAATGCTCCAATGCCCATCTCATCACAATGCTCCATGATCCGTGACAGCACAACGTTACAGGACAATTGTCATCACAATGCTCCATGACAACTCTCATCACAATGTTGCCTGCCCATGTCATCAAAATGCTCCATGTCCCCTGTAATCACAATGTTCCATTACACCTGTCATCACAATGTTCCCTGCCCATGTCATCACAATGCTCCATTACCCATGTCATCGTAGTGATCCATGACCCCTTTCATCACAATGCTCCATGACACCTGTCATCACAATGCTCCGTGCTCTTTGTCACCACAATGCTCCATGACCACTGTCATCACCATGCCCCATGACCCCAGTCATCACAATGCTCCATAGCACTTGTCATCACAATGCTCCATTATCCCTGTCATCACAATGTTCCATGACTCTTGTCATCAAAATGCCTCATGATCCTTTTACTCACAATGCTCCATGACTCCTTTCATCACATGCTCCATGATACTTGTCATTACACTGTCCCATGACCTTTTTCATAACAATGCTCCATGATACCAGTCATCACAATAATCCATGACCATTTTCGTCACAATGCTCCATGCCCCTTTCAACACAATGCTCCATGACAACTGTCACCACAATGCTCCATGGCCTTTGTCATCACAATTATACATGGCCCCTGTAATCACAGTGCTCCATGACCCCTTTCATCACAATGCTCCATGATCACTGTCATCACAATGCCACATGAGCCCTGTCATCACATTGCTCCATGGCCCCTGTCATTACAATGCTCCATGACCACTGTCATCACAATGTTCCATGATGGCTGTAATCACAATGACCCATGACACCTTTCCTCAGAAGGCTCCAGTACACCTGTCATCACAATGCTCCAATGCCCGTCTCATCACAAAGTTCCATGATCCCTGTCAGCACAACGTTACAGGACAATTGTCATCACAATGCTCCACGAAAACTGTCATCACAATGTTGCCTGCCCATGTCATCAAAATGCTCCATGTCCCCTGTAATCACAATGTTCCATTACACCTGTCATCACAATGTTCCCTGCCCATGTCATCACAATGCTCCATTACCAATGAAATCAAAATGTTCGCCTGCCCTTGTCATCAAAATGCTCCATGGCCCCTTTAATCACAATGCTCCATGAACACTGTCATCACCATGTTCCATGACAGTTGTCATCACAATGCTCCATGACCCCTGTAATCACAATGCTCCATGCCCTTGTCATCACAATGCTCCAGAACTCTTGTCATCATAATGATGAATGCCCGTGTCATCACAAAGCTCCATGATACTTGTCATCACAATGTTCCATGGCCTTGTCATCACTATACTCCATGGCCCCCGTCATCACAGTGCTCCATGATACCTTTCATCACAATTCTAGATGATCACTGTCATCACAATGCCCCAAGACACATGTCATCACAATTCGCCATGGCCCTTGTCATCACAATGCTCCATGACCCGTGGCATCACAATGGTCCAGGACACTTGTCATCACAATGATCCATGACCACTTACATCACAATGCTCCTTGACTCCCGTCATCACAATGCTCCATAGCCTATGCATTCGCAATGCTACATGGTCCCTGTAATCACATTGCTCCATGATCCATTTCATCCCAATGCTCTATGACCACTGTCATCACCATGCCCCATTATACCTGTCATCACAAAGTTCCATGGCCCCTGTCAGCACAATGTTCCATGACAGATGTCATCACTATCCTCCATGGTCCCTGTAATCACAATGCTCCATCCGCTTGTCAACGCAATGCTCCAGAACTCTTGTCATCATAATGCTCCATGCCCGCCTCATCACAATGCTCCATGACACTTGTCCTCACAATGCTCCATGGCCTTTGTCATCGCAATGCTCCATGGCCCCTGTTATCACAGTGCTCCATGTTACCTTTCATCACAATTCTAGATGACCATTGTCATCACAATGCCCCATGACACCTGTCATCACTATTCGCCATGGCACTTGTCATCACAATGCTCCATGATCCCTGTCATCATAATGTTCGATGACACTTGTTGTCACGGTGCTCCATGACCCCTGTCATCACAATATTCACTGCCCATGTAATCACAATGCTCCTGGTCCCATGTAATCACAATGCTCCATAGCCTTAACATCACAATGCTCCAGAACTCTTGTCATCATTATGCCCCATGCCCATGTCATCACAATGCTCCTTGACCCCTGTCATCACAATGCTCCATGGCCTATGTATTCACAATGCTCCATGGCCCCTGTAGTCACATTGCTCCATGATCCTTTTCATCACAATGCTCTATGACCACTGTCATCACAATGCCACATGACACCTGTCAGTACAATGCTCTATGGCCCCTGTCAGCACAATGTTCCATGGCAGATATCATCACAATGATCCATGACCACTGTCATCACAATGTTCCCTGCCCTTGTCATCTCAATGATCCCTGGCCCCTGTTATCACAATGCCCCATACCCTTGTCATCGCAATGCTCCAGATCACTTCTCATCATAATGCTCCATGCCCATGTCATCACAATGCTCCATGGCCCCTGTCATCACAGTGCTCCGTGATACCTTTCATCGTAATGATAGATGACCACTGTCATCACAATGCTCCATGACACCTGTCATCAGATTTGGCCATGGCCCTTATCATCACAATGCTCCAGGACACTTGTCTTCACAATGTTCCATGGCGCATTTCATCACAATGCTCCATGACCACTTTCATCAAATTGCTCCATGATGCCTGTCCTCACAATGCTCCATGGCCTTTGTCATCAAAATTCTACATGGCCCCTGTAATAACAGTGCTTCAGGACAACTTTTATCACAATGCTCCATGACCACTCTCATCACCATGCCAGATAAGACCTTTCATGACAATGCTCCATGGCCCTTGTCATCACAATATTCTATGACTTCTGTCATCACAATGCTCCATGCCCCTGTCATCACAATGCCCCATCACCCCTGCTATTACAATGCTCCATGACCCCTGTCCTCACAATGCCCCGAAACCCTTGTCATCACAATATTCCATGATCCGTGTAATCACGATGATCCATGAACCATTTCTGTACAATGCTCCAGTACCCCGTTCATTAAAATGCTCCATGGCACTTGTCATCAGAATGCTGCAGGAACCCTTCCATCACAATAATCCATGACCCGTTTCCTCACAATTCTCCAGGACCGCTTTCATCACAATGCTCCATTTCCTTGTCATCTCAATTCTTCATGGCCCCTGTCATCACAATGATCCATGCCCTTGTCATCAAAATGCTCCAGAACTCTTGTCATCACTATGCTCCATGCCCATGTCATCACAATGCTGCATGACCCCTGTCATCACAATGATACATGACCACTGTCATCACAATGCCACATGAGCCCTGTCATCACATTGCTCCATGGCCCCTGTCATTACAATGCTCCATGACCACTGTCATCACAATGTTCCATGATCGCTGTAATCACAATGACCCATGACACCTTTCCTCAGAAGGCTCCATTACGCCTGTCATGAGAATGCTCCAATGCCCGTCTCATCACAATGCTCCATGATCCGTGACAGCACAACGTTACAGGACAATTGTCATCACAATGCTCCATGACAACTCTCATCACAATGTTGCCTGCCCATGTCATCAAAATGCTCCATTACCCATGTCATCGTAGTGATCCATGACCCCTTTCATCACAATGCTCCATGACACCTGTCATCACAATGCTCCGTGCTCTTTGTCACCACAATGCTCCATGACCACTGTCATCACCATGCCCCATGACCCCAGTCATCACAATGCTCCATAGCACTTGTCATCACAATGCTCCATTATCCCTGTCATCACAATGTTCCATGACTCTTGTCATCAAAATGCCTCATGATCCTTTTACTCACAATGCTCCATGACTCCTTTCATCACATGCTCCATGATACTTGTCATTACACTGTCCCATGACCTTTTTCATAACAATGCTCCATGATACCAGTCATCACAATAATCCATGACCATTTTCGTCACAATGCTCCATGCCCCTTTCAACACAATGCTCCATGACAACTGTCACCACAATGCTCCATGGCCTTTGTCATCACAATTATACATGGCCCCTGTAATCACAGTGCTCCATGACCCCTTTCATCACAATGCTCCATGATCACTGTCATCACAATGCCACATGAGCCCTGTCATCACATTGCTCCATGGCCCCTGTCATTACAATGCTCCATGACCACTGTCATCACAATGTTCCATGATGGCTGTAATCACAATGACCCATGACACCTTTCCTCAGAAGGCTCCAGTACACCTGTCATCACAATGCTCCAATGCCCGTCTCATCACAAAGTTCCATGATCCCTCTCAGCACAACGTTACAGGACAATTGTCATCACAATGCTCCACGACAACTGTCATCACAATGTTGCCTGCCCATGTCATCAAAATGCTCCATGTCCCCTGTAATCACAATGTTCCATTACACCTGTCATCACAATGTTCCCTGCCCATGTCATCACAATGCTCCATTACCAATGAAATCAAAATGTTCGCCTGCCCTTGTCATCAAAATGCTCCATGGCCCCTTTAATCACAATGCTCCATGAACACTGTCATCACAATGTTCGATGACAGTTGTCATCACAATGCTCCATGACCCCTGTAATCACAATGCTCCATGCCCTTGTCATCACAATGCTCCAGAACTCTTGTCATCATAATGATGAATGCCCGTGTCATCACAAAGCTCCATGATACTTGTCATCACAATGTTCCATGGCCTTGTCATCACTATACTCCATGGCCCCCGTCATCACAGTGCTCCATGATACCTTTCATCACAATCCTAGATGATCACTGTCATCACAATGCCCCAAGACACATGTCATCACAATTCGCCATGGCCCTTGTCATCACAATGCTCCATGACCCGTGGCATCACAATGGTCCAGGACACTTGTCATCACAATGATCCATGACCACTTACATCACAATGCTCCTTGACTCCCGTCATCACAATGCTCCATAGCCTATGCATTCGCAATGCTACATGGTCCCTGTAATCACATTGCTCCATGATCCATTTCATCCCAATGCTCTATGACCACTGTCATCACCATGCCCCATTATACCTGTCATCACAAAGTTCCATGGCCCCTGTCAGCACAATGTTCCATGACAGATGTCATCACTATCCTCCATGGTCCCTGTAATCACAATGCTCCATCCCCTTGTCAACGCAATGCTCCAGAACTCTTGTCATCATAATGCTCCATGCCCGCCTCATCACAATGCTCCATGACACTTGTCCTCACAATGCTCCATGGCCCCTGTTATCACAGTGCTCCATGTTACCTTTCATCACAATTCTAGATGACCATTGTCATCACAATGCCCCATGACACCTGTCATCACTATTCGCCATGGCACTTGTCATCACAATGCTCCATGATCCCTGTCATCATAATGTTCGATGACACTTGTCGTCACGGTGCTCCATGACCCCTGTCATCACAATATTCACTGCCCATGTAATCACAATGCTCCTGGTCCCCTGTAATCGCAATGCTCCATAGCCTTAACATCACAATGCTCCAGAACTCTTGTCATCATTATGCCCCATGCCCATGTCATCACAATGCTCCTTGACCCCTGTCATCACAATGCTCCATGGCCTATGTATTCACAATGCTCCATGGCCCCTGTAGTCACATTGCTCCATGATCCTTTTCATCACAATGCTCTATGACCACTGTCATCACAATGCCACATGACACCTGTCAGTACAATGCTCTATGGCCCCTGTCAGCACAATGTTCCATGGAAGATATCATCACAATGATCCATGACCACTGTCATCACAATGTTCCCTGCCCTTGTCATCTCAATGATCCCTGGCCCCTGTTATCACAATGCCCCATACCCTTGTCATCGCAATGCTCCAGATCACTTCTCATCATAATGCTCCATGCCCATGTCATCACAATGCTCCATGGCCCCTGTCATCACAGTGCTCCGTGATACCTTTCATCGTAATGATAGATGACCACTGTCATCACAATGCTCCATGACACCTGTCATCAGATTTGGCCATGGCCCTTATCATCACAATGCTCCAGGACACTTGTCTTCACAATGTTCCATGGCGCATTTCATCACAATGCTCCATGACCACTTTCATCAAATTGCTCCATGATGCCTGTCATCACAATGCTCCATGGCCTTTGTCATCAAAATTCTACATGGCCCCTCTAATAACAGTGCTTCAGGACAACTTTTATCACAATGCTCCATGACCACTCTCATCACCATGCCAGATAAGACCTTTCATGACAATGCTCCATGGCCCTTGTCATCACAATATTCTATGACTTCTGTCATCACAATGCTCCATGCCCCTGTCATCACAATGCCCCATCACCCCTGCTATTACAATGCTCCATGACCCCTGTCCTCACAATGCCCCGAAACCCTTGTCATCACAATATTCCATGATCCGTGTAATCACGATGATCCATGAACCATTTCTGTACAATGCTCCAGTACCCCGTTCATTAAAATGCACCATGGCACTTGTCATCAGAATGCTCCAGGAACCCTTCCATCACAATAATCCATGACCCGTTTCCTCACAATTCTCCAGGACCGCTTTCATCACAATGCTCCATTTCCTTGTCATCTCAATTCTTCATGGCCCCTGTCATCACAATGATCCATGCCCTTGTCATCAAAATGCTCCAGAACTCTTGTCATCACTATGATCCATGCCCATGTCATCACAATGCTGCATGACCCCTGTCATCACAATGATACATGACCACTGTCATCACAATGCCACATGAGCCCTGTCATCACATTGCTCCATGGCCCCTGTCATTACAATGCTCCATGACCACTGTCATCACAATGTTCCATGATCACTGTAATCACAATGACCCATGACACCTTTCCTCAGAAGGCTCCATTACGCCTGTCATCAGAATGCTCCAATGCCCATCTCATCACAATGCTCCATGATCCGTGACAGCACAACGTTACAGGACAATTGTCATCACAATGCTCCATGACAACTCTCATCACAATGTTGCCTGCCCATGTTATCAAAATGCTCCATTACCCATGTCATCGTAGTGATCCATGACCCCTTTCATCACAATGCTCCATGACACCTGTCATCACAATGCTCCGTGCTCTTTGTCACCACAATGCTCCATGACCACTGTCATCACCATGCCCCATGACCCCAGTCATCACAATGCTCCATAGCACTTGTCATCACAATGCTCCATTATCCCTGTCATCACAATGTTCCATGACTCTTGTCATCAAAATGCCTCATGATCCTTTTACTCACAATGCTCCATGACTCCTTTCATCACATGCTCCATGATACTTGTCATTACACTGTCCCATGACCTTTTTCATAACAATGCTCCATGATACCAGTCATCACAATAATCCATGACCATTGTCGTCACAATGCTCCATGCCCCTTTCAACACAATGCTCCATGACAACTGTCACCACAATGCTCCATGGCCTTTGTCATCACAATTATACATGGCCCCTGTAATCACAGTGCTCCATGACCCCTTTCATCACAATGCTCCATGATCACTGTCATCACAATGCCACATGAGCCCTGTCATCACATTGCTCCATGGCCCCTGTCATTACAATGCTCCATGACCACTGTCATCACAATGTTCCATGATGGCTGTAATCACAATGACCCATGACACCTTTCCTCAGAAGGCTCCAGTACACCTGTCATCACAATGCTCCAATGCCCGTCTCATCACAAAGTTCCATGATCCCTGTCAGCACAACGTTACAGGACAATTGTCATCACAATGCTCCATGACAACTGTCATCACAATGTTGCCTGCCCATGTCATCAAAATGCTCCATGTCCCCTGTAATCACAATGTTCCATTACACCTGTCATCACAATGTTCCCTGCCCATGTCATCACAATGCTCCATTACCAATGAAATCAAAATGTTCGCCTGCCCTTGTCATCAAAATGCTCCATGGCCCCTTTAATCACAATGCTCCATGAACACTGTCATCACAATGTTCCATGACAGTTGTCATCACAATGCTCCATGACCCCTGTAATCACAATGCTCCATGCCCTTGTCATCACAATGCTCCAGAACTCTTGTCATCATAATGATGAATGCCCGTGTCATCACAAAGCTCCATGATACTTGTCATCACAATGTTCCATGGCCTTGTCATCACTATACTCCATGGCCCCCGTCATCACAGTGCTCCATGATACCTTTCATCACAATTCTAGATGACCACTGTCATCACAATGCCCCGAGACACATGTCATCACAATTCGCCATGGCCCTTGTCATCACAATGCTCCATGACCCGTGGCATCACAATGGTCCAGGACACTTGTCATCACAATCATCCATGACCACTTACATCACAATGCTCCTTGACTCCCGTCATCACAATGCTCCATAGCCTATGCATTCGCAATGCTACATGGTCCCTGTAATCACATTGCTCCATGATCCATTTCATCCCAATGCTCTATGACCACTGTCATCACCATGCCCCATTATACCTGTCATCACAAAGTTCCATGGCCCCTGTCAGCACAATGTTCCATGACCGATGTCATCACTATCCTCCATGGTCCCTGTAATCACAATGCTCCATCCCCTTGTCAACGCAATGCTCCAGAACTCTTGTCATCATAATGCTCCATGCCCGCCTCATCACAATGCTCCATGACACTTGTCCTCACAATGCTCCATGGCCTTTGTCATCGCAATGCTCCATGGCCCCTGTTATCACAGTGCTCCATGTTACCTTTCATCACAATTCTAGATGACCATTGTCATCACAATGCCCCATGACACCTGTCATCACTATTCGCCATGGCACTTGTCATCACAATGCTCCATGATCCCTGTCATCATAATGTTCGATGACACTTGTCGTCACGGTGCTCCATGACCCCTGTCATCACAATATTCACTGCCCATGTAATCACAATGCTCCTGGTCCCCTGTAATCACAATGCTCCATAGCCTTAACATCACAATGCTCCAGAACTCTTGTCATCATTATGCCCCATGCCCATGTCATCACAATGCTCCTTGACCCCTGTCATCACAATGCTCCATGGCCTATGTATTCACAATGCTCCATGGCCCCTGTAGTCACATTGCTCCATGATCCTTTTCATCACAATGCTCTATGACCACTGTCATCACAATGCCACATGACACCTGTCATTACAATGCTCTATGGCCCCTGTCAGCACAATGTTCCATGGCAGATATCATCACAATGATCCATGACCGCTGTCATCACAATGTTCCCTGCCCTTGTCATCTCAATGATCCCTGGCCCCTGTAATCACAATGCCCCATACCCTTGTCATCGCAATGCTCCAGATCACTTCTCATCATAATGCTCCATGCCCATGTCATCACAATGCTCCATGGCCCCTGTCATCACAGTGCTCCGTGATACCTTTCATCGTAATGATAGATGACCACTGTCATCACAATGCTCCATGACACCTGTCATCAGATTTGGCCATGGCCCTTATCATCACAATGCTCCAGGACACTTGTCTTCACAATGTTCCATGGCGCATTTCATCACAATGCTCCATGACCACTTTCATCAAATTGCTCCATGATGCCTGTCCTCACAATGCTCCATGGCCTTTGTCATCAAAATTCTACATGGCCCCTGTAATAACAGTGCTTCAGGACAACTTTTATCACAATGCTCCATGACCACTCTCATCACCATGCCAGATAAGACCTTTCATGACAATGCTCCATGGCCCTTGTCATCACAATATTCTATGACTTCTGTCATCACAATGCTCCATGCCCCTGTCATCACAATGCCCCATCACCCATGCTATTACAATGCTCCATGACCCCTGTCCTCACAATGCCCCGAAACCCTTGTCATCACAATGTTCCATGATCCGTGTAATCACGATGATCCATGAACCATTTCTGTACAAGGCTCCAGTACCCCGTTCATTAAAATGCTCCATGGCACTTGTCATCAGAATGCTGCAGGAACCCTTCCATCACAATAATCCATGACCCGTTTCCTCACAATTCTCCAGGACCGCTTTCATCACAATGCTCCATTTCCTTGTCATCTCAATGCTTCATGGCCCCTGTCATCACAATGATCCATGCCCTTGTCATCAAAATGCTCCAGAACTCTTGTCATCACTATGCTCCATGCCCATGTCATCACAATGCTGCATGACCCCTGTCATCACAATGATACATGACCACTGTCATCACAATGCCACATGAGCCCTGTCATCACATTGCTCCATGGCCCCTGTCATTACAATGCTCCATGACCACTGTCATCACAATGTTCCATGATCGCTGTAATCACAATGACCCATGACACCTTTCCTCAGAAGGCTCCATTACGCCTGTCATGAGAATGCTCCAATGCCCATCTCATCACAATGCTCCATGATCCGTGACAGCACAACGTTACAGGACAATTGTCATCACAATGCTCCATGACAACTCTCATCACAATGTTGCCTGCCCATGTCATCAAAATGCTCCATGTACCCTGTAATCACAATGTTCCATTACACCTGTCATCACAATGTTCCCTGCCCATGTCATCACAATGCTCCATTACCCATGTCATCGTAGTGATCCATGACCCCTTTCATCACAATGCTCCATGACACCTGTCATCACAATGCTCCGTGCTCTTTGTCACCACAATGCTCCATGACCACTGTCATCACCATGCCCCATGACCCCAGTCATCACAATGCTCCATAGCACTTGTCATCACAATGCTCCATTATCCCTGTCATCACAATGTTCCATGACTCTTGTCATCAAAATGCCTCATGATCCTTTTACTCACAATGCTCCATGACTCCTTTCATCACATGCTCCATGATACTTGTCATTACACTGTCCCATGACCTTTTTCATAACAATGCTCCATGATACCAGTCATCACAATAATCCATGACCATTTTCGTCACAATGCTCCATGCCCCTTTCAACACAATGCTCCATGACAACTGTCACCACAATGCTCCATGGCCTTTGTCATCACAATTATACATGGCCCCTGTAATCACAGTGCTCCATGACCCCTTTCATCACAATGCTCCATGATCACTGTCATCACAATGCCACATGAGCCCTGTCATCACATTGCTCCATGGCCCCTGTCATTACAATGCTCCATGACCACTGTCATCACAATGTTCCATGATGGCTGTAATCACAATGACCCATGACACCTTTCCTCAGAAGGCTCCAGTACACCTGTCATCACAATGCTCCAATGCCCGTCTCATCACAAAGTTCCATGATCCCTATCAGCACAACGTTACAGGACAATTGTCATCACAATGCTCCACGACAACTGTCATCACAATGTTGCCTGCCCATGTCATCAAAATGCTCCATGTCCCCTGTAATCACAATGTTCCATTACACCTGTCATCACAATGTTCCCTGCCCATGTCATCACAATGCTCCATTACCAATGAAATCAAAATGTTCGCCTGCCCTTGTCATCAAAATGCTCCATGGCCCCTTTAATCACAATGCTCCATGAACACTGTCATCACCATGTTCCATGACAGTTGTCATCACAATGCTCCATGACCCCTGTAATCACAATGCTCCATGCCCTTGTCATCACAATGCTCCAGAACTCTTGTCATCATAATGATGAATGCCCGTGTCATCACAAAGCTCCATGATACTTGTCATCACAATGTTCCATGGCCTTGTCATCACTATACTCCATGGCCCCCGTCATCACAGTGCTCCATGATACCTTTCATCACAATTCTAGATTATCACTGTCATCACAATGCCCCAAGACACATGTCATCACAATTCGCCATGGCCCTTGTCATCACAATGCTCCATGACCCGTGGCATCACAATGGTCCAGGACACTTGTCATCACAATGATCCATGACCACTTACATCACAATGCTCCTTGACTCCCGTCATCACAATGCTCCATAGCCTATGCATTCGCAATGCTACATGGTCCCTGTAATCACATTGCTCCATGATCCATTTCATCCCAATGCTCTATGACCACTGTCATCACCATGCCCCATTATACCTGTCATCACAAAGTTCCATGGCCCCTGTCAGCACAATGTTCCATGACAGATGTCATCACTATCCTCCATGGTCCCTGTAATCACAATGCTCCATCCGCTTGTCAACGCAATGTTCCAGAACTCTTGTCATCATAATGCTCCATGCCCGCCTCATCACAATGCTCCATGACACTTGTCCTCACAATGCTCCATGGCCTTTGTCATCGCAATGCTCCATGGCCCCTGTTATCACAGTGCTCCATGTTACCTTTCATCACAATTCTAGATGACCATTGTCATCACAATGCCCCATGACACCTGTCATCACTATTCGCCATGGCACTTGTCATCACAATGCTCCATGACCCGTGGCATCACAATGATCCAGGACCACTTACATCACAATGCTCCTTGACTCCTGTCATCACATTGCTCCATGGCCCCTGTCATTACAATGCTCCATGACCACTGTCATCACAATGTTCCATGATGGCTGTAATCACAATGACCAATGACACCTTTCCTCAGAAGGCTCCAGTACACCTGTCATCACAATGTTCCAATGCCCGTCTCATCACAAAGTTCCATGATCCCTGTCAGCACAACGTTACAGGACAATTGTCATCACAATGCTCCATGACAACTGTCATCACAATGTTCCATGACAGTTGTCATCACAATGCTCCATGACCCCTGTAATCACAATGCTCCATGCCCTTGTCATCACAATGCTCCAGAACTCTTGTCATCATAATGATGAATGCCCGTGTCATCACAAAGCTCCATGATACTTGTCATCACAATGTTCCATGGCCTTGTCATCACTATACTCCATGGCCCCCGTCATCACAGTGCTCCATGATACCTTTCATCACAATTCTAGATGACCACTGTCATCACAATGCCCCAAGACACATGTCATCACAATTCG
The DNA here is from genome assembly GCF_028023285.1 of Balaenoptera ricei. NCBI lineage: Eukaryota > Metazoa > Chordata > Mammalia > Artiodactyla > Balaenopteridae > Balaenoptera > Balaenoptera ricei. The sequence goes on from NW_026777686.1 coordinate 307,239, forward strand.
CCATGGCCCTTGTCATCACAATGCTCCATGACCCGTGGCATCACAATGGTCCAGGACACTTGTCATCACAATCATCCATGACCACTTACATCACAATGCTCCTTGACTCCCGTCATCACAATGCTCCATAGCCTATGCATTCACAATGCTACATGGTCCCTGTAATCACATTGCTCCATGATCCATTTCATCCCAATGCTCTATGACCACTGTCATCACCATGCCCCATTATACCTGTCATCACAAAGTTCCATGGCCCCTGTCAGCACAATGTTCCATGACAGATGTCATCACTATCCTCCATGGTCCCTGTAATCACAATGCTCCATCCCCTTGTCAACGCAATGCTCCAGAACTCTTGTCATCATAATGCTCCATGCCCGCCTCATCACAATGCTCCATGACACTTGTCCTCACAATGCTCCATGGCCCCTGTTATCACAGTGCTCCATGTTACCTTTCATCACAATTCTAGATGACCATTGTCATCACAATGCCCCATGACACCTGTCATCACTATTCGCCATGGCACTTGTCATCACAATGCTCCATGATCCCTGTCATCATAATGTTCGATGACACTTGTCGTCACGGTGCTCCATGACCCCTGTCATCACAATATTCACTGCCCATGTAATCACAATGCTCCTGGTCCCCTGTAATCACAATGCTCCATAGCCTTAACATCACAATGCTCCAGAACTCTTGTCATCATTATGCCCCATGCCCATGTCATCACAATGCTCCTTGACCCCTGTCATCACAATGCTCCATGGCCTATGTATTCACAATGCTCCATGGCCCCTGTAGTCACATTGCTCCATGATCCTTTTCATCACAATGCTCTATGACCACTGTCATCACAATGCCACATGACACCTGTCATTACAATGCTCTATGGCCCCTGTCAGCACAATGTTCCATGGCAGATATCATCACAATGATCCATGACCGCTGTCATCACAATGTTCCCTGCCCTTGTCATCTCAATGATCCCTGGCCCCTGTTATCACAATGCCCCATACCCTTGTCATCGCAATGCTCCAGATCACTTCTCATCATAATGCTCCATGCCCATGTCATCACAATGCTCCATGGCCCCTGTCATCACAGTGCTCCGTGATACCTTTCATCGTAATGATAGATGACCACTGTCATCACAATGCTCCATGACACCTGTCATCAGATTTGGCCATGGCCCTTATCATCACAATGCTCCAGGACACTTGTCTTCACAATGTTCCATGGCGCATTTCATCACAATGCTCCATGACCACTTTCATCAAATTGCTCCATGATGCCTGTCCTCACAATGCTCCATGGCCTTTGTCATCAAAATTCTACATGGCCCCTCTAATAACAGTGCTTCAGGACAACTTTTATCACAATGCTCCATGACCACTCTCATCACCATGCCAGATAAGACCTTTCATGACAATGCTCCATGGCCCTTGTCATCACAATATTCTATGACTTCTGTCATCACAATGCTCCATGCCCCTGTCATCACAATGCCCCATCACCCCTGCTATTACAATGCTCCATGACCCCTGTCCTCACAATGCCCCGAAACCCTTGTCATCACAATATTCCATGATCCGTGTAATCACGATGATCCATGAACCATTTCTGTACAATGCTCCAGTACCCCGTTCATTAAAATGCACCATGGCACTTGTCATCAGAATGCTCCAGGAACCCTTCCATCACAATAATCCATGACCCGTTTCCTCACAATTCTCCAGGACCGCTTTCATCACAATGCTCCATTTCCTTGTCATCTCAATTCTTCATGGCCCCTGTCATCACAATGATCCATGCCCTTGTCATCAAAATGCTCCAGAACTCTTGTCATCACTATGCTCCATGCCCATGTCATCACAATGCTGCATGACCCCTGTCATCACAATGATACATGACCACTGTCATCACAATGCCACATGAGCCCTGTCATCACATTGCTCCATGGCCCCTGTCATTACAATGCTCCATGACCACTGTCATCACAATGTTCCATGATCACTGTAATCACAATGACCCATGACACCTTTCCTCAGAAGGCTCCATTACGCCTGTCATCAGAATGCTCCAATGCCCATCTCATCACAATGCTCCATGATCCGTGACAGCACAACGTTACAGGACAATTGTCATCACAATGCTCCATGACAACTCTCATCACAATGTTGCCTGCCCATGTCATCAAAATGCTCCATTACCCATGTCATCGTAGTGATCCATGACCCCTTTCATCACAATGCTCCATGACACCTGTCATCACAATGCTCCGTGCTCTTTGTCACCACAATGCTCCATGACCACTGTCATCACCATGCCCCATGACCCCAGTCATCACAATGCTCCATAGCACTTGTCATCACAATGCTCCATTATCCCTGTCATCACAATGTTCCATGACTCTTGTCATCAAAATGCCTCATGATCCTTTTACTCACAATGCTCCATGACTCCTTTCATCACATGCTCCATGATACTTGTCATTACACTGTCCCATGACCTTTTTCATAACAATGCTCCATGATACCAGTCATCACAATAATCCATGACCATTTTCGTCACAATGCTCCATGCCCCTTTCAACACAATGCTCCATGACAACTGTCACCACAATGCTCCATGGCCTTTGTCATCACAATTATACATGGCCCCTGTAATCACAGTGCTCCATGACCCCTTTCATCACAATGCTCCATGATCACTGTCATCACAATGCCACATGAGCCCTGTCATCACATTGCTCCATGGCCCCTGTCATTACAATGCTCCATGACCACTGTCATCACAATGTTCCATGATGGCTGTAATCACAATGACCCATGACACCTTTCCTCAGAAGGCTCCAGTACACCTGTCATCACAATGCTCCAATGCCCGTCTCATCACAAAGTTCCATGATCCCTGTCAGCACAACGTTACAGGACAATTGTCATCACAATGCTCCATGACAACTGTCATCACAATGTTGCCTGCCCATGTCATCAAAATGCTCCATGTCCCCTGTAATCACAATGTTCCATTACACCTGTCATCACAATGTTCCCTGCCCATGTCATCACAATGCTCCATTACCAATGAAATCAAAATGTTCGCCTGCCCTTGTCATCAAAATGCTCCATGGCCCCTTTAATCACAATGCTCCATGAACACTGTCATCACAATGTTCCATGACAGTTGTCATCACAATGCTCCATGACCCCTGTAATCACAATGCTCCATGCCCTTGTCATCACAATGCTCCAGAACTCTTGTCATCATAATGATGAATGCCCGTGTCATCACAAAGCTCCATGATACTTGTCATCACAATGTTCCATGGCCTTGTCATCACTATACTCCATGGCCCCCGTCATCACAGTGCTCCATGATACCTTTCATCACAATTCTAGATGACCACTGTCATCACAATGCCCCGAGACACATGTCATCACAATTCGCCATGGCCCTTGTCATCACAATGCTCCATGACCCGTGGCATCACAATGGTCCAGGACACTTGTCATCACAATGATCCATGACCACTTACATCACAATGCTCCTTGACTCCCGTCATCACAATGCTCCATAGCCTATGCATTCGCAATGCTACATGGTCCCTGTAATCACATTGCTCCATGATCCATTTCATCCCAATGCTCTATGACCACTGTCATCACCATGCCCCATTATACCTGTCATCACAAAGTTCCATGGCCCCTGTCAGCACAATGTTCCATGACCGATGTCATCACTATCCTCCATGGTCCCTGTAATCACAATGCTCCATCCCCTTGTCAACGCAATGCTCCAGAACTCTTGTCATCATAATGCTCCATGCCCGCCTCATCACAATGCTCCATGACACTTGTCCTCACAATGCTCCATGGCCTTTGTCATCGCAATGCTCCATGGCCCCTGTTATCACAGTGCTCCATGTTACCTTTCATCACAATTCTAGATGACCATTGTCATCACAATGCCCCATGACACCTGTCATCACTATTCGCCATGGCACTTGTCATCACAATGCTCCATGATCCCTGTCATCATAATGTTCGATGACACTTGTCGTCACGGTGCTCCATGACCCCTGTCATCACAATATTCACTGCCCATGTAATCACAATGCTCCTGGTCCCCTGTAATCACAATGCTCCATAGCCTTAACATCACAATGCTCCAGAACTCTTGTCATCATTATGCCCCATGCCCATGTCATCACAATGCTCCTTGACCCCTGTCATCACAATGCTCCATGGCCTATGTATTCACAATGCTCCATGGCCCCTGTAGTCACATTGCTCCATGATCCTTTTCATCACAATGCTCTATGACCACTGTCATCACAATGCCACATGACACCTGTCATTACAATGCTCTATGGCCCCTGTCAGCACAATGTTCCATGGCAGATATCATCACAATGATCCATGACCGCTGTCATCACAATGTTCCCTGCCCTTGTCATCTCAATGATCCCTGGCCCCTGTTATCACAATGCCCCATACCCTTGTCATCGCAATGCTCCAGATCACTTCTCATCATAATGCTCCATGCCCATGTCATCACAATGCTCCATGGCCCCTGTCATCACAGTGCTCCGTGATACCTTTCATCGTAATGATAGATGACCACTGTCATCACAATGCTCCATGACACCTGTCATCAGATTTGGCCATGGCCCTTATCATCACAATGCTCCAGGACACTTGTCTTCACAATGTTCCATGGCGCATTTCATCACAATGCTCCATGACCACTTTCATCAAATTGCTCCATGATGCCTGTCATCACAATGCTCCATGGCCTTTGTCATCAAAATTCTACATGGCCCCTCTAATAACAGTGCTTCAGGACAACTTTTATCACAATGCTCCATGACCACTCTCATCACCATGCCAGATAAGACCTTTCATGACAATGCTCCATGGCCCTTGTCATCACAATATTCTATGACTTCTGTCATCACAATGCTCCATGCCCCTGTCATCACAATGCCCCATCACCCCTGCTATTACAATGCTCCATGACCCCTGTCCTCACAATGCCCCGAAACCCTTGTCATCACAATATTCCATGATCCGTGTAATCACGATGATCCATGAACCATTTCTGTACAATGCTCCAGTACCCCGTTCATTAAAATGCACCATGGCACTTGTCATCAGAATGCTCCAGGAACCCTTCCATCACAATAATCCATGACCCGTTTCCTCACAATTCTCCAGGACCGCTTTCATCACAATGCTCCATTTCCTTGTCATCTCAATTCTTCATGGCCCCTGTCATCACAATGATCCATGCCCTTGTCATCAAAATGCTCCAGAACTCTTGTCATCACTATGCTCCATGCCCATGTCATCACAATGCTGCATGACCCCTGTCATCACAATGATACATGACCACTGTCATCACAATGCCACATGAGCCCTGTCATCACATTGCTCCATGGCCCCTGTCATTACAATGCTCCATGACCACTGTCATCACAATGTTCCATGATCACTGTAATCACAATGACCCATGACACCTTTCCTCAGAAGGCTCCATTACGCCTGTCATCAGAATGCTCCAATGCCCATCTCATCACAATGCTCCATGATCCGTGACAGCACAACGTTACAGGACAATTGTCATCACAATGCTCCATGACAACTCTCATCACAATGTTGCCTGCCCATGTCATCAAAATGCTCCATGTCCCCTGTAATCACAATGTTCCATTACACCTGTCATCACAATGTTCCCTGCCCATGTCATCACAATGCTCCATTACCCATGTCATCGTAGTGATCCATGACCCCTTTCATCACAATGCTCCATGACAGCTGTCATCACAATGCTCCGTGCTCTTTGTCACCACAATGCTCCATGACCACTGTCATCACCATGCCCCATGACCCCAGTCATCACAATGCTCCATAGCACTTGTCATCACAATGCTCCATTATCCCTGTCATCACAATGTTCCATGACTCTTGTCATCAAAATGCCTCATGATCCTTTTACTCACAATGCTCCATGACTCCTTTCATCACATGCTCCATGATACTTGTCATTACACTGTCCCATGACCTTTTTCATAACAATGCTCCATGATACCAGTCATCACAATAATCCATGACCATTTTCGTCACAATGCTCCATGCCCCTTTCAACACAATGCTCCATGACAACTGTCACCACAATGCTCCATGGCCTTTGTCATCACAATTATACATGGCCCCTGTAATCACAGTGCTCCATGACCCCTTTCATCACAATGCTCCATGATCACTGTCATCACAATGCCACATGAGCCCTGTCATCACATTGCTCCATGGCCCCTGTCATTACAATGCTCCATGACCACTGTCATCACAATGTTCCATGATGGCTGTAATCACAATGACCCATGACACCTTTCCTCAGAAGGCTCCAGTACACCTGTCATCACAATGCTCCAATGCCCGTCTCATCACAAAGTTCCATGATCCCTGTCAGCACAACGTTACAGGACAATTGTCATCACAATGCTCCATGACAACTGTCATCACAATGTTGCCTGCCCATGTCATCAAAATGCTCCATGTCCCCTGTAATCACAATGTTCCATTACACCTGTCATCACAATGTTCCCTGCCCATGTCATCACAATGCTCCATTACCAATGAAATCAAAATGTTCGCCTGCCCTTGTCATCAAAATGCTCCATGGCCCCTTTAATCACAATGCTCCATGAACACTGTCATCACAATGTTCCATGACAGTTGTCATCACAATGCTCCATGACCCCTGTAATCACAATGCTCCATGCCCTTGTCATCACAATGCTCCAGAACTCTTGTCATCATAATGATGAATGCCCGTGTCATCACAAAGCTCCATGATACTTGTCATCACAATGTTCCATGGCCTTGTCATCACTATACTCCATGGCCCCCGTCATCACAGTGCTCCATGATACCTTTCATCACAATTCTAGATGACCACTGTCATCACAATGCCCCGAGACACATGTCATCACAATTCGCCATGGCCCTTGTCATCACAATGCTCCATGACCCGTGGCATCACAATGGTCCAGGACACTTGTCATCACAATGATCCATGACCACTTACATCACAATGCTCCTTGACTCCCGTCATCACAATGCTCCATAGCCTATGCATTCGCAATGCTACATGGTCCCTGTAATCACATTGCTCCATGATCCATTTCATCCCAATGCTCTATGACCACTGTCATCACCATGCCCCATTATACCTGTCATCACAAAGTTCCATGGCCCCTGTCAGCACAATGTTCCATGACCGATGTCATCACTATCCTCCATGGTCCCTGTAATCACAATGCTCCATCCCCTTGTCAACGCAATGCTCCAGAACTCTTGTCATCATAATGCTCCATGCCCGCCTCATCACAATGCTCCATGACACTTGTCCTCACAATGCTCCATGGCCTTTGTCATCGCAATGCTCCATGGCCCCTGTTATCACAGTGCTCCATGTTACCTTTCATCACAATTCTAGATGACCATTGTCATCACAATGCCCCATGACACCTGTCATCACTATTCGCCATGGCACTTGTCATCACAATGCTCCATGATCCCTGTCATCATAATGTTCGATGACACTTGTCGTCACGGTGCTCCATGACCCCTGTCATCACAATATTCACTGCCCATGTAATCACAATGCTCCTGGTCCCCTGTAATCACAATGCTCCATAGCCTTAACATCACAATGCTCCAGAACTCTTGTCATCATTATGCCCCATGCCCATGTCATCACAATGCTCCTTGACCCCTGTCATCACAATGCTCCATGGCCTATGTATTCACAATGCTCCATGGCCCCTGTAGTCACATTGCTCCATGATCCTTTTCATCACAATGCTCTATGACCACTGTCATCACAATGCCACATGACACCTGTCATTACAATGCTCTATGGCCCCTGTCAGCACAATGTTCCATGGCAGATATCATCACAATGATCCATGACCGCTGTCATCACAATGTTCCCTGCCCTTGTCATCTCAATGATCCCTGGCCCCTGTAATCACAATGCCCCATACCCTTGTCATCGCAATGCTCCAGATCACTTCTCATCATAATGCTCCATGCCCATGTCATCACAATGCTCCATGGCCCCTGTCATCACAGTGCTCCGTGATACCTTTCATCGTAATGATAGATGACCACTGTCATCACAATGCTCCATGACACCTGTCATCAGATTTGGCCATGGCCCTTATCATCACAATGCTCCAGGACACTTGTCTTCACAATGTTCCATGGCGCATTTCATCACAATGCTCCATGACCACTTTCATCAAATTGCTCCATGATGCCTGTCATCACAATGCTCCATGGCCTTTGTCATCAAAATTCTACATGGCCCCTGTAATAACAGTGCTTCAGGACAACTTTTATCACAATGCTCCATGACCACTCTCATCACCATGCCAGATAAGACCTTTCATGACAATGCTCCATGGCCCTTGTCATCACAATATTCTATGACTTCTGTCATCACAATGCTCCATGCCCCTGTCATCACAATGCCCGATCACCCATGCTATTACAATGCTCCATGACCCCTGTCCTCACAATGCCCCGAAACCCTTGTCATCACAATGTTCCATGATCCGTGTAATCACGATGATCCATGAACCATTTCTGTACAATGCTCCAGTACCCCGTTCATTAAAATGCTCCATGGCACTTGTCATCAGAATGCTGCAGGAACCCTTCCATCACAATAATCCATGACCCGTTTCCTCACAATTCTCCAGGACCGCTTTCATCACAATGCTCCATTTCCTTGTCATCTCAATTCTTCATGGCCCCTGTCATCACAATGATCCATGCCCTTGTCATCAAAATGCTCCAGAACTCTTGTCATCACTATGCTCCATGCCCATGTCATCACAATGCTGCATGACCCCTGTCATCACAATGATACATGACCACTGTCATCACAATGCCACATGAGCCCTGTCATCACATTGCTCCATGGCCCCTGTCATTACAATGCTCCATGACCACTGTCATCACAATGTTCCATGATCGCTGTAATCACAATGACCCATGACACCTTTCCTCAGAAGGCTCCATTACGCCTGTCATCAGAATGCTCCAATGCCCATCTCATCACAATGCTCCATGATCTGTGACAGCACAACGTTACAGGACAATTGTCATCACAATGCTCCATGACAACTCTCATCACAATGTTGCCTGCCCATGTCATCAAAATGCTCCATGTCCCCTGTAATCACAATGTTCCATTACACCTGTCATCACAATGTTCCCTGCCCATGTCATCACAATGCTCCATTACCCATGTCATCGTAGTGATCCATGACCCCTTTCATCACAATGCTCCATGACACCTGTCATCACAATGCTCCGTGCACTTTGTCACCACAATGCTCCATGACCACTGTCATCACCATGCCCCATGACCCCAGTCATCACAATGCTCCATAGCACTTCTCATCACAATGCTCCATTATCCCTGTCATCACAATGTTCCATGACTCTTGTCATCAAAATGCCTCATGATCCTTTTACTCACAATGCTCCATGACTCCTTTCATCACATGCTCCATGATACTTGTCATTACACTGTCCCATGACCTTTTTCATAACAATGCTCCATGATACCAGTCATCACAATAATCCATGACCATTTTCGTCACAATGCTCCATGCCCCTTTCAACACAATGCTCCATGACAACTGTCACCACAATGCTCCATGGCCTTTGTCATCACAATTATACATGGCCCCTGTAATCACAGTGCTCCATGACCCCTTTCATCACAATGCTCCATGATCACTGTCATCACAATGCCACATGAGCCCTGTCATCACATTGCTCCATGGCCCCTGTCATTACAATGCTCCATGACCACTGTCATCACAATGTTCCATGATGGCTGTAATCACAATGACCCATGACACCTTTCCTCAGAAGGCTCCAGTACACCTGTCATCACAATGCTCCAATGCCCGTCTCATCACAAAGTTCCATGATCCCTATCAGCACAACGTTACAGGACAATTGTCATCACAATGCTCCACGACAACTGTCATCACAATGTTGCCTGCCCATGTCATCAAAATGCTCCATGTCCCCTGTAATCACAATGTTCCATTACACCTGTCATCACAATGTTCCCTGCCCATGTCATCACAATGCTCCATTACCAATGAAATCAAAATGTTCGCCTGCCCTTGTCATCAAAATGCTCCATGGCCCCTTTAATCACAATGCTCCATGAACACTGTCATCACCATGTTCCATGACAGTTGTCATCACAATGCTCCATGACCCCTGTAATCACAATGCTCCATGCCCTTGTCATCACAATGCTCCAGAACTCTTGTCATCATAATGATGAATGCCCGTGTCATCACAAAGCTCCATGATACTTGTCATCACAATGTTCCATGGCCTTGTCATCACTATACTCCATGGCCCCCGTCATCACAGTGCTCCATGATACCTTTCATCACAATTCTAGATTATCACTGTCATCACAATGCCCCAAGACACATGTCATCACAATTCGCCATGGCCCTTGTCATCACAATGCTCCATGACCCGTGGCATCACAATGGTCCAGGACACTTGTCATCACAATGATCCATGACCACTTACATCACAATGCTCCTTGACTCCCGTCATCACAATGCTCCATAGCCTATGCATTCGCAATGCTACATGGTCCCTGTAATCACATTGCTCCATGATCCATTTCATCCCAATGCTCTATGACCACTGTCATCACCATGCCCCATTATACCTGTCATCACAAAGTTCCATGGCCCCTGTCAGCACAATGTTCCATGACAGATGTCATCACTATCCTCCATGGTCCCTGTAATCACAATGCTCCATCCGCTTGTCAACGCAATGTTCCAGAACTCTTGTCATCATAATGCTCCATGCCCGCCTCATCACAATGCTCCATGACACTTGTCCTCACAATGCTCCATGGCCTTTGTCATCGCAATGCTCCATGGCCCCTGTTATCACAGTGCTCCATGTTACCTTTCATCACAATTCTAGATGACCATTGTCATCACAATGCCCCATGACACCTGTCATCACTATTCGCCATGGCACTTGTCATCACAATGCTCCATGACCCGTGGCATCACAATGATCCAGGACCACTTACATCACAATGCTCCTTGACTCCTGTCATCACATTGCTCCATGGCCCCTGTCATTACAATGCTCCATGACCACTGTCATCACAATGTTCCATGATGGCTGTAATCACAATGACCCATGACACCTTTCCTCAGAAGGCTCCAGTACACCTGTCATCACAATGCTCCAATGCCCGTCTCATCACAAAGTTCCATGATCCCTGTCAGCACAATGTTACAGGACAATTGTCATCACAATGCTCCATGACAACTGTCATCACAATGTTGCCTGCCCATGTCATCAAAATGCTCCATGTCCCCTGTAATCACAATGTTCCATTACACCTGTCATCACAATGTTCCCTGCCCATGTCATCACAATGCTCCATTACCAATGAAATCAAAATGTTCGCCTGCCCTTGTCATCAAAATGCTCCATGGCCCCTTTAATCACAATGCTCCATGAACACTGTCATCACAATGTTCCATGACAGTTGTCATCACAATGCTCCATGACCCCTGTAATCACAATGCTCCATGCCCTTGTCATCACAATGCTCCAGAACTCTTGTCATCATAATGATGAATGCCCGTGTCATCACAAAGCTCCATGATACTTGTCATCATAATGTTCCATGGCCTTGTCATCACTATACTCCATGGCCCCCGTCATCACAGTGCTCCATGATACCTTTCATCACAATTCTAGATGACCACTGTCATCACAATGCCCCAAGACACATGTCATCACAATTCGCCATGGCCCTTGTCATCACAATGCTCCATGACCCGTGGCATCACAATGGTCCAGGACACTTGTCATCACAATGATCCATGACCACTTACATCACAATGCTCCTTGACTCCCGTCATCACAATGCTCCATAGCCTATGCATTCGCAATGCTACATGGTCCCTGTAATCACATTGCTCCATGATCCATTTCATCCCAATGCTCTATGACCACTGTCATCACCATGCCCCATTATACCTGTCATCACAAAGTTCCATGGCCCCTGTCAGCACAATGTTCCATGACCGATGTCATCACTATCCTCCATGGTCCCTGTAATCACAATGCTCCATCCCCTTGTCAACGCAATGCTCCAGAACTCTTGTCATCATAATGCTCCATGCCCGCCTCATCACAATGCTCCATGACACTTGTCCTCACAATGCTCCATGGCCCCTGTTATCACAGTGCTCCATGTTACCTTTCATCACAATTCTAGATGACCATTGTCATCACAATGCCCCATGACACCTGTCATCACTATTCGCCATGGCACTTGTCATCACAATGCTCCATGACCCGTGGCATCACAATGATCCAGGACCACTTACATCACAATGCTCCTTGACTCCTGTCATCACATTGCTCCATGGCCCCTGTCATTACAATGCTCCATGACCACTGTCATCACAATGTTCCATGATGGCTGTAATCACAATGACCCATGACACCTTTCCTCAGAAGGCTCCAGTACACCTGTCATCACAATGCTCCAATGCCCGTCTCATCACAAAGTTCCATGATCCCTGTCAGCACAATGTTACAGGACAATTGTCATCACAATGCTCCATGACAACTGTCATCACAATGTTGCCTGCCCATGTCATCAAAATGCTCCATGTCCCCTGTAATCACAATGTTCCATTACACCTGTCATCACAATGTTCCCTGCCCATGTCATCACAATGCTCCATTACCAATGAAATCAAAATGTTCGCCTGCCCTTGTCATCAAAATGCTCCATGGCCCCTTTAATCACAATGCTCCATGAACACTGTCATCACAATGTTCCATGACAGTTGTCATCACAATGCTCCATGACCCCTGTAATCACAATGCTCCATGCCCTTGTCATCACAATGCTCCAGAACTCTTGTCATCATAATGATGAATGCCCGTGTCATCACAAAGCTCCATGATACTTGTCATCATAATGTTCCATGGCCTTGTCATCACTATACTCCATGGCTCCCGTCATCACAGTGCTCCATGATACCTTTCATCACAATTCTAGATGACCACTGTCATCACAATGCCCCAAGACACATGTCATCACAATTCGCCATGGCCCTTGTCATCACAATGCTACATGACCCGTGGCATCACAATGGTCCAGGACACTTGTCATCACAATGATCCATGACCACTTACATCACAATGCTCCTTGACTCCCGTCATCACAATGCTCCATAGCCTATGCATTCGCAATGCTACATGGTCCCTGTAATCACATTGCTCCATGATCCATTTCATCCCAATGCTCTATGACCACTGTCATCACCATGCCCCATTATACCTGTCATCACAAAGTTCCATGGCCCCTGTCAGCACAATGTTCCATGACCGATGTCATCACTATCCTCCATGGTCCCTGTAATCACAATGCTCCATCCCCTTGTCAACGCAATGCTCCAGAACTCTTGTCATCATAATGCTCCATGCCCGCCTCATCACAATGCTCCATGACACTTGTCCTCACAATGCTCCATGGCCCCTGTTATCACAGTGCTCCATGTTACCTTTCATCACAATTCTAGATGACCATTGTCATCACAATGCCCCATGACACCTGTCATCACTATTCGCCATGGCACTTGTCATCACAATGCTCCATGATCCCTGTCATCATAATGTTCGATGACACTTGTCGTCACGGTGCTCCATGACCCCTGTCATCACAATATTCACTGCCCATGTAATCACAATGCTCCTGGTCCCCTGTAATCACAATGCTCCATAGCCTTAACATCACAATGCTCCAGAACTCTTGTCATCATTATGCCCCATGCCCATGTCATCACAATGCTCCTTGACCCCTGTCATCACAATGCTCCATGGCCTATGTATTCACAATGCTCCATGGCCCCTGTAGTCACATTGCTCCATGATCCTTTTCATCACAATGCTCTATGACCACTGTCATCACAATGCCACATGACACCTGTCATTACAATGCTCTATGGCCCCTGTCAGCACAATGTTCCATGGCAGATATCATCACAATGATCCATGACCGCTGTCATCACAATGTTCCCTGCCCTTGTCATCTCAATGATCCCTGGCCCCTGTAATCACAATGCCCCATACCCTTGTCATCGCAATGCTCCAGATCACTTCTCATCATAATGCTCCATGCCCATGTCATCACAATGCTCCATGGCCCCTGTCATCACAGTGCTCCGTGATACCTTTCATCGTAATGATAGATGACCACTGTCATCACAATGCTCCATGACACCTGTCATCAGATTTGGCCATGGCCCTTATCATCACAATGCTCCAGGACACTTGTCTTCACAATGTTCCATGGCGCATTTCATCACAATGCTCCATGACCACTTTCATCAAATTGCTCCATGATGCCTGTCATCACAATGCTCCATGGCCTTTGTCATCAAAATTCTACATGGCCCCTGTAATAACAGTGCTTCAGGACAACATTTATCACAATGCTCCATGACCACTCTCATCACCATGCCAGATAAGACCTTTCATGACAATGCTCCATGGCCCTTGTCATCACAATATTCTATGACTTCTGTCATCACAATGCTCCATGCCCCTGTCATCACAATGCCCCATCACCCCTGCTATTACAATGCTCCATGACCCCTGTCCTCACAATGCCCCGAAACCCTTGTCATCACAATATTCCATGATCCGTGTAATCACGATGATCCATGAACCATTTCTGTACAATGCTCCACTACCCCGTTCATTAAAATGCTCCATGGCACGTGTCATCAGAATGCTCCAGGAACCCTTCCATCACAATAATCCATGACCCGTTTCCTCACAATTCTCCAGGACCGCTTTCATCACAATGCTCCATTCCCTTGTCATCTCAATGCTTCATGGCCCCTGTCATCACAATGATCCATGCCCTTGTCATCAAAATGCTCCAGAACCCTTGTCATCACTATGCTCCATGCCCATGTCATCACAATGCTGCATGACCCCTGTCATCACAATGCTACATGACCCCTGTCATCACAATGTTCCATGCCCGTATCATCACAATGCTCCATTACCCATGTCATCGTAGTGATCCATGACCCCTTTCATCACAATGCTCCATGACACCTGTCATCACAATGCTCCGTGCTCTTTGTCACCACAATGCTCCATGACCACTGTCATCACCATGCCCCATGACCCCAGTCATCACAATGCTCCATAGCACTTGTCATCACAATGCTCCATTATCCCTGTCATCACAATGTTCCATGACTCTTGTCATCAAAATGCCTCATGATCCTTTTACTCACAATGCTCCATGACTCCTTTCATCACATGCTCCATGATACTTGTCATTACACTGTCCCATGACCTTTTTCATAACAATGCTCCATGATACCAGTCATCACAATAATCCATGACCATTTTCGTCACAATGCTCCATGCCCCTTTCAACACAATGCTCCATGACAACTGTCACCACAATGCTCCATGGCCTTTGTCATCACAATTATACATGGCCCCTGTAATCACAGTGCTCCATGACCCCTTTCATCACAATGCTCCATGATCACTGTCATCACAATGCCACATGAGCCCTGTCATCACATTGCTCCATGGCCCCTGTCATTACAATGCTCCATGACCACTGTCATCACAATGTTCCATGATGGCTGTAGTCACAATGACCCATGACACCTTTCCTCAGAAGGCTCCAGTACACCTGTCATCACAATGCTCCAATGCCCATCTCATCACAAAGTTCCATGATCCCTGTCAGCACAACGTTACAGGACAATTGTCATCACAATGCTCCATGACAACTGTCATCACAATGTTGCCTGCCCATGTCATCAAAATGCTCCATGTCCCCTGTAATCACAATGTTCCATTACACCTGTCATCACAATGTTCCCTGCCCAGGTCATCACAATGCTCCATGAACACTGTCATCACAATGTTCCATGACAGTTGTCATCACAATGCTCCATGACCCCTGTAATCACAATGCTCCATGCCCTTGTCATCACAATGCTCCAGAACTCTTGTCATCATAATGATGAATGCCCGTGTCATCACAAAGCTCCATGATACTTGTCATCACAATGTTCCATGGCCTTGTCATCACTATACTCCATGGCCCCCGTCATCACAGTGCTCCATGATACCTTTCATCACAATTCTAGATGACCACTGTCATCACAATGCCCCGAGACACATGTCATCACAATTCGCCATGGCCCTTGTCATCACAATGCTCCATGACCCGTGGCATCACAATGGTCCAGGACACTTGTCATCACAATGATCCATGACCACTTACATCACAATGCTCCTTGACTCCCGTCATCACAATGCTCCATAGCCTATGCATTCGCAATGCTACATGGTCCCTGTAATCACATTGCTCCATGATCCATTTCATCCCAATGCTCTATGACCACTGTCATCACCATGCCCCATTATACCTGTCATCACAAAGTTCCATGGCCCCTGTCAGCACAATGTTCCATGACCGATGTCATCACTATCCTCCATGGTCCCTGTAATCACAATGCTCCATCCCCTTGTCAACGCAATGCTCCAGAACTCTTGTCATCATAATGCTCCATGCCCGCCTCATCACAATGCTCCATGACACTTGTCCTCACAATGCTCCATGGCCTTTGTCATCGCAATGCTCCATGGCCCCTGTTATCACAGTGCTCCATGTTACCTTTCATCACAATTCTAGATGACCATTGTCATCACAATGCCCCATGACACCTGTCATCACTATTCGCCATGGCACTTGTCATCACAATGCTCCATGATCCCTGTCATCATAATGTTCGATGACACTTGTCGTCACGGTGCTCCATGACCCCTGTCATCACAATATTCACTGCCCATGTAATCACAATGCTCCTGGTCCCCTGTAATCACAATGCTCCATAGCCTTAACATCACAATGCTCCAGAACTCTTGTCATCATTATGCCCCATGCCCATGTCATCACAATGCTCCTTGACCCCTGTCATCACAATGCTCCATGGCCTATGTATTCACAATGCTCCATGGCCCCTGTAGTCACATTGCTCCATGATCCTTTTCATCACAATGCTCTATGACCACTGTCATCACAATGCCACATGACACCTGTCATTACAATGCTCTATGGCCCCTGTCAGCACAATGTTCCATGGCAGATATCATCACAATGATCCATGACCGCTGTCATCACAATGTTCCCTGCCCTTGTCATCTCAATCATCCCTGGCCCCTGTTATCACAATGCCCCATACCCTTGTCATCGCAATGCTCCAGATCACTTCTCATCATAATGCTCCATGCCCATGTCATCACAATGCTCCATGGCCCCTGTCATCACAGTGCTCCGTGATACCTTTCATCGTAATGATAGATGACCACTGTCATCACAATGCTCCATGACACCTGTCATCAGATTTGGCCATGGCCCTTATCATCACAATGCTCCAGGACACTTGTCTTCACAATGTTCCATGGCGCATTTCATCACAATGCTCCATGACCACTTTCATCAAATTGCTCCATGATGCCTGTCCTCACAATGCTCCATGGCCTTTGTCATCAAAATTCTACATGGCCCCTGTAATAACAGTGCTTCAGGACAACTTTTATCACAATGCTCCATGACCACTCTCATCACCATGCCAGATAAGACCTTTCATGACAATGCTCCATGGCCCTTGTCATCACAATATTCTATGACTTCTGTCATCACAATGCTCCATGCCCCTGTCATCACAATGCCCCATCACCCAAGCTATTACAATGCTCCATGACCCCTGTCCTCACAATGCCCCGAAACCCTTGTCATCACAATGTTCCATGATCCGTGTAATCACGATGATCCATGAACCATTTCTGTACAATGCTCCAGTACCCCGTTCATTAAAATGCTCCATGGCACTTGTCATCAGAATGCTGCAGGAACCCTTCCATCACAATAATCCATGACCCGTTTCCTCACAATTCTCCAGGACCGCTTTCATCACAATGCTCCATTTCCTTGTCATCTCAATTCTTCATGGCCCCTGTCATCACAATGATCCATGCCCTTGTCATCAAAATGCTCCAGAACTCTTGTCATCACTATGCTCCATGCCCATGTCATCACAATGCTGCATGACCCCTGTCATCACAATGATATATGACCACTGTCATCACAATGCCACATGAGCCCTGTCATCACATTGCTCCATGGCCCCTGTCATTACAATGCTCCATGACCACTGTCATCACAATGTTCCATGATCGCTGTAATCACAATGACCCATGACACCTTTCCTCAGAAGGCTCCATTACGCCTGTCATCAGAATGCTCCAATGCCCATCTCATCACAATGCTCCATGATCCGTGACAGCACAACGTTACAGGACAATTGTCATCACAATGCTCCATGACAACTCTCATCACAATGTTGCCTGCCCATGTCATCAAAATGCTCCATGTCCCCTGTAATCACAATGTTCCATTACACCTGTCATCACAATGTTCCCTGCCCATGTCATCACAATGCTCCATTACCCATGTCATCGTAGTGATCCATGACCCCTTTCATCACAATGCTCCATGACACCTGTCATCACAATGCTCCGTGCTCTTTGTCACCACAATGCTCCATGACCACTGTCATCACCATGCCCCATGACCCCAGTCATCACAATGCTCCATAGCACTTGTCATCACAATGCTCCATTATCCCTGTCATCACAATGTTCCATGACTCTTGTCATCAAAATGCCTCATGATCCTTTTACTCACAATGCTCCATGACTCCTTTCATCACATGCTCCATGATACTTGTCATTACACTGTCCCATGACCTTTTTCATAACAATGCTCCATGATACCAGTCATCACAATAATCCATGACCATTTTCGTCACAATGCTCCATGCCCCTTTCAACACAATGCTCCATGACAACTGTCACCACAATGCTCCATGGCCTTTGTCATCACAATTATACATGGCCCCTGTAATCACAGTGCTCCATGACCCCTTTCATCACAATGCTCCATGATCACTGTCATCACAATGCCACATGAGCCCTGTCATCACATTGCTCCATGGCCCCTGTCATTACAATGCTCCATGACCACTGTCATCACAATGTTCCATGATGGCTGTAATCACAATGACCCATGACACCTTTCCTCAGAAGGCTCCAGTACACCTGTCATCACAATGATCCAATGCCCGTCTCATCACAAAGTTCCATGATCCCTATCAGCACAACGTTACAGGACAATTGTCATCACAATGCTCCACGACAACTGTCATCACAATGTTGCCTGCCCATGTCATCAAAATGCTCCATGGCCCCTTTAATCACAATGCTCCATGAACACTGTCATCACCATGTTCCATGACATTTGTCATCACAATGCTCCATGACCCCTGTAATCACAATGCTCCATGCCCTTGTCATCACAATGCTCCAGAACTCTTGTCATCATAATGATGAATGCCCGTGTCATCACAAAGCTCCATGATACTTGTCATCACAATGTTCCATGGCCTTGTCATCACTATACTCCATGGCCCCCGTCATCACAGTGCTCCATGATACCTTTCATCACAATTCTAGATGATCACTGTCATCACAATGCCCCAAGACACATGTCATCACAATTCGCCATGGCCCTTGTCATCACAATGCTCCATGACCCGTGGCATCACAATGGTCCAGGACACTTGTCATCACAATGATCCATGACCACTTACATCACAATGCTCCTTGACTCCCGTCATCACAATGCTCCATAGCCTATGCATTCGCAATGCTACATGGTCCCTGTAATCACATTGCTCCATGATCCATTTCATCCCAATGCTCTATGACCACTGTCATCACCATGCCCCATTATACCTGTCATCACAAAGTTCCATGGCCCCTGTCAGCACAATGTTCCATGACAGATGTCATCACTATCCTCCATGGTCCCTGTAATCACAATGCTCCATCCGCTTGTCAACGCAATGCTCCAGAACTCTTGTCATCATAATGCTCCATGCCCGCCTCATCACAATGCTCCATGACACTTGTCCTCACAATGCTCCATGGCCTTTGTCATCGCAATGCTCCATGGCCCCTGTTATCACAGTGCTCCATGTTACCTTTCATCACAATTCTAGATGACCATTGTCATCACAATGCCCCATGACACCTGTCATCACTATTCGCCATGGCACTTGTCATCACAATGCTCCATGATCCCTGTCATCATAATGTTCGATGACACTTGTTGTCACGGTGCTCCATGACCCCTGTCATCACAATATTCACTGCCCATGTAATCACAATGCTCCTGGTCCCATGTAATCACAATGCTCCATAGCCTTAACATCACAATGCTCCAGAACTCTTGTCATCATTATGCCCCATGCCCATGTCATCACAATGCTCCTTGACCCCTGTCATCACAATGCTCCATGGCCTATGTATTCACAATGCTCCATGGCCCCTGTAGTCACATTGCTCCATGATCCTTTTCATCACAATGCTCTATGACCACTGTCATCACAATGCCACATGACACCTGTCAGTACAATGCTCTATGGCCCCTGTCAGCACAATGTTCCATGGCAGATATCATCACAATGATCCATGACCACTGTCATCACAATGTTCCCTGCCCTTGTCATCTCAATGATCCCTGGCCCCTGTTATCACAATGCCCCATACCCTTGTCATCGCAATGCTCCAGATCACTTCTCATCATAATGCTCCATGCCCATGTCATCACAATGCTCCATGGCCCCTGTCATCACAGTGCTCCGTGATACCTTTCATCGTAATGATAGATGACCACTGTCATCACAATGCTCCATGACACCTGTCATCAGATTTGGCCATGGCCCTTATCATCACAATGCTCCAGGACACTTGTCTTCACAATGTTCCATGGCGCATTTCATCACAATGCTCCATGACCACTTTCATCAAATTGCTCCATGATGCCTGTCCTCACAATGCTCCATGGCCTTTGTCATCAAAATTCTACATGGCCCCTGTAATAACAGTGCTTCAGGACAACTTTTATCACAATGCTCCATGACCACTCTCATCACCATGCCAGATAAGACCTTTCATGACAATGCTCCATGGCCCTTGTCATCACAATATTCTATGACTTCTGTCATCACAATGCTCCATGCCCCTGTCATCACAATGCCCCATCACCCCTGCTATTACAATGCTCCATGACCCCTGTCCTCACAATGCCCCGAAACCCTTGTCATCACAATATTCCATGATCCGTGTAATCACGATGATCCATGAACCATTTCTGTACAATGCTCCAGTACCCCGTTCATTAAAATGCTCCATGGCACTTGTCATCAGAATGCTGCAGGAACCCTTCCATCACAATAATCCATGACCCGTTTCCTCACAATTCTCCAGGACCGCTTTCATCACAATGCTCCATTTCCTTGTCATCTCAATTCTTCATGGCCCCTGTCATCACAATGATCCATGCCCTTGTCATCAAAATGCTCCAGAACTCTTGTCATCACTATGCTCCATGCCCATGTCATCACAATGCTGCATGACCCCTGTCATCACAATGATACATGACCACTGTCATCACAATGCCACATGAGCCCTGTCATCACATTGCTCCATGGCCCCTGTCATTACAATGCTCCATGACCACTGTCATCACAATGTTCCATGATCGCTGTAATCACAATGACCCATGACACCTTTCCTCAGAAGGCTCCATTACGCCTGTCATGAGAATGCTCCAATGCCCGTCTCATCACAATGCTCCATGATCCGTGACAGCACAACGTTACAGGACAATTGTCATCACAATGCTCCATGACAACTCTCATCACAATGTTGCCTGCCCATGTCATCAAAATGCTCCATTACCCATGTCATCGTAGTGATCCATGACCCCTTTCATCACAATGCTCCATGACACCTGTCATCACAATGCTCCGTGCTCTTTGTCACCACAATGCTCCATGACCACTGTCATCACCATGCCCCAGGACCCCAGTCATCACAATGCTCCATAGCACTTGTCATCACAATGCTCCATTATCCCTGTCATCACAATGTTCCATGACTCTTGTCATCAAAATGCCTCATGATCCTTTTACTCACAATGCTCCATGACTCCTTTCATCACATGCTCCATGATACTTGTCATTACACTGTCCCATGACCTTTTTCATAACAATGCTCCATGATACCAGTCATCACAATAATCCATGACCATTTTCGTCACAATGCTCCATGCCCCTTTCAACACAATGCTCCATGACAACTGTCACCACAATGCTCCATGGCCTTTGTCATCACAATTATACATGGCCCCTGTAATCACAGTGCTCCATGACCCCTTTCATCACATTGCTCCATGGCCCCTGTCATTACAATGCTCCATGACCACTGTCATCACAATGTTCCATGATCGCTGTAATCACAATGACCCATGACACCTTTCCTCAGAAGGCTCCAGTACACCTGTCATCACAATGCTCCAATGCCCGTCTCATCACAAAGTTCCATGATCCCTGTCAGCACAACGTTACAGGACAATTGTCATCACAATGCTCCACGACAACTGTCATCACAATGTTGCCTGCCCATGTCATCAAAATGCTCCATGTCCCCTGTAATCACAATGTTCCATTACACCTGTCATCACAATGTTCCCTGCCCATGTCATCACAATGCTCCATTACCAATGAAATCAAAATGTTCGCCTGCCCTTGTCATCAAAATGCTCCATGGCCCCTTTAATCACAATGCTCCATGAACACTGTCATCACAATGTTCCATGACAGTTGTCATCACAATGCTCCATGACCCCTGTAATCACAATGCTCCATGCCCTTGTCATCACAAGGCTCCAGAACTCTTGTCATCATAATGATGAATGCCCGTGTCATCACAAAGCTCCATGATACTTGTCATCACAATGTTCCATGGCCTTGTCATCACTATACTCCATGGCCCCCGTCATCACAGTGCTCCATGATACCATTCATCACAATTCTAGATGATCACTGTCATCACAATGCCCCAAGACACATGTCATCACAATTCGCCATGGCCCTTGTCATCACAATGCTCCATGACCCGTGGCATCACAATGGTCCAGGACACTTGTCATCACAATGATCCATGACCACTTACATCACAATGCTCCTTGACTCCCGTCATCACAATGCTCCATAGCCTATGCATTCGCAATGCTACATGGTCCCTGTAATCACATTGCTCCATGATCCATTTCATCCCAATGCTCTATGACCACTGTCATCACCATGCCCCATTATACCTGTCATCACAAAGTTCCATGGCCCCTGTCAGCACAATGTTCCATGACAGATGTCATCACTATCCTCCATGGTCCCTGTAATCACAATGCTCCATCCGCTTGTCAACGCAATGCTCCAGAACTCTTGTCATCATAATGCTCCATGCCCGCCTCATCACAATGCTCCATGACACTTGTCCTCACAATGCTCCATGGCCTTTGTCATCGCAATGCTCCATGGCCCCTGTTATCACAGTGCTCCATGTTACCTTTCATCACAATTCTAGATGACCATTGTCATCACAATGCCCCATGACACCTGTCATCACTATTCGCCATGGCACTTGTCATCACAATGCTCCATGATCCCTGTCATCATAATGTTCGATGACACTTGTTGTCACGGTGCTCCATGACCCCTGTCATCACAATATTCACTGCCCATGTAATCACAATGCTCCTGGTCCCCTGTAATCACAATGCTCCATAGCCTTAACATCACAATGCTCCAGAACTCTTGTCATCATTATGCCCCATGCCCATGTCATCACAATGCTCCTTGACCCCTGTCATCACAATGCTCCATGGCCTATGTATTCACAATGCTCCATGGCCCCTGTAGTCACATTGCTCCATGATCCTTTTCATCACAATGCTCTATGACCACTGTCATCACAATGCCACATGACACCTGTCAGTACAATGCTCTATGGCCCCTGTCAGCACAATGTTCCATGGCAGATATCATCACAATGATCCATGACCACTGTCATCACAATGTTCCCTGCCCTTGTCATCTCAATGATCCCTGGCCCCTGTTATCACAATGCCCCATACCCTTGTCATCGCAATGCTCCAGATCACTTCTCATCATAATGCTCCATGCCCATGTCATCACAATGCTCCATGGCCCCTGTCATCACAGTGCTCCGTGATACCTTTCATCGTAATGATAGATGACCACTGTCATCACAATGCTCCATGACACCTGTCATCAGATTTGGCCATGGCCCTTATCATCACAATGCTCCAGGACACTTGTCTTCACAATGTTCCATGGCGCATTTCATCACAATGCTCCATGACCACTTTCATCAAATTGCTCCATGATGCCTGTCATCACAATGCTCCATGGCCTTTGTCATCAAAATTCTACATGGCCCCTGTAATAACAGTGCTTCAGGACAACTTTTATCACAATGCTCCATGACCACTCTCATCACCATGCCAGATAAGACCTTTCATGACAATGCTCCATGGCCCTTGTCATCACAATATTCTATGACTTCTGTCATCACAATGCTCCATGCCCCTGTCATCACAATGCCCCATCACCCCTGCTATTACAATGCTCCATGACCCCTGTCCTCACAATGCCCCGAAACCCTTGTCATCACAATATTCCATGATCCGTGTAATCACGATGATCCATGAACCATTTCTGTACAATGCTCCAGTACCCCGTTCATTAAAATGCTCCATGGCACTTGTCATCAGAATGCTGCAGGAACCCTTCCATCACAATAATCCATGACCCGTTTCCTCACAATTCTCCAGGACCGCTTTCATCACAATGCTCCATTTCCTTGTCATCTCAATTCTTCATGGCCCCTGTCATCACAATGATCCATGCCCTTGTCATCAAAATGCTCCAGAACTCTTGTCATCACTATGCTCCATGCCCATGTCATCACAATGCTGCATGACCCCTGTCATCACAATGATATATGACCACTGTCATCACAATGCCACATGAGCCCTGTCATCACATTGCTCCATGGCCCCTGTCATTACAATGCTCCATGACCACTGTCATCACAATGTTCCATGATCGCTGTAATCACAATGACCCATGACACCTTTCCTCAGAAGGCTCCATTACGCCTGTCATGAGAATGCTCCAATGCCCATCTCATCACAATGCTCCATGATCCGTGACAGCACAACGTTACAGGACAATTGTCATCACAATGCTCCATGACAACTCTCATCACAATGTTGCCTGCCCATGTCATCAAAATGCTCCATGTACCCTGTAATCACAATGTTCCATTACACCTGTCATCACAATGTTCCCTGCCCATGTCATCACAATGCTCCATTACCCATGTCATCGTAGTGATCCATGACCCCTTTCATCACAATGCTCCATGACACCTGTCATCACAATGCTCCGTGCTCTTTGTCACCACAATGCTCCATGACCACTGTCATCACCATGCCCCATGACCCCAGTCATCACAATGCTCCATAGCACTTGTCATCACAATGCTCCATTATCCCTGTCATCACAATGTTCCATGACTCTTGTCATCAAAATGCCTCATGATCCTTTTACTCACAATGCTCCATGACTCCTTTCATCACATGCTCCATGATACTTGTCATTACACTGTCCCATGACCTTTTTCATAACAATGCTCCATGATACCAGTCATCACAATAATCCATGACCATTTTCGTCACAATGCTCCATGCCCCTTTCAACACAATGCTCCATGACAACTGTCACCACAATGCTCCATGGCCTTTGTCATCACAATTATACTTGGCCCCTGTAATCACAGTGCTCCATGACCCCTTTCATCACAATGCTCCATGATCACTGTCATCACAATGCCACATGAGCCCTGTCATCACATTGCTCCATGGCCCCTGTCATTACAATGCTCCATGACCACTGTCATCACAATGTTCCATGATGGCTGTAATCACAATGACCCATGACACCTTTCCTCAGAAGGCTCCAGTACACCTGTCATCACAATGCTCCAATGCCCGTCTCATCACAAAGTTCCATGATCCCTCTCAGCACAACGTTACAGGACAATTGTCATCACAATGCTCCACGACAACTGTCATCACAATGTTGCCTGCCCATGTCATCAAAATGCTCCATGTCCCCTGTAATCACAATGTTCCATTACACCTGTCATCACAATGTTCCCTGCCCATGTCATCACAATGCTCCATTACCAATGAAATCAAAATGTTCGCCTGCCCTTGTCATCAAAATGCTCCATGGCCCCTTTAATCACAATGCTCCATGAACACTGTCATCACAATGTTCCATGACAGTTGTCATCACAATGCTCCATGACCCCTGTAATCACAATGCTCCATGCCCTTGTCATCACAATGCTCCAGAACTCTTGTCATCATAATGATGAATGCCCGTGTCATCACAAAGCTCCATGATACTTGTCATCACAATGTTCCATGGCCTTGTCATCACTATACTCCATGGCCCCCGTCATCACAGTGCTCCATGATACCTTTCATCACAATCCTAGATGATCACTGTCATCACAATGCCCCAAGACACATGTCATCACAATTCGCCATGGCCCTTGTCATCACAATGCTCCATGACCCGTGGCATCACAATGGTCCAGGACACTTGTCATCACAATGATCCATGACCACTTACATCACAATGCTCCTTGACTCCCGTCATCACAATGCTCCATAGCCTATGCATTCGCAATGCTACATGGTCCCTGTAATCACATTGCTCCATGATCCATTTCATCCCAATGCTCTATGACCACTGTCATCACCATGCCCCATTATACCTGTCATCACAAAGTTCCATGGCCCCTGTCAGCACAATGTTCCATGACAGATGTCATCACTATCCTCCATGGTCCCTGTAATCACAATGCTCCATCCCCTTGTCAACGCAATGCTCCAGAACTCTTGTCATCATAATGCTCCATGCCCGCCTCATCACAATGCTCCATGACACTTGTCCTCACAATGCTCCATGGCCCCTGTTATCACAGTGCTCCATGTTACCTTTCATCACAATTCTAGATGACCATTGTCATCACAATGCCCCATGACACCTGTCATCACTATTCGCCATGGCACTTGTCATCACAATGCTCCATGATCCCTGTCATCATAATGTTCGATGACACTTGTCGTCACGGTGCTCCATGACCCCTGTCATCACAATATTCACTGCCCATGTAATCACAATGCTCCTGGTCCCCTGTAATCACAATGCTCCATAGCCTTAACATCACAATGCTCCAGAACTCTTGTCATCATTATGCCCCATGCCCATGTCATCACAATGCTCCTTGACCCCTGTCATCACAATGCTCCATGGCCTATGTATTCACAATGCTCCATGGCTCCTGTAGTCACATTGCTCCATGATCCTTTTCATCACAATGCTCTATGACCACTGTCATCACAATGCCACATGACACCTGTCAGTACAATGCTCTATGGCCCCTGTCAGCACAATGTTCCATGGCAGATATCATCACAATGATCCATGACCGCTGTCATCACAATGTTCCCTGCCCTTGTCATCTCAATGATCCCTGGCCCCTGTTATCACAATGCCCCATACCCTTGTCATCGCAATGCTCCAGATCACTTCTCATCATAATGCTCCATGCCCATGTCATCACAATGCTCCATGGCCCCTGTCATCACAGTGCTCCGTGATACCTTTCATCGTAATGATAGATGACCACTGTCATCACAATGCTCCATGACACCTGTCATCAGATTTGGCCATGGCCCTTATCATCACAATGCTCCAGGACACTTGTCTTCACAATGTTCCATGGCGCATTTCATCACAATGCTCCATGACCACTTTCATCAAATTGCTCCATGATGCCTGTCATCACAATGCTCCATGGCCTTTGTCATCAAAATTCTACATGGCCCCTGTAATAACAGTGCTTCAGGACAACTTTTATCACAATGCTCCATGACCACTCTCATCACCATGCCAGATAAGACCTTTCATGACAATGCTCCATGGCCCTTGTCATCACAATATTCTATGACTTCTGTCATCACAATGCTCCATGCCCCTGTCATCACAATGCCCCATCACCCCTGCTGTTACAATACTCCATGACCCCTGTCCTCACAATGCCCCGAAACCCTTGTCATCACAATATTCCATGATCCGTGTAATCACGATGATCCATGAACCATTTCTGTACAATGCTCCAGTACCCCGTTCATTAAAATGCTCCATGGCACTTGGCATCAGAATGCTGCAGGAACCCTTCCATCACAATAATCCATGACCCGTTTCCTCACAATTCTCCGGGACGGCTTTCATCACAATGCTCCATTTCCTTGTCATCTCAATTCTTCATGGCCCCTGTCATCACAATGATCCATGCCCTTGTCATCAAAATGCTCCAGAACTCTTGTCATCACTATGCTCCATGCCCATGTCATCACAATGCTGCATGACCCCTGTCATCACAATGATACATGACCACTGTCATCAAATTGCCACATGAGCCCTGTCATCACATTGCTCCATGGCCCCTGTCATTACAATGCTCCATGACCACTGTCATCACAATGTTCCATGATCGCTGTAGTCACAATGACCCATGACACCTTTCCTCAGAAGGCTCCATTACGCCTGTCATCAGAATGCTCCAATGCCCATCTCATCACAATGCTCCATGATCCGTGACAGCACAACGTTAGAGGACAATTGTCATCACAATGCTCCATGACAACTCTCATCACAATGTTGCCTGCCCATGTCATCAAAATGCTCCATTACCCATGTCATCGTAGTGATCCATGACCCCTTTCATCACAATGCTCCATGACACCTGTCATCACAATGCTCCGTGCTCTTTGTCACCACAATGCTCCATGACCACTGTCATCACCATGCCCCATGACCCCAGTCATCACAATGCTCCATAGCACTTGTCATCACAATGCTCCATTATCCCTGTCATCACAATGTTCCATGACTCTTGTCATCAAAATGCCTCATGATCCTTTTACTCACAATGCTCCATGACTCCTTTCATCACATGCTCCATGATACTTGTCATTACACTGTCCCATGACCTTTTTCATAACAATGCTCCATGATACCAGTCATCACAATAATCCATGACCATTTTCGTCACAATGCTCCATGCCCCTTTCAACACAATGCTCCATGACAACTGTCACCACAATTTTCCATGGCCTTTGTCATCACAATTATACATGGCCCCTGTAATCACAGTGCTCCATGACCCCTTTCATCACAATGCTCCATGATCACTGTCATCACAATGCCACATGAGCCCTGTCATCACATTGCTCCATGGCCCCTGTCATTACAATGCTCCATGACCACTGTCATCACAATGTTCCATGATGGCTGTAATCACAATGACCCATGACACCTTTCCTCAGAAGGCTCCAGTACACCTGTCATCACAATGCTCCAATGCCCGTCTCATCACAAAGTTCCATGATCCCTCTCAGCACAACGTTACAGGACAATTGTCATCACAATGCTCCACGACAACTGTCATCACAATGTTGCCTGCCCATGTCATCAAAATGCTCCATGTCCCCTGTAATCACAATGTTCCATTACACCTGTCATCACAATGTTCCCTGCCCATGTCATCACAATGCTCCATTACCAATGAAATCAAAATGTTCGCCTGCCCTTGTCATCAAAATGCTCCATGGCCCCTTTAATCACAATGCTCCATGAACACTGTCATCACAATGTTCGATGACAGTTGTCATCACAATGCTCCATGACCCCTGTAATCACAATGCTCCATGCCCTTGTCATCACAATGCTCCAGAACTCTTGTCATCATAATGATGAATGCCCGTGTCATCACAAAGCTCCATGATACTTGTCATCACAATGTTCCATGGCCTTGTCATCACTATACTCCATGGCCCCCGTCATCACAGTGCTCCATGATACCTTTCATCACAATCCTAGATGATCACTGTCATCACAATGCCCCAAGACACATGTCATCACAATTCGCCATGGCCCTTGTCATCACAATGCTCCATGACCCGTGGCATCACAATGGTCCAGGACACTTGTCATCACAATGATCCATGACCACTTACATCACAATTCTCCTTGACTCCCGTCATCACAATGCTCCATAGCCTATGCATTCGCAATGCTACATGGTCCCTGTAATCACATTGCTCCATGATCCATTTCATCCCAATGCTCTATGACCACTGTCATCACCATGCCCCATTATACCTGTCATCACAAAGTTCCATGGCCCCTGTCAGCACAATGTTCCATGACAGATGTCATCACTATCCTCCATGGTCCCTGTAATCACAATGCTCCATCCCCTTGTCAACGCAATGCTCCAGAACTCTTGTCATCATAATGCTCCATGCCCGCCTCATCACAATGCTCCATGACACTTGTCCTCACAATGCTCCATGGCCTTTGTCATCGCAATGCTCCTTGGCCCCTGTTATCACAGTGCTCCATGTTACCTTTCATCACAATTCTAGATGACCATTGTCATCACAATGCCCCATGACACCTGTCATCACTATTCGCCATGGCACTTGTCATCACAATGCTCCATGATCCCTGTCATCATAATGTTCAATGACACTTGTCGTCACGGTGCTCCATGACCCCTGTCATCACAATATTCACTGCCCATGTAATCACAATGCTCCTGGTCCCCTGTAATCACAATGTTCCATAGCCTTAACATCACAATGCTCCAGAACTCTTGTCATCATTATGCCCCATGCCCATGTCATCACAATGCTCCTTGACCCCTGTCATCACAATGCTCCATGGCCTATGTATTCACAATGCTCCATGGCCCCTGTAGTCACATTGCTCCATGATCCTTTTCATCACAATGCTCTATGACCACTGTCATCACAATGCCACATGACACCTGTCAGTACAATGCTCTATGGCCCCTGTCAGCACAATGTTCCATGGCAGATATCATCACAATGATCCATGACCGCTGTCATCTCAATGATCCCTGGCCCCTGTAATCACAATGCCCCATACCCTTGTCATCGCAATGCTCCAGATCACTTCTCATCATAATGCTCCATGCCCATGTCATCACAATGCTCCATGGCCCCTGTCATCACAGTGCTCCGTGATACCTTTCATCGTAATGATAGATGACCACTGTCAACACAATGCTCCATGACACCTGTCATCAGATTTGGCCATGGCCCTTATCATCACAATGCTCCAGGACACTTGTCTTCACAATGTTCCATGGCGCATTTCATCACAATGCTCCATGACCACTTTCATCAAATTGCTCCATGATGCCTGTCATCACAATGCTCCATGGCCTTTGTCATCAAAATTCTACATGGCCCCAGTAATAACAGTGCTTCAGGATATCTTTTATCACAATGCTCCATGACCACTCTCATCACAATGCCAGATAAGACCTTTCATGACAATGCTCCATGGCCCTTGTCATCACAATATTCTATGACTTCTGTCATCACAATGCTCCATGCCCCTGTCATCACAATGCCCCATCACCCCTGCTATTACAATGCTCCATGACCCCTGTCCTCACAATGCCCCAAAACCCTTGTCATCACAATATTCCATGATCCTTGTAATCACGATGATCCATGAACCATTTCTGTACAATGCTCCAGTACCCCTTTCATTAAAATGCTCCATGGCACTTGTCATCAGAATGCTGCAGGAACCCTTCCATGACAATAATCCATGACCCGTTTCCTCACAATTCTCCAGGACCGCTTTCATCACAATGCTCCATTCCCTTGTCATCTCAATGCTTCATGGCCCCTGTCATCACAATGATCCATGCCCTTGTCATCAAAATGCTCCAGAACCCTTGTCATCACTATGCTCCATGCCCATGTCATCACAATGCTGCATGACCCCTGTCATCACAATGCTACATGACCCCTGTCATCACAATGTTCCATGCCCGTATCATCACAATGCTCCATTACCCATGTCATCGTAGTGATCCATGACCCCTTTCATCACAATGCTCCATGACACCTGTCATCACAATGCTCCGTGCTCTTTGTCACCACAATGCTCCATGACCACTGTCATCACCATGCCCCATGACCCCAGTCATCACAATGCTCCATAGCACTTGTCATCACAATGCTCCATTATCCCTGTCATCACAATGTTCCATGACTCTTGTCATCAAAATGCCTCATGATCCTTTTACTCACAATGCTCCATGACTCCTTTCATCACATGCTCCATGATACTTGTCATTACACTGTCCCATGACCTTTTTCATAACAATGCTCCATGATACCAGTCATCACAATAATCCATGACCATTTTCGTCACAATGCTCCATGCCCCTTTCAACACAATGCTCCATGACAACTGTCACCACAATGCTCCATGGCTTTTGTCATCACAATTATACATGGCCCCTGTAATCACAGTGCTCCATGACCCCTTTCATCACAATGCTCCATGATCACTGTCATCACAATGCCACATGAGCCCTGTCATCACATTGCTCCATGGCACCTGTCATTACAATGCTCCATGACCACTGTCATCACAATGTTCCATGATGGCTGTAATCACAATGACCCATGACACCTTTCCTCAGAAGGCTCCAGTACACCTGTCATCACAATGCTCCAATGCCCGTCTCATCACAAAGTTCCATGATCCCTGTCAGCACAACGTTACAGGACAATTGTCATCACAATGCTCCACGACAACTGTCATCACAATGTTGCCTGCCCATGTCATCAAAATGCTCCATGTCCCCTGTAATCACAATGTTCCATTACACCTGTCATCACAATGTTCCCTGCCCATGTCATCACAATGCTCCATTACCAATGTAATCAAAATGTCGGCCTGCCCTTGTCATCAAAATGCTCCATGGCCCCTTTAATCACAATGCTCCATGACCCCTGTAATCACAACGCTCCATGCCCTTGTCATCACAATGCTCCAGAACTCTTGTCATCATAATGATGAATGCCCGTGTCATCACAAAGCTCCATGATACTTGTCATCACAATGTTCCATGGCTTTGTCATCACAATATTCCATGGCCCCTGTCATCACAGTGCTCCATGATACCTTTCATCACAATTCTAGTTGAACACTGTCATCACAATGCCCCACGACACATGTCGTCACAATTCGCCATGGCCCTTGTCATCACAATGCTCCATGACCCGTGGCATCACAATGGTCCAGGACACTTGTCATCACAATGATCCATGACCACTTACATCACAATGCTCCTTGACTCCTGTCATCACAATGCTCCATAGCCTATGCATTCGCAATGCTACATGGTCCCTGTAATCACATTGCTCCATGATCCATTTCATCCCAATGCTCTATGACCACTGTCATGACCATGCCCCATTATACCTGTCATCACAATGCTCCATGGCCCCTGTCAGCACATTGTTCCATGACAGATGTCCTCACTATCCTCCATGGTCCCTGTAATCACAATGCTCCAGGCCCTTTTCTTCACAATGCTCCAGATCTCTTGTCATTATAATGCCGCATGCCCGTGTCATCACAATGCTCCCTGGCCTATGTATTCACAATGCTGCATGTCCCCTGTAATCACATTGCTCCATAATTCTTTTCATCACAATGCTCTATGAGCACTGTCATCACAATGCCACATGACACCTGTCATTACAGTGCTCTATGGCCCCTGTCAGCACAATGTTCCATGGAAGATATCATCACAATGATCCATGACCGCTGTCATCACAATGTTCCCTGCCCTTGTCATCTCAATGATCCCTGGCCCCTGTAATCACAATGCCCCATACCCTTGTCATCGCAACGCTCCACATCTCTTCTCATCATAATGCTCCATGCCCATGTCATCACAATGCTCCATGGCCCTTGTCATCACAGTGCTCCGTGATACCTTTCATCGTAATGATAGATGACCACTGTCATCACAATGCTCCATGACACCTGTCATCAGATTTGGCCATGACCCTTGTCATCACAATGCTCCAGGACACTTGTCTTCACAATGTTCCATGGCGCATTTCATCACATTGCTCCATGACCACTTTCATCAAATTGCTCCATGATGCCTGTCATCACAATGCTCCATGGCCTTTGTCATCAAAATTCTACATGGCCCCAGTAATAACAGTGCTTCAGGATATCTTTTATCACAATGCTCCATGACCACTCTCATCACCATGCCAGATAAGACCTTTCATGACAATGCTCCATGGCCCTTGTCATCACAATATTCTATGACTTCTGTCATCACAATGCTCCATGCCCCTGTCCTCACAATGCCCCATCACCCCTGCTATTACAATATTCCATGAACCCTTTCATCACAATGCTCCGAAAGCCTTGTCATCACAATATTCCATGATCCGTGTAATCACGATGATCCATGAACCATTTCTGTACAATGCTGCAGTACCCCTTTCATTAAAATGCTCCATGGCACTTGTCATAAGAATGCTGCAGGAACCCTTCCATCACAATAATCCATGACCCATTTCCTCACAATTCTCCAGGACCGCTTTCATCACAATGCTCCATTCCCTTCTCATCTCAATGCTTCATGGTCCCTGTCATCACAATGATCCATGCCCTTGTCATCACTATGCTCCATGCCCATGTCATCACAATGCTGCATGACCCCTGTCATCACATTGCTACATGACCCCTGTCATCACAATGTTCCATGCCCGTATCATCACAATGCTCCATTTCCCATGTCATCGTAGTGATCCATGACCCCTTTCATCACAATGCTCCATGACACCTGTCATCACAATGCTCCGTGCTCTTTGTCACCACAATGCTCCATGACCACTGTCATCACCATGCCCCATGACCCCAGTCATCACAATGCTCCATAGCACTTGTCATCACAATGCTCCATTATCCCTGTCATCACAATGTTCCATGACTCTTGTCATCAAAATGCCTCATGATCCTTTTACTCACAATGCTCCATGACTCCTTTCATCACATGCTCCATGATACTTGTCATTACACTGTCCCCTGACCTTTTTCATAACAATGCTCCATGATACCAGTCATCACAATAATCCATGACCATTGTCGTCACAATGCTCCATGCCCCTTTCAACACAATGCTCCATGACAACTGTCACCACAATGCTCCATGGCCTTTGTCATCACAATTATACCTGGCCCCTGTAATCACAGTGCTCCATGACCCCTTTCATCACAATGCTCCATGATCACTGTCATCACAATGCCACATGAGCCCTGTCATCACATTGCTCCATGGCCCATGTCATTACAATGCTCCATGACCACTGTCATCACAATGTTCCATGATGGCTGTAATCACAATGACCCATGACACCTTTCCTCAGAAGGCTCCAGTACACCTGTCATCACAATGCTCCAATGCCCGTCTCATCACAAAGTTCCATGATCCCTGTCAGCACAACGTTACAGGACAATTGTCATCACAATGTTCCATGACAACTGTCATCACAATGTTCCCTGCCCATGTCATCACAAAGCTCCATTACCAATGAAATCAAAATGTTCGCCTGCCCTTGTCATCAAAATGCTCCATGGCCCCTTTAATCACAATGCTCCATGAACACTGTCATCACAATGTTCCATGACAGTTGTCATCACAATGCTCCATGACCCCTGTAATCACAATGCTCCATGCCCTTGTCATCACAATGCTCCAGAACTCTTGTCATCATAATGATGAATGCCCGTGTCATCACAAAGCTCCATGATACTTGTCATCACAATGTTCCATGGCCTTGTCATCACTATACTCCATGGCCTCCGTCATCACAGTGCTCCATGATACCTTTCATCACAATTCTAGATGACCACTGTCATCACAATGCCCCGAGACACATGTCATCACAATTCGCCATGGCCCTTGTCATCACAATGCTCCATGACCCGTGGCATCACAATGGTCCAGGACACTTGTCATCACAATGATCCATGACCACTTACATCACAATGCTCCTTGACTCCCGTCATCACAATGCTCCATAGCCTATGCATTCGCAATGCTACATGGTCCCTGTAATCACATTGCTCCATGATCCATTTCATCCCAATGCTCTATGACCACTGTCATCACCATGCCCCATTATACCTGTCATCACAAAGTTCCATGGCCCCTGTCAGCACAATGTTCCATGACAGATGTCATCACTATCCTCCATGGTCCCTGTAATCACAATGCTCCATCCGCTTGTCAATGCAATGCTCCAGAACTCTTGTCATCATAATGCTCCATGCCCGCCTCATCACAATGCTCCATGACACTTGTCCTCACAATGCTCCATGGCCTTTGTCATCGCAATGCTCCATGGCCCCTGTTATCACAGTGCTCCATGTTACCTTTCATCACAATTCTAGATGACCACTGTCATCACAATGCCCCAAGACACATTTCATCACATTTCGCCATGGCCCTTGTCATCACAATGCTCCATGACCCGTGGCATCACAATGGTCCAGGACACTTGTCATCACAATGATCCATGACCACTTACTTCACAATGCTCCTTGACTCCCGTCATCACAATGCTCCATAGCCTATGCATTCGCAATGCTACATGGTCCCTGTAATCACATTGCTCCATGATCCATTTCATCCCAGTGCTCTATGACCACTGTCATCACCATGCCCCATTATACCTGTCATCACAAAGTTCCATGGCCCCTGTCAGCACAATGTTCCATGACAGATGTCATCACTATCCTCCATGGTCCCTGTAATCACAATGCTCCATCCCCTTGTCAACGCAATGCTCCAGAACTCTTGTCATCATAATGCTCCATGCCCGCCTCATCACAATGCTCCATGACACTTGTCCTCACAATGCTCCATGGCCCCTGTTATCACAGTGCTCCATGTTACCTTTCATCACAATTCTAGATGACCATTGTCATCACAATGCCCCATGACACCTGTCATCACTATTCGCCATGGCACTTGTCATCACAATGCTCTATGATCCCTGTCATCATAATGTTCGATGACACTTGTCGTCACGGTGCTCCATGACCCCTGTCATCACAATATTCACTGCCCATGTAATCACAATGCTCCTGGTCCCCTGTAATCACAATGCTCCATAGCCTTAACATCACAATGCTCCAGAACTCTTGTCATCATTATGCCCCATGCCCATGTCATCACAATGCTCCTTGACCCCTGTCATCACAATGCTCCATGGCCTATGTATTCACAATGCTCCATGGCCCCTGTAGTCACATTGCTCCATGATCCTTTTCATCACAATGCTCTATGACCACTGTCATCACAATGCCACATGACACCTGTCATTACAATGCTCTATGGCCCCTGTCAGCACAATGTTCCATGGCAGATATCATCACAATGATCCATGACCGCTGTCATCACAATGTTCCCTGCCCTTGTCATCTCAATGATCCCTGGCCCCTGTAATCACAATGCCCCATACCCTTGTCATCGCAATGCTCCAGATCACTTCTCATCATAATGCTCCATGCCCATGTCATCACAATGCTCCATGGCCCCTGTCATCACAGTGCTCCGTGATACCTTTCATCGTAATGATAGATGACCACTGTCATCACAATGCTCCATGACACCTGTCATCAGATTTGGCCATGGCCCTTATCATCACAATGCTCCAGGACACTTGTCTTCACAATGTTCCATGGCGCATTTCATCACAATGCTCCATGACCACTTTCATCAAATTCCTCCATGATGCCTGTCATCACAATGCTCCATGGCCTTTGTCATCAAAATTCTACATGGCCCCTGTAATAACAGTGCTTCAGGACAACATTTATCACAATGCTCCATGACCACTCTCATCACCATGCCAGATAAGACCTTTCATGACAATGCTCCATGGCCCTTGTCATCACAATATTCTATGACTTCTGTCATCACAATGCTCCATGCCCCTGTCATCACAATGCCCCATCACCCCTGCTATTACAATGCTCCATGACCCCTGTCCTCACAATGCCCCGAAACCCTTGTCATCACAATATTCCATGATCCGTGTAATCACGATGATCCATGAACCATTTCTGTACAATGCTCCAGTACCCCGTTCATTAAAATGCTCCATGGCACGTGTCATCAGAATGCTCCAGGAACCCTTCCATCACAATAATCCATGACCCGTTTCCTCACAATTCTCCAGGACCGCTTTCATCACAATGCTCCATTCCCTTGTCATCTCAATGCTTCATGGCCCCTGTCATCACAATGATCCATGCCCTTGTCATCAAAATGCTCCAGAACCCTTGTCATCACTATGCTCCATGCCCATGTCATCACAATGCTGCATGACCCCTGTCATCACAATGCTACATGACCCCTGTCATCACAATGTTCCATGCCCGTATCATCACAATGCTCCATTACCCATGTCATCGTAGTGATCCATGACCCCTTTCATCACAATGCTCCATGACACCTGTCATCACAATGCTCCGTGCTCTTTGTCACCACAATGCTCCATGACCACTGTCATCACCATGCCCCATGACCCCAGTCATCACAATGCTCCATAGCACTTGTCATCACAATGCTCCATTATCCCTGTCATCACAATGTTCCATGACTCTTGTCATCAAAATGCCTCATGATCCTTTTACTCACAATGCTCCATGACTCCTTTCATCACATGCTCCATGATACTTGTCATTACACTGTCCCATGACCTTTTTCATAACAATGCTCCATGATACCAGTCATCACAATAATCCATGACCATTGTCGTCACAATGCTCCATGCCCCTTTCAACACAATGCTCCATGACAACTGTCACCACAATGCTCCATGGCCTTTGTCATCACAATTATACATGGCCCCTGTAATCACAGTGCTCCATGACCCCTTTCATCACAATGCTCCATGATCACTGTCATCACAATGCCACATGAGCCCTGTCATCACATTGCTCCATGGCCCCTGTCATTACAATGCTCCATGACCACTGTCATCACAATGTTCCATGATGGCTGTAATCACAATGACCTATGACACCTTTCCTCAGAAGGCTCCAGTACACCTGTCATCACAATGCTCCAAGGCCCGTCTCATCACAAAGTTCCATGATCCCTGTCAGCACAACGTTACAGGACAATTGTCATCACAATGCTCCATGACAACTGTCATCACAATGTTGCCTGCCCATGTCATCAAAATGCTCCATGTCCCCTGTAATCACAATGTTCCATTACACCTGTCATCACAATGTTCCCTGCCCAGGTCATCACAATGCTCCATGAACACTGTCATCACAATGTTCCATGGCAGTTGTCATCACAATGCTCCATGACCCCTGTAATCACAATGCTCCATGCCCTTGTCATCACAATGCTCCAGAACTCTTGTCATCATAATGATGAATGCCCGTGTCATCACAAAGCTCCATGATACTTCTCATCACAATGTTCCATGGCCTTGTCATCACTATACTCCATGGCCCCCGTCATCACAGTGCTCCATGATACCTTTCATCACAATTCTAGATGACCACTGTCATCACAATGCCCCGAGACACATGTCATCACAATTCGCCATGGCCCTTGTCATCACAATGCTCCATGACCCGTGGCATCACAATGGTCCAGGACACTTGTCATCACAATGATCCATGACCACTTACATCACAATGCTCCTTGACTCCCGTCATCACAATGCTCCATAGCCTATGCATTCGCAATGCTACATGGTCCCTGTAATCACATTGCTCCATGATCCATTTCATCCCAATGCTCTATGACCACTGTCATCACCATGCCCCATTATACCTGACATCACAAAGTTCCATGGCCCCTGTCAGCACAATGTTCCATGACCGATGTCATCACTATCCTCCATGGTCCCTGTAATCACAATGCTCCATCCGCTTGTCAATGCAATGCTCCAGAACTCTTGTCATCATAATGCTCCATGCCCGCCTCATCACAATGCTCCATGACACTTGTCCTCACAATGCTCCATGGCCTTTGTCATCGCAATGCTCCATGGCCCCTGTTATCACAGTGCTCCATGTTACCTTTCATCACAATTCTAGATGACCATTGTCATCACAATGCCCCATGACACCTGTCATCACTATTCGCCATGGCACTTGTCATCACAATGCTCCATGATCCCTGTCATCATAATGTTCGATGACACTTGTCGTCACGGTGCTCCATGACCCCTGTCATCACAATATTCACTGCCCATGTAATCACAATGCTCCTGGTCCCCTGTAATCACAATGCTCCATAGCCTTAACATCACAATGCTCCAGAACTCTTGTCATCATTATGCCCCATGCCCATGTCATCACAATGCTCCTTGACCCCTGTCATCACAATGCTCCATGGCCTATGTATTCACAATGCTCCATGGCCCCTGTAGTCACATTGCTCCATGATCCTTTTCATCACAATGCTCTATGACCACTGTCATCACAATGCCACATGACACCTGTCATTACAATGCTCTATGGCCCCTGTCAGCACAATGTTCCATGGCAGATATCATCACAATGATCCATGACCGCTGTCATCACAATGTTCCCTGCCCTTGTCATCTCAATGATCCCTGGCCCCTGTAATCACAATGCCCCATACCCTTGTCATCGCAATGCTCCAGATCACTTCTCATCATAATGCTCCATGCCCATGTCATCACAATGCTCCATGGCCCCTGTCATCACAGTGCTCCGTGATACCTTTCATCGTAATGATAGATGACCACTGTCATCACAATGCTCCATGACACCTGTCATCAGATTTGGCCATGGCCCTTATCATCACAATGCTCCAGGACACTTGTCTTCACAATGTTCCATGGCGCATTTCATCACAATGCTCCATGACCACTTTCATCAAATTGCTCCATGATGCCTGTCATCACAATGCTCCATGGCCTTTGTCATCAAAATTCTACATGGCCCCTGTAATAACAGTGCTTCAGGACAACATTTATCACAATGCTCCATGACCACTCTCATCACCATGCCAGATAAGACCTTTCATGACAATGCTCCATGGCCCTTGTCATCACAATATTCTATGACTTCTGTCATCACAATGCTCCATGCCCCTGTCATCACAATGCCCCATCACCCCTGCTATTACAATGCTCCATGACCCCTGTCCTCACAATGCCCCGAAACCCTTGTCATCACAATATTCCATGATCCGTGTAATCACGATGATCCATGAACCATTTCTGTACAATGCTCCAGTACCCCTTTCATTAAAATGCTCCATGGCACTTGTCATCAGAATGCTGCAGGAACCCTTCCATCACAATAATCCATGACCCGTTTCCTCACAATTCTCCAGGACCGCTTTCATCACAATGCTCCATTCCCTTGTCATCTCAATGCTTCATGGCCCCTGTCATCACAATGATCCATGCCCTTGTCATCAAAATGCTCCAGAACCCTTGTCATCACTATGCTCCATGCCCATGTCATCACAATGCTGCATGACCCCTGTCATCACAATGCTACATGACCCCTGTCATCACAATGTTCCATGCCCGTATCATCACAATGCTCCATTACCCATATCATCGTAGTGATCCATGACCCCTTTCATCACAATGCTCCATGACACCTGTCATCACAATGCTCCGTGCTCTTTGTCACCACAATGCTCCATGACCACTGTCATCACCATGCCCCATGACCCCAGTCATCACAAGGCTCCATAGCACTTGTCATCACAATGCTCCATTATCCCTGTCATCACAATGTTCCATGACTCTTGTCATCAAAATGCCTCATGATCCTTTTACTCACAATGCTCCATGACTCCTTTCATCACATGCTCCATGATACTTGTCATTACACTGTCCCATGACCTTTTTCATAACAATGCTCCATGATACCAGTCATCACAATAATCCATGACCATTGTCGTCACAATGCTCCATGCCCCTTTCAACACAATGCTCCATGACAACTGTCACCACAATGCTCCATGGCCTTTGTCATCACAATTATACATGGCCCCTGTAATCACAGTGCTCCATGACCCCTTTCATCACAATGCTCCATGATCACTGTCATCACAATGCCACATGAGCCCTGTCATCACATTGCTCCATGGCCCCTGTCATTACAATGCTCCATGACCACTGTCATCACAATGTTCCATGATGGCTGTAATCACAATGACCCATGACACCTTTCCTCAGAAGGCTCCAGTACACCTGTCATCACAATGCTCCAATGCCCGTCTCATCACAAAGTTCCATGATCCCTGTCAGCACAACGTTACAGGACAATTGTCATCACAATGCTCCATGACAACTGTCATCACAATGTTGCCTGCCCATGTCATCAAAATGCTCCATGTCCCCTGTAATCACAATGTTCCATTACACCTGTCATCACAATGTTCCCTGCCCATGTCATCACAATGCTCCATTACCAATGAAATCAAAATGTTCGCCTGCCCTTGTCATCAAAATGCTCCATGGCCCCTTTAATCACAATGCTCCATGAACACTGTCATCACAATGTTCCATGACAGTTGTCATCACAATGCTCCATGACCCCTGTAATCACAATGCTCCATGCCCTTGTCATCACAATGCTCCAGAACTCTTGTCATCATAATGATGAATGCCCGTGTCATCACAAAGCTCCATGATACTTGTCATCACAATGTTCCATGGCCTTGTCATCACTATACTCCATGGCCCCCGTCATCACAGTGCTCCATGATACCTTTCATCACAATTCTAGATGACCACTGTCATCACAATGCCCCAAGACACATGTCATCACAATTCGCCATGGCCCTTGTCATCACAATGCTCCATGACCCGTGGCATCACAATGGTCCAGGACACTTGTCATCACAATCATCCATGACCACTTACATCACAATGCTCCTTGACTCCCGTCATCACAATGCTCCATAGCCTATGCATTCGCAATGCTACATGGTCCCTGTAATCACATTGCTCCATGATCCATTTCATCCCAATGCTCTATGACCACTGTCATCACCATGCCCCATTATACCTGTCATCACAAAGTTCCATGGCCCCTGTCAGCACAATGTTCCATGACAGATGTCATCACTATCCTCCATGGTCCCTGTAATCACAATGCTCCATCCCCTTGTCAACGCAATGCTCCAGAACTCTTGTCATCATAATGCTCCATGCCCGCCTCCTCACAATGCTCCATGACACTTGTCCTCACAATACTCCATGGCCTTTGTCATCGCAATGCTCCATGGCCCCTGTTATCACAGTGCTCCATGTTACCTTTCATCACAATTCTAGATGACCATTGTCATCACAATGCCCCATGACACCTGTCATCACTATTCGCCATGGCACTTGTCATCACAATGCTCCATGATCCCTGTCATCATAATGTTCGATGACACTTGTCGTCACGGTGCTCCATGACCCCTGTCATCACAATATTCACTGCCCATGTAATCACAATGCTCCTGGTCCCCTGTAATCACAATGCTCCATAACCTTAACATCACAATGCTCCAGAACTCTTGTCATCATTATGCCCCATGCCCATGTCATCACAATGCTCCTTGACCCCTGTCAACACAATGCTCCATGGCCTATGTATTCACAATGCTCCATGGCCCCTGTAGTCACATTGCTCCATGATCCTTTTCATCACAATGCTCTATGACCACTGTCATCACCATGCCCCATGACCCCAGTCATAACAATGCTCCATAGCACTTGTCATCACAATGCTCCATTATCCCTGTCATCACAATGCTCCAGGCCCTATTCTTCACAATGCTCCAGATCTCTTGTCATCATAATGCCCCATGCCCGTGTCATCACAATGCTCCCTGGCCTATGTATTCGCAATGCTCCATGGCCCCTGTAATCACATTGCTCCATAATCCTTTTCATCACAATGCTCTATGAGCACTGTCATCACAATGCCACATGACACCTGTCATTACAATGCTCTATGGCCCCTGTCAGCACAATGTTCCATGGCAGATATCATCACAATGATCCATGACCGCTGTCATCACAATGTTCCCTGCCCTTGTCATCTCAATGATCCCTGGCCCCTGTAATCACAATGCCCCATACCCTTGTCATCGCAATGCTCCAGATCACTTCTCATCATAATGCTCCATGCCCATGTCATCACAATGCTCCATGGCCCCTGTCATCACAGTACTCCGTGATACCTTTCATCGTAATGATAGATGACCACTGTCATCACAATGCTCCATGACACCTGTCATCAGATTTGGCCATGGCCCTTATCATCACAATGCTCCAGGACACTTGTCTTCACAATGTTCCATGGCGCATTTCATCACAATGCTCCATGACCACTTTCATCAAATTGCTCCATGATGCCTGTCATCACAATGCTCCATGGCCTTTGTCATCAAAATTCTACATGGCCCCTGTAATAACAGTGCTTCAGGACAACATTTATCACAATGCTCCATGACCACTCTCATCACCATGCCAGATAAGACCTTTCATGACAATGCTCCATGGCCCTTGTCATCACAATATTCTATGACTTCTGTCATCACAATGCTCCATGCCCCTGTCATCACAATGCCCCATCACCCCTGCTATTACAATGCTCCATGACCCCTGTCCTCACAATGCCCC
The DNA here is from genome assembly GCF_028023285.1 of Balaenoptera ricei. Taxonomy (NCBI): domain Eukaryota; kingdom Metazoa; phylum Chordata; class Mammalia; order Artiodactyla; family Balaenopteridae; genus Balaenoptera; species Balaenoptera ricei. The sequence goes on from NW_026777686.1 coordinate 352,101, forward strand.
GAAACCCTTGTCATCACAATATTCCATGATCCGTGTAATCACGATGATCCATGAACCATTTCTGTACAATGCTCCAGTACCCCTTTCATTAAAATGCTCCATGGCACTTGTCATCAGAATGCTGCAGGAACCCTTCCATCACAATAATCCATGACCCGTTTCCTCACAATTCTCCAGGACCGCTTTCATCACAATGCTCCATTCCCTTGTCATCTCAATGCTTCATGGCCCCTGTCATCACAATGATCCATGCCCTTGTCATCAAAATGCTCCAGAACCCTTGTCATCACTATGCTCCATGCCCATGTCATCACAATGCTGCATGACCCCTGTCATCACAATGCTACATGACCCCTGTCATCACAATGTTCCATGCCCGTATCATCACAATGCTCCATTACCCATGTCATCGTAGTGATCCATGACCCCTTTCATCACAATGCTCCATGACACCTGTCATCACAATGCTCCGTGCTCTTTGTCACCACAATGCTCCATGACCACTGTCATCACCATGCCCCATGACCCCAGTCATCACAATGCTCCATAGCACTTGTCATCACAATGCTCCATTATCCCTGTCATCACAATGTTCCATGACTCTTGTCATCAAAATGCCTCATGATCCTTTTACTCACAATGCTCCATGACTCCTTTCATCACATGCTCCATGATACTTGTCATTACACTGTCCCATGACCTTTTTCATAACAATGCTCCATGATACCAGTCATCACAATAATCCATGACCATTGTCGTCACAATGCTCCATGCCCCTTTCAACACAATGCTCCATGACAACTGTCACCACAATGCTCCATGGCCTTTGTCATCACAATTATACATGGCCCCTGTAATCACAGTGCTCCATGACCCCTTTCATCACAATGCTCCATGATCACTGTCATCACAATGCCACATGAGCCCTGTCATCACATTGCTCCATGGCCCCTGTCATTACAATGCTCCATGACCACTGTCATCACAATGTTCCATGATGGCTGTAATCACAATGACCCATGACACCTTTCCTCAGAAGGCTCCAGTACACCTGTCATCACAATGCTCCAATGCCCGTCTCATCACAAAGTTCCATGATCCCTGTCAGCACAATGTTACAGGACAATTGTCATCACAATGCTCCATGACAACTGTCATCACAATGTTGCCTGCCCATGTCATCAAAATGCTCCATGTCCCCTGTAATCACAATGTTCCATTACACCTGTCATCACAATGTTCCCTGCCCATGTCATCACAATGCTCCATTACCAATGAAATCAAAATGTTCGCCTGCCCTTGTCATCAAAATGCTCCATGGCCCCTTTAATCACAATGCTCCATGAACACTGTCATCACAATGTTCCATGACAGTTTTCATCACAATGCTCCATGACCCCTGTAATCACAATGCTCCATGCCCTTGTCATCACAATGCTCCAGAACTCTTGTCATCATAATGATGAATGCCCGTGTCATCACAAAGCTCCATGATACTTGTCATCACAATGTTCCATGGCCTTGTCATCACTATACTCCATGGCCCCCGTCATCACAGTGCTCCATGATACCTTTCATCACAATTCTAGATGACCACTGTCATCACAATGCCCCAAGACACATGTCATCACAATTCGCCATGGCCCTTGTCATCACAATGCTCCATGACCCGTGGCATCACAATGGTCCAGGACACTTGTCATCACAATGATCCATGACCACTTACATCACAATGCTCCTTGACTCCCGTCATCACAATGCTCCATAGCCTATGCATTCGCAATGCTACATGGTCCCTGTAATCACATTGCTCCATGATCCATTTCATCCCAATGCTCTATGACCACTGTCATCACCATGCCCCATTATACCTGTCATCACAAAGTTCCATGGCCCCTGTCAGCACAATGTTCCATGACAGATGTCATCACTATCCTCCATGGTCCCTGTAATCACAATGCTCCATCCCCTTGTCAACGCAATGCTCCAGAACTCTTGTCATCATAATGCTCCATGCCCGCCTCCTCACAATGCTCCATGACACTTGTCCTCACAATGCTCCATGGCCTTTGTCATCGCAATGCTCCATGGCCCCTGTTATCACAGTGCTCCATGTTACCTTTCATCACAATTCTAGATGACCATTGTCATCACAATGCCCCATGACACCTGTCATCACTATTCGCCATGGCACTTGTCATCACAATGCTCCATGATCCCTGTCATCATAATGTTCGATGACACTTGTCGTCACGGTGCTCCATGACCCCTGTCATCACAATATTCACTGCCCATGTAATCACAATGCTCCTGGTCCCCTGTAATCACAATGCTCCATAACCTTAACATCACAATGCTCCAGAACTCTTGTCATCATTATGCCCCATGCCCATGTCATCACAATGCTCCTTGACCCCTGTCATCACAATGCTCCATGGCCTATGTATTCACAATGCTCCATGGCCCCTGTAGTCACATTGCTCCATGATCCTTTTCATCACAATGCTCTATGACCACTGTCATCACCATGCCCCATGACCCCAGTCATAACAATGCTCCATAGCACTTGTCATCACAATGCTCCATTATCCCTGTCATCACAATGCTCCAGGCCCTATTCTTCACAATGCTCCAGATCTCTTGTCATCATAATGCCCCATGCCCGTGTCATCACAATGCTCCCTGGCCTATGTATTCGCAATGCTCCATGGCCCCTGTAATCACATTGCTCCATAATCCTTTTCATCACAATGCTCTATGAGCACTGTCATCACAATGCCACATGACACCTGTCATTACAATGCTCTATGGCCCCTGTCAGCACAATGTTCCATGGCAGATATCATCACAATGATCCATGACCGCTGTCATCACAATGTTCCCTGCCCTTGTCATCTCAATGATCCCTGGCCCCTGTAATCACAATGCCCCATACCCTTGTCATCGCAATGCTCCAGATCACTTCTCATCATAATGCTCCATGCCCATGTCATCACAATGCTCCATGGCCCCTGTCATCACAGTACTCCGTGATACCTTTCATCGTAATGATAGATGACCACTGTCATCACAATGCTCCATGACACCTGTCATCAGATTTGGCCATGGCCCTTATCATCACAATGCTCCAGGACACTTGTCTTCACAATGTTCCATGGCGCATTTCATCACAATGCTCCATGACCACTTTCATCAAATTGCTCCATGATGCCTGTCATCACAATGCTCCATGGCCTTTGTCATCAAAATTCTACATGGCCCCTGTAATAACAGTGCTTCAGGACAACTTTTATCACAATGCTCCATGACCACTCTCATCACCATGCCAGATAAGACCTTTCATGACAATGCTCCATGGCCCTTGTCATCACAATATTCTATGACTTCTGTCATCACAATGCTCCATGCCCCTGTCATCACAATGCCCCATCACCCCTGCTATTACAATGCTCCATGACCCCTGTCCTCACAATGCCCCGAAACCCTTGTCATCACAATATTCCATGATCCGTGTAATCACGATGATCCATGAACCATTTCTGTACAATGCTCCAGTACCCCTTTCATTAAAATGCTCCATGGCACTTGTCATCAGAATGCTGCAGGAACCCTTCCATCACAATAATCCATGACCCGTTTCCTCACAATTCTCCAGGACCGCTTTCATCACAATGCTCCATTCCCTTGTCATCTCAATGCTTCATGGCCCCTGTCATCACAATGATCCATGCCCTTGTCATCAAAATGCTCCAGAACCCTTGTCATCACTATGCTCCATGCCCATGTCATCACAATGCTGCATGACCCCTGTCATCACAATGCTACATGACCCCTGTCATCACAATGTTCCATGCCCGTATCATCACAATGCTCCATTACCCATGTCATCGTAGTGATCCATGACCCCTTTCATCACAATGCTCCATGACACCTGTCATCACAATGCTCCGTGCTCTTTGTCACCACAATGCTCCATGACCACTGTCATCACCATGCCCCATGACCCCAGTCATCACAATGCTCCATAGCACTTGTCATCACAATGCTCCATTATCCCTGTCATCACAATGTTCCATGACTCTTGTCATCAAAATGCCTCATGATCCTTTTACTCACAATGCTCCATGACTCCTTTCATCACATGCTCCATGATACTTGTCATTACACTGTCCCATGACCTTTTTCATAACAATGCTCCATGATACCAGTCATCACAATAATCCATGACCATTGTCGTCACAATGCTCCATGCCCCTTTCAACACAATGCTCCATGACAACTGTCACCACAATGCTCCATGGCCTTTGTCATCACAATTATACATGGCCCCTGTAATCACAGTGCTCCATGACCCCTTTCATCACAATGCTCCATGATCACTGTCATCACAATGCCACATGAGCCCTGTCATCACATTGCTCCATGGCCCCTGTCATTACAATGCTCCATGACCACTGTCATCACAATGTTCCATGATGGCTGTAATCACAATGACCCATGACACCTTTCCTCAGAAGGCTCCAGTACACCTGTCATCACAATGCTCCAATGCCCGTCTCATCACAAAGTTCCATGATCCCTGTCAGCACAACGTTACAGGACAATTGTCATCACAATGCTCCATGACAACTGTCATCACAATGTTGCCTGCCCATGTCATCAAAATGCTCCATGTCCCCTGTAATCACAATGTTCCATTACACCTGTCATCACAATGTTCCCTGCCCATGTCATCACAATGCTCCATTACCAATGAAATCAAAATGTTCGCCTGCCCTTGTCATCAAAATGCTCCATGGCCCCTTTAATCACAATGCTCCATGAACACTGTCATCACAATGTTCCATGACAGTTGTCATCACAATGCTCCATGACCCCTGTAATCACAATGCTCCATGCCCTTGTCATCACAATGCTCCAGAACTCTTGTCATCATAATGATGAATGCCCGTGTCATCACAAAGCTCCATGATACTTGTCATCACAATGTTCCATGGCCTTGTCATCACTATACTCCATGGCCCCCGTCATCACAGTGCTCCATGATACCTTTCATCACAATTCTAGATGACCACTGTCATCACAATGCCCCAAGACACATGTCATCACAATTCGCCATGGCACTTGTCATCACAATGCTCCATGACCCGTGGCATCACAATGGTCCAGGACACTTGTCATCACAATGATCCATGACCACTTACACCACAATGCTCCTTGACTCCTGTCATCACAATGCTCCATAGCCTATGCATTCGCAATGCTACATGGTCCCTGTAATCACATTGCTCCATGATCCATTTCATCCCAATGCTCTATGACCACTGTCATCACCATGCCCCATTATACCTGTCATCACAATGCTCCATGGCCCCTGTCAGCACAATGTTCCATGAGAGATGTCCTCACTATCCTCCATAGTCCTTGTAATCACAATGCTCCAGGCCCTTTTCTTCACAATGCTCCAGATCTCTTGTCATCATAATGCCCCATGCCCGTGTCATCACAATGCTCCCTGGCCTATGTATTCACAATGCTCCATGGCCCCTGTAATCACATTGCTCCATAATCCTTTTCATCACAATGCTCTATGAGCACTGTCATCACAATGCCACATGCCACCTGTCATTACAATGCTCTATGGCCCCTGTCAGCACAATGTTCCATGGCAGATATCATCACAATGATCCATGACCGCTGTCATCACAATGTTCCCTGCCTTTCTCATCTCAATGATCCCTGGCCCCTGTAATCACAATGCCCCATACCCTTGTCATCGCAATGCTCCAGATCACTTCTCATCATAATGCTCCATGCCCATGTCATCACAATGCTCCTTGGCCCCTGTCATCACAGTGCTCCGTGATACCTTTTATCATAATGATAGATGACCACTGTCATCACAATGCTCCATGACACCTGTCATCAGATTTGCTCATGGCCCTTGTCATCACAATGCTCCAGGACACTTGTCTTCACAATGTTCCATGGCGCATTTCATCACAATGCTCCATGACCACTTTCATCAAATTGCTCCATGAAGCCTGTCATCGCAATGCTCCATGGCCTTTGTCATCAAAATTCTACATGGCCCCAGTAATAACAGTGCTTCAGGATATCTTTTATCACAATGCTCCATGACCACTCTCATCACCATGCCAGATAAGACCTTTCATGACAATGCTCCATGGCCCTTGTCATCACAATATTCTATGACTTCTGTCATCACAATGCTCCATGCCCCTGTAGTCACAATGCCCCATCACCCCTGCTATTACAATGTTCCATGAACCCTTTCATCACAATGCTCCGAAACCCTTGTCATCACAATATTCCATGATCCGTGTAATCACGATGATCCATGAACCATTTCTGTACAATGCTCCAGTACCCCTTTCATTAAAATGCTCCATGGCACTTGTCATCAGAATGCTGCAGGAACCCTTCCATCACAATAATCCATGACCCGTTTCCTCACAATTCTCCAGGACCGCTTTCATCACAATGCTCCATTCCCTTGTCATCTCAATGCTTCATGGCCCCTGTCATCACAATGATCCATGCCCTTGTCATCAAAATGCTCCAGAACCCTTGTCATCACTATGCTCCATGCCCATGTCATCACAATGCTGCATGACCCCTGTCATCACAATGCTACATGACCCCTGTCATCACAATGTTCCATGCCCGTATCATCACAATGCTCCATTTCCCATGTCATCGTAGTGATCCATGACCCCTTTCATCACAATGCTCCATGACACCTGTCATCACAATGCTCCGTGCTCTTTGTCACCACAATGCTCCATGACCACTGTCATCACCATGCCCCATGACCCCAGTCATCACAATGCTCCATAGCACTTGTCATCACAATGCTCCATTATCCCTGTCATCACAATGTTCCATGACTCTTGTCATCAAAATGCCTCATGATCCTTTTACTCACAATGCTCCATGACTCCTTTCATCACATGCTCCATGATACTTGTCATTACACTGTCCCATGACCTTTTTCATAACAATGCTCCATGATACCAGTCATCACAATAATCCATGACCATTTTCGTCACAATGCTCCATGCCCCTTTCAACACAATGCTCCATGACAACTGTCACCACAATGCTCCATGGCCTTTGTCATCACAATTATACTTGGCCCCTGTAATCACAGTGCTCCATGACCACTTTCATCACAATGCTCCATGATCACTGTCATCACAATGCCACATGAGCCCTGTCATCACATTGCTCCATGGCCCCTGTCATTACAATGCTCCATGACCACTGTCATCACAATGTTCCATGATGGCTGTAATCACAATGACCCATGACACCTTTCCTCAGAAGGCTCCAGTACACCTGTCATCACAATGCTCCAATGCCCGTCTCATCACAAAGTTCCATGATCCCTGTCAGCACAACGTTACAGGACAATTGTCATCACAATGCTCCATGACAACTGTCATCACAATGTTCCCTGCCCATGTCATCACAATGCTCCATTACCAATGAAATCAAAATGTTCGCCTGCCCTTGTCATCAAAATGCTCCATGGCCCCTTTAATCACAATGCTCCATGAACACTGTCATCACAATGTTCCATGACAGTTGTCATCACAATGCTCCATGACCCCTGTAATCACAATGCTCCATGCCCTTGTCATCACAATGCTCCAGAACTCTTGTCATCATAATGATGAATGCCCGTGTCATCACAAAGCTCCATGATACTTGTCATCACAATGTTCCATGGCCTTGTCATCACTATACTCCATGGCCCCCGTCATCACAGTGCTCCATGATACCTTTCATCACAATTCTAGATGACCACTGTCATCACAATGCCCCAAGACACATGTCATCACAATTCGCCATGGCACTTGTCATCACAATGCTCCATGACCCGTGGCATCACAATGGTCCAGGACACTTGTCATCACAATGATCCATGACCACTTACACCACAATGCTCCTTGACTCCTGTCATCACAATGCTCCATAGCCTATGCATTCGCAATGCTACATGGTCCCTGTAATCACATTGCTCCATGATCCATTTCATCCCAATGCCCCATGACCACTGTCATCACCATGCCCCATTATACCTGTCATCACAATGCTCCATGGCCCCTGTCAGCACAATGTTCCATGAGAGATGTCCTCACTATCCTCCATAGTCCTTGTAATCACAATGCTCCAGGCCCTTTTCTTCACAATGCTCCAGATCTCTTGTCATCATAATGCCCCATGCCCGTGTCATCACAATGCTCCCTGGCCTATGTATTCACAATGCTCCATGGCCCCTGTAATCACATTGCTCCATAATCCTTTTCATCACAATGCTCTATGAGCACTGTCATCACAATGCCACATGCCACCTGTCATTACAATGCTCTATGGCCCCTGTCAGCACAATGTTCCATGGCAGATATCATCACAATGATCCATGACCGCTGTCATCACAATGTTCCCTGCCTTTCTCATCTCAATGATCCCTGGCCCCTGTAATCACAATGCCCCATACCCTTGTCATCGCAATGCTCCAGATCACTTCTCATCATAATGCTCCATGCCCATGTCATCACAATGCTCCTTGGCCCCTGTCATCACAGTGCTCCGTGATACCTTTTATCATAATGATAGATGACCACTGTCATCACAATGCTCCATGACACCTGTCATCAGATTTGCTCATGGCCCTTGTCATCACAATGCTCCAGGACACTTGTCTTCACAATGTTCCATGGCGCATTTCATCACAATGCTCCATGACCACTTTCATCAAATTGCTCCATGAAGCCTGTCATCGCAATGCTCCATAGCCTTTGTCATCAAAATTCTACATGGCCCCAGTAATAACAGTGCTTCAGGATATCTTTTATCACAATGCTCCATGACCACTCTCATCACCATGCCAGATAAGACCTTTCTTGACAATGCTCCATGGCCCTTGTCATCACAATATTCTATGACTTCTGTCATCACAATGCTCCATGCCCCTGTAGTCACAATGCCCCATCACCCCTGCTATTACAATGTTCCATGAACCCTTTCATCACAATGCTCCGAAACCCTTGTCATCACAATATTCCATGATCCGTGTAATCACGATGATCCATGAACCATTTCTGTACAATGCTCCAGTACCCCTTTCATTAAAATGCTCCATGGCACTTGTCATCAGAATGCTGCAGGAACCCTTCCATCACAATAATCCATGACCCGTTTCCTCACAATTCTCCAGGACCGCTTTCATCACAATGCTCCATTCCCTTGTCATCTCAATGCTTCATGGCCCCTGTCATCACAATGATCAATGCCCTTGTCATCAAAATGCTCCAGAACCCTTGTCATCACTATGCTCCATGCCCATGTCATCACAATGCTGCATGACCCCTGTCATCACAATGCTACATGACCCCTGTCATCACAATGTTCCATGCCCGTATCATCACAATGCTCCATTTCCCATGTCATCGTAGTGATCCATGACCCCTTTCATCACAATGCTCCATGACACCTGTCATCACAATGCTCCGTGCTCTTTGTCACCACAATGCTCCATGACCACTGTCATCACCATGCCCCATGACCCCAGTCATCACAATGCTCCATAGCACTTGTCATCACAATGCTCCATTATCCCTGTCATCACAATGTTCCATGACTCTTGTCATCAAAATGCCTCATGATCCTTTTACTCACAATGCTCCATGACTCCTTTCATCACATGCTCCATGATACTTGTCATTACACTGTCCCATGACCTTTTTCATAACAATGCTCCATGATACCAGTCATCACAATAATCCATGACCATTTTCGTCACAATGCTCCATGCCCCTTTCAACACAATGCTCCATGACAACTGTCACCACAATGCTCCATGGCCTTTGTCATCACAATTATACTTGGCCCCTGTAATCACAGTGCTCCATGACCCCTTTCATCACAATGCTCCATGATCACTGTCATCACAATGCCACATGAGCCCTGTCATCACATTGCTCCATGGCCCCTGTCATTACAATGCTCCATGACCACTGTCATCACAATGTTCCATGATGGCTGTAATCACAATGACCCATGACACCTTTCCTCAGAAGGCTCCAGTACACCTGTCATCACAATGCTCCAATGCCCGTCTCATCACAAAGTTCCATGATCCCTGTCAGCACAACGTTACAGGACAATTGTCATCACAATGCTCCATGACAACTGTCATCACAATGTTCCCTGCCCATGTCATCACAATGCTCCATTACCAATGAAATCAAAATGTTCGCCTGCCCTTGTCATCAAAATGCTCCATGGCCCCTTTAATCACAATGCTCCATGAACACTGTCATCACAATGTTCCATGACAGTTGTCATCACAATGCTCCATGACCCCTGTAATCACAATGCTCCATGCCCTTGTCATCACAATGCTCCAGAACTCTTGTCATCATAATGATGAATGCCCGTGTCATCACAAAGCTCCATGATACTTGTCATCACAATGTTCCATGGCCTTGTCATCACTATACTCCATGGCCCCCGTCATCACAGTGCTCCATGATACCTTTCATCACAATTCTAGATGACCACTGTCATCACAATGCCCCAAGACACATGTCATCACAATTCGCCATGGCACTTGTCATCACAATGCTCCATGACCCGTGGCATCACAATGGTCCAGGACACTTGTCATCACAATGATCCATGACCACTTACACCACAATGCTCCTTGACTCCTGTCATCACAATGCTCCATAGCCTATGCATTCGCAATGCTACATGGTCCCTGTAATCACATTGCTCCATGATCCATTTCATCCCAATGCCCCATGACCACTGTCATCACCATGCCCCATTATACCTGTCATCACAATGCTCCATGGCCCCTGTCAGCACAATGTTCCATGAGAGATGTCCTCACTATCCTCCATAGTCCTCGTAATCACAATGCTCCAGGCCCTTTTCTTCACAATGCTCCAGATCTCTTGTCATCATAATGCCCCATGCCCGTGTCATCACAATGCTCCCTGGCCTATGTATTCACAATGCTCCATGGCCCCTGTAATCACATTGCTCCATAATCCTTTTCATCACAATGCTCTATGAGCACTGTCATCACAATGCCACATGCCACCTGTCATTACAATGCTCTATGGCCCCTGTCAGCACAATGTTCCATGGCAGATATCATCACAATGATCCATGACCGCTGTCATCACAATGTTCCCTGCCCTTGTCATCTCAATGATCCCTGGCCCCTGTAATCACAATGCCCCATACCCTTGTCATCGCAATGCTCCAGATCACTTCTCATCATAATGCTCCATGCCCATGTCATCACAATGCTCCATGGCCCCTGTCATCACAGTGCTCCGTGATACCTTTCATCGTAATGATAGATGACCACTGTCATCACAATGCTCCATGACACCTGTCATCAGATTTGGCCATGGCCCTTATCATCACAATGCTCCAGGACACTTGTCTTCACAATGTTCCATGGCGCATTTCATCACAATGCTCCATGACCACTTTCATCAAATTGCTCCATGATGCCTGTCCTCACAATGCTCCATGGCCTTTGTCATCAAAATTCTACATGGCCCCTGTAATAACAGTGCTTCAGGACAACATTTATCACAATGCTCCATGACCACTCTCATCACCATGCCAGATAAGACCTTTCATGACAATGCTCCATGGCCCTTGTCATCACAATATTCTATGACTTCTGTCATCACAATGCTCCATGCCCCTGTCATCACAATGCCCCATCACCCCTGCTATTACAATGCTCCATGACCCCTGTCCTCACAATGCCCCGAAACCCTTGTCATCACAATATTCCATGATCCGTGTAATCACGATGATCCATGAACCATTTCTGTACAATGCTCCAGTACCCCGTTCATTAAAATGCTCCATGGCACGTGTCATCAGAATGCTCCAGGAACCCTTCCATCACAATAATCCATGACCCGTTTCCTCACAATTCTCCAGGACCGCTTTCATCACAATGCTCCATTTCCTTGTCATCTCAATTCTTCATGGCCCCTGTCATCACAATGATCCATGCCCTTGTCATCAAAATGCTCCAGAACTCTTGTCATCACTATGCTCCATGCCCATGTCATCACAATGCTGCATGACCCCTGTCATCACAATGATACATGACCACTGTCATCGCAATGCCACATGAACCCTGTCATCACATTGCTCCATGATCCCTGTCATTACAATGCTCCATGACCACAGTCATCACAATGTTCCATGATCGCTGTAATCACAATGACCCATGACACCTTTCCTCAGAAGGCTCCATTACGCCTGTCATCGGAATGCTCCAATGCCCATCTCATCACAATGCTCCATGATCCGTGACAGCACAATGTTACAGGACAATTGTCATCACAATGCTCCATGACAACTGTCATCACAATGTTGCCTGCCCATGTCATCAAAATGCTCCATGTCCCCTGTAATCACAATGTTCCATTCCACCTGTCATCACAATGTTCCCTGCCCATGTCATCACAATGCTCCATTACCCATGTCATCGTAGTGATCCATGACCCCTTTCATCACAATGCTCCATGACACCTGTCATCACAATGCTCCGTGCTCTTTGTCACCACAATGCTCCATGACCACTGTCATCACCATGCCCCATGACCCCAGTCATCACAATGCTCCATAGCACTTGTCATCACAATGCTCCATTATCCCTGTCATCACAATGTTCCATGACTCTTGTCATCAAAATGCCTCATGATCCTTTTACTCACAATGCTCCATGACTCCTTTCATCACATGCTCCATGATACTTGTCATTACACTGTCCCATGACCTTTTTCATAACAATGCTCCATGATACCAGTCATCACAATAATCCATGACCATTTTCGTCACAATGCTCCATGCCCCTTTCAACACAATGCTCCATGACAACTGTCACCACAATGCTCCATGGCCTTTGTCATCACAATTATACATGGCCCCTGTAATCACAGTGCTCCATGACCCCTTTCATCACAATGCTCCATGATCACTGTCATCACAATGCCACATGAGCCCTGTCATCACATTGCTCCATGGCCCCTGTCATTACAATGCTCCATGACCACTGTCATCACAATGTTCCATGATGGCTGTAATCACAATGACCCATGACACCTTTCCTCAGAAGGCTCCAGTACACCTGTCATCACAATGCTCCAATGCCCGTCTCATCACAAAGTTCCATGATCCCTGTCAGCACAACGTTACAGGACAATTGTCATCACAATGCTCCATGACAACTGTCATCACAATGTTGCCTGCCCATGTCATCAAAATGCTCCATGTCCCCTGTAATCACAATGTTCCATTACACCTGTCATCACAATGTTCCCTGCCCATGTCATCACAATGCTCCATTACCAATGAAATCAAAATGTTCGCCTGCCCTTGTCATCAAAATGCTCCATGGCCCCTTTAATCACAATGCTCCATGAACACTGTCATCACAATGTTCCATGACAGTTGTCATCACAATGCTCCATGACCCCTGTAATCACAATGCTCCATGCCCTTGTCATCACAATGCTCCAGAACTCTTGTCATCATAATGATGAATGCCCGTGTCATCACAAAGCTCCATGATACTTGTCATCACAATGTTCCATGGCCTTGTCATCACTATACTCCATGGCCCCCGTCATCACAGTGCTCCATGATACCTTTCATCACAATTCTAGATGATCACTGTCATCACAATGCCCCAAGACACATGTCATCACAATTCGCCATGGCCCTTGTCATCACAATGCTCCATGACCCGTGGCATCACAATGGTCCAGGACACTTGTCATCACAATGATCCATGACCATTTACATCACAATGCTCCTTGACTCCCGTCATCACAATGCTCCATAGCCTATGCATTCGCATTGCTACATGGTCCCTGTAATCACATTGCTCCATGATCCATTTCATCCCAATGCTCTATGACCACTGTCATCACCATGCCCCATTATACCTGTCATCACAAAGTTCCATGGCCCCTGTCAGAACAATGTTCCATGACAGATGTCATCACTATCCTCCATGGTCCCTGTAATCACAATGCTCCATCCCCTTGTCAACGCAATGCTCCAGAACTCTTGTCATCATAATGCTCCATGCCCGCCTCCTCACAATGCTCCATGACACTTGTCCTCACAATGCTCCATGGCCTTTGTCATCGCAATGCTCCATGGCCCCTGTTATCACAGTGCTCCATGTTACCTTTCATCACAATTCTAGATGACCATTGTCATCACAATGCCCCATGACACCTGTCATCACTATTCGCCATGGCACTTGTCATCACAATGCTCCATGATCCCTGTCATCATAATGTTCGATGACACTTGTCGTCACGGTGCTCCATGACCCCTGTCATCACAATATTCACTGCCCATGTAATCACAATGCTCCTGGTCCCCTGTAATCACAATGCTCCATAACCTTAACATCACAATGCTCCAGAACTCTTGTCATCATTATGCCCCATGCCCATGTCATCACAATGCTCCTTGACCCCTGTCATCACAATGCTCCATGGCCTATGTATTCACAATGCTCCATGGCCCCTGTAGTCACATTGCTCCATGATCCTTTTCATCACAATGCTCTATGACCACTGTCATCACCATGCCCCATGACCCCAGTCATAACAATGCTCCATAGCACTTGTCATCACAATGCTCCATTATCCCTGTCATCACAATGCTCCAGGCCCTATTCTTCACAATGCTCCAGATCTCTTGTCATCATAATGCCCCATGCCCGTGTCATCACAATGCTCCCTGGCCTATGTATTCGCAATGCTCCATGGCCCCTGTAATCACATTGCTCCATAATCCTTTTCATCACAATGCTCTATGAGCACTGTCATCACAATGCCACATGACACCTGTCATTACAATGCTCTATGGCCCCTGTCAGCACAATGTTCCATGGCAGATATCATCACAATGATCCATGACCGCTGTCATCACAATGTTCCCTGCCCTTGTCATCTCAATGATCCCTGGCCCCTGTAATCACAATGCCCCATACCCTTGTCATCGCAATGCTCCAGATCACTTCTCATCATAATGCTCCATGCCCATGTCATCACAATGCTCCATGGCCCCTGTCAACACAGTGCTCCGTGATACCTTTCATCGTAATGATAGATGACCACTGTCATCACAATGCTCCATGACACCTGTCATCAGATTTGGCCATGGCCCTTATCATCACAATGCTCCAGGACACTTGTCTTCACAATGTTCCATGGCGCATTTCATCACAATGCTCCATGACCACTTTCATCAAATTGCTCCATGATGCCTGTCATCACAATGCTCCATGGCCTTTGTCATCAAAATTCTACATGGCCCCTGTAATAACAGTGCTTCAGGACAACATTTATCACAATGTTCCATGACCACTCTCATCACCATGCCAGATAAGACCTTTCATGACAATGCTCCATGGCCCTTGTCATCACACTATTCTACGACTTCTGTCATCACAATGCTCCATGCCCCTGTCATCATAATGCCCCATCACCCCTGCTATTACAATGCTCCATGACCCCTGTCCTCACAATGCCCCGAAACCCTTGTCATCACAATATTCCATGATCCGTGTAATCGCGATGATCCATGAACCATTTCTGTACAATGCTCCAGTACCCCGTTCATTAAAATGCTCCATGGCACGTGTCATCAGAATGCTCCAGGAACCCTTCCATCACAATAATCCATGACCCGTTTCCTCACAATTCTCCAGGACGGCTTTCATCACAATTCTCCATTTCCTTGTCATCTCAATGCTTCATGGCCCCTGTCATCACAATGATCCATGCCCTTGTCATCAAAATGCTCCAGAACTCTTGTCATCACTATGCTCCATGCCCATGTCATCACAATGCTGCATGACCCCTGTCATCACAATGATACATGACCACTGTCATCACAATGCCACATGAACCCTGTCATCACATTGCTCCATGATCCCTGTCATTACAAAGCTCCATGACCACTGTCATCACAATGTTCCATGATCGCTGTAATCACAATGACCCATGACACCTTTCCTCAGAAGGCTCCAGTACGCCTGTCATCACAATGCTCCAATGCCTGTCTCCTCTCAATGCTCCATGATCCCTGTCATCACCATGCCCCATGACCCCAGTCATCACAATGCTCCATAGCACTTGTCATCACAATGCTCCATTATCCCTGTCATCACAATGTTCCATGACTCTTGTCATCAAAATGCCTCATGATCCTTTTACTCACAATGCTCCATGACTCCTTTCATCACATGCTCCATGATACTTGTCATTACACTGTCCCATGACCTTTTTCATAACAATGCTCCATGATACCAGTCATCACAATAATCCATGACCATTTTCATCACAATGCTCCATGCCCCTTTCAACACAATGCTCCATGACAACTGTCACCACCATGCTCCATGGCCTTTGTCATCACATTTATACATGGCCCCTGTAATCACAGTGCTCCATGACCCCTTTCATCACAATGCTCCATGATCACTGTCATCACAATGCCACATGAGCCCTGTCATCACATTGCTCCATGGCCCCTGTCATTACAATGCTCCATGACCACTGTCATCACAATGTTCCATGATGGCTGTAATCACAATGACCCATGACACCTTTCCTCAGAAGGCTCCAGTACACCTGTCATCACAATGCTCCAATGCCCGTCTCATCACAAAGTTCCATGATCCCTGTCAGCACAACGTTACAGGACAATTGTCATCACAATGCTCCATGACAACTGTCATCACAATGTTGCCTGCCCATGTCATCAAAATGCTCCATGTCCCCTGTAATCACAATGTTCCATTACACCTGTCATCACAATGTTCCCTGCCCATGTCATCACAATGCTCCATTACCAATGAAATCAAAATGTTCGCCTGCCCTTGTCATCAAAATGCTCCATGGCCCCTTTAATCACAATGCTCCATGAACACTGTCATCACAATGTTCCATGACAGTTGTCATCACCATGCCCCATGACCCCAGTCATCACAATGCTCCATAGCACTTGTCATCACAATGCTCCATTATCCCTGTCATCACAATGTTCCATGACTCTTGTCATCAAAATGCCTCATGATCCTTTTACTCACAATGCTCCATGACTCCTTTCATCACATGCTCCATGATACTTGTCATTACACTCTCCCATGACCTTTTTCATAACAATGCTCCATGATACCAGTCATCACAATAATCCATGACCATTTTCGTCACAATGCTCCATGCCCCTTTCAACACAATGCTCCATGACAACTGTCACCACAATGCTCCATGGCCTTTGTCATCACAATTATACATGGCCCCTGTAATCACAGTGCTCCATGACCCCTTTCATCACAATGCTCCATGATCACTGTCATCACAATGCCACATGAGCCCTGTCATCACATTGCTCCATGGCCCCTGTCATTACAATGCTCCATGACCACTGTCATCACAATGTTCCATGATGGCTGTAATCACAATGACCCATGACACCTTTCCTCAGAAGGCTCCAGTACACCTGTCATCACAATGCTCCAATGCCCGTCTCATCACAAAGTTCCATGATCCCTGTCAACACAACGTTACAGGACAATTGTCTTCACAATGCTCCATGACAACTGTCATCACAATGTAACCTGCCCATGTCATCACAATGCTCCATTACCAATGAAATCAAAATGTTCGCCTGCCCTTGTCATCAAAATGCTCCATGGCCCCTTTAATCACAATGCTCCATGAACACTGTCATCACAATGTTCCATGACAGTTGTCATCACAATGTTCCATGACCCCTGTAATCACAATGCTCCATGCCCTTGTCATCACAATGCTCCAGAACTCTTGTCATCATAATGATGAATGCCCGTGTCATCACAAAGCTCCATGATACTTGTCATCACAATGTTCCATGGCCTTGTCATCACTATACTCCATGGCCCCCGTCATCACAGTGCTCCATGATACCTTTCATCACAATTCTAGATGACCACTGTCATCACAATGCCCCAAGACACATGTCATCACAATTCGCCATGGCCCTTTTCATCACAATGCTCCATGGCCCGTGGCATCACAATGGTCCAGGACACTTGTCATCACAATGATCCATGACCACTTACATCACAATGCTCCTTGACTCCCGTCATCACAATGCTCCATAGCCTATGCATTCGCAATGCTACATGGTCCCTGTAATCACATTGCTCCATGATCCATTTCATCCCAATGCTCTATGACCACTGTCATCACCATGCCCCATTATACCTGTCATCACAAAGTTCCATGGCCCCAGTCAGCACAATGTTCCATGACAGATGTCATCACTATCCTCCATGGTCCCTGTAATCACAATGCTCCATCCCCTTGTCAACGCAATGCTCCAGAACTCTTGTCATCATAATGCTCCATGCCCGCCTCATCACAATGCTCCATGACACTTGTCCTCACAATGCTCCATGGCCTTTGTCATCGCAATGCTCCATGGCCCCTGTTATCACAGTGCTCCATGTTACCTTTCATCACAATTCTAGATGACCATTGTCATCACAATGCCCCATGACACCTGTCATCACTATTCGCCATGGCACTTGTCATCACAATGCTCCATGATCCTTGTCATCATAATGTTCGTTGACACTTGTCGTCACGGTGCTCCATGACCCCTGTCATCACAATATTCACTGCCCATGTAATCACAATGCTCCTGGTCCCCTGTTATCACAATGCTCCATAGCCTTAACATCACAATGCTCCAGAACTCTTGTCATCATTATGCCCCATGCCCATGTCATCACAATGCTCCTTGACCCCTGTCATCACAATGCTCCATGGCCTATGTATTCACAATGCTCCATGGCCCCTGTAGTCACATTGCTCCATGATCCTTTTCATCACAATGCTCTATGACCACTGTCATCACAATGCCCCATGACACCTGTCATTACAATGCTCTATGGCCCCTGTCAGCACAATGTTCCATGGCAGATATCATCACAATGATCCATGACCGCTGTCATCACAATGTTCCCTGCCCTTGTCATCTCAATGATCCCTGGCCCCTGTAATCACAATGCCCCATACCCTTGTCATCGCAATGCTCCAGATCACTTCTCATCATAATGCTCCATGCCCATGTCATCACAATGCTCCATGGCCCCTGTCATCACAGTGCTCCGTGATACCTTTCATCGTAATGATAGATGACCACTGTCATCACAATGCTCCATGACACCTGTCATCAGATTTGGCCATGGCCCTTGTCATCACAATGCTCCAGGACACTTGTCTTCACAATGTTCCATGGCGCATTTCATCACAATGCTCCATGACCACTTTCATCAAATTGCTCCATGATGCCTGTCATCACAATGCTCCATGGCCTTTGTCATCAAAATTCTACATGGCCCCTGTAATAACAGTGCTTCAGGACAACATTTATCACAATGTTCCATGACCACACTCATCACCATGCCAGATTAGACCTTTCATGACAATGCTCCATGGCCCTTGTCATCACAATATTCTACGACTTCTGTCATCACAATGCTCCATGCCCCTGTCATCACAATGCCCCATCACCCCTGCTATTACAATGCTCCATGACCCCTGTCCTCACAATGCCCCGAAACCCTTGTCATCACAATATTCCATGATCCGTGTAATCACGATGATCCATGAATCATTTCTGTACAATGCTCCAGTACCTCGTTCATTAAAATGCTCCATGGCACGTGTCATCAGAATGCACCAGGAACCCTTCCATCACAATAATCCATGACCCGTTTCCTCACAATTCTCCAGGACGGCTTTCATCACAATGCTCCATTTCCTTGTCATCTCAATTCTTCATGGCCCCTGTCATCACAATGATCCATGCCCTTGTCATCAAAATGCTCCAGAACTCTTGTCATCACTATGCTCCATGCCCATGTCATCACAAAGCTGCATGACCCCTGTCATCACAATGATACATGACCACTGTCATCACAATGCCACATGAACCCTGTCATCACATTGCTCCATGATCCCTGTCATTACAAAGCTCCATGACCACTGTCATCACAATGTTCCATGATCGCTGTAATCACAATGACCCATGACACCTTTCCTCAGAAGGCTCCAGTACGCCTGTCATCACAATGCTCCAATGCCTGTCTCCTCCCAATGCTCCATGATCCCTGTCATCACCATGCCCCATGACCCCAGTCATCACAATGCTCCATAGCACTTGTCATCACAATGCTCCATTATCCCTGTCATCACAATGTTCCATGACTCTTGTCATCAAAATGCCTCATGATCCTTTTACTCACAATGCTCCATGACTCCTTTCATCACATGCTCCATGATACTTGTCATTACACTGTCCCAAGACCTTTTTCATAACAATGCTCCATGATACCAGTCATCACAATAATCCATGACCATTTTCGTCACAATGCTCCATGCCCCTTTCAACACAATGCTCCATGACAACTGTCACCACAATGCTCCATGGCCTTTGTCATCACATTTATACATGGCCCCTGTAATCACAGTGCTCCATGACCCCTTTCATCACAATGCTCCATGATCACTGTCATCACCATGCCACATGAGCCCTGTCATCACATTGCTCCATGGCCCCTGTCATTACAATGCTCCATGACCACTGTCATCACAATGTTCCATGATGGCTGTAATCACAATGACCCATGACACCTTTCCTCAGAAGGCTCCAGTACACCTGTCATCACAATGCTCCAATGCCCGTCTCATCACAAAGTTCCATGATCCCTGTCAGCACAACGTTACAGGACAATTGTCATCACAATGCTCCATGACAACTGTCATCACAATGTTACCTGCCCATGTCATCACAATGCTCCATTACCAATGAAATCAAAATGTTCGCCTGCCCTTGTCATCAAAATGCTCCATGGCCCCTTTAATCACAATGCTCCATGAACACTGTCATCACAATGTTCCATGACACTTGTCATCACAATGCTCCATGACCCCTGTAATCACAATGCTCCATGCCCTTGTCATCACAATGCTCCAGAACTCTTGTCATCATAATGATGTATGCCCGTGTCATCACAAAGCTCCATGATACTTGTCATCACAATGTTCCATGGCCTTGTCATCACTATACTCCATGGCCCCCGTCATCACAGTGCTCCATGATACCTTTCATTACAATTCTAGATGACCACTGTCATCACAATGCCCCAAGACACATGTCATCACAATTCGCCATGGCCCTTGTCATCACAATGCTCCATGACCCGTGGCATCACAATGGTCCAGGACACTTGTCATCACAATGATCCATGACCACTTACATCACAATGCTCCTTGACTCCCGTCATCACAATGCTCCATAGCCTATGCATTCGCAATGCTACATGGTCCCTGTAATCACATTGCTCCATGATCCATTTCATCCCAATGCTCTATGACCACTGTCATCACCATGCCCCATTATACCTGTCATCACAAAGTTCCATGGCCCCTGTCAGCACAATGTTCCATGACAGATGTCATCACTATCCTCCATGGTCCCTGTAATCACAATGCTCCATCCCCTTGTCAACGCAATGCTCCAGAACTCTTGTCATCATAATGCTCCATGCCCGCCTCATCACAATGCTCCATGACACTTGTCCTCACAATGCTCCATGGCCTTTGTCATCGCAATGCTCCATGGCCCCTGTTATCACAGTGCTCCATGTTACCTTTCATCACAATTCTAGATGACCATTGTCATCACAATGCCCCATGACACCTGTCATCACTATTCGCCATGGCACTTGTCATCACAATGCTCCATGATCCCTGTCATCATAATGTTCGATGACACTTGTCGTCACGGTGCTCCATGACCCCTGTCATCACAATATTCACTGCCCATGTAATCACAATGCTCCTGGTCCCCTGTTATCACAATGCTCCATAGCCTTAACATCACAATGCTCCAGGACTCTTGTCATCATTATGCCCCATGCCCATGTCATCACAATGCTCCTTGACCCCTGTCATCACAATGCTCCATGGCCTATGTATTCACAATGCTCCATGGCCCCTGTAGTCACATTGCTCCATGATCCTTTTCATCACAATGCTCTATGACCACTGTCATCACAATGCCACATGACACCTGTCATTACAATGCTCTATGGCCCCTGTCAGCACAATGTTCCATGGCAGATATCATCACAATGATCCATGACCGCTGTCATCACAATGTTCCCTGCCCTTGTCATCTCAATGATCCCTGGCCCCTGTAATCACAATGCCCCATACCCTTGTCATCGCAATGCTCCAGATCACTTCTCATCATAATGCTCCATGCCCATGTCATCACAATGCTCCATGGCCCCTGTCATCACAGTGCTCCGTGATACCTTTCATCGTAATGATAGATGACCACTGTCATCACAATGCTCCATGACACCTGTCATCAGATTTGGCCATGGCCCTTATCATCACAATGCTCCAGGACACTTGTCTTCACAATGTTCCATGGCGCATTTCATCACAATGCTCCATGACCACTTTCATCAAATTGCTCCATGATGCCTGTCCTCACAATGCTCCATGGCCTTTGTCATCAAAATTCTACATGGCCCCTGTAATAACAGTGCTTCAGGACAACATTTATCACAATGCTCCATGACCACTCTCATCACCATGCCAGATAAGACCTTTCATGACAATGCTCCATGGCCCTTGTCATCACAATATTCTATGACTTCTGTCATCACAATGCTCCATGCCCCTGTCATCACAATGCCCCATCACCCCTGCTATTACAATGCTCCATGACCCCTGTCCTCACAATGCCCCGAAACCCTTGTCATCACAATATTCCATGATCCGTGTAATCACGATGATCCATGAACCATTTCTGTACAATGCTCCAGTACCCCGTTCATTAAAATGCTCCATGGCACGTGTCATCAGAATGCTCCAGGAACCCTTCCATCACAATAATCCATGACCCGTTTCCTCACAATTCTCCAGGACCGCTTTCATCACAATGCTCCATTTCCTTGTCATCTCAATTCTTCATGGCCCCTGTCATCACAATGATCCATGCCCTTGTCATCAAAATGCTCCAGAACTCTTGTCATCACTATGCTCCATGCCCATGTCATCACAATGCTGCATGACCCCTGTCATCACAATGATACATGACCACTGTAATCGCAATGCCACATGAGCCCTGTCATCACATTGCTCCATGGCCCCTGTCATTACAATGCTCCATGACCACAGTCATCACAATGTTCCATGATCGCTGTAATCACAATGACCCATGACACCTTTCATCAGAAGGCTCCATTACGCCTGTCATCAGAATGCTCCAATGCCCATCTCATCACAATGCTCCATGATCCGTGACAGCACAACGTTACAGGACAATTGTCATCACAATGCTCCATGACAACTGTCATCACAATGTTGCCTGCCCATGTCATCAACATGCTCCATGTCCCCTGTAATCACAATGTTCCATTACATCTGTCATCACAATGTTCCCTGCCCATGTCATCACAATGCTCCATTACCCATGTCATCGTAGTGATCCATGACCCCTTTCATCACAATGCTCCATGACACCTGTCATCACTATGCTCCGTGCTCTTTGTCACCACAATGCTCCATGACCACTGTCATCACCATGCCCCATGACCCCAGTCATCACAATGCTCCATAGCACTTGTCATCACAATGCTCCATTATCCCTGTCATCACAATGTTCCATGACTCTTGTCATCAAAATGCCTCATGATCATTTTACTCACAATGCTCCATGACTCCTTTCATCACATGCTCCATGATACTTGTCATTACACTGTCCCATGACTTTTTTCATAACAATGCTCCATGATACCAGTCATCACAATAATCCATGACCATTTTCATCACAATGCTCCATGCCCCTTTCAACACAATGCTCCATGACAACTGTCACCACAATGCTCCATGGCCTTTGTCATCACAATTATACATGGCCGTGTAATCACAGTGCTCCATGACCCCTTTCATCACAATGCTCCATGATCACTGTCATCACAATGCCACATGAGCCCTGTCATCACATTGCTCCATGGCCCCTGTCATTACAATGCTCCATGACCACTGTCATCACAATGTTCCATGATGGCTGTAATCACAATGACCCATGACACCTTTCCTCAGAAGGCTCCAGTACACCTGTCATCACAATGTTCCAATGCCCGTCTCATCACAAAGTTCCATGATCCCTGTCAGCACAACGTTACAGGACAATTGTCATCACAATGCTCCATTACAACTGTCATCACAATGTTCCATGACAGTTGTCATCACAATGCTCCATGACCCCTGTAATCACAATGCTCCATGCCCTTGTCATCACAATGCTCCAGAACTCTTGTCATCATAATGATGAATGCCCGTGTCATCACAAAGCTCCATGATACTTGTCATCACAATGTTCCATGGCCTTGTCATCACTATATTCCATGGCCCCAGTCATCACAGTGCTCCATGATACCTTTCATCACAATTCTAGATGACCACTGTTATCACAATGCCCCAAGTCACATGTCATCACAATTCGCCATGGCCCTTGTCATCACAATGCTCCATGACCCGTGGCATCACAATGGTCCAGGACACTTGTCATCACAATGATCCATGACCACATACATCACAATGCTCCTTGACTCCCGTCATCACAATGCTCCATAGCCAATGCATTCGCAATGCTACATGGTCCCTGTAATCACATTGCTCCATGATCCATTTCATCCCAATGCTCTATGACCACTGTCATCACCATGCCCCATTATACCTGTCATCACAAAGTTCCATGGCCCCTGTCAGCACAATGTTCCATGACAGATGTCATCACTATCCTCCATGGTCCCTGTAATCACAATGCTCCATCCCCTTGTCAACGCAATGCTCCAGAACTCTTGTCATCATAATGCTCCATGCCCGCCTCATCACAATGCTCCATGACACTTGTCCTCACAATGCTCCATGGCCTTTGTCATCGCAATGCTCCATGGCCCCTGTTATCACAGTGCTCCATGTTACCTTTCATCACAATTCTAGATGACCATTGTCATCACAATGCCCCATGACACCTGTCATCACTATTCGCCATGGCACTTGTCATCACAATGCTCCATGATCCCTGTCATCATAATGTTCGATGACACTTGTCGTCACGGTGCTCCATGACCCCTGTCATCACAATATTCACTGCCCATGTAATCACAATGCTCCTGGTCCCCTGTTATCACAATGCTCCATAGCCTTAACATCACAATGCTCCAGGACTCTTGTCATCATTATGCCCCATGCCCATGTCATCACAATGCTCCTTGACCCCTGTCATCACAATGCTCCATGGCCTATGTATTCACAATGCTCCATGGCCCCTGTAGTCACATTGCTCCATGATCCTTTTCATCACAATGCTCTATGACCACTGTCATCACAATGCCACATGACACCTGTCATTACAATGCTCTATGGCCCCTGTCAGCACAATGTTCCATGGCAGATATCATCACAATGATCCATGACCGCTGTCATCACAATGTTCCCTGCCCTTGTCATCTCAATGATCCCTGGCCCCTGTAATCACAATGCCCCATACCCTTGTCATTGCAATGCTCCAGATCACTTCTCATCATAATGCTCCATGCCCATGTCATCACAATGCTCCATGGCCCCTGTCATCACAGTGCTCCGTGATACCTTTCATCGTAATGATAGATGACCACTGTCATCACAATGCTCCATGACACCTGTCATCAGATTTGGCCATGGCCCTTATCATCACAATGCTCCAGGACACTTGTCTTCACAATGTTCCATGGCGCATTTCATCACAATGCTCCATGACCACTTTCATCAAATTGCTCCATGATGCCTGTCCTCACAATGCTCCATGGCCTTTGTCATCAAAATTCTACATGGCCCCTGTAATAACAGTGCTTCAGGACAACATTTATCACAATGCTCCATGACCACTCTCATCACCATGCCAGATAAGACCTTTCATGACAATGCTCCATGGCCCTTGTCATCACAATATTCTATGACTTCTGTCATCACAATGCTCCATGCCCCTGTCATCACAATGCCCCATCACCCCTGCTATTACAATGCTCCATGACCCCTGTCCTCACAATGCCCCGAAACCCTTGTCATCACAATATTCCATGATCCGTGTAATCACGATGATCCATGAACCATTTCTGTACAATGCTCCAGTACCCCGTTCATTAAAATGCTCCATGGCACGTGTCATCAGAATGCTCCAGGAACCCTTCCATCACAATAATCCATGACCCGTTTCCTCACAATTCTCCAGGACCGCTTTCATCACAATGCTCCATTTCCTTGTCATCTCAATTCTTCATGGCCCCTGTCATCACAATGATCCATGCCCTTGTCATCAAAATGCTCCAGAACTCTTGTCATCACTATGCTCCATGCCCATGTCATCACAATGCTGCATGACCCCTGTCATCACAATGATACATGACCACTGTAATCGCAATGCCACATGAGCCCTGTCATCACATTGCTCCATGGCCCCTGTCATTACAATGCTCCATGACCACAGTCATCACAATGTTCCATGATCGCTGTAATCACAATGACCCATGACACCTTTCCTCAGAAGGCTCCATTACGCCTGTCATCAGAATGCTCCAATGCCCATCTCATCACAATGCTCCATGATCCGTGACAGCACAACGTTACAGGACAATTGTCATCACAATGCTCCATGACAACTGTCATCACAATGTTGCCTGCCCATGTCATCAACATGCTCCATGTCCCCTGTAATCACAATGTTCCATTACATCTGTCATCACAATGTTCCCTGCCCATGTCATCACAATGCTCCATTACCCATGTCATCGTAGTGATCCATGACCCCTTTCATCACAATGCTCCATGACACCTGTCATCACTATGCTCCGTGCTCTTTGTCACCACAATGCTCCATGACCACTGTCATCACCATGCCCCATGACCCCAGTCATCACAATGCTCCATAGCACTTGTCATCACAATGCTCCATTATCCCTGTCATCACAATGTTCCATGACTCTTGTCATCAAAATGCCTCATGATCATTTTACTCACAATGCTCCATGACTCCTTTCATCACATGCTCCATGATACTTGTCATTACACTGTCCCATGACTTTTTTCATAACAATGCTCCATGATACCAGTCATCACAATAATCCATGACCATTTTCATCACAATGCTCCATGCCCCTTTCAACACAATGCTCCATGACAACTGTCACCACAATGCTCCATGGCCTTTGTCATCACAATTATACATGGCCGTGTAATCACAGTGCTCCATGACCCCTTTCATCACAATGCTCCATGATCACTGTCATCACAATGCCACATGAGCCCTGTCATCACATTGCTCCATGGCCCCTGTCATTACAATGCTCCATGACCACTGTCATCACAATGTTCCATGATGGCTGTAATCACAATGACCCATGACACCTTTCCTCAGAAGGCTCCAGTATACCTGTCATCACAATGTTCCAATGCCCGTCTCATCACAAAGTTCCATGATCCCTGTCAGCACAACGTTACAGGACAATTGTCATCACAATGCTCCATGACAACTGTCATCACAATGTTCCATGACAGTTGTCATCACAATGCTCCATGACCCCTGTAATCACAATGCTCCATGCCCTAGTCATCACAATGCTCCAGAACTCTTGTCATCATAATGATGAATGCCCGTGTCATCACAAAGCTCCATGATACTTGTCATCACAATGTTCCATGGCCTTGTCATCACTATATTCCATGGCCCCAGTCATCACAGTGCTCCATGATACCTTTCATCACAATTCTAGATGACCACTGTTATCACAATGCCCCAAGTCACATGTCATCACAATTCGCCATGGCCCTTGTCATCACAATGCTCCATGACCCGTGGCATCACAATGGTCCAGGACACTTGTCATCACAATGATCCATGACCACATACATCACAATGCTCCTTGACTCCCGTCATCACAATGCTCCATAGCCAATGCATTCGCAATGCTACATGGTCCCTGTAATCACATTGCTCCATGATCCATTTCATCCCAATGCTCTATGACCACTGTCATCACCATGCCCCATTATACCTGTCATCACAAAGTTCCATGGCCCCTGTCAGCACAATGTTCCATGACAGATGTCATCACTATCCTCCATGTTCCCTGTAATCACAATGCTCCATCCCCTTGTCAACGCAATGCTCCAGAACTCTTGTCATCATAATGCTCCATGCCCGCCTCATCACAATGCTCCATGACACTTGTCCTCACAATGCTCCATGGCCTTTGTCATCGCAATGCTCCATGGCCCCTGTTATCACAGTGCTCCATGTTACCTTTCATCACAATTCTAGATGACCATTGTCATCACAATGCCCCATGACACCTGTCATCACTATTCGCCATGGCACTTGTCATCACAATGCTCCATGATCCCTGTCATCATAATGTTCGATGACACTTGTCGTCACGGTGCTCCATGACCCCTGTCATCACAATATTCACTGCCCATGTAATCACAATGCTCCTGGTCCCCTGTTATCACAATGCTCCATAGCCTTAACATCACAATGCTCCAGGACTCTTGTCATCATTATGCCCCATGCCCATGTCATCACAATGCTCCTTGACCCCTGTCATCACAATGCTCCATGGCCTATGTATTCACAATGCTCCATGGCCCCTGTAGTCACATTGCTCCATGATCCTTTTCATCACAATGCTCTATGACCACTGTCATCACAATGCCACATGACACCTGTCATTACAATGCTCTATGGCCCCTGTCAGCACAATGTTCCATGGCAGATATCATCACAATGATCCATGACCGCTGTCATCACAATGTTCCCTGCCCTTGTCATCTCAATGATCCCTGGCCCCTGTAATCACAATGCCCCATACCCTTGTCATTGCAATGCTCCAGATCACTTCTCATCATAATGCTCCATGCCCATGTCATCACAATGCTCCATGGCCCCTGTCATCACAGTGCTCCGTGATACCTTTCATCGTAATGATAGATGACCACTGTCATCACAATGCTCCATGACACCTGTCATCAGATTTGGCCATGGCCCTTATCATCACAATGCTCCAGGACACTTGTCTTCACAATGTTCCATGGCGCATTTCATCACAATGCTCCATGACCACTTTCATCAAATTGCTCCATGATGCCTGTCCTCACAATGCTCCATGGCCTTTGTCATCAAAATTCTACATGGCCCCTGTAATAACAGTGCTTCAGGACAACATTTATCACAATGCTCCATGACCACTCTCATCACCATGCCAGATAAGACCTTTCATGACAATGCTCCATGGCCCTTGTCATCACAATATTCTATGACTTCTGTCATCACAATGCTCCATGCCCCTGTCATCACAATGCCCCATCACCCCTGCTATTACAATGCTCCATGACCCCTGTCCTCACAATGCCCCGAAACCCTTGTCATCACAATATTCCATGATCCGTGTAATCACGATGATCCATGAACCATTTCTGTACAATGCTCCAGTACCCCGTTCATTAAAATGCTCCATGGCACGTGTCATCAGAATGCTCCAGGAACCCTTCCATCACAATAATCCATGACCCGTTTCCTCACAATTCTCCAGGACCGCTTTCATCACAATGCTCCATTTCCTTGTCATCTCAATTCTTCATGGCCCCTGTCATCACAATGATCCATGCCCTTGTCATCAAAATGCTCCAGAACTCTTGTCATCACTATGCTCCATGCCCATGTCATCACAATGCTGCATGACCCCTGTCATCACAATGATACATGACCACTGTCATCGCAATGCCACATGAACCCTGTCATCACATTGCTCCATGGCCCCTGTCATTACAATGCTCCATGACCACAGTCATCACAATGTTCCATGATCGCTGTAATCACAATGACCCATGACACCTTTCCTCAGAAGGCTCCATTACGCCTGTCATCAGAATGCTCCAATGCCCATCTCATCACAATGCTCCATGATCCGTGACAGCACAACGTTACAGGACAATTGTCATCACAATGCTCCATGACAACTGTCATCACAATGTTGCCTGCCCATGTCATCAACATGCTCCATGTCCCCTGTAATCACAATGTTCCATTACATCTGTCATCACAATGTTCCCTGCCCATGTCATCACAATGCTCCATTACCCATGTCATCGTAGTGATCCATGACCCCTTTCATCACAATGCTCCATGACACCTGTCATCACAATGCTCCGTGCTCTTTGTCACCACAATGCTCCATGACCACTGTCATCACCATGCCCCATGACCCCAGTCATCACAATGCTCCATAGCACTTGTGATCACAATGCTCCATTATCCCTGTCATCACAATGTTCCATGACTCTTGTCATCAAAATGCCTCATGATCATTTTACTCACAATGCTCCATGACTCCTTTCATCACATGCTCCATGATACTTGTCATTACACTGTCCCATGACTTTTTTCATAACAATGCTCCATGATACCAGTCATCACAATAATCCATGACCATTTTCGTCACAATGCTCCATGCCCCTTTCAACACAATGCTCCATGACAACTGTCACCACAATGCTCCATGGCCTTTGTCATCACAATTATACATGGCCGTGTAATCACAGTGCTCCATGACCCCTTTCATCACAATGCTCCATGATCACTGTCATCACAATGCCACATGAGCCCTGTCATCACATTGCTCCATGGCCCCTGTCATTACAATGCTCCATGACCACTGTCATCACAATGTTCCATGATGGCTGTAATCACAATGACCCATGACACCTTTCCTCAGAAGGCTCCAGTACACCTGTCATCACAATGTTCCAATGCCCGTCTCATCACAAAGTTCCATGATCCCTGTCAGCACAACGTTACAGGACAATTGTCATCACAATGCTCCATGACAACTGTCATCACAATGTTCCATGACAGTTGTCATCACAATGCTCCATGACCCCTGTAATCACAATGCTCCATGCCCTTGTCATCACAATGCTCCAGAACTCTTGTCATCATAATGATGAATGCCCGTGTCATCACAAAGCTCCATGATACTTGTCATCACAATGTTCCATGGCCTTGTCATCACTATATTCCATGGCCCCCGTCATCACAGTGCTCCATGATACCTTTCATCACAATTCTAGATGACCACTGTCATCACAATGCCCCAAGACACATGTCATCACAATTCGCCATGGCCCTTGTCATCACAATGCTCCATGACCCGTGGCATCACAATGGTCCAGGACACTTGTCATCACAATGATCCATTACCACTTACACCACAATGCTCCTTGACTCCTGTCATCACAATGCTCCATAGCCTATGCATTCGCAATGCTACATGGTCTCTGTAATCACATTGCTCCATGATCCATTTCATCCCAATGCTCTATGACCACTGTCATCACCATGCCCCATTATACCTGTCATCACAATGCTCCATGGCCCCTGTCAGCACAATGTTCCATGACAGATGTCCTCACTATCCTCCATGGTCCCTGTAATCACAATGCTCCAGGCCCTTTTCTTCACAATGCTCCAGATCTCTTGTCATCATAATGCCCCATGCCCGTGTCATCACAATGCTCCCTGGCCTATGTATTCGCAATGCTCCATGGCCCCTGTAATCACATTGCTCCATGATCCTTTTCATCACAATGCTCTATGAGCACTGTCATCACAATGCCACATGACACCTGTCATTACAATGCTCTATGGCCCCTGTCAGCACAATGTTCCATGGCAGATATCATCACAATGATTCATGACCGCTGTCATCACAATGTTCCCTTCCCTTGTCATCTCAATGATCCCTGGCCCCTGTAATCACAATGCCCCATACCCTTGTCATCGCAATGCTCCAGATCACTTTTGATCATAATGCTCCATGCCCATGTCATCACAATGCTCCATGGCCCCTGTCATCACAGTGCTCCGTGATACCTTTCATCGTAATGATAGATGACCACTGTCATCACAATGCTCCATGACACCTGTCATCAGATTTGGCCATGGCCCTTATCATCACAATGCTCCAGGACACTTGTCTTCACAATGTTCCATGGCGCATTTCATCACAATGCTCCATGACCACTTTCATCAAATTGCTCCATGATGCCTGTCCTCACAATGCTCCATGGCCTTTGTCATCAAAATTCTACATGGCCCCTGTAATAACAGTGCTTCAGGACAACATTTATCACAATGCTCCATGACCACTCTCATCACCATGCCAGATAAGACCTTTCATGACAATGCTCCATGGCCCTTGTCATCACAATATTCTACGACTTCTGTCATCACAATGCTCCATGGCCCTGTCATCACAATGCCCCATCACCCCTGCTATTACAATGCTCCATGAACCCTGTCCTCACAATGCCCCGAAACCCTTGTCATCACAATATTCCATGATCCGTGTAATCACGATGACCATGAACCATTTCTGTACAATGCTCCAGTACCCCGTTCATTAAAATGCTCCATGGCACGTGTCATCAGAATGCTCCAGGAACCCTTCCATCACAATAATCCATGACCCGTTTCCTCACAATTCTCCAGGACGGCTTTCATCACAATGCTCCATTTCCTTGTCATCTCAATTCTTCATGGCCCCTGTCATCACAATGATCCATGCCCTTGTCATCAAAATGCTCCAGAACTCTTGTCATCACTATGCTCCATGCCCATGTCATCACAAAGCTGCATGACCCCTGTCATCACAATGATACATGACCACTGTCATCACAATGCCACATGAACCCTGTCATCACATTGCTCCATGATCCCTGTCATTACAAAGCTCCATGACCACTGTCATCACAATGTTCCATGATCGCTGTAATCACAATGACCCATGACACCTTTCCTCAGAAGGCTCCAGTACGCCTGTCATCACAATGCTCCAATGCCTGTCTCCTCTCAATGCTCCATGATCCCTGTCATCACCATGCCCCATGACCCCAGTCATCACAATGCTCCATAGCACTTGTCATCACAATGCTCCATTATCCCTGTCATCACAATGTTCCATGACTCTTGTCATCAAAATGCCTCATGATCCTTTTACTCACAATGCTCCATGACTCCTTTCATCACATGCTCCATGATACTTGTCATTACACTGTCCCATGACCTTTTTCATAACAATGCTCCATGATACCAGTCATCACAATAATCCATGACCATTTTCGTCACAATGCTCCATGCCCCTTTCAACACAATGCTCCATGACAACTGTCACCACAATGCTCCATGGCGTTTGTCATCACATTTATACATGGCCCCTGTAATCACAGTGCTCCATGACCCCTTTCATCACAATGCTCCATGATCACTGTCATCACCATGCCACATGAGCCCTGTCATCACATTGCTCCATGGCCCCTGTCATTACAATGCTCCATGACCACTGTCATCACAATGTTCCATGATGGCTGTAATCACAATGACCCATGACACCTTTCCTCAGAAGGCTCCAGTACACCTGTCATCACAATGCTCCAATGCCCGTCTCATCACAAAGTTCCATGATCCCTGTCAGCACAACGTTACAGGACAATTGTCATCACAATGCTCCATGACAACTGTCATCACAATGTTCCCTGCCCATGTCATCACAATGCTCCATTACCAATGAAATCTAAATGTTCGCCTGCCCTTGTCATCAAAATGCTCCATGGCCCATTTAATCACAATGCTCCATGAACACTGTCATCACAATGTTCCCTGACCAGGTCATCACAATGCTCCATGAACACTGTCATCACAATGTTCCATGACAGTTGTCATCACAATGCTCCATGACCCCTGTAATCACAATGCTCCATGCCCTTGTCATCACAATGCTCCAGAACTCTTGTCATCATAATGATGAATGCCCGTGTCATCACAAAGCTCCATGATACTTGTCATCACAATGTTCCATGGCCTTGTCATCACTATACTCCATGGCCCCCGTCATCACAGTGCTCCATGATACCTTTCATCACAATTCTAGATGACCACTGTCATCACAATGCCCCAAGACACATGTCATCACAATTCGCCATGGCCCTTGTCATCACAATGCTCCATGACCCGTGGCATCACAATGGTCCAGGACACTTGTCATCACAATGATCCATGACCACTTACATCACAATGCTCCTTGACTCCCGTCATCACAATGCTCCATAGCCTATGCATTCGCAATGCTACATGGTCCCTGTAATCACATTGCTCCATGATCCATTTCATCCCAGTGCTCTATGACCACTGTCATCACCATGCCCCATTATACCTGTCATCACAAAGTTCCATGGCCCCTGTCAGCACAATGTTCCATGACAGATGTCATCACTATCCTCCATGGTCCCTGTAATCACAATGCTCCATCCCCTTGTCAACGCAATGCTCCAGAACTCTTGTCATCATAATGCTCCATGCCCGCCTCCTCACAATGCTCCATGACACTTGTCCTCACAATGCTCCATGGCCTTTGTCATCGCAATGCTCCATGGCCCCTGTTATCACAGTGCTCCATGTTACCTTTCATCACAATTCTAGATGACCATTGTCATCACAATGCCCCATGACACCTGTCATCACTATTCGCCATGGCACTTGTCATCACAATGCTCCATGATCCCTGTCATCATAATGTTCGATGACACTTGTCGTCACGGTGCTCCATGACCCCTGTCATCACAATATTCACTGCCCATGTAATCACAATGCTCCTGGTCCCCTGTAATCACAATGCTCCATAGCCTTAACATCACAATGCTCCAGAACTCTTGTCATCATTATGCCCCATGCCCATGTCATCACAATGCTCCTTGACCCCTGTCATCACAATGCTCCATGGCCTATGTATTCACAATGCTCCATGGCCCCTGTAGTCACATTGCTCCATGATCCTTTTCATCACAATGCTCTATGACCACTGTCATCACAATGCCACATGACACCTGTCATTACAATGCTCTATGGCCCCTGTCAGCACAATGTTCCATGGCAGATATCATCACAATGATCCATGACCGCTGTCATCACAATGTTCCCTGCCCTTGTCATCTCAATGATCCCTGGCCCCTGTAATCACAATGCCCCATACCCTTGTCATCGCAATGCTCCAGATCACTTCTCATCATAATGCTCCATGCCCATGTCATCACAATGCTCCATGGCCCCTGTCATCACAGTGCTCCGTGATACCTTTCATCGTAATGATAGATGACCACTGTCATCACAATGCTCCATGACACCTGTCATCAGATTTGGCCATGGCCCTTATCATCACAATGCTCCAGGACACTTGTCTTCACAATGTTCCATGGCGCATTTCATCACAATGCTCCATGACCACTTTCATCAAATTGCTCCATGATGCCTGTCCTCACAATGCTCCATGGCCTTTGTCATCAAAATTCTACATGGCCCCTGTAATAACAGTGCTTCAGGACAACATTTATCACAATGTTCCATGACCACTCTCATCACCATGCCAGATAAGTCCTTTCATGACAATGCTCCATGGCCCTTGTCATCACAATATTCTACGACTTCTGTCATCACAATGCTCCATGGCCCTGTCATCACAATGCCCCATCACCCCTGCTATTACAATGCTCCATGACCCCTGTCCTCACAATGCCCCGAAACCCTTGTCATCACAATATTCCATGATCCGTGTAATCACGATGACCATGAACCATTTCTGTATAATGCTCCAGTACCCCGTTCATTAAAATGCTCCATGGCACGTGTCATCAGAATGCTCCAGGAACCCTTCCATCACAATAATCCATGACCCGTTTCCTCACAATTCTCCAGGACGGCTTTCATCACAATGCTCCATTTCCTTGTCATCTCAATTCTTCATGGCCCCTGTCATCACAATGATCCATGCCCTTGTCATCAAAATGCTCCAGAACTCTTGTCATCACTATGCTCCATGCCCATGTCATCACAAAGCTGCATGACCCCTGTCATCACAATGATACATGACCACTGTCATCACAATGCCACATGAACCCTGTCATCACATTGCTCCATGATCCCTGTCATTACAAAGCTCCATGACCACTGTCATCACAATGTTCCATGATCGCTGTAATCACAATGACCCATGACACCTTTCCTCAGAAGGCTCCAGTACGCCTGTCATCACAATGCTCCAATGCCTGTCTCCTCTCAATGCTCCATGATCCCTGTCATCACCATGCCCCATGACCCCAGTCATCACAATGCTCCATAGCACTTGTCATCACAATGCTCCATTATCCCTGTCATCACAATGTTCCATGACTCTTGTCATCAAAATGCCTCATGATCCTTTTACTCACAATGCTCCATGACTCCTTTCATCACATGCTCCATGATACTTGTCATTACACTGTCCCATGACCTTTTTCATAACAATGCTCCATGATACCAGTCATCACAATAATCCATGACCATTTTCGTCACAAGGCTCCATGCCCCTTTCAACACAATGCTCCATGACAACTGTCACCACAATGCTCCATGGCCTTTGTCATCACATTTATACATGGCCCCTGTAATCACAGTGCTCCATGACCCCTTTCATCACAATGCTCCATGATCACTGTCATCACCATGCCACATGAGCCCTGTCATCACATTGCTCCATGGCCCCTGTCATTACAATGCTCCATGACCACTGTCATCACAATGTTCCATGATGGCTGTAATCACAATGACCCATGACACCTTTCCTCAGAAGGCTCCAGTACACCTGTCATCACAATGCTCCAATGCCCGTCTCATCACAAAGTTCCATGATCCCTGTCAGCACAACGTTACAGGACAATTGTCATCACAATGCTCCATGACAACTGTCATCACAATGTTCCCTGCCCATGTCATCACAATGCTCCATTACCAATGAAATCAAAATGTTCGCCTGCCCTTGTCATCAAAATGCTCCATGGCCCATTTAATCACAATGCTCCATGAACACTGTCATCACAATGTTCCCTGACCAGGTCATCACAATGCTCCATGAACACTGTCATCACAATGTTCCATGACAGTTGTCATCACAATGCTCCATGACCCCTGTAATCACAATGCTCCATGCCCTTGTCATCACAATGCTCCAGAACTCTTGTCATCATAATGATGAATGCCCGTGTCATCACAAAGCTCCATGATACTTGTCATCACAATGTTCCATGGCCTTGTCATCACTATACTCCATGGCCCCCGTCATCACAGTGCTCCATGATACCTTTCATCACAATTCTAGATGACCACTGTCATCACAATGCCCCAAGACACATGTCATCACAATTCGCCATGGCCCTTGTCATCACAATGCTCCATGACCCGTGGCATCACAATGGTCCAGGACACTTGTCATCACAATGATCCATGACCACTTACATCACAATGCTCCTTGACTCCCGTCATCACAATGCTCCATAGCCTATGCATTCGCAATGCTACATGGTCCCTGTAATCACATTGCTCCATGATCCATTTCATCCCAGTGCTCTATGACCACTGTCATCACCATGCCCCATTATACCTGTCATCACAAAGTTCCATGGCCCCTGTCAGCACAATGTTCCATGACAGATGTCATCACTATCCTCCATGGTCCCTGTAATCACAATGCTCCATCCCCTTGTCAACGCAATGCTCCAGAACTCTTGTCATCATAATGCTCCATGCCCGCCTCATCACAATGCTCCATGACACTTGTCCTCACAATGCTCCATGGCCTTTGTCATCGCAATGCTCCATGGCCCCTGTTATCACAGTGCTCCATGTTACCTTTCATCACAATTCTAGATGACCATTGTCATCACAATGCCCCATGACACCTGTCATCACTATTCGCCATGGCACTTGTCATCACAATGCTCCATGATCCCTGTCATCATAATGTTCGATGACACTTGTCGTCACGGTGCTCCATGACCCCTGTCATCACAATATTCACTGCCCATGTAATCACAATGCTCCTGGTCCCCTGTAATCACAATGCTCCATAGCCTTAACATCACAATGCTCCAGAACTCTTGTCATCATTATGCCCCATGCCCATGTCATCACAATGCTCCTTGACCCCTGTCATCACAATGCTCCATGGCCTATGTATTCACAATGCTCCATGGCCCCTGTAGTCACATTGCTCCATGATCCTTTTCATCACAATGCTCTATGACCACTGTCATCACAATGCCACATGACACCTGTCATTACAATGCTCTATGGCCCCTGTCAGCACAATGTTCCATGGCAGATATCATCACAATGATCCATGACCGCTGTCATCACAATGTTCCCTGCCCTTGTCATCTCAATGATCCCTGGCCCCTGTAATCACAATGCCCCATACCCTTGTCATCGCAATGCTCCAGATCACTTCTCATCATAATGCTCCATGCCCATGTCATCACAATGCTCCATGGCCCCTGTCATCACAGTGCTCCATGATAACTTTCATCGTAATGATAGATGACCACTGTCATCACAATGCTCCATGACACCTGTCATCAGATTTGGCCATGGCCCTTATCATCACAATGCTCCAGGACACTTGTCTTCACAATGTTCCATGGCGCATTTCATCACAATGCTCCATGACCACTTTCATCAAATTGCTCCATGATGCCTGTCATCACAATGCTCCATGGCCTTTGTCATCAAAATTCTACATGGCCCCTGTAATAACAGTGCTTCAGGACAACTTTTATCACAATGCTCCATGACCACTCTCATCACCATGCCAGATAAGACCTTTCATGACAATGCTCCATGGCCCTTGTCATCACAATATTCTATGACTTCTGTCATCACAATGCTCCATGCCCCTGTCATCACAATGCCCCATCACCCCTGCTATTACAATGCTCCATGACCCCTGTCCTCACAATGCCCCGAAACCCTTGTCATCACAATATTCCATGATCCGTGTAATCACGATGATCCATGAACCATTTCTGTACAATGCTCCAGTACCCCTTTCATTAAAATGCTCCATGGCACTTGTCATCAGAATGCTGCAGGAACCCTTCCATCACAATAATCCATGACCCGTTTCCTCACAATTCTCCAGGACCGCTTTCATCACAATGCTCCATTTCCTTGTCATCTCAATTCTTCATGGCCCCTGTCATCACAATGATCCATGCCCTTGTCATCACAATGCTCCAGAACTCTTGTCATCATTATGCCCCATGCCCATGTCATCACAATGCTCCTTGACCCCTGTCATCACAATGCTCCATGGCCTATGTATTCACAAGGCTCCATGGCCCCTGTAGTCACATTGCTCCATGATCCTTTTCATCACAATGCTCTATGACCACTGTCATCACAATGCCACATGACACCTGTCATTACAATGCTCTATGGCCCCTGTCAGCACAATGTTCCATGGCAGATATCATCACAATGATCCATGACCGCTGTCATCACAATGTTCCCTGCCCTTGTCATCTCAATGATCCCTGGCCCCTGTAATCACAATGCCCCATACCCTTGTCATCGCAATGCTCCAGATCACTTCTCATCATAATGCTCCATGCCCATGTTATCACAATGCTCCATGGCCCCTGTCATCACAGTGCTCCGTGATACCTTTCATCGTAATGATAGATGACCACTGTCATCACAATGCTCCATGACACCTGTCATCAGATTTGGCCATGGCCCTTATCATCACAATGCTCCAGGACACTTGTCTTCACAATGTTCCATGGCGCATTTCATCACAATGCTCCATGACCACTTTCATCAAATTGCTCCATGATGCCTGTCCTCACAATGCTCCATGGCCTTTGTCATCAAAATTCTACATGGCCCCTGTAATAACAGTGCTTCAGGACAACATTTATCACAATGTTCCATGACCACTCTCATCACCATGCCAGATAAGACCTTTCATGACAATGCTCCATGGCCCTTGTCATCACAATATTCTACGACTTCTGTCATCACAATGCTCCATGGCCCTGTCATCACAATGCCCCATCACCCCTGCTATTACAATGCTCCATGACCCCTGTCCTCACAATGCCCCGAAACCCTTGTCATCACAATATTCCATGATCCGTGTAATCACGATGACCATGAACCATTTCTGTACAATGCTCCAGTACCCCGTTCATTAAAATGCTCCATGGCACGTGTCATCAGAATGCTCCAGGAACCCTTCCATCACAATAATCCATGACCCGTTTCCTCACAATTCTCCAGGACGGCTTTCATCACAATGCTCCATTTCCTTGTCATCTCAATTCTTCATGGCCCCTGTCATCACAATGATCCATGCCCTTGTCATCAAAATGCTCCAGAACTCTTGTCATCACTATGCTCCATGCCCATGTCATCACAAAGCTGCATGACCCCTGTCATCACAATGATACATGACCACTGTCATCACAATGCCACATGAACCCTGTCATCACATTGCTCCATGATCCCTGTCATTACAAAGCTCCATGACCACTGTCATCACAATGTTCCATGATCGCTGTAATCACAATGACCCATGACACCTTTCCTCAGAAGGCTCCAGTACGCCTGTCATCACAATGCTCCAATGCCTGTCTCCTCTCAATGCTCCATGATCCCTGTCATCACCATGCCCCATGACCCCAGTCATCACAATGCTCCATAGCACTTGTCATCACAATGCTCCATTATCCCTGTCATCACAATGTTCCATGACTCTTGTCATCAAAATGCCTCATGATCCTTTTACTCACAATGCTCCATGACTCCTTTCATCACATTCTCCATGATACTTGTCATTACACTGTCCCATGACCTTTTTCATAACAATGCTCCATGATACCAGTCATCACAATAATCCATGACCATTGTCGTCACAATGCTCCATGCCCCTTTCAACACAATGCTCCATGACAACTGTCACCACAATGCTCCATGGCCTTTGTCATCACATTTATACATGGCCCCTGTAATCACAGTGCTCCATGACCCCTTTCATCACAATGCTCCATGATCACTGTCATCACCATGCCACATG
Organism: Balaenoptera ricei; assembly: GCF_028023285.1. Classification (NCBI taxonomy): domain Eukaryota; kingdom Metazoa; phylum Chordata; class Mammalia; order Artiodactyla; family Balaenopteridae; genus Balaenoptera; species Balaenoptera ricei. The sequence goes on from NW_026777686.1 coordinate 393,310, forward strand.
AGCCCTGTCATCACATTGCTCCATGGCCCCTGTCATTACAATGCTCCATGACCACTGTCATCACAATGTTCCATGATGGCTGTAATCACAATGACCCATGACACCTTTCCTCAGAAGGCTCCAGTACACCTGTCATCACAATGCTCCAATGCCCGTCTCATCACAAAGTTCCATGATCCCTGTCAGCACAACGTTACAGGACAATTGTCATCACAATGCTCCATGACAACTGTCATCACAATGTTCCCTGCCCATGTCATCACAATGCTCCATTACCAATGAAATCAAAATGTTCGCCTGCCCTTGTCATCAAAATGCTCCATGGCCCATTTAATCACAATGCTCCATGAACACTGTCATCACAATGTTCCCTGACCAGGTCATCACAATGCTCCATGAACACTGTCATCACAATGTTCCATGACAGTTGTCATCACAATGCTCCATGACCCCTGTAATCACAATGCTCCATGCCCTTGTCATCACAATGCTCCAGAACTCTTGTCATCATAATGATGAATGCCCGTGTCATCACAAAGCTCCATGATACTTGTCATCACAATGTTCCATGGCCTTGTCATCACTATACTCCATGGCCCCCGTCATCACAGTGCTCCATGATACCTTTCATCACAATTCTAGATGACCACTGTCATCACAATGCCCCAAGACACATGTCATCACAATTCGCCATGGCCCTTGTCATCACAATGCTCCATGACCCGTGGCATCACAATGGTCCAGGACACTTGTCATCACAATGATCCATGACCACTTACACCACAATGCTCCTTGACTCCTGTCATCACAATGCTCCATAGCCTATGCATTCGCAATGCTACATGGTCTCTGTAATCACATTGCTCCATGATCCATTTCATCCCAATGCTCTATGACCACTGTCATCACCATGCCCCATTATACCTGTCATCACAATGCTCCATGGCCCCTGTCACCACAATGTTCCATGACAGATGTCCTCACTATCCTCCATGGTCCCTGTAATCACAATGCTCCAGGCCCTTTTCTTCACAATGCTCCAGATCTCTTGTCATCATAATGCCCCATGCCCGTGTCATCACAATGCTCCCTGGCCTATGTATTCACAATGCTCCATGGCCCCTGTAATCACATTGCTCCATGATCCTTTTCATCACAATGCTCTATGAGCACTGTCATCACATTGCCACATGACACCTGTCATTACAATGCTCTATGGCCCCTGTCAGCACAATGTTCCATGGCAGATATCATCACAATGATCCATGACCGCTGTCATCACAATGTTCCCTGCCCTTGTCATCTCAATGATCCCTGGCCCCTGTAATCACAATGCCCCATACCCTTGTCATCGCAATGCTCCAGATCACTTCTCATCATAATGCTCCATGCCCATGTCATCACAATGCTCCATGGCCCCTGTCATCACAGTGCTCCGTGATACCTTTCATCGTAACGATAGATGACCACTGTCATCACAATGCTCCATGACACCTGTCATCAGATTTGGCCATGGCCCTTATCATCACAATGCTCCAGGACACTTGTCTTCACAATGTTCCATGGCGCATTTCATCACAATGCTCCATGCCCACTTTCATCAAATTGCTCCATGATGCCTGTCATCACAATGCTCCATGGCCTTTGTCATCAAAATTCTACATGGCCCCTGTAATAACAGTGCTTCAGGACAACATTTATCACAATGTTCCATGACCACTCTCATCACCATGCCAGATAAGACCTTTCATGACAATGCTCCATGGCCCTTGTCATCACAATATGCTACGACTTCTCTCATCACAATGCTCCATGCCCCTGTCATCACAATGCCCCATCACCCCTGCTATTACAATGCTCCATGACCCCTGTCCTCACAATGCCCCGAAACCCTTGTCATCACAATATTCCATGATCCGTGTAATCACGATGATCCATGAACCATTTCTGTACAATGCTCCAGTACCCCGTTCATTAAAATGCTCCATGGCACGTGTCATCAGAATGCTCCAGGAACCCTTCCATCACAATAATCCATGACCCGTTTCCTCACAATTCTCCAGGACGGCTTTCATCACAATGCTCCATTTCCTTGTCATCTCAATTCTTCATGGCCCCTGTCATCACAATGATCCATGCCCTTGTCATCAAAATGCTCCAGAACTCTTGTCATCACTATGCTCCATGCCCATGTCATCACAAAGCTGCATGACCCCTGTCATCACAATGATACATGACCACTGTCATCACAATGCCACATGAACCCTGTCATCACATTGCTCCATGATCCCTGTCATTACAAAGCTCCATGACCACTGTCATCACAATGTTCCATGATCGCTGTAATCACAATGACCCATGACACCTTTCCTCAGAAGGCTCCAGTACGCCTGTCATCACAATGCTCCAATGCCTGTCTCCTCTCAATGCTCCATGATCCCTGTCATCACCATGCCCCATGACCCCAGTCATCACAATGCTCCATAGCACTTGTCATCACAATGCTCCATTATACCTGTCATCACAATGTTCCATGACTCTTGTCATCAAAATGCCTCATGATCCTTTTACTCACAATGCTCCATGACTCCTTTCATCACATGCTCCATGATACTTGTCATTACACTGTCCCATGACCTTTTTCATAACAATGCTCCATGATACCAGTCATCACAATAATCCATGACCATTTTCGTCACAATGCTCCATGCCCCTTTCAACACAATGCTCCATGACAACTGTCACCACAATGCTCCATGGCCTTTGTCATCACATTTATACATGGCCCCTGTAATCACAGTGCTCCATGACCCCTTTCATCACAATGCTCCATGATCACTGTCATCACAATGCCACATGAGCCCTGTCATCACATTGCTCCATGGCCCCTGTCATTACAATGCTCCATGACCACTGTCATCACAATGTTCCATGATGGCTGTAATCACAATGACCCATGACACCTTTCCTCAGAAGGCTCCAGTACACCTGGCATCACAATGCTCCAATGCCCGTCTCATCACAAAGTTCCATGATCCCTGTCAGCACAACGTTACAGGACAACTGTCATCACAATGCTCCATGACAACTGTCATCACAATGTTCCCTGCCCATGTCATCACAATGCTCCATTACCAATGAAATCAAAATGTTCGCCTGCCCTTGTCATCAAAATGCTCCATGGCCCCTTTAATCACAATGCTCCATGAACACTGTCATCACAATGTTCCATGACAGTTGTCATCACAATGCTCCATGACCCCTGTAATCACAATGCTCCATGCCCTTGTCATCACAATGCTCCAGAACTCTTGTCATCATAATGATGAATGCCCGTGTCATCACAAAGCTCCATGATACTTGTCATCACAATGTTCCATGGCCTTGTCATCACTATACTCCATGGCCCCCGTCATCACAGTGCTCCATGATACCTTTCATCACAATTCTAGATGACCACTGTCATCACAATGCCCCAAGACACATGTCATCACAATTCGCCATGGCCCTTGTCATCACAATGCTCCATGACCCGTGGCATCACAATGGTCCAGGACACTTGTCATCACAATGATCCATGACCACTTACATCACAATGCTCCTTGACTCCCGTCATCACAATGCTCCATAGCCTATGCATTCGCAATGCTACATGGTCCCTGTAATCACATTGCTCCATGATCCATTTCATCCCAATGCTCTATGACCACTGTCATCACCATGCCCCATTATACCTGTCATCACAAAGTTCCATGGCCCCTGTCAGCACAATGTTCCATGACAGATGTCATCACTATCCTCCATGGTCCCTGTAATCACAATGCTCCATCCCCTTGTCAACGCAATGCTCCAGAACTCTTGTCATCATAATGCTCCATGCCCGCCTCATCACAATGCTCCATGACACTTGTCCTCACAATGCTCCATGGCCTTTGTCATCGCAATGCTCCATGGCCCCTGTTATCACAGTGCTCCATGTTACCTTTCATCACAATTCTAGATGACGATTGTCATCACAATGTCCCATGACACCTGTCATCACTATTCGCCATGGCACTTGTCATCACAATGCTCCATGATCCCTGTCATCATAATGTTCGATGACACTTGTCGTCACGGTGCTCTATAACCCCTGTCATCACAATATTCACTGCCCATGTAATCACAATGCTCCTGGTCCCCTGTTATCACAATGCTCCATAGCCTTAACATCACAATGCTCCAGAACTCTTGTCATCATTATGCCCCATGCCCATGTCATCACAATGCTCCTTGACCCCTGTCATCACAATGCTCCATGGCCTATGTATTCACAATGCTCCATGGCCCCTGTAGTCACATTGCTCCATGATCCTTTTCATCACAATGCTCTATGACCACTGTCATCACAATGCCACATGACACCTGTCATTACAATGCTCTATGGCCCCTGTCAGCACAATGTTCCATGGCAGATATCATCACAATGATCCATGACCGGTGTCATCACAATGTTCCCTGCCCTTGTCATCTCAATGATCCCTGGCCCCTGTAATCACAATGCCCCATACCCTTGTCATCGCAATGCTCCAGATCACTTCTCATCATAATGCTCCATGCCCATGTCATCACAATGCTCCATGGCCCCTGTCATCACAGTGCTCCGTGATACCTTTCATCGTAATGATAGATGACCACTGTCATCACAATGCTCCATGACACCTGTCATCAGATTTGGCCATGGCCCTTATCATCACAATGCTCCAGGACACTTGTCTTCACAATGTTCCATGGCGCATTTCATCACAATGCTCCATGACCACTTTCATCAAATTGCTCCATGATGCCTGTCCTCACAATGCTCCATGGCCTTTGTCATCAAAATTCTACATGGCCCCTGTAATAACAGTGCTTCAGGACAACATTTATCACAATGCTCCATGACCACTCTCATCACCATGCCAGATAAGACCTTTCATGACAATGCTCCATGGCCCTTGTCATCACAATATTCTATGACTTCTGTCATCACAATGCTCCATGCCCCTGTCATCACAATGCCCAATCACCCCTGCTATTACAATGCTCCATGACCCCTGTCCTCACAATGCCCCGAAACCCTTGTCATCACAATATTCCATGATCCGTGTAATCACGATGATCCATGAACCATTTCTGTACAATGCTCCAGTACCCCGTTCATTAAAATGCTCCATGGCACGTGTCATCAGAATGCTCCAGGAACCCTTCCATCACAATAATCCATGACCCGTTTCCTCACAATTCTCCAGGACCGCTTTCATCACAATGCTCCATTTCCTTGTCATGTCAATTCTTCATGGCCCCTGTCATCACAATGATCCATGCCCTTGTCATCAAAATGCTCCAGAACTCTTGTCATCACTATGCTCCATGCCCATGTCATCACAATGCTGCATGACCCCTGTCATCACAATGATACATGACCACTGTCATCGCAATGACACATGAACCCTGTCATCACATTGCTCCATGGCCCCTGTCATTACAATGCTCCATGACCACAGTCATCACAATGTTCCATGATCGCTGTAATCACAATGACCCATGACACCTTTCCTCAGAAGGCTCCATTACGCCTGTCATCAGAATGCTCCAATGCCCATCTCATCACAATGCTCCATGATCCGTGACAGCACAACGTTACAGGACAATTGTCATCACAATGCTCCATGACAACTGTCATCACAATGTTGCCTGCCCATGTCATCAACATGCTCCATGTCCCCTGTAATCACAATGTTCCATTACATCTGTCATCACAATGTTCCCTGCCCATGTCATCACAATGCTCCATTACCCATGTCATCGTAGTGATCCATGACCCCTTTCATCACAATGCTCCATGACACCTGTCATCACAATGCTCCGTGCTCTTTGTCACCACAATGCTCCATGACCACTGTCATCACCATGCCCCATGACCCCAGTCATCACAATGCTCCATAGCACTTGTCATCACAATGCTCCATTATCCCTGTCATCACAATGTTCCATGACTCTTGTCATCAAAATGCCTCATGATCCTTTTACTCACAATGCTCCATGACTCCTTTCATCACATGCTCCATGATACTTGTCATTACACTGTCCCATGACCTTTTTCATAACAATGCTCCATGATACCAGTCATCACAATAATCCATGACCATTGTCGTCACAATGCTCCATGCCCCTTTCAACACAATGCTCCATGACAACTGTCACCACAATGCTCCATGGCCTTTGTCATCACAATTATACATGGCCCCTGTAATCACAGTGCTCCATGACCCCTTTCATCACAATGCTCCATGATCACTGTCATCACAATGCCACATGAGCCCTGTCATCACATTGCTCCATGGCCCCTGTCATTACAATGCTCCATGACCACTGTCATCACAATGTTCCATGATGGCTGTAATCACAATGACCCATGACACCTTTCCTCAGAAGGCTCCAGTACACCTGTCATCACAATGTTCCAATGCCCGTCTCATCACAAAGTTCCATGATCCCTGTCAGCACAACGTTACAGGACAATTGTCATCACAATGCTCCATGACAACTGTCATCACAATGTTCCATGACAGTTGTCATCACAATGCTCCATGACCCCTGTAATCACAATGCTCCATGCCCTTGTCATCACAATGCTCCAGAACTCTTGTCATCATAATGATGAATGCCCGTGTCATCACAAAGCTCCATGATACTTGTCATCACAATGTTCCATGGCCTTGTCATCACTATACTCCATGGCCCCCGTCATCACAGTGCTCCATGATACCTTTCATCACAATTCTAGATGACCACTGTCATCACAATGCCCCAAGACACATGTCATCACAATTCGCCATGGCCCTTGTCATCACAATGCTCCATGACCCGTGGCATCACAATGGTCCAGGACACTTGTCATCACAATGATCCATGACCACTTACACCACAATGCTCCTTGACTCCTGTCATCACAATGCTCCATAGCCTATGCATTCGCAATGCTACATGGTCTCTGTAATCACATTGCTCCATGATCCATTTCATCCCAATGCTCTATGACCACTGTCATCACCATGCCCCATTATACCTGTCATCACAATGCTCCATGGCCCCTGTCAGCACAATGTTCCATGACAGATGTCCTCACTATCCTCCATGGTCCCTGTAATCACAATGCTCCAGGCCCTTTTCTTCACAATGCTCCAGATCTCTTGTCATCATAATGCCCCATGCCCGTGTCATCACAATGCTCCCTGGCCTATGTATTCGCAATGCTCCATGGCCCCTGTAATCACATTGCTCCATGATCCTTTTCATCACAATGCTCTATGAGCACTGTCATCACATTGCCACATGACACCTGTCATTACAATGCTCTATGGCCCCTGTCAGCACAATGTTCCATGGCAGATATCATCACAATGATCCATGACCGCTGTCATCACAATGTTCCCTGCCCTTGTCATCTCAATGATCCCTGGCCCCTGTAATCACAATGCCCCATACCCTTGTCATCGCAATGCTCCAGATCACTTCTCATCATAATGCTCCATGCCCATGTCATCACAATGCTCCATGGCCCCTGTCATCACAGTGCTCCGTGATACCTTTCATCGTAACGATAGATGACCACTGTCATCACAATGCTCCATGACACCTGTCATCAGATTTGGCCATGGCCCTTATCATCACAATGCTCCAGGACACTTGTCTTCACAATGTTCCATGGCGCATTTCATCACAATGCTCCATGCCCACTTTCATCAAATTGCTCCATGATGCCTGTCATCACAATGCTCCATGGCCTTTGTCATCAAAATTCTACATGGCCCCTGTAATAACAGTGCTTCAGGACAACATTTATCACAATGTTCCATGACCACTCTCATCACCATGCCAGATAAGACCTTTCATGACAATGCTCCATGGCCCTTGTCATCACAATATTCTACGACTTCTGTCATCACAATGCTCCATGCCCCTGTCATCACAATGCCCCATCACCCCTGCTATTACAATGCTCCATGACCCCTGTCCTCACAATGCCCCGAAACCCTTGTCATCACAATATTCCATGATCCGTGTAATCACGATGATCCATGAACCATTTCTGTACAATGCTCCAGTACCCCGTGCATTAAAATGCTCCATGGCACGTGTCATCAGAATGCTCCAGGAACCCTTCCATCACAATAATCCATGACCCGTTTCCTCACAATTCTCCAGGACGGCTTTCATCACAATGCTCCATTTCCTTGTCATCTCAATTCTTCATGGCATCTGTCATCACAATGATCCATGCCCTTGTCATCAAAATTCTCCAGAACTCTTGTCATCACTATGCTCCATGCCCATGTCATCACAAAGCTGCATGACCCCTGTCATCACAATGATACATGACCACTGTCATCACAATGCCACATGAACCCTGTCATCACATTGCTCCATGATCCCTGTCATTACAAAGCTCCATGACCACTGTCATCACAATGTTCCATGATCGCTGTAATCACAATGACCCATGACACCTTTCCTCAGAAGGCTCCAGTACGCCTGTCATCACAATGCTCCAATGCCTGTCTCCTCTCAATGCTCCATGATCCCTGTCATCACCATGCCCCATGACCCCAGTCATCACAATGCTCCATAGCACTTGTCATCACAATGCTCCATTATCCCTGTCATCACAACGTTCCATGACTCTTGTCATCAAAATGCCTCATGATCCTTATACTCACAATGCTCCATGACTCCTTTCATCACATGCTCCATGATACTTGTCATTACACTGTCCCATGACCTTTTTCATAACAATGCTCCATGATACCAGTCATCACAATAATCCATGACCATTTTCGTCACAATGCTCCATGCCCCTTTCAACACAATGCTCCATGACAACTGTCACCACAATGCTCCATGGCCTTTGTCATCACATTTATACATGGCCCCTGTAATCACAGTGCTCCATGACCCCTTTCATCACAATGCTCCATGATCACTGTCATCACAATGCCACATGAGCCCTGTCATCACATTGCTCCATGGCCCCTGTCATTACAATGCTCCATGACCACTGTCATCACAATGTTCCATGATGGCTGTAATCACAATGACCCATGACACCTTTCCTCAGAAGGCTCCAGTACACCTGGCATCACAATGCTCCAATGCCCGTCTCATCACAAAGTTCCATGATCCCTGTCAGCACAACGTTACAGGACAATTGTCATCACAATGCTCCATGACAACTGTCATCACAATGTTCCCTGCCCATGTCATCACAATGCTCCATTACCAATGAAATCAAAATGTTCGCCTGCCCTTGTCATCAAAATGCTCCATGGCCCCTTTAATCACAATGCTCCATGAACACTGTCATCACAATGTTCCATGACAGTTGTCATCACAATGCTCCATGACCCCTGTAATCACAATGCTCCATGCCCTTGTCATCACAATGCTCCAGAACTCTTGTCATCATAATGATGAATGCCCGTGTCATCACAAAGCTCCATGATACTTGTCATCACAATGTTCCATGGCCTTGTCATCACTATACTCCATGGCCCCCGTCATCACAGGGCTCCATGATACCTTTCATCACAATTCTAGATGACCACTGTCATCACAATGCCCCAAGACACATGTCATCACAATTCGCCATGGCCCTTGTCATCACAATGCTCCATGACCCGTGGCATCACAATGGTCCAGGACACTTGTCATCACAATGATCCATGACCACTTACATCACAATGCTCCTTGACTCCCGTCATCACAATGCTCCATAGCCTATGCATTCGCAATGCTACATGGTCCCTGTAATCACATTGCTCCATGATCCATTTCATCCCAATGCTCTATGACCACTGTCATCACCATGCCCCATTATACCTGTCATCACAAAGTTCCATGGCCCCTGTCAGCACAATGTTCCATGACAGATGTCATCACTATCCTCCATGGTCCCTGTAATCACAATGCTCCATCCCCTTGTCAACGCAATGCTCCAGAACTCTTGTCATCATAATGCTCCATGCCCACCTCATCACAATGCTCCATGACACTTGTCCTCACAATGCTCCATGGCCTTTGTCATCGCAATGCTCCATGGCCCCTGTTATCACAGTGCTCCATGTTACCTTTCATCACAATTCTAGATGACCATTGTCATCACAATGCCCCATGACACCTGTCATCACTATTCGCCATGGCACTTGTCATCACAATGCTCCATGATCCCTGTCATCATAATGTTCGATGACACTTGTCGTCACGGTGCTCCATGACCCCTGTCATCACAATATTCACTGCCCATGTAATCACAATGCTCCTGGTCCCCTGTTATCACAATGCTCCATAGCCTTAACATCACAATGCTCCAGAACTCTTGTCATCATTATGCCCCATGCCCATGTCATCACAATGCTCCTTGACCCCTGTCATCACAATGCTCCATGGCCTATGTATTCACAATGCTCCATGGCCCCTGTAGTCACATTGCTCCATGATCCTTTTCATCACAATGCTCTATGACCACTGTCATCACAATGCCACATGACACCTGTCATTACAATGCTCTATGGCCCCTGTCAGCACAATGTTCCATGGCAGATATCATCACAATGATCCATGACCGCTGTCATCACAATGTTCCCTGCCCTTGTCATCTCAATCATCCCTGGCCCCTGTTATCACAATGCCCCATACCCTTGTCATCGCAATGCTCCAGATCACTTCTCATCATAATGCTCCATGCCCATGTCATCACAATGCTCCATGGCCCCTGTCATCACAGTGCTCCGTGATACCTTTCATCGTAATGATAGATGACCACTGTCATCACAATGCTCCATGACACCTGTCATCAGATTTGGCCATGGCCCTTATCATCACAATGCTCCAGGACACTTGTCTTCACAATGTTCCATGGCGCATTTCATCACAATGCTCCATGACCACTTTCATCAAATTGCTCCATGATGCCTGTCCTCACAATGCTCCATGGCCTTTGTCATCAAAATTCTACATGGCCCCTGTAATAACAGTGCTTCAGGACAACATTTATCACAATGCTCCATGACCACTCTCATCACCATGCCAGATAAGACCTTTCATGACAATGCTCCATGGCCCTTGTCATCACAATATTCTATGACTTCTGTCATCACAATGCTCCATGCCCCTGTCATCACAATGCCCCATCACCCCTGCTATTACAATGCTCCATGACCCCTGTCCTCACAATGCCCCGAAACCCTTGTCATCACAATATTCCATGATCCGTGTAATCACGATGATCCATGAACCATTTCTGTACAATGCTCCAGTACCCCGTTCATTAAAATGCTCCATGGCACGTGTCATCAGAATGCTCCAGGAACCCTTCCATCACAATAATCCATGACCCGTTTCCTCACAATTCTCCAGGACCGCTTTCATCACAATGCTCCATTTCCTTGTCATCTCAATTCTTCATGGCCCCTGTCATCACAATGATCCATGCCCTTGTCATCAAAATGCTCCAGAACTCTTGTCATCACTATGCTCCATGCCCATGTCATCACAATGCTGCATGACCCCTGTCATCACAATGATACATGACCACTGTCATCGCAATGCCACATGAACCCTGTCATCACATTGCTCCATGGCCCCTGTCATTACAATGCTCCATGACCACAGTCATCACAATGTTCCATGATCGCTGTAATCACAATGACCCATGACACCTTTCCTCAGAAGGCTCCATTACGCCTGTCATCAGAATGCTCCAATGCCCATCTCATCACAATGCTCCATGATCCGTGACAGCACAACGTTACAGGACAATTGTCATCACAATGCTCCATGACAACTGTCATCACAATGTTGCCTGCCCATGTCATCAACATGCTCCATGTCCCCTGTAATCACAATGTTCCATTACATCTGTCATCACAATGTTCCCTGCCCATGTCATCACAATGCTCCATTACCCATGTCATCGTAGTGATCCATGACCCCTTTCATCACAATGCTCCATGACACCTGTCATCACAATGCTCCGTGCTCTTTGTCACCACAATGCTCCATGACCACTGTCATCACCATGCCCCATGACCCCAGTCATCAAAAGGCTCCATAGCACTTGTCATCACAATGCTCCATTATCCCTGTCATCACAATGTTCCATGACTCTTGTCATCAAAATGCCTCATGATCCTTTTACTCACAATGCTCCATGACTCCTTTCATCACATGCTCCATGATACTTGTCATTACACTGTCCCATGACCTTTTTCATAACAATGCTCCATGATACCAGTCATCACCATAATCCATGACCATTGTCGTCACAATGCTCCATGCCCCTTTCAACACAATGCTCCATGACAACTGTCACCACAATGCTCCATGGCCTTTGTCATCACAATTATACATGGCCCCTGTAATCACAGTGCTCCATGACCCCTTTCATCACAATGCTCCATGATCACTGTCATCACAATGCCACATGAGCCCTGTCATCACATTGCTCCATGGCCCCTGTCATTACAATGCTCCATGACCACTGTCATCACAATGTTCCATGATGGCTGTAATCACAATGACCCATGACACCTTTCCTCAGAAGGCTCCAGTACACCTGTCATCACAATGTTCCAATGCCCGTCTCATCACAAAGTTCCATGATCCCTGTCAGCACAACGTTACAGGACAATTGTCATCACAATGCTCCATGACAACTGTCATCACAATGTTCCATGACAGTTGTCATCACAATGCTCCATGACCCCTGTAATCACAATGCTCCATGCCCTTGTCATCACAATGCTCCAGAACTCTTGTCATCATAATGATGAATGCCCGTGTCATCACAAAGCTCCATGATACTTGTCATCACAATGTTCCATGGCCTTGTCATCACTATACTCCATGGCCCCCGTCATCACAGTGCTCCATGATACCTTTCATCACAATTCTAGATGACCACTGTCATCACAATGCCCCAAGACACATGTCATCACAATTCGCCATGGCCCTTGTCATCACAATGCTCCATGACCCGTGGCATCACAATGGTCCAGGACACTTGTCATCACAATGATCCATGACCACTTACACCACAATGCTCCTTGACTCCTGTCATCACAATGCTCCATAGCCTATGCATTCGCAATGCTACATGGTCTCTGTAATCACATTGCTCCATGATCCATTTCATCCCAATGCTCTATGACCACTGTCATCACCATGCCCCATTATACCTGTCATCACAATGCTCCATGGCCCCTGTCAGCACAATGTTCCATGACAGATGTCCTCACTATCCTCCATGGTCCCTGTAATCACAATGCTCCATCCCCTTGTCAACGCAATGCTCCAGAACTCTTGTCATCATAATGCTCCATGCCCGCCTCATCACAATGCTCCATGACACTTGTCCTCACAATGCTCCATGGCCTTTGTCATCGCAATGCTCCATGGCCCCTGTTATCACAGTGCTCCATGTTACCTTTCATCACAATTCTAGATGACCATTGTCATCACAATGCCCCATGACACCTGTCATCACTATTCGCCATGGCACTTGTCATCACAATGCTCCATGATCCCTGTCATCATAATGTTCGATGACACTTGTCGTCACGGTGCTCCATGACCCCTGTCATCACAATATTCACTGCCCATGTAATCACAATGCTCCTGGTCCCCTGTAATCACAATGCTCCATAGCCTTAACATCACAATGCTCCAGAACTCTTGTCATCATTATGCCCCATGCCCATGTCATCACAATGCTCCTTGACCCCTGTCATCACAATGCTCCATGGCCTATGTATTCACAATGCTCCATGGCCCCTGTAGTCACATTGCTCCATGATCCTTTTCATCACAATGCTCTATGACCACTGTCATCACAATGCCACATGACACCTGTCATTACAATGCTCTATGGCCCCTGTCAGCACAATGTTCCATGGCAGATATCATCACAATGATCCATGACCACTGTCATCACAATGTTCCCTGCCCTTGTCATCTCAATGATCCCTGGCCCCTGTAATCACAATGCCCCATACCCTTGTCATCGCAATGCTCCAGATCACTTCTCATCATAATGCTCCATGCCCATGTCATCACAATGCTCCATGGCCCCTGTCATCACAGTGCTCCATGATACCTTTCATCGTAATGATAGATGACCACTGTCATCACAATGCTCCATGACACCTGTCATCAGATTTGGCCATGGCCCTTATCATCACAATGCTCCAGGACACTTGTCTTCACAATGTTCCATGGCCCATTTCATCACAATGCTCCATGACCACTTTCATCAAATTGCTCCATGATGCCTGTCATCACAATGCTCCATGGCCTTTGTCATCAAAATTCTACATGGCCCCTGTAATAACAGTGCTTCAGGACAACTTTTATCACAATGCTCCATGACCACTCTCATCACCATGCCAGATAAGACCTTTCATGACAATGCTCCATGGCCCTTGTCATCACAATATTCTATGACTTCTGTCATCACAATGCTCCATGCCCCTGTCATCACAATGCCCCATCACCCCTGCTATTACAATGCTCCATGACCCCTGTCCTCACAATGCCCCGAAACCCTTGTCATCACAATATTCCATGATCCGTGTAATCACGATGATCCATGAACCATTTCTGTACAATGCTCCAGTACCCCGTTCATTAAAATGCTCCATGGCACTTGTCATCAGAATGCTGCAGGAACCCTTCCATCACAATAATCCATGACCCGTTTCCTCACAATTCTCCAGGACCGCTTTCATCACAATGCTCCATTTCCTTGTCATCTCAATTCTTCATGGCCCCTGTCATCACAATGATCCATGCCCTTGTCATCAAAATGCTCCAGAACTCTTTTCATCACTATGCTCCATGCCCATGTCATCACAATGCTGCATGACCCCTGTCATCACAATGATATATGACCACTGTCATCACAATGCCACATGAGCCCTGTCATCACATTGCTCCATAGCCCCTGTCATTACAATGCTCCATGACCACTGTCATCACAATGTTCCATGATCGCTGTAATCACAATGACCCATGACACCTTTCCTCAGAAGGCTCCATTACCCCTGTCATCAGAATGCTCCAATGCCCATCTCATCACAATGCTCCATGATCCGTGACAGCACAATGTTACAGGACAATTGTCATCACAATGCTCCATGACAACTGTCATCACAATGTTGCCTGCCCATGTCATCAAAATGCTCCATGTCCCCTGTAATCACAATGTTCCATTACACCTGTCATCACAATGTTCCCTGCCCATGTCATCACAATGCTCCATTACCCATGTCATCGTAGTGATCCATGACCCCTTTCATCACAATGCTCCATGACACCTGTCATCACAATGCTCCGTGCTCTTTGTCACCACAATGCTCCATGACCACTGTCATCACCATGCCCCATGACCCCAGTCATCACAATGCTCCATAGCACTTGTCATCACAATGCTCCATTATCCCTGTCATCACAATGTTCCATGACTCTTGTCATCAAAATGCCTCATGATCCTTTTACTCACAATGCTCCATGACTCCTTTCATCACATGCTCCATGATACTTGTCATTACACTGTCCCATGACCTTTTTCATAACAATGCTCCATGATACCAGTCATCACAATAATCCATGACCATTGTCGTCACAATGCTCCATGCCCCTTTCAACACAATGCTCCATGACAACTGTCACCACAATGCTCCATGGCCTTTGTCATCACAATTATACTTGGCCCCTGTAATCACAGTGCTCCATGACCCCTTTCATCACAATGCTCCATGATCACTGTCATCACAATGCCACATGAGCCCTGTCATCACATTGCTCCATGGCCCCTGTCATTACAATGCTCCATGACCACTGTCATCACAATGTTCCATGATGGCTGTAATCACAATGACCCATGACACCTTTCCTCAGAAGGCTCCAGTACACCTGTCATCACAATGCTCCAATGCCCGTCTCATCACAAAGTTCCATGATCCCTGTCAGCACAACGTTACAGGACAATTGTCATCACAATGCTCCATGACAACTGTCATCACAATGTTGCCTGCCCATGTCATCAAAATGCTCCATGTCCCCTGTAATCACAATGTTCTATTACACCTGTCATCACAATGTTCCCTGCCCATGTCATCACAATGCTCCATTACCAATGAAATCAAAATGTTCGCCTGCCCTTGTCATCAAAATGCTCCATGGCCCCTTTAATCACAATGCTCCATGAACACTGTCATCACAATGTTCCATGACAGTTGTCATCACAATGCTCCATGACACCTGTAATCACAATGCTCCTGCCCTTGTCATCACAATGCTCCAGAACTCTTGTCATCATAATGATGAATGCCCGTGTCATCACAAAGCTCCATGATACTTGTCATCACAATGTTCCATGGCCTTGTCATCACTATACTCCATGGCCCCCGTCATCACAGTGCTCCATGATACCTTTCATCACAATTCTAGATGACCACTGTCATCACAATGCCCCAAGACACATGTCATCACAATTCGCCATGGCCCTTGTCATCACAATGCTCCATGACCCGTGGCATCACAATGGTCCAGGACACTTGTCATCACAATGATCCATGACCACTTACATCACAATGCTCCTTGACTCCCGTCATCACAATGCTCCATAGCCTATGCATTCGCAATGCTACATGGTCCCTGTAATCACATTGCTCCATGATCCATTTCATCCCAGTGCTCTATGACCACTGTCATCACCATGCCCCATTATACCTGTCATCACAAAGTTCCATGGCCCCTGTCAGCACAATGTTCCATGACAGATGTCATCACTATCCTCCATGGTCTCTGTAATCACAATGCTCCATCCCCTTGTCAACGCAATGCTCCAGAACTCTTGTCATCATAATGCTCCATGCCCGCCTCATCACAATGCTCCATGACACTTGTCCTCACAATGCTCCATGGCCCCTGTTATCACAGTGCTCCATGTTACCTTTCATCACAATTCTAGATGACCATTGTCATCACAATGCCCCATGACACCTGTCATCACTATTCGCCATGGCACTTGTCATCACAATGCTCCATGATCCCTGTCATCATAATGTTCGATGACACTTGTCGTCACGGTGCTCCATGACCCCTGTCATCACAATATTCACTGCCCATGTAATCACAATGCTCCTGGTCCCCTGTAATCACAATGCTCCATAGCCTTAACATCACAATGCTCCAGAACTCTTGTCATCATTATGCCCCATGCCCATGTCATCACAATGCTCCTTGACCCCTGTCATCACAATGCTCCATGGCCTATGTATTCACAATGCTCCATGGCCCCTGTAGTCACATTGCTCCATGATCCTTTTCATCACAATGCTCTATGACCACTGTCATCACAATGCCACATGACACCTGTCATTACAATGCTCTATGGCCCCTGTCAGCACAATGTTCCATGGCAGATATCATCACAATGATCCATGACCGCTGTCATCACAATGTTCCCTGCCCTTGTCATCTCAATGATCCCTGGCCCCTGTTATCACAATGCCCCATACCCTTGTCATCGCAATGCTCCAGATCACTTCTCATCATAATGCTCCATGCCCATGTCATCACAATGCTCCATGGCCCCTGTCATCACAGTGCTCCGTGATACCTTTCATCGTAATGATAGATGACCACTGTCATCACAATGCTCCATGACACCTGTCATCAGATTTGGCCATGGCCCTTATCATCACAATGCTCCAGGACACTTGTCTTCACAATGTTCCATGGCGCATTTCATCACAATGCTCCATGACCACTTTCATCAAATTGCTCCATGATGCCTGTCCTCACAATGCTCCATGGCCTTTGTCATCAAAATTCTACATGGCCCCTGTAATAACAGTGCTTCAGGACAACATTTATCACAATGCTCCATGACCACTCTCATCACCATGCCAGATAAGACCTTTCATGACAATGCTCCATGGCCCTTGTCATCACAATATTCTATGACTTCTGTCATCACAATGCTCCATGCCCCTGTCATCACAATGCCCCATCACCCCTGCTATTACAATGCTCCATGACCCCTGTCCTCACAATGCCCCGAAACCCTTGTCATCACAATATTCCATGATCCGTGTAATCACGATGATCCATGAACCATTTCTGTACAATGCTCCAGTACCCCGTTCATTAAAATGCTCCATGGCACGTGTCATCAGAATGCTCCAGGAACCCTTCCATCACAATAATCCATGACCCGTTTCCTCACAATTCTCCAGGACCGCTTTCATCACAATGCTCCATTTCCTTGTCATCTCAATTCTTCATGGCCCCTGTCATCACAATGATCCATGCCCTTGTCATCAAAATGCTCCAGAACTCTTGTCATCACTATGCTCCATGCCCATGTCATCACAATGCTGCATGACCCCTGTCATCACAATGATACATGACCACTGTCATCGCAATGCCACATGAACCCTGTCATCACATTGCTCCATGGCCCCTGTCATTACAATGCTCCATGACCACAGTCATCACAATGTTCCATGATCGCTGTAATCACAATGACCCATGACACCTTTCCTCAGAAGGCTCCATTACGCCTGTCATCAGAATGCTCCAATGCCCATCTCATCACAATGCTCCATGATCCGTGACAGCACAACGTTACAGGACAATTGTCATCACAATGCTCCATGACAACTGTCATCACAATGTTGCCTGCCCATGTCATCAACATGCTCCATGTCCCCTGTAATCACAATGTTCCATTACATCTGTCATCACAATGTTCCCTGCCCATGTCATCACAATGCTCCATTACCCATGTCATCGTAGTGATCCATGACCCCTTTCATCACAATGCTCCATGACACCTGTCATCACAATGCTCCGTGCTCTTTGTCACCACAATGCTCCATGACCACTGTCATCACCATGCCCCATGACCCCAGTCATCAAAAGGCTCCATAGCACTTGTCATCACAATGCTCCATTATCCCTGTCATCACAATGTTCCATGACTCTTGTCATCAAAATGCCTCATGATCCTTTTACTCACAATGCTCCATGACTCCTTTCATCACATGCTCCATGATACTTGTCATTACACTGTCCCATGACCTTTTTCATAACAATGCTCCATGATACCAGTCATCACAATAATCCATGACCATTGTCGTCACAATGCTCCATGCCCCTTTCAACACAATGCTCCATGACAACTGTCACCACAATGCTCCATGGCCTTTGTCATCACAATTATACATGGCCCCTGTAATCACAGTGCTCCATGACCCCTTTCATCACAATGCTCCATGATCACTGTCATCACAATGCCACATGAGCCCTGTCATCACATTGCTCCATGGCCCCTGTCATTACAATGCTCCATGACCACTGTCATCACAATGTTCCATGATGGCTGTAATCACAATGACCCATGACACCTTTCCTCAGAAGGCTCCAGTACACCTGTCATCACAATGTTCCAATGCCCGTCTCATCACAAAGTTCCATGATCCCTGTCAGCACAACGTTACAGGACAATTGTCATCACAATGCTCCATGACAACTGTCATCACAATGTTCCATGACAGTTGTCATCACAATGCTCCATGACCCCTGTAATCACAATGCTCCATGCCCTTGTCATCACAATGCTCCAGAACTCTTGTCATCATAATGATGAATGCCCGTGTCATCACAAAGCTCCATGATACTTGTCATCACAATGTTCCATGGCCTTGTCATCACTATACTCCATGGCCCCCGTCATCACAGTGCTCCATGATACCTTTCATCACAATTCTAGATGACCACTGTCATCACAATGCCCCAAGACACATGTCATCACAATTCGCCATGGCCCTTGTCATCACAATGCTCCATGACCCGTGGCATCACAATGGTCCAGGACACTTGTCATCACAATGATCCATGACCACTTACACCACAATGCTCCTTGACTCCTGTCATCACAATGCTCCATAGCCTATGCATTCGCAATGCTACATGGTCTCTGTAATCACATTGCTCCATGATCCATTTCATCCCAATGCTCTATGACCACTGTCATCACCATGCCCCATTATACCTGTCATCACAATGCTCCATGGCCCCTGTCACCACAATGTTCCATGACAGATGTCCTCACTATCCTCCATGGTCCCTGTAATCACAATGCTCCAGGCCCTTTTCTTCACAATGCTCCAGATCTCTTGTCATCATAATGCCCCATGCCCGTGTCATCACAATGCTCCCTGGCCTATGTATTCACAATGCTCCATGGCCCCTGTAATCACATTGCTCCATGATCCTTTTCATCACAATGCTCTATGACCACTGTCATCACAATGCCACATGACACCTGTCATTACAATGCTCTATGGCCCCTGTCAGCACAATGTTCCATGGCAGATATCATCACAATGATCCATGACCGCTGTCATCACAATGTTCCCTGCCCTTGTCATCTCAATGATCCCTGGCCCCTGTAATCACAATGCCCCATACCCTTGTCATCGCAATGCTCCAGATCACTTCTCATCATAATGCTCCATGCCCATGTCATCACAATGCTCCATGGCCCCTGTCATCACAGTGCTCCATGATACCTTTCATCGTAATGATAGATGACCACTGTCATCACAATGCTCCATGACACCTGTCATCAGATTTGGCCATGGCCCTTATCATCACAATGCTCCAGGACACTTGTCTTCACAATGTTCCATGGCGCATTTCATCACAATGCTCCATGACCACTTTCATCAAATTGCTCCATGATGCCTGTCATCACAATGCTCCATGGCCTTTGTCATCAAAATTCTACATGGCCCCTGTAATAACAGTGCTTCAGGACAACTTTTATCACAATGCTCCATGACCACTCTCATCACCATGCCAGATAAGACCTTTCATGACAATGCTCCATGGCCCTTGTCATCACAATATTCTATGACTTCTGTCATCACAATGCTCCATGCCCCTGTCATCACAATGCCCCATCACCCCTGCTATTACAATGCTCCATGACCCCTGTCCTCACAATGCCCCGAAACCCTTGTCATCACAATATTCCATGATCCGTGTAATCACGATGATCCATGAACCATTTCTGTACAATGCTCCAGTACCCCGTTCATTAAAATGCTCCATGGCACTTGTCATCAGAATGCTGCAGGAACCCTTCCATCACAATAATCCATGACCCGTTTCCTCACAATTCTCCAGGACCGCTTTCATCACAATGCTCCATTTCCTTGTCATCTCAATTCTTCATGGCCCCTGTCATCACAATGATCCATGCCCTTGTCATCAAAATGCTCCAGAACTCTTGTCATCACTATGCTCCATGCCCATGTCATCACAATGCTGCATGACCCCTGTCATCACAATGATATATGACCACTGTCATCACAATGCCACATGAGCCCTGTCATCACATTGCTCCATAGCCCCTGTCATTACAATGCTCCATGACCACTGTCATCACAATGTTCCATGATCGCTGTAATCACAATGACCCATGACACCTTTCCTCAGAAGGCTCCATTACCCCTGTCATCAGAATGCTCCAATGCCCATCTCATCACAATGCTCCATGATCCATGACAGCACAATGTTACAGGACAATTGTCATCACAATGCTCCATGACAACTGTCATCACAATGTTGCCTGCCCATGTCATCAAAATGCTCCATGTCCCCTGTAATCACAATGTTCCATTACACCTGTCATCACAATGTTCCCTGCCCATGTCATCACAATGCTCCATTACCCATGTCATCGTAGTGATCCATGACCCCTTTCATCACAATGCTCCATGACACCTGTCATCACAATGCTCCGTGCTCTTTGTCACCACAATGCTCCATGACCACTGTCATCACCATGCCCCATGACCCCAGTCATCACAATGCTCCATAGCACTTGTCATCACAATGCTCCATTATCCCTGTCATCACAATGTTCCATGACTCTTGTCATCAAAATGCCTCATGATCCTTTTACTCACAATGCTCCATGACTCCTTTCATCACATGCTCCATGATACTTGTCATTACACTGTCCCATGACCTTTTTCATAACAATGCTCCATGATACCA
Organism: Balaenoptera ricei; assembly: GCF_028023285.1. Classification (NCBI taxonomy): domain Eukaryota; kingdom Metazoa; phylum Chordata; class Mammalia; order Artiodactyla; family Balaenopteridae; genus Balaenoptera; species Balaenoptera ricei. Next base: position 415,465 of record NW_026777686.1, read on the forward strand.
GTCATCACAATAATCCATGACCATTTTCGTCACAATGCTCCATGCCCCTTTCAACACAATGCTCCATGACAACTGTCACCACAATGCTCCATGGCCTTTGTCATCACAATTATACTTGGCCCCTGTAATCACAGTGCTCCATGACCCCTTTCATCACAATGCTCCATGATCACTGTCATCACAATGCCACATGAGCCCTGTCATCACATTGCTCCATGGCCCCTGTCATTACAATGCTCCATGACCACTGTCATCACAATGTTCCATGATGGCTGTAATCACAATGACCCATGACACCTTTCCTCAGAAGGCTCCAGTACACCTGTCATCACAATGCTCCAATGCCCGTCTCATCACAAAGTTCCATGATCCCTGTCAGCACAACGTTACAGGACAATTGTCATCACAATGCTCCATGACAACTGTCATCACAATGTTGCCTGCCCATGTCATCAAAATGCTCCATGTCCCCTGTAATCACAATGTTCTATTACACCTGTCATCACAATGTTCCCTGCCCATGTCATCACAATGCTCCATTACCAATGAAATCAAAATGTTCGCCTGCCCTTGTCATCAAAATGCTCCATGGCCCCTTTAATCACAATGCTCCATGAACACTGTCATCACAATGTTCCATGACAGTTGTCATCGCAATGCTCCATGACACCTGTAATCACAATGCTCCTGCCCTTGTCATCACAATGCTCCAGAACTCTTGTCATCATAATGATGAATGCCCGTGTCATCACAAAGCTCCATGATACTTGTCATCACAATGTTCCATGGCCTTGTCATCACTATACTCCATGGCCCCCGTCATCACAGTGCTCCATGATACCTTTCATCACAATTCTAGATGACCACTGTCATCACAATGCCCCAAGACACATGTCATCACAATTCGCCATGGCCCTTGTCATCACAATGCTCCATGACCCGTGGCATCACAATGGTCCAGGACACTTGTCATCACAATGATCCATGACCACTTACATCACAATGCTCCTTGACTCCCGTCATCACAATGCTCCATAGCCTATGCATTCGCAATGCTACATGGTCCCTGTAATCACATTGCTCCATGATCCATTTCATCCCAGTGCTCTATGACCACTGTCATCACCATGCCCCATTATACCTGTCATCACAAAGTTCCATGGCCCCTGTCAGCACAATGTTCCATGACAGATGTCATCACTATCCTCCATGGTCTCTGTAATCACAATGCTCCATCCCCTTGTCAACGCAATGCTCCAGAACTCTTGTCATCATAATGCTCCATGCCCGCCTCATCACAATGCTCCATGACACTTGTCCTCACAATGCTCCATGGCCCCTGTTATCACAGTGCTCCATGTTACCTTTCATCACAATTCTAGATGACCATTGTCATCACAATGCCCCATGACACCTGTCATCACTATTCGCCATGGCACTTGTCATCACAATGCTCCATGATCCCTGTCATCATAATGTTCGATGACACTTGTCGTCACGGTGCTCCATGACCCCTGTCATCACAATATTCACTGCCCATGTAATCACAATGCTCCTGGTCCCCTGTAATCACAATGCTCCATAGCCTTAACATCACAATGCTCCAGAACTCTTGTCATCATTATGCCCCATGCCCATGTCATCACAATGCTCCTTGACCCCTGTCATCACAATGCTCCATGGCCTATGTATTCACAATGCTCCATGGCCCCTGTAGTCACATTGCTCCATGATCCTTTTCATCACAATGCTCTATGACCACTGTCATCACAATGCCACATGACACCTGTCATTACAATGCTCTATGGCCCCTGTCAGCACAATGTTCCATGGCAGATATCATCACAATGATCCATGACCGCTGTCATCACAATGTTCCCTGCCCTTGTCATCTCAATGATCCCTGGCCCCTGTTATCACAATGCCCCATACCCTTGTCATCGCAATGCTCCAGATCACTTCTCATCATAATGCTCCATGCCCATGTCATCACAATGCTCCATGGCCCCTGTCATCACAGTGCTCCGTGATACCTTTCATCGTAATGATAGATGACCACTGTCATCACAATGCTCCATGACACCTGTCATCAGATTTGGCCATGGCCCTTATCATCACAATGCTCCAGGACACTTGTCTTCACAATGTTCCATGGCGCATTTCATCACAATGCTCCATGACCACTTTCATCAAATTGCTCCATGATGCCTGTCCTCACAATGCTCCATGGCCTTTGTCATCAAAATTCTACATGGCCCCTGTAATAACAGTGCTTCAGGACAACATTTATCACAATGCTCCATGACCACTCTCATCACCATGCCAGATAAGACCTTTCATGACAATGCTCCATGGCCCTTGTCATCACAATATTCTATGACTTCTGTCATCACAATGCTCCATGCCCCTGTCATCACAATGCCCCATCACCCCTGCTATTACAATGCTCCATGACCCCTGTCCTCACAATGCCCCAAAACCCTTGTCATCACAATATTCCATGATCCGTGTAATCACGATGATCCATGAACCATTTCTGTACAATGCTCCAGTACCCCGTTCATTAAAATGCTCCATGGCACGTGTCATCAGAATGCTCCAGGAACCCTTCCATCACAATAATCCATGACCCGTTTCCTCACAATTCTCCAGGACCGCTTTCATCACAATGCTCCATTTCCTTGTCATCTCAATTCTTCATGGCCCCTGTCATCACAATGATCCATGCCCTTGTCATCAAAATGCTCCAGAACTCTTGTCATCACTATGCTCCATGCCCATGTCATCACAATGCTGCATGACCCCTGTCATCACAATGATACATGACCACTGTCATCGCAATGCCACATGAACCCTGTCATCACATTGCTCCATGGCCCCTGTCATTACAATGCTCCATGACCACAGTCATCACAATGTTCCATGATCGCTGTAATCACAATGACCCATGACACCTTTCCTCAGAAGGCTCCATTACGCCTGTCATCAGAATGCTCCAATGCCCATCTCATCACAATGCTCCATGATCCGTGACAGCACAACGTTACAGGACAATTGTCATCACAATGCTCCATGACAACTGTCATCACAATGTTGCCTGCCCATGTCATCAACATGCTCCATGTCCCCTGTAATCACAATGTTCCATTACATCTGTCATCACAATGTTCCCTGCCCATGTCATCACAATGCTCCATTACCCATGTCATCGTAGTGATCCATGACCCCTTTCATCACAATGCTCCATGACACCTGTCATCACAATGCTCCGTGCTCTTTGTCACCACAATGCTCCATGACCACTGTCATCACCATGCCCCATGACCCCAGTCATCAAAAGGCTCCATAGCACTTGTCATCACAATGCTCCATTATCCCTGTCATCACAATGTTCCATGACTCTTGTCATCAAAATGCCTCATGATCCTTTTACTCACAATGCTCCATGACTCCTTTCATCACATGCTCCATGATACTTGTCATTACACTGTCCCATGACCTTTTTCATAACAATGCTCCATGATACCAGTCATCACAATAATCCATGACCATTGTCGTCACAATGCTCCATGCCCCTTTCAACACAATGCTCCATGACAACTGTCACCACAATGCTCCATGGCCTTTGTCATCACAATTATACATGGCCCCTGTAATCACAGTGCTCCATGACCCCTTTCATCACAATGCTCCATGATCACTGTCATCACAATGCCACATGAGCCCTGTCATCACATTGCTCCATGGCCCCTGTCATTACAATGCTCCATGACCACTGTCATCACAATGTTCCATGATGGCTGTAATCACAATGACCCATGACACCTTTCCTCAGAAGGCTCCAGTACACCTGTCATCACAATGTTCCAATGCCCGTCTCATCACAAAGTTCCATGATCCCTGTCAGCACAACGTTACAGGACAATTGTCATCACAATGCTCCATGACAACTGTCATCACAATGTTCCATGACAGTTGTCATCACAATGCTCCATGACCCCTGTAATCACAATGCTCCATGCCCTTGTCATCACAATGCTCCAGAACTCTTGTCATCATAATGATGAATGCCCGTGTCATCACAAAGCTCCATGATACTTGTCATCACAATGTTCCATGGCCTTGTCATCACTATACTCCATGGCCCCCGTCATCACAGTGCTCCATGATACCTTTCATCACAATTCTAGATGACCACTGTCATCACAATGCCCCAAGACACATGTCATCACAATTCGCCATGGCCCTTGTCATCACAATGCTCCATGACCCGTGGCATCACAATGGTCCAGGACACTTGTCATCACAATGATCCATGACCACTTACACCACAATGCTCCTTGACTCCTGTCATCACAATGCTCCATAGCCTATGCATTCGCAATGCTACATGGTCTCTGTAATCACATTGCTCCATGATCCATTTCATCCCAATGCTCTATGACCACTGTCATCACCATGCCCCATTATACCTGTCATCACAATGCTCCATGGCCCCTGTCACCACAATGTTCCATGACAGATGTCCTCACTATCCTCCATGGTCCCTGTAATCACAATGCTCCATCCCCTTGTCAACGCAATGCTCCAGAACTCTTGTCATCATAATGCTCCATGCCCGCCTCATCACAATGCTCCATGACACTTGTCCTCACAATGCTCCATGGCCTTTGTCATCGCAATGCTCCATGGCCCCTGTTATCACAGTGCTCCATGTTACCTTTCATCACAATTCTAGATGACCATTGTCATCACAATGCCCCATGACACCTGTCATCACTATTCGCCATGGCACTTGTCATCACAATGCTCCATGATCCCTGTCATCATAATGTTCGATGACACTTGTCGTCACGGTGCTCCATGACCCCTGTCATCACAATATTCACTGCCCATGTAATCACAATGCTCCTGGTCCCCTGTAATCACAATGCTCCATAGCCTTAACATCACAATGCTCCAGAACTCTTGTCATCATTATGCCCCATGCCCATGTCATCACAATGCTCCTTGACCCCTGTCATCACAATGCTCCATGGCCTATGTATTCACAATGCTCCATGGCCCCTGTAGTCACATTGCTCCATGATCCTTTTCATCACAATGCTCTATGACCACTGTCATCACAATGCCACATGACACCTGTCATTACAATGCTCTATGGCCCCTGTCAGCACAATGTTCCATGGCAGATATCATCACAATGATCCATGACCACTGTCATCACAATGTTCCCTGCCCTTGTCATCTCAATGATCCCTGGCCCCTGTAATCACAATGCCCCATACCCTTGTCATCGCAATGCTCCAGATCACTTCTCATCATAATGCTCCATGCCCATGTCATCACAATGCTCCATGGCCCCTGTCATCACAGTGCTCCATGATACCTTTCATCGTAATGATAGATGACCACTGTCATCACAATGCTCCATGACACCTGTCATCAGATTTGGCCATGGCCCTTATCATCACAATGCTCCAGGACACTTGTCTTCACAATGTTCCATGGCCCATTTCATCACAATGCTCCATGACCACTTTCATCAAATTGCTCCATGATGCCTGTCATCACAATGCTCCATGGCCTTTGTCATCAAAATTCTACATGGCCCCTGTAATAACAGTGCTTCAGGACAACTTTTATCACAATGCTCCATGACCACTCTCATCACCATGCCAGATAAGACCTTTCATGACAATGCTCCATGGCCCTTGTCATCACAATATTCTATGACTTCTGTCATCACAATGCTCCATGCCCCTGTCATCACAATGCCCCATCACCCCTGCTATTACAATGCTCCATGACCCCTGTCCTCACAATGCCCCGAAACCCTTGTCATCACAATATTCCATGATCCGTGTAATCACGATGATCCATGAACCATTTCTGTACAATGCTCCAGTACCCCGTTCATTAAAATGCTCCATGGCACTTGTCATCAGAATGCTGCAGGAACCCTTCCATCACAATAATCCATGACCCGTTTCCTCACAATTCTCCAGGACCGCTTTCATCACAATGCTCCATTTCCTTGTCATCTCAATTCTTCATGGCCCCTGTCATCACAATGATCCATGCCCTTGTCATCAAAATGCTCCAGAACTCTTGTCATCACTATGCTCCATGCCCATGTCATCACAATGCTGCATGACCCCTGTCATCACAATGATATATGACCACTGTCATCACAATGCCACATGAGCCCTGTCATCACATTGCTCCATAGCCCCTGTCATTACAATGCTCCATGACCACTGTCATCACAATGTTCCATGATCGCTGTAATCACAATGACCCATGACACCTTTCCTCAGAAGGCTCCATTACCCCTGTCATCAGAATGCTCCAATGCCCATCTCATCACAATGCTCCATGATCCGTGACAGCACAATGTTACAGGACAATTGTCATCACAATGCTCCATGACAACTGTCATCACAATGTTGCCTGCCCATGTCATCAAAATGCTCCATGTCCCCTGTAATCACAATGTTCCATTACACCTGTCATCACAATGTTCCCTGCCCATGTCATCACAATGCTCCATTACCCATGTCATCGTAGTGATCCATGACCCCTTTCATCACAATGCTCCATGACACCTGTCATCACAATGCTCCGTGCTCTTTGTCACCACAATGCTCCATGACCACTGTCATCACCATGCCCCATGACCCCAGTCATCACAATGCTCCATAGCACTTGTCATCACAATGCTCCATTATCCCTGTCATCACAATGTTCCATGACTCTTGTCATCAAAATGCCTCATGATCCTTTTACTCACAATGCTCCATGACTCCTTTCATCACATGCTCCATGATACTTGTCATTACACTGTCCCATGACCTTTTTCATAACAATGCTCCATGATACCAGTCATCACAATAATCCATGACCATTGTCGTCACAATGCTCCATGCCCCTTTCAACACAATGCTCCATGACAACTGTCACCACAATGCTCCATGGCCTTTGTCATCACAATTATACTTGGCCCCTGTAATCACAGTGCTCCATGACCCCTTTCATCACAATGCTCCATGATCACTGTCATCACAATGCCACATGAGCCCTGTCATCACATTGCTCCATGGCCCCTGTCATTACAATGCTCCATGACCACTGTCATCACAATGTTCCATGATGGCTGTAATCACAATGACCCATGACACCTTTCCTCAGAAGGCTCCAGTACACCTGTCATCACAATGCTCCAATGCCCGTCTCATCACAAAGTTCCATGATCCCTGTCAGCACAACGTTACAGGACAATTGTCATCACAATGCTCCATGACAACTGTCATCACAATGTTGCCTGCCCATGTCATCAAAATGCTCCATGTCCCCTGTAATCACAATGTTCTATTACACCTGTCATCACAATGTTCCCTGCCCATGTCATCACAATGCTCCATTACCAATGAAATCAAAATGTTCGCCTGCCCTTGTCATCAAAATGCTCCATGGCCCCTTTAATCACAATGCTCCATGAACACTGTCATCACAATGTTCCATGACAGTTGTCATCACAATGCTCCATGACACCTGTAATCACAATGCTCCTGCCCTTGTCATCACAATGCTCCAGAACTCTTGTCATCATAATGATGAATGCCCGTGTCATCACAAAGCTCCATGATACTTGTCATCACAATGTTCCATGGCCTTGTCATCACTATACTCCATGGCCCCCGTCATCACAGTGCTCCATGATACCTTTCATCACAATTCTAGATGACCACTGTCATCACAATGCCCCAAGACACATGTCATCACAATTCGCCATGGCCCTTGTCATCACAATGCTCCATGACCCGTGGCATCACAATGGTCCAGGACACTTGTCATCACAATGATCCATGACCACTTACATCACAATGCTCCTTGACTCCCGTCATCACAATGCTCCATAGCCTATGCATTCGCAATGCTACATGGTCCCTGTAATCACATTGCTCCATGATCCATTTCATCCCAGTGCTCTATGACCACTGTCATCACCATGCCCCATTATACCTGTCATCACAAAGTTCCATGGCCCCTGTCAGCACAATGTTCCATGACAGATGTCATCACTATCCTCCATGGTCTCTGTAATCACAATGCTCCATCCCCTTGTCAACGCAATGCTCCAGAACTCTTGTCATCATAATGCTCCATGCCCGCCTCATCACAATGCTCCATGACACTTGTCCTCACAATGCTCCATGGCCCCTGTTATCACAGTGCTCCATGTTACCTTTCATCACAATTCTAGATGACCATTGTCATCACAATGCCCCATGACACCTGTCATCACTATTCGCCATGGCACTTGTCATCACAATGCTCCATGATCCCTGTCATCATAATGTTCGATGACACTTGTCGTCACGGTGCTCCATGACCCCTGTCATCACAATATTCACTGCCCATGTAATCACAATGCTCCTGGTCCCCTGTAATCACAATGCTCCATAGCCTTAACATCACAATGCTCCAGAACTCTTGTCATCATTATGCCCCATGCCCATGTCATCACAATGCTCCTTGACCCCTGTCATCACAATGCTCCATGGCCTATGTATTCACAATGCTCCATGGCCCCTGTAGTCACATTGCTCCATGATCCTTTTCATCACAATGCTCTATGACCACTGTCATCACAATGCCACATGACACCTGTCATTACAATGCTCTATGGCCCCTGTCAGCACAATGTTCCATGGCAGATATCATCACAATGATCCATGACCGCTGTCATCACAATGTTCCCTGCCCTTGTCATCTCAATGATCCCTGGCCCCTGTTATCACAATGCCCCATACCCTTGTCATCGCAATGCTCCAGATCACTTCTCATCATAATGCTCCATGCCCATGTCATCACAATGCTCCATGGCCCCTGTCATCACAGTGCTCCGTGATACCTTTCATCGTAATGATAGATGACCACTGTCATCACAATGCTCCATGACACCTGTCATCAGATTTGGCCATGGCCCTTATCATCACAATGCTCCAGGACACTTGTCTTCACAATGTTCCATGGCGCATTTCATCACAATGCTCCATGACCACTTTCATCAAATTGCTCCATGATGCCTGTCCTCACAATGCTCCATGGCCTTTGTCATCAAAATTCTACATGGCCCCTGTAATAACAGTGCTTCAGGACAACATTTATCACAATGCTCCATGACCACTCTCATCACCATGCCAGATAAGACCTTTCATGACAATGCTCCATGGCCCTTGTCATCACAATATTCTATGACTTCTGTCATCACAATGCTCCATGCCCCTGTCATCACAATGCCCCATCACCCCTGCTATTACAATGCTCCATGACCCCTGTCCTCACAATGCCCCGAAACCCTTGTCATCACAATATTCCATGATCCGTGTAATCACGATGATCCATGAACCATTTCTGTACAATGCTCCACTACCCCGTTCATTAAAATGCTCCATGGCACGTGTCATCAGAATGCTCCAGGAACCCTTCCATCACAATAATCCATGACCCGTTTCCTCACAATTCTCCAGGACCGCTTTCATCACAATGCTCCATTTCCTTGTCATCTCAATTCTTCATGGCCCCTGTCATCACAATGATCCATGCCCTTGTCATCAAAATGCTCCAGAACTCTTGTCATCACTATGCTCCATGCCCATGTCATCACAATGCTGCATGACCCCTGTCATCACAATGATACATGACCACTGTCATCGCAATGCCACATGAACCCTGTCATCACATTGCTCCATGGCCCCTGTCATTACAATGCTCCATGACCACAGTCATCACAATGTTCCATGATCGCTGTAATCACAATGACCCATGACACCTTTCCTCAGAAGGCTCCATTACGCCTGTCATCAGAATGCTCCAATGCCCATCTCATCACAATGCTCCATGATCCGTGACAGCACAACGTTACAGGACAATTGTCATCACAATGCTCCATGACAACTGTCATCACAATGTTGCCTGCCCATGTCATCAACATGCTCCATGTCCCCTGTAATCACAATGTTCCATTACATCTGTCATCACAATGTTCCCTGCCCATGTCATCACAATGCTCCATTACCCATGTCATCGTAGTGATCCATGACCCCTTTCATCACAATGCTCCATGACACCTGTCATCACAATGCTCCGTGCTCTTTGTCACCACAATGCTCCATGACCACTGTCATCACCATGCCCCATGACCCCAGTCATCAAAAGGCTCCATAGCACTTGTCATCACAATGCTCCATTATCCCTGTCATCACAATGTTCCATGACTCTTGTCATCAAAATGCCTCATGATCCTTTTACTCACAATGCTCCATGACTCCTTTCATCACATGCTCCATGATACTTGTCATTACACTGTCCCATGACCTTTTTCATAACAATGCTCCATGATACCAGTCATCACAATAATCCATGACCATTGTCGTCACAATGCTCCATGCCCCTTTCAACACAATGCTCCATGACAACTGTCACCACAATGCTCCATGGCCTTTGTCATCACAATTATACATGGCCCCTGTAATCACAGTGCTCCATGACCCCTTTCATCACAATGCTCCATGATCACTGTCATCACAATGCCACATGAGCCCTGTCATCACATTGCTCCATGGCCCCTGTCATTACAATGCTCCATGACCACTGTCATCACAATGTTCCATGATGGCTGTAATCACAATGACCCATGACACCTTTCCTCAGAAGGCTCCAGTACACCTGTCATCACAATGTTCCAATGCCCGTCTCATCACAAAGTTCCATGATCCCTGTCAGCACAACGTTACAGGACAATTGTCATCACAATGCTCCATGACAACTGTCATCACAATGTTCCATGACAGTTGTCATCACAATGCTCCATGACCCCTGTAATCACAATGCTCCATGCCCTTGTCATCACAATGCTCCAGAACTCTTGTCATCATAATGATGAATGCCCGTGTCATCACAAAGCTCCATGATACTTGTCATCACAATGTTCCATGGCCTTGTCATCACTATACTCCATGGCCCCCGTCATCACAGTGCTCCATGATACCTTTCATCACAATTCTAGATGACCACTGTCATCACAATGCCCCAAGACACATGTCATCACAATTCGCCATGGCCCTTGTCATCACAATGCTCCATGACCCGTGGCATCACAATGGTCCAGGACACTTGTCATCACAATGATCCATGACCACTTACACCACAATGCTCCTTGACTCCTGTCATCACAATGCTCCATAGCCTATGCATTCGCAATGCTACATGGTCTCTGTAATCACATTGCTCCATGATCCATTTCATCCCAATGCTCTATGACCACTGTCATCACCATGCCCCATTATACCTGTCATCACAATGCTCCATGGCCCCTGTCACCACAATGTTCCATGACAGATGTCCTCACTATCCTCCATGGTCCCTGTAATCACAATGCTCCAGGCCCTTTTCTTCACAATGCTCCAGATCTCTTGTCATCATAATGCCCCATGCCCGTGTCATCACAATGCTCCCTGGCCTATGTATTCACAATGCTCCATGGCCCCTGTAATCACATTGCTCCATGATCCTTTTCATCACAATGCTCTATGAGAACTGTCATCACATTGCCACATGACACCTGTCATTACAATGCTCTATGGCCCCTGTCAGCACAATGTTCCATGGCAGATATCATCACAATGATCCATGACCGCTGTCATCACAATGTTCCCTGCCCTTGTCATCTCAATGATCCCTGGCCCCTGTAATCACAATGCCCCATACCCTTGTCATCGCAATGCTCCAGATCACTTCTCATCATAATGCTCCATGCCCATGTCATCACAATGCTCCATGGCCCCTGTCATCACAGTGCTCCGTGATACCTTTCATCGTAACGATAGATGACCACTGTCATCACAATGCTCCATGACACCTGTCATCAGATTTGGCCATGGCCCTTATCATCACAATGCTCCAGGACACTTGTCTTCACAATGTTCCATGGCGCATTTCATCACAATGCTCCATGCCCACTTTCATCAAATTGCTCCATGATGCCTGTCATCACAATGCTCCATGGCCTTTGTCATCAAAATTCTACATGGCCCCTGTAATAACAGTGCTTCAGGACAACATTTATCACAATGTTCCATGACCACTCTCATCACCATGCCAGATAAGACCTTTCATGACAATGCTCCATGGCCCTTGTCATCACAATATGCTACGACTTCTCTCATCACAATGCTCCATGCCCCTGTCATCACAATGCCCCATCACCCCTGCTATTACAATGCTCCATGACCCCTGTCCTCACAATGCCCCGAAACCCTTGTCATCACAATATTCCATGATCCGTGTAATCACGATGATCCATGAACCATTTCTGTACAATGCTCCAGTACCCCGTTCATTAAAATGCTCCATGGCACGTGTCATCAGAATGCTCCAGGAACCCTTCCATCACAATAATCCATGACCCGTTTCCTCACAATTCTCCAGGACGGCTTTCATCACAATGCTCCATTTCCTTGTCATCTCAATTCTTCATGGCCCCTGTCATCACAATGATCCATGCCCTTGTCATCAAAATTCTCCAGAACTCTTGTCATCACTATGCTCCATGCCCATGTCATCACAAAGCTGCATGACCCCTGTCATCACAATGATACATGACCACTGTCATCACAATGCCACATGAACCCTGTCATCACATTGCTCCATGATCCCTGTCATTACAAAGCTCCATGACCACTGTCATCACAATGTTCCATGATCGCTGTAATCACAATGACCCATGACACCTTTCCTCAGAAGGCTCCAGTACGCCTGTCATCACAATGCTCCAATGCCTGTCTCCTCTCAATGCTCCATGATCCCTGTCATCACCATGCCCCATGACCCCAGTCATCACAATGCTCCATAGCACTTGTCATCACAATGCTCCATTATCCCTGTCATCACAATGTTCCATGACTCTTGTCATCAAAATGCCTCATGATCCTTTTACTCACAATGCTCCATGACTCCTTTCATCACATGCTCCATGATACTTGTCATTACACTGTCCCATGACCTTTTTCATAACAATGCTCCATGATACCAGTCATCACAATAATCCATGACCATTTTCGTCACAATGCTCCATGCCCCTTTCAACACAATGCTCCATGACAACTGTCACCACAATGCTCCATGGCCTTTGTCATCACATTTATACATGGCCCCTGTAATCACAGTGCTCCATGACCCCTTTCATCACAATGCTCCATGATCACTGTCATCACAATGCCACATGAGCCCTGTCATCACATTGCTCCATGGCCCCTGTCATTACAATGCTCCATGACCACTGTCATCACAATGTTCCATGATGGCTGTAATCACAATGACCCATGACACCTTTCCTCAGAAGGCTCCAGTACACCTGGCATCACAATGCTCCAATGCCCGTCTCATCACAAAGTTCCATGATCCCTGTCAGCACAACGTTACAGGACAATTGTCATCACAATGCTCCATGACAACTGTCATCACAATCTTCCCTGCCCATGTCATCACAATGCTCCATTACCAATGAAATCAAAATGTTCGCCTGCCCTTGTCATCAAAATGCTCCATGGCCCCTTTAATCACAATGCTCCATGAACACTGTCATCACAATGTTCCATGACAGTTGTCATCACAATGCTCCATGACCCCTGTAATCACAATGCTCCATGCCCTTGTCATCACAATGCTCCAGAACTCTTGTCATCATAATGATGAATGCCCGTGTCATCACAAAGCTCCATGATACTTGTCATCACAATGTTCCATGGCCTTGTCATCACTATACTCCATGGCCCCCGTCATCACAGTGCTCCATGATACCTTTCATCACAATTCTAGATGACCACTGTCATCACAATGCCCCAAGACACATGTCATCACAATTCGCCATGGCCCTTGTCATCACAATGCTCCATGACCCGTGGCATCACAATGGTCCAGGACACTTGTCATCACAATGATCCATGACCACTTACATCACAATGCTCCTTGACTCCCGTCATCACAATGCTCCATAGCCTATGCATTCGCAATGCTACATGGTCCCTGTAATCACATTGCTCCATGATCCATTTCATCCCAATGCTCTATGACCACTGTCATCACCATGCCCCATTATACCTGTCATCACAAAGTTCCATGGCCCCTGTCAGCACAATGTTCCATGACAGATGTCATCACTATCCTCCATGGTCCCTGTAATCACAATGCTCCATCCCCTTGTCAACGCAATGCTCCAGAACTCTTGTCATCATAATGCTCCATGCCCGCCTCCTCACAATGCTCCATGACACTTGTCCTCACAATGCTCCATGGCCTTTGTCATCGCAATGCTCCATGGCCCCTGTTATCACAGTGCTGCATGTTACCTTTCATCACAATTCTAGATGACCATTGTCATCACAATGCCCCATGACACCTGTCATCACTATTCGCCATGGCACTTGTCATCACAATGCTCCATGATCCCTGTCATCATAATGTTCGATGACACTTGTCGTCACGGTGCTCCATGACCCCTGTCATCACAATATTCACTGCCCATGTAATCACAATGCTCCTGGTCCCCTGTAATCACAATGCTCCATAGCCTTAACATCACAATGCTCCAGAACTCTTGTCATCATTATGCCCCATGCCCATGTCATCACAATGCTCCTTGACCCCTGTCATCACAATGCTCCATGGCCTATGTATTCACAATGCTCCATGGCCCCTGTAGTCACATTGCTCCATGATCCTTTTCATCACAATGCTCTATGACCACTGTCATCACAATGCCACATGACACCTGTCATTACAATGCTCTATGGCCCCTGTCAGCACAATGTTCCATGGCAGATATCATCACAATGATCCATGACCGCTGTCATCACAATGTTCCCTGCCCTTGTCATCTCAATGATCCCTGGCCCCTGTTATCACAATGCCCCATACCCTTGTCATCGCAATGCTCCAGATCACTTCTCATCATAATGCTCCATGCCCATGTCATCACAATGCTCCATGGCCCCTGTCATCACAGTGCTCCGTGATACCTTTCATCGTAATGATAGATGACCACTGTCATCACAATGCTCCATGACACCTGTCATCAGATTTGGCCATGGCCCTTATCATCACAATGCTCCAGGACACTTGTCTTCACAATGTTCCATGGCGCATTTCATCACAATGCTCCATGACCACTTTCATCAAATTGCTCCATGATGCCTGTCCTCACAATGCTCCATGGCCTTTGTCATCAAAATTCTACATGGCCCCTGTAATAACAGTGCTTCAGGACAACATTTATCACAATGCTCCATGACCACTCTCATCACCATGCCAGATAAGACCTTTCATGACAATGCTCCATGGCCCTTGTCATCACAATATTCTATGACTTCTGTCATCACAATGCTCCATGCCCCTGTCATCACAATGCCCCATCACCCCTGCTATTACAATGCTCCATGACCCCTGTCCTCACAATGCCCCGAAACCCTTGTCATCACAATATTCCATGATCCGTGTAATCACGATGATCCATGAACCATTTCTGTACAATGCTCCACTACCCCGTTCATTAAAATGCTCCATGGCACGTGTCATCAGAATGCTCCAGGAACCCTTCCATCACAATAATCCATGACCCGTTTCCTCACAATTCTCCAGGACCGCTTTCATCACAATGCTCCATTTCCTTGTCATCTCAATTCTTCATGGCCCCTGTCATCACAATGATCCATGCCCTTGTCATCAAAATGCTCCAGAACTCTTGTCATCACTATGCTCCATGCCCATGTCATCACAATGCTGCATGACCCCTGTCATCACAATGATACATGACCACTGTCATCGCAATGCCACATGAACCCTGTCATCACATTGCTCCATGGCCCCTGTCATTACAATGCTCCATGACCACAGTCATCACAATGTTCCATGATCGCTGTAATCACAATGACCCATGACACCTTTCCTCAGAAGGCTCCATTACGCCTGTCATCAGAATGCTCCAATGCCCATCTCATCACAATGCTCCATGATCCGTGACAGCACAACGTTACAGGACAATTGTCATCACAATGCTCCATGACAACTGTCATCACAATGTTGCCTGCCCATGTCATCAACATGCTCCATGTCCCCTGTAATCACAATGTTCCATTACACCTGTCATCACAATGTTCCCTGCCCATGTCATCACAATGCTCCATTACCCATGTCATCGTAGTGATCCATGACCCCTTTCATCACAATGCTCCATGACACCTGTCATCACAATGCTCCGTGCTCTTTGTCACCACAATGCTCCATGACCACTGTCATCACCATGCCCCATGACCCCAGTCATCAAAAGGCTCCATAGCACTTGTGATCACAATGCTCCATTATCCCTGTCATCACAATGTTCCATGACTCTTGTCATCAAAATGCCTCATGATCCTTTTACTCACAATGCTCCATGACTCCTTTCATCACATGCTCCATGATACTTGTCATTACACTGTCCCATGACCTTTTTCATAACAATGCTCCATGATACCAGTCATCACAATAATCCATGACCATTGTCGTCACAATGCTCCATGCCCCTTTCAACACAATGCTCCATGACAACTGTCACCACAATGCTCCATGGCCTTTGTCATCACAATTATACATGGCCCCTGTAATCACAGTGCTCCATGACCCCTTTCATCACAATGCTCCATGATCACTGTCATCACAATGCCACATGAGCCCTGTCATCACATTGCTCCATGGCCCCTGTCATTACAATGCTCCATGACCACTGTCATCACAATGTTCCATGATGGCTGTAATCACAATGACCCATGACACCTTTCCTCAGAAGGCTCCAGTACACCTGTCATCACAATGTTCCAATGCCCGTCTCATCACAAAGTTCCATGATCCCTGTCAGCACAACGTTACAGGACAATTGTCATCACAATGCTCCATGACAACTGTCATCACAATGTTCCATGACAGTTGTCATCACAATGCTCCATGACCCCTGTAATCACAATGCTCCATGCCCTTGTCATCACAATGCTCCAGAACTCTTGTCATCATAATGATGAATGCCCGTGTCATCACAAAGCTCCATGATACTTGTCATCACAATGTTCCATGGCCTTGTCATCACTATACTCCATGGCCCCCGTCATCACAGTGCTCCATGATACCTTTCATCACAATTCTAGATGACCACTGTCATCACAATGCCCCAAGACACATGTCATCACAATTCGCCATGGCCCTTGTCATCACAATGCTCCATGACCCGTGGCATCACAATGGTCCAGGACACTTGTCATCACAATGATCCATGACCACTTACACCACAATGCTCCTTGACTCCTGTCATCACAATGCTCCATAGCCTATGCATTCGCAATGCTACATGGTCTCTGTAATCACATTGCTCCATGATCCATTTCATCCCAATGCTCTATGACCACTGTCATCACCATGCCCCATTATACCTGTCATCACAATGCTCCATGGCCCCTGTCACCACAATGTTCCATGACAGATGTCCTCACTATCCTCCATGGTCCCTGTAATCACAATGCTCCATCCCCTTGTCAACGCAATGCTCCAGAACTCTTGTCATCATAATGCTCCATGCCCGCCTCATCACAATGCTCCATGACACTTGTCCTCACAATGCTCCATGGCCTTTGTCATCGCAATGCTCCATGGCCCCTGTTATCACAGTGCTCCATGTTACCTTTCATCACAATTCTAGATGACCATTGTCATCACAATGCCCCATGACACCTGTCATCACTATTCGCCATGGCACTTGTCATCACAATGCTCCATGATCCCTGTCATCATAATGTTCGATGACACTTGTCGTCACGGTGCTCCATGACCCCTGTCATCACAATATTCACTGCCCATGTAATCACAATGCTCCTGGTCCCCTGTAATCACAATGCTCCATAGCCTTAACATCACAATGCTCCAGAACTCTTGTCATCATTATGCCCCATGCCCATGTCATCACAATGCTCCTTGACCCCTGTCATCACAATGCTCCATGGCCTATGTATTCACAATGCTCCATGGCCCCTGTAGTCACATTGCTCCATGATCCTTTTCATCACAATGCTCTATGACCACTGTCATCACAATGCCACATGACACCTGTCATTACAATGCTCTATGGCCCCTGTCAGCACAATGTTCCATGGCAGATATCATCACAATGATCCATGACCACTGTCATCACAATGTTCCCTGCCCTTGTCATCTCAATGATCCCTGGCCCCTGTAATCACAATGCCCCATACCCTTGTCATCGCAATGCTCCAGATCACTTCTCATCATAATGCTCCATGCCCATGTCATCACAATGCTCCATGGCCCCTGTCATCACAGTGCTCCATGATACCTTTCATCGTAATGATAGATGACCACTGTCATCACAATGCTCCATGACACCTGTCATCAGATTTGGCCATGGCCCTTATCATCACAATGCTCCAGGACACTTGTCTTCACAATGTTCCATGGCCCATTTCATCACAATGCTCCATGACCACTTTCATCAAATTGCTCCATGATGCCTGTCATCACAATGCTCCATGGCCTTTGTCATCAAAATTCTACATGGCCCCTGTAATAACAGTGCTTCAGGACAACTTTTATCACAATGCTCCATGACCACTCTCATCACCATGCCAGATAAGACCTTTCATGACAATGCTCCATGGCCCTTGTCATCACAATATTCTATGACTTCTGTCATCACAATGCTCCATGCCCCTGTCATCACAATGCCCCATCACCCCTGCTATTACAATGCTCCATGACCCCTGTCCTCACAATGCCCCGAAACCCTTGTCATCACAATATTCCATGATCCGTGTAATCACGATGATCCATGAACCATTTCTGTACAATGCTCCAGTACCCCGTTCATTAAAATGCTCCATGGCACTTGTCATCAGAATGCTGCAGGAACCCTTCCATCACAATAATCCATGACCCGTTTCCTCACAATTCTCCAGGACCGCTTTCATCACAATGCTCCATTTCCTTGTCATCTCAATTCTTCATGGCCCCTGTCATCACAATGATCCATGCCCTTGTCATCAAAATGCTCCAGAACTCTTGTCATCACTATGCTCCATGCCCATGTCATCACAATGCTGCATGACCCCTGTCATCACAATGATATATGACCACTGTCATCACAATGCCACATGAGCCCTGTCATCACATTGCTCCATAGCCCCTGTCATTACAATGCTCCATGACCACTGTCATCACAATGTTCCATGATCGCTGTAATCACAATGACCCATGACACCTTTCCTCAGAAGGCTCCATTACCCCTGTCATCAGAATGCTCCAATGCCCATCTCATCACAATGCTCCATGATCCGTGACAGCACAATGTTACAGGACAATTGTCATCACAATGCTCCATGACAACTGTCATCACAATGTTGCCTGCCCATGTCATCAAAATGCTCCATGTCCCCTGTAATCACAATGTTCCATTACACCTGTCATCACAATGTTCCCTGCCCATGTCATCACAATGCTCCATTACCCATGTCATCGTAGTGATCCATGACCCCTTTCATCACAATGCTCCATGACACCTGTCATCACAATGCTCCGTGCTCTTTGTCACCACAATGCTCCATGACCACTGTCATCACCATGCCCCATGACCCCAGTCATCACAATGCTCCATAGCACTTGTCATCACAATGCTCCATTAT
This sequence comes from Balaenoptera ricei, assembly GCF_028023285.1. NCBI lineage: Eukaryota > Metazoa > Chordata > Mammalia > Artiodactyla > Balaenopteridae > Balaenoptera > Balaenoptera ricei. The sequence continues at coordinate 435,246 of NW_026777686.1, forward strand.
CCCTGTCATCACAATGTTCCATGACTCTTGTCATCAAAATGCCTCATGATCCTTTTACTCACAATGCTCCATGACTCCTTTCATCACATGCTCCATGATACTTGTCATTACACTGTCCCATGACCTTTTTCATAACAATGCTCCATGATACCAGTCATCACAATAATCCATGACCATTGTCGTCACAATGCTCCATGCCCCTTTCAACACAATGCTCCATGACAACTGTCACCACAATGCTCCATGGCCTTTGTCATCACAATTATACTTGGCCCCTGTAATCACAGTGCTCCATGACCCCTTTCATCACAATGCTCCATGATCACTGTCATCACAATGCCACATGAGCCCTGTCATCACATTGCTCCATGGCCCCTGTCATTACAATGCTCCATGACCACTGTCATCACAATGTTCCATGATGGCTGTAATCACAATGACCCATGACACCTTTCCTCAGAAGGCTCCAGTACACCTGTCATCACAATGCTCCAATGCCCGTCTCATCACAAAGTTCCATGATCCCTGTCAGCACAACGTTACAGGACAATTGTCATCACAATGCTCCATGACAACTGTCATCACAATGTTGCCTGCCCATGTCATCAAAATGCTCCATGTCCCCTGTAATCACAATGTTCTATTACACCTGTCATCACAATGTTCCCTGCCCATGTCATCACAATGCTCCATTACCAATGAAATCAAAATGTTCGCCTGCCCTTGTCATCAAAATGCTCCATGGCCCCTTTAATCACAATGCTCCATGAACACTGTCATCACAATGTTCCATGACAGTTGTCATCACAATGCTCCATGACACCTGTAATCACAATGCTCCTGCCCTTGTCATCACAATGCTCCAGAACTCTTGTCATCATAATGATGAATGCCCGTGTCATCACAAAGCTCCATGATACTTGTCATCACAATGTTCCATGGCCTTGTCATCACTATACTCCATGGCCCCCGTCATCACAGTGCTCCATGATACCTTTCATCACAATTCTAGATGACCACTGTCATCACAATGCCCCAAGACACATGTCATCACAATTCGCCATGGCCCTTGTCATCACAATGCTCCATGACCCGTGGCATCACAATGGTCCAGGACACTTGTCATCACAATGATCCATGACCACTTACATCACAATGCTCCTTGACTCCCGTCATCACAATGCTCCATAGCCTATGCATTCGCAATGCTACATGGTCCCTGTAATCACATTGCTCCATGATCCATTTCATCCCAGTGCTCTATGACCACTGTCATCACCATGCCCCATTATACCTGTCATCACAAAGTTCCATGGCCCCTGTCAGCACAATGTTCCATGACAGATGTCATCACTATCCTCCATGGTCTCTGTAATCACAATGCTCCATCCCCTTGTCAACGCAATGCTCCAGAACTCTTGTCATCATAATGCTCCATGCCCGCCTCATCACAATGCTCCATGACACTTGTCCTCACAATGCTCCATGGCCCCTGTTATCACAGTGCTCCATGTTACCTTTCATCACAATTCTAGATGACCATTGTCATCACAATGCCCCATGACACCTGTCATCACTATTCGCCATGGCACTTGTCATCACAATGCTCCATGATCCCTGTCATCATAATGTTCGATGACACTTGTCGTCACGGTGCTCCATGACCCCTGTCATCACAATATTCACTGCCCATGTAATCACAATGCTCCTGGTCCCCTGTAATCACAATGCTCCATAGCCTTAACATCACAATGCTCCAGAACTCTTGTCATCATTATGCCCCATGCCCATGTCATCACAATGCTCCTTGACCCCTGTCATCACAATGCTCCATGGCCTATGTATTCACAATGCTCCATGGCCCCTGTAGTCACATTGCTCCATGATCCTTTTCATCACAATGCTCTATGACCACTGTCATCACAATGCCACATGACACCTGTCATTACAATGCTCTATGGCCCCTGTCAGCACAATGTTCCATGGCAGATATCATCACAATGATCCATGACCGCTGTCATCACAATGTTCCCTGCCCTTGTCATCTCAATGATCCCTGGCCCCTGTTATCACAATGCCCCATACCCTTGTCATCGCAATGCTCCAGATCACTTCTCATCATAATGCTCCATGCCCATGTCATCACAATGCTCCATGGCCCCTGTCATCACAGTGCTCCGTGATACCTTTCATCGTAATGATAGATGACCACTGTCATCACAATGCTCCATGACACCTGTCATCAGATTTGGCCATGGCCCTTATCATCACAATGCTCCAGGACACTTGTCTTCACAATGTTCCATGGCGCATTTCATCACAATGCTCCATGACCACTTTCATCAAATTGCTCCATGATGCCTGTCCTCACAATGCTCCATGGCCTTTGTCATCAAAATTCTACATGGCCCCTGTAATAACAGTGCTTCAGGACAACATTTATCACAATGCTCCATGACCACTCTCATCACCATGCCAGATAAGACCTTTCATGACAATGCTCCATGGCCCTTGTCATCACAATATTCTATGACTTCTGTCATCACAATGCTCCATGCCCCTGTCATCACAATGCCCCATCACCCCTGCTATTACAATGCTCCATGACCCCTGTCCTCACAATGCCCCGAAACCCTTGTCATCACAATATTCCATGATCCGTGTAATCACGATGATCCATGAACCATTTCTGTACAATGCTCCAGTACCCCGTTCATTAAAATGCTCCATGGCACGTGTCATCAGAATGCTCCAGGAACCCTTCCATCACAATAATCCATGACCCGTTTCCTCACAATTCTCCAGGACCGCTTTCATCACAATGCTCCATTTCCTTGTCATCTCAATTCTTCATGGCCCCTGTCATCACAATGATCCATGCCCTTGTCATCAAAATGCTCCAGAACTCTTGTCATCACTATGCTCCATGCCCATGTCATCACAATGCTGCATGACCCCTGTCATCACAATGATACATGACCACTGTCATCGCAATGCCACATGAACCCTGTCATCACATTGCTCCATGGCCCCTGTCATTACAATGCTCCATGACCACAGTCATCACAATGTTCCATGATCGCTGTAATCACAATGACCCATGACACCTTTCCTCAGAAGGCTCCATTACGCCTGTCATCAGAATGCTCCAATGCCCATCTCATCACAATGCTCCATGATCCGTGACAGCACAACGTTACAGGACAATTGTCATCACAATGCTCCATGACAACTGTAATCACAATGTTGCCTGCCCATGTCATCAACATGCTCCATGTCCCCTGTAATCACAATGTTCCATTACATCTGTCATCCCAATGTTCCCTGCCCATGTCATCACAATGCTCCATTACCCATGTCATCGTAGTGATCCATGACCCCTTTCATCACAATGCTCCATGACACCTGTCATCACAATGCTCCGTGCTCTTTGTCACCACAATGCTCCATGACCACTGTCATCACCATGCCCCATGACCCCAGTCATCAAAAGGCTCCATAGCACTTGTCATCACAATGCTCCATTATCCCTGTCATCACAATGTTCCATGACTCTTGTCATCAAAATGCCTCATGATCCTTTTACTCACAATGCTCCATGACTCCTTTCATCACATGCTCCATGATACTTGTCATTACACTGTCCCATGACCTTTTTCATAACAATGCTCCATGATACCAGTCATCACAATAATCCATGACCATTGTCGTCACAATGCTCCATGCCCCTTTCAACACAATGCTCCATGACAACTGTCACCACAATGCTCCATGGCCTTTGTCATCACAATTATACATGGCCCCTGTAATCACAGTGCTCCATGACCCCTTTCATCACAATGCTCCATGATCACTGTCATCACAATGCCACATGAGCCCTGTCATCACATTGCTCCATGGCCCCTGTCATTACAATGCTCCATGACCACTGTCATCACAATGTTCCATGATGGCTGTAATCACAATGACCCATGACACCTTTCCTCAGAAGGCTCCAGTACACCTGTCATCACAATGTTCCAATGCCCGTCTCATCACAAAGTTCCATGATCCCTGTCAGCACAACGTTACAGGACAATTGTCATCACAATGCTCCATGACAACTGTCATCACAATGTTCCATGACAGTTGTCATCACAATGCTCCATGACCCCTGTAATCACAATGCTCCATGCCCTTGTCATCACAATGCTCCAGAACTCTTGTCATCATAATGATGAATGCCCGTGTCATCACAAAGCTCCATGATACTTGTCATCACAATGTTCCATGGCCTTGTCATCACTATACTCCATGGCCCCCGTCATCACAGTGCTCCATGATACCTTTCATCACAATTCTAGATGACCACTGTCATCACAATGCCCCAAGACACATGTCATCACAATTCGCCATGGCCCTTGTCATCACAATGCTCCATGACCCGTGGCATCACAATGGTCCAGGACACTTGTCATCACAATGATCCATGACCACTTACACCACAATGCTCCTTGACTCCTGTCATCACAATGCTCCATAGCCTATGCATTCGCAATGCTACATGGTCTCTGTAATCACATTGCTCCATGATCCATTTCATCCCAATGCTCTATGACCACTGTCATCACCATGCCCCATTATACCTGTCATCACAATGCTCCATGGCCCCTGTCACCACAATGTTCCATGACAGATGTCCTCACTATCCTCCATGGTCCCTGTAATCACAATGCTCCAGGCCCTTTTCTTCACAATGCTCCAGATCTCTTGTCATCATAATGCCCCATGCCCGTGTCATCACAATGCTCCCTGGCCTATGTATTCACAATGCTCCATGGCCCCTGTAATCACATTGCTCCATGATCCTTTTCATCACAATGCTCTATGACCACTGTCATCACAATGCCACATGACACCTGTCATTACAATGCTCTATGGCCCCTGTCAGCACAATGTTCCATGGCAGATATCATCACAATGATCCATGACCGCTGTCATCACAATGTTCCCTGCCCTTGTCATCTCAATGATCCCTGGCCCCTGTAATCACAATGCCCCATACCCTTGTCATCGCAATGCTCCAGATCACTTCTCATCATAATGCTCCATGCCCATGTCATCACAATGCTCCATGGCCCCTGTCATCACAGTGCTCCATGATACCTTTCATCGTAATGATAGATGACCACTGTCATCACAATGCTCCATGACACCTGTCATCAGATTTGGCCATGGCCCTTATCATCACAATGCTCCAGGACACTTGTCTTCACAATGTTCCATGGCGCATTTCATCACAATGCTCCATGACCACTTTCATCAAATTGCTCCATGATGCCTGTCATCACAATGCTCCATGGCCTTTGTCATCAAAATTCTACATGGCCCCTGTAATAACAGTGCTTCAGGACAACTTTTATCACAATGCTCCATGACCACTCTCATCACCATGCCAGATAAGACCTTTCATGACAATGCTCCATGGCCCTTGTCATCACAATATTCTATGACTTCTGTCATCACAATGCTCCATGCCCCTGTCATCACAATGCCCCATCACCCCTGCTATTACAATGCTCCATGACCCCTGTCCTCACAATGCCCCGAAACCCTTGTCATCACAATATTCCATGATCCGTGTAATCACGATGATCCATGAACCATTTCTGTACAATGCTCCAGTACCCCGTTCATTAAAATGCTCCATGGCACTTGTCATCAGAATGCTGCAGGAACCCTTCCATCACAATAATCCATGACCCGTTTCCTCACAATTCTCCAGGACCGCTTTCATCACAATGCTCCATTTCCTTGTCATCTCAATTCTTCATGGCCCCTGTCATCACAATGATCCATGCCCTTGTCATCAAAATGCTCCAGAACTCTTGTCATCACTATGCTCCATGCCCATGTCATCACAATGCTGCATGACCCCTGTCATCACAATGATATATGACCACTGTCATCACAATGCCACATGAGCCCTGTCATCACATTGCTCCATAGCCCCTGTCATTACAATGCTCCATGACCACTGTCATCACAATGTTCCATGATCGCTGTAATCACAATGACCCATGACACCTTTCCTCAGAAGGCTCCATTACCCCTGTCATCAGAATGCTCCAATGCCCATCTCATCACAATGCTCCATGATCCATGACAGCACAATGTTACAGGACAATTGTCATCACAATGCTCCATGACAACTGTCATCACAATGTTGCCTGCCCATGTCATCAAAATGCTCCATGTCCCCTGTAATCACAATGTTCCATTACACCTGTCATCACAATGTTCCCTGCCCATGTCATCACAATGCTCCATTACCCATGTCATCGTAGTGATCCATGACCCCTTTCATCACAATGCTCCATGACACCTGTCATCACAATGCTCCGTGCTCTTTGTCACCACAATGCTCCATGACCACTGTCATCACCATGCCCCATGACCCCAGTCATCACAATGCTCCATAGCACTTGTCATCACAATGCTCCATTATCCCTGTCATCACAATGTTCCATGACTCTTGTCATCAAAATGCCTCATGATCCTTTTACTCACAATGCTCCATGACTCCTTTCATCACATGCTCCATGATACTTGTCATTACACTGTCCCATGACCTTTTTCATAACAATGCTCCATGATACCAGTCATCACAATAATCCATGACCATTTTCGTCACAATGCTCCATGCCCCTTTCAACACAATGCTCCATGACAACTGTCACCACAATGCTCCATGGCCTTTGTCATCACAATTATACTTGGCCCCTGTAATCACAGTGCTCCATGACCCCTTTCATCACAATGCTCCATGATCACTGTCATCACAATGCCACATGAGCCCTGTCATCACATTGCTCCATGGCCCCTGTCATTACAATGCTCCATGACCACTGTCATCACAATGTTCCATGATGGCTGTAATCACAATGACCCATGACACCTTTCCTCAGAAGGCTCCAGTACACCTGTCATCACAATGCTCCAATGCCCGTCTCATCACAAAGTTCCATGATCCCTGTCAGCACAACGTTACAGGACAATTGTCATCACAATGCTCCATGACAACTGTCATCACAATGTTGCCTGCCCATGTCATCAAAATGCTCCATGTCCCCTGTAATCACAATGTTCTATTACACCTGTCATCACAATGTTCCCTGCCCATGTCATCACAATGCTCCATTACCAATGAAATCAAAATGTTCGCCTGCCCTTGTCATCAAAATGCTCCATGGCCCCTTTAATCACAATGCTCCATGAACACTGTCATCACAATGTTCCATGACAGTTGTCATCGCAATGCTCCATGACACCTGTAATCACAATGCTCCTGCCCTTGTCATCACAATGCTCCAGAACTCTTGTCATCATAATGATGAATGCCCGTGTCATCACAAAGCTCCATGATACTTGTCATCACAATGTTCCATGGCCTTGTCATCACTATACTCCATGGCCCCCGTCATCACAGTGCTCCATGATACCTTTCATCACAATTCTAGATGACCACTGTCATCACAATGCCCCAAGACACATGTCATCACAATTCGCCATGGCCCTTGTCATCACAATGCTCCATGACCCGTGGCATCACAATGGTCCAGGACACTTGTCATCACAATGATCCATGACCACTTACATCACAATGCTCCTTGACTCCCGTCATCACAATGCTCCATAGCCTATGCATTCGCAATGCTACATGGTCCCTGTAATCACATTGCTCCATGATCCATTTCATCCCAGTGCTCTATGACCACTGTCATCACCATGCCCCATTATACCTGTCATCACAAAGTTCCATGGCCCCTGTCAGCACAATGTTCCATGACAGATGTCATCACTATCCTCCATGGTCTCTGTAATCACAATGCTCCATCCCCTTGTCAACGCAATGCTCCAGAACTCTTGTCATCATAATGCTCCATGCCCGCCTCATCACAATGCTCCATGACACTTGTCCTCACAATGCTCCATGGCCCCTGTTATCACAGTGCTCCATGTTACCTTTCATCACAATTCTAGATGACCATTGTCATCACAATGCCCCATGACACCTGTCATCACTATTCGCCATGGCACTTGTCATCACAATGCTCCATGATCCCTGTCATCATAATGTTCGATGACACTTGTCGTCACGGTGCTCCATGACCCCTGTCATCACAATATTCACTGCCCATGTAATCACAATGCTCCTGGTCCCCTGTAATCACAATGCTCCATAGCCTTAACATCACAATGCTCCAGAACTCTTGTCATCATTATGCCCCATGCCCATGTCATCACAATGCTCCTTGACCCCTGTCATCACAATGCTCCATGGCCTATGTATTCACAATGCTCCATGGCCCCTGTAGTCACATTGCTCCATGATCCTTTTCATCACAATGCTCTATGACCACTGTCATCACAATGCCACATGACACCTGTCATTACAATGCTCTATGGCCCCTGTCAGCACAATGTTCCATGGCAGATATCATCACAATGATCCATGACCGCTGTCATCACAATGTTCCCTGCCCTTGTCATCTCAATGATCCCTGGCCCCTGTTATCACAATGCCCCATACCCTTGTCATCGCAATGCTCCAGATCACTTCTCATCATAATGCTCCATGCCCATGTCATCACAATGCTCCATGGCCCCTGTCATCACAGTGCTCCGTGATACCTTTCATCGTAATGATAGATGACCACTGTCATCACAATGCTCCATGACACCTGTCATCAGATTTGGCCATGGCCCTTATCATCACAATGCTCCAGGACACTTGTCTTCACAATGTTCCATGGCGCATTTCATCACAATGCTCCATGACCACTTTCATCAAATTGCTCCATGATGCCTGTCCTCACAATGCTCCATGGCCTTTGTCATCAAAATTCTACATGGCCCCTGTAATAACAGTGCTTCAGGACAACATTTATCACAATGCTCCATGACCACTCTCATCACCATGCCAGATAAGACCTTTCATGACAATGCTCCATGGCCCTTGTCATCACAATATTCTATGACTTCTGTCATCACAATGCTCCATGCCCCTGTCATCACAATGCCCCATCACCCCTGCTATTACAATGCTCCATGACCCCTGTCCTCACAATGCCCCGAAACCCTTGTCATCACAATATTCCATGATCCGTGTAATCACGATGATCCATGAACCATTTCTGTACAATGCTCCACTACCCCGTTCATTAAAATGCTCCATGGCACGTGTCATCAGAATGCTCCAGGAACCCTTCCATCACAATAATCCATGACCCGTTTCCTCACAATTCTCCAGGACCGCTTTCATCACAATGCTCCATTTCCTTGTCATCTCAATTCTTCATGGCCCCTGTCATCACAATGATCCATGCCCTTGTCATCAAAATGCTCCAGAACTCTTGTCATCACTATGCTCCATGCCCATGTCATCACAATGCTGCATGACCCCTGTCATCACAATGATACATGACCACTGTCATCGCAATGCCACATGAACCCTGTCATCACATTGCTCCATGGCCCCTGTCATTACAATGCTCCATGACCACAGTCATCACAATGTTCCATGATCGCTGTAATCACAATGACCCATGACACCTTTCCTCAGAAGGCTCCATTACGCCTGTCATCAGAATGCTCCAATGCCCATCTCATCACAATGCTCCATGATCCGTGACAGCACAACGTTACAGGACAATTGTCATCACAATGCTCCATGACAACTGTCATCACAATGTTGCCTGCCCATGTCATCAACATGCTCCATGTCCCCTGTAATCACAATGTTCCATTACACCTGTCATCACAATGTTCCCTGCCCATGTCATCACAATGCTCCATTACCCATGTCATCGTAGTGATCCATGACCCCTTTCATCACAATGCTCCATGACACCTGTCATCACAATGCTCCGTGCTCTTTGTCACCACAATGCTCCATGACCACTGTCATCACCATGCCCCATGACCCCAGTCATCAAAAGGCTCCATAGCACTTGTGATCACAATGCTCCATTATCCCTGTCATCACAATGTTCCATGACTCTTGTCATCAAAATGCCTCATGATCCTTTTACTCACAATGCTCCATGACTCCTTTCATCACATGCTCCATGATACTTGTCATTACACTGTCCCATGACCTTTTTCATAACAATGCTCCATGATACCAGTCATCACAATAATCCATGACCATTGTCGTCACAATGCTCCATGCCCCTTTCAACACAATGCTCCATGACAACTGTCACCACAATGCTCCATGGCCTTTGTCATCACAATTATACATGGCCCCTGTAATCACAGTGCTCCATGACCCCTTTCATCACAATGCTCCATGATCACTGTCATCACAATGCCACATGAGCCCTGTCATCACATTGCTCCATGGCCCCTGTCATTACAATGCTCCATGACCACTGTCATCACAATGTTCCATGATGGCTGTAATCACAATGACCCATGACACCTTTCCTCAGAAGGCTCCAGTACACCTGTCATCACAATGTTCCAATGCCCGTCTCATCACAAAGTTCCATGATCCCTGTCAGCACAACGTTACAGGACAATTGTCATCACAATGCTCCATGACAACTGTCATCACAATGTTCCATGACAGTTGTCATCACAATGCTCCATGACCCCTGTAATCACAATGCTCCATGCCCTTGTCATCACAATGCTCCAGAACTCTTGTCATCATAATGATGAATGCCCGTGTCATCACAAAGCTCCATGATACTTGTCATCACAATGTTCCATGGCCTTGTCATCACTATACTCCATGGCCCCCGTCATCACAGTGCTCCATGATACCTTTCATCACAATTCTAGATGACCACTGTCATCACAATGCCCCAAGACACATGTCATCACAATTCGCCATGGCCCTTGTCATCACAATGCTCCATGACCCGTGGCATCACAATGGTCCAGGACACTTGTCATCACAATGATCCATGACCACTTACACCACAATGCTCCTTGACTCCTGTCATCACAATGCTCCATAGCCTATGCATTCGCAATGCTACATGGTCTCTGTAATCACATTGCTCCATGATCCATTTCATCCCAATGCTCTATGACCACTGTCATCACCATGCCCCATTATACCTGTCATCACAATGCTCCATGGCCCCTGTCACCACAATGTTCCATGACAGATGTCCTCACTATCCTCCATGGTCCCTGTAATCACAATGCTCCAGGCCCTTTTCTTCACAATGCTCCAGATCTCTTGTCATCATAATGCCCCATGCCCGTGTCATCACAATGCTCCCTGGCCTATGTATTCACAATGCTCCATGGCCCCTGTAATCACATTGCTCCATGATCCTTTTCATCACAATGCTCTATGAGAACTGTCATCACATTGCCACATGACACCTGTCATTACAATGCTCTATGGCCCCTGTCAGCACAATGTTCCATGGCAGATATCATCACAATGATCCATGACCGCTGTCATCACAATGTTCCCTGCCCTTGTCATCTCAATGATCCCTGGCCCCTGTAATCACAATGCCCCATACCCTTGTCATCGCAATGCTCCAGATCACTTCTCATCATAATGCTCCATGCCCATGTCATCACAATGCTCCATGGCCCCTGTCATCACAGTGCTCCGTGATACCTTTCATCGTAACGATAGATGACCACTGTCATCACAATGCTCCATGACACCTGTCATCAGATTTGGCCATGGCCCTTATCATCACAATGCTCCAGGACACTTGTCTTCACAATGTTCCATGGCGCATTTCATCACAATGCTCCATGCCCACTTTCATCAAATTGCTCCATGATGCCTGTCATCACAATGCTCCATGGCCTTTGTCATCAAAATTCTACATGGCCCCTGTAATAACAGTGCTTCAGGACAACATTTATCACAATGTTCCATGACCACTCTCATCACCATGCCAGATAAGACCTTTCATGACAATGCTCCATGGCCCTTGTCATCACAATATGCTACGACTTCTCTCATCACAATGCTCCATGCCCCTGTCATCACAATGCCCCATCACCCCTGCTATTACAATGCTCCATGACCCCTGTCCTCACAATGCCCCGAAACCCTTGTCATCACAATATTCCATGATCCGTGTAATCACGATGATCCATGAACCATTTCTGTACAATGCTCCAGTACCCCGTTCATTAAAATGCTCCATGGCACGTGTCATCAGAATGCTCCAGGAACCCTTCCATCACAATAATCCATGACCCGTTTCCTCACAATTCTCCAGGACGGCTTTCATCACAATGCTCCATTTCCTTGTCATCTCAATTCTTCATGGCCCCTGTCATCACAATGATCCATGCCCTTGTCATCAAAATTCTCCAGAACTCTTGTCATCACTATGCTCCATGCCCATGTCATCACAAAGCTGCATGACCCCTGTCATCACAATGATACATGACCACTGTCATCACAATGCCACATGAACCCTGTCATCACATTGCTCCATGATCCCTGTCATTACAAAGCTCCATGACCACTGTCATCACAATGTTCCATGATCGCTGTAATCACAATGACCCATGACACCTTTCCTCAGAAGGCTCCAGTACGCCTGTCATCACAATGCTCCAATGCCTGTCTCCTCTCAATGCTCCATGATCCCTGTCATCACCATGCCCCATGACCCCAGTCATCACAATGCTCCATAGCACTTGTCATCACAATGCTCCATTATCCCTGTCATCACAATGTTCCATGACTCTTGTCATCAAAATGCCTCATGATCCTTTTACTCACAATGCTCCATGACTCCTTTCATCACATGCTCCATGATACTTGTCATTACACTGTCCCATGACCTTTTTCATAACAATGCTCCATGATACCAGTCATCACAATAATCCATGACCATTTTCGTCACAATGCTCCATGCCCCTTTCAACACAATGCTCCATGACAACTGTCACCACAATGCTCCATGGCCTTTGTCATCACATTTATACATGGCCCCTGTAATCACAGTGCTCCATGACCCCTTTCATCACAATGCTCCATGATCACTGTCATCACAATGCCACATGAGCCCTGTCATCACATTGCTCCATGGCCCCTGTCATTACAATGCTCCATGACCACTGTCATCACAATGTTCCATGATGGCTGTAATCACAATGACCCATGACACCTTTCCTCAGAAGGCTCCAGTACACCTGGCATCACAATGCTCCAATGCCCGTCTCATCACAAAGTTCCATGATCCCTGTCAGCACAACGTTACAGGACAATTGTCATCACAATGCTCCATGACAACTGTCATCACAATCTTCCCTGCCCATGTCATCACAATGCTCCATTACCAATGAAATCAAAATGTTCGCCTGCCCTTGTCATCAAAATGCTCCATGGCCCCTTTAATCACAATGCTCCATGAACACTGTCATCACAATGTTCCATGACAGTTGTCATCACAATGCTCCATGACCCCTGTAATCACAATGCTCCATGCCCTTGTCATCACAATGCTCCAGAACTCTTGTCATCATAATGATGAATGCCCGTGTCATCACAAAGCTCCATGATACTTGTCATCACAATGTTCCATGGCCTTGTCATCACTATACTCCATGGCCCCCGTCATCACAGTGCTCCATGATACCTTTCATCACAATTCTAGATGACCACTGTCATCACAATGCCCCAAGACACATGTCATCACAATTCGCCATGGCCCTTGTCATCACAATGCTCCATGACCCGTGGCATCACAATGGTCCAGGACACTTGTCATCACAATGATCCATGACCACTTACATCACAATGCTCCTTGACTCCCGTCATCACAATGCTCCATAGCCTATGCATTCGCAATGCTACATGGTCCCTGTAATCACATTGCTCCATGATCCATTTCATCCCAATGCTCTATGACCACTGTCATCACCATGCCCCATTATACCTGTCATCACAAAGTTCCATGGCCCCTGTCAGCACAATGTTCCATGACAGATGTCATCACTATCCTCCATGGTCCCTGTAATCACAATGCTCCATCCCCTTGTCAACGCAATGCTCCAGAACTCTTGTCATCATAATGCTCCATGCCCGCCTCCTCACAATGCTCCATGACACTTGTCCTCACAATGCTCCATGGCCTTTGTCATCGCAATGCTCCATGGCCCCTGTTATCACAGTGCTGCATGTTACCTTTCATCACAATTCTAGATGACCATTGTCATCACAATGCCCCATGACACCTGTCATCACTATTCGCCATGGCACTTGTCATCACAATGCTCCATGATCCCTGTCATCATAATGTTCGATGACACTTGTCGTCACGGTGCTCCATGACCCCTGTCATCACAATATTCACTGCCCATGTAATCACAATGCTCCTGGTCCCCTGTAATCACAATGCTCCATAGCCTTAACATCACAATGCTCCAGAACTCTTGTCATCATTATGCCCCATGCCCATGTCATCACAATGCTCCTTGACCCCTGTCATCACAATGCTCCATGGCCTATGTATTCACAATGCTCCATGGCCCCTGTAGTCACATTGCTCCATGATCCTTTTCATCACAATGCTCTATGACCACTGTCATCACAATGCCACATGACACCTGTCATTACAATGCTCTATGGCCCCTGTCAGCACAATGTTCCATGGCAGATATCATCACAATGATCCATGACCGCTGTCATCACAATGTTCCCTGCCCTTGTCATCTCAATGATCCCTGGCCCCTGTTATCACAATGCCCCATACCCTTGTCATCGCAATGCTCCAGATCACTTCTCATCATAATGCTCCATGCCCATGTCATCACAATGCTCCATGGCCCCTGTCATCACAGTGCTCCGTGATACCTTTCATCGTAATGATAGATGACCACTGTCATCACAATGCTCCATGACACCTGTCATCAGATTTGGCCATGGCCCTTATCATCACAATGCTCCAGGACACTTGTCTTCACAATGTTCCATGGCGCATTTCATCACAATGCTCCATGACCACTTTCATCAAATTGCTCCATGATGCCTGTCCTCACAATGCTCCATGGCCTTTGTCATCAAAATTCTACATGGCCCCTGTAATAACAGTGCTTCAGGACAACATTTATCACAATGCTCCATGACCACTCTCATCACCATGCCAGATAAGACCTTTCATGACAATGCTCCATGGCCCTTGTCATCACAATATTCTATGACTTCTGTCATCACAATGCTCCATGCCCCTGTCATCACAATGCCCCATCACCCCTGCTATTACAATGCTCCATGACCCCTGTCCTCACAATGCCCCGAAACCCTTGTCATCACAATATTCCATGATCCGTGTAATCACGATGATCCATGAACCATTTCTGTACAATGCTCCACTACCCCGTTCATTAAAATGCTCCATGGCACGTGTCATCAGAATGCTCCAGGAACCCTTCCATCACAATAATCCATGACCCGTTTCCTCACAATTCTCCAGGACCGCTTTCATCACAATGCTCCATTTCCTTGTCATCTCAATTCTTCATGGCCCCTGTCATCACAATGATCCATGCCCTTGTCATCAAAATGCTCCAGAACTCTTGTCATCACTATGCTCCATGCCCATGTCATCACAATGCTGCATGACCCCTGTCATCACAATGATACATGACCACTGTCATCGCAATGCCACATGAACCCTGTCATCACATTGCTCCATGGCCCCTGTCATTACAATGCTCCATGACCACAGTCATCACAATGTTCCATGATCGCTGTAATCACAATGACCCATGACACCTTTCCTCAGAAGGCTCCATTACGCCTGTCATCAGAATGCTCCAATGCCCATCTCATCACAATGCTCCATGATCCGTGACAGCACAACGTTACAGGACAATTGTCATCACAATGCTCCATGACAACTGTCATCACAATGTTGCCTGCCCATGTCATCAACATGCTCCATGTCCCCTGTAATCACAATGTTCCATTACACCTGTCATCACAATGTTCCCTGCCCATGTCATCACAATGCTCCATTACCCATGTCATCGTAGTGATCCATGACCCCTTTCATCACAATGCTCCATGACACCTGTCATCACAATGCTCCGTGCTCTTTGTCACCACAATGCTCCATGACCACTGTCATCACCATGCCCCATGACCCCAGTCATCAAAAGGCTCCATAGCACTTGTGATCACAATGCTCCATTATCCCTGTCATCACAATGTTCCATGACTCTTGTCATCAAAATGCCTCATGATCCTTTTACTCACAATGCTCCATGACTCCTTTCATCACATGCTCCATGATACTTGTCATTACACTGTCCCATGACCTTTTTCATAACAATGCTCCATGATACCAGTCATCACAATAATCCATGACCATTGTCGTCACAATGCTCCATGCCCCTTTCAACACAATGCTCCATGACAACTGTCACCACAATGCTCCATGGCCTTTGTCATCACAATTATACATGGCCCCTGTAATCACAGTGCTCCATGACCCCTTTCATCACAATGCTCCATGATCACTGTCATCACAATGCCACATGAGCCCTGTCATCACATTGCTCCATGGCCCCTGTCATTACAATGCTCCATGACCACTGTCATCACAATGTTCCATGATGGCTGTAATCACAATGACCCATGACACCTTTCCTCAGAAGGCTCCAGTACACCTGTCATCACAATGTTCCAATGCCCGTCTCATCACAAAGTTCCATGATCCCTGTCAGCACAACGTTACAGGACAATTGTCATCACAATGCTCCATGACAACTGTCATCACAATGTTCCATGACAGTTGTCATCACAATGCTCCATGACCCCTGTAATCACAATGCTCCATGCCCTTGTCATCACAATGCTCCAGAACTCTTGTCATCATAATGATGAATGCCCGTGTCATCACAAAGCTCCATGATACTTGTCATCACAATGTTCCATGGCCTTGTCATCACTATACTCCATGGCCCCCGTCATCACAGTGCTCCATGATACCTTTCATCACAATTCTAGATGACCACTGTCATCACAATGCCCCAAGACACATGTCATCACAATTCGCCATGGCCCTTGTCATCACAATGCTCCATGA
Organism: Balaenoptera ricei; assembly: GCF_028023285.1. Taxonomy (NCBI): domain Eukaryota; kingdom Metazoa; phylum Chordata; class Mammalia; order Artiodactyla; family Balaenopteridae; genus Balaenoptera; species Balaenoptera ricei. The sequence continues at coordinate 452,321 of NW_026777686.1, forward strand.
CCCGTGGCATCACAATGGTCCAGGACACTTGTCATCACAATGATCCATGACCACTTACACCACAATGCTCCTTGACTCCTGTCATCACAATGCTCCATAGCCTATGCATTCGCAATGCTACATGGTCTCTGTAATCACATTGCTCCATGATCCATTTCATCCCAATGCTCTATGACCACTGTCATCACCATGCCCCATTATACCTGTCATCACAATGCTCCATGGCCCCTGTCACCACAATGTTCCATGACAGATGTCCTCACTATCCTCCATGGTCCCTGTAATCACAATGCTCCAGGCCCTTTTCTTCACAATGCTCCAGATCTCTTGTCATCATAATGCCCCATGCCCGTGTCATCACAATGCTCCCTGGCCTATGTATTCACAATGCTCCATGGCCCCTGTAATCACATTGCTCCATGATCCTTTTCATCACAATGCTCTATGAGAACTGTCATCACATTGCCACATGACACCTGTCATTACAATGCTCTATGGCCCCTGTCAGCACAATGTTCCATGGCAGATATCATCACAATGATCCATGACCGCTGTCATCACAATGTTCCCTGCCCTTGTCATCTCAATGATCCCTGGCCCCTGTAATCACAATGCCCCATACCCTTGTCATCGCAATGCTCCAGATCACTTCTCATCATAATGCTCCATGCCCATGTCATCACAATGCTCCATGGCCCCTGTCATCACAGTGCTCCGTGATACCTTTCATCGTAACGATAGATGACCACTGTCATCACAATGCTCCATGACACCTGTCATCAGATTTGGCCATGGCCCTTATCATCACAATGCTCCAGGACACTTGTCTTCACAATGTTCCATGGCGCATTTCATCACAATGCTCCATGCCCACTTTCATCAAATTGCTCCATGATGCCTGTCATCACAATGCTCCATGGCCTTTGTCATCAAAATTCTACATGGCCCCTGTAATAACAGTGCTTCAGGACAACATTTATCACAATGTTCCATGACCACTCTCATCACCATGCCAGATAAGACCTTTCATGACAATGCTCCATGGCCCTTGTCATCACAATATGCTACGACTTCTCTCATCACAATGCTCCATGGCCCTGTCATCACAATGCCCCATCACCCCTGCTATTACAATGCTCCATGACCCCTGTCCTCACAATGCCCCGAAACCCTTGTCATCACAATATTCCATGATCCGTGTAATCACGATGATCCATGAACCATTTCTGTACAATGCTCCAGTACCCCGTTCATTAAAATGCTCCATGGCACGTGTCATCAGAATGCTCCAGGAACCCTTCCATCACAATAATCCATGACCCGTTTCCTCACAATTCTCCAGGACGGCTTTCATCACAATGCTCCATTTCCTTGTCATCTCAATTCTTCATGGCCCCTGTCATCACAATGATCCATGCCCTTGTCATCAAAATTCTCCAGAACTCTTGTCATCACTATGCTCCATGCCCATGTCATCACAAAGCTGCATGACCCCTGTCATCACAATGATACATGACCACTGTCATCACAATGCCACATGAACCCTGTCATCACATTGCTCCATGATCCCTGTCATTACAAAGCTCCATGACCACTGTCATCACAATGTTCCATGATCGCTGTAATCACAATGACCCATGACACCTTTCCTCAGAAGGCTCCAGTACGCCTGTCATCACAATGCTCCAATGCCTGTCTCCTCTCAATGCTCCATGATCCCTGTCATCACCATGCCCCATGACCCCAGTCATCACAATGCTCCATAGCACTTGTCATCACAATGCTCCATTATCCCTGTCATCACAATGTTCCATGACTCTTGTCATCAAAATGCCTCATGATCCTTTTACTCACAATGCTCCATGACTCCTTTCATCACATGCTCCATGATACTTGTCATTACACTGTCCCATGACCTTTTTCATAACAATGCTCCATGATACCAGTCATCACAATAATCCATGACCATTTTCGTCACAATGCTCCATGCCCCTTTCAACACAATGCTCCATGACAACTGTCACCACAATGCTCCATGGCCTTTGTCATCACATTTATACATGGCCCCTGTAATCACAGTGCTCCATGACCCCTTTCATCACAATGCTCCATGATCACTGTCATCACAATGCCACATGAGCCCTGTCATCACATTGCTCCATGGCCCCTGTCATTACAATGCTCCATGACCACTGTCATCACAATGTTCCATGATGGCTGTAATCACAATGACCCATGACACCTTTCCTCAGAAGGCTCCAGTACACCTGGCATCACAATGCTCCAATGCCCGTCTCATCACAAAGTTCCATGATCCCTGTCAGCACAACGTTACAGGACAATTGTCATCACAATGCTCCATGACAACTGTCATCACAATCTTCCCTGCCCATGTCATCACAATGCTCCATTACCAATGAAATCAAAATGTTCGCCTGCCCTTGTCATCAAAATGCTCCATGGCCCCTTTAATCACAATGCTCCATGAACACTGTCATCACAATGTTCCATGACAGTTGTCATCACAATGCTCCATGACCCCTGTAATCACAATGCTCCATGCCCTTGTCATCACAATGCTCCAGAACTCTTGTCATCATAATGATGAATGCCCGTGTCATCACAAAGCTCCATGATACTTGTCATCACAATGTTCCATGGCCTTGTCATCACTATACTCCATGGCCCCCGTCATCACAGTGCTCCATGATACCTTTCATCACAATTCTAGATGACCACTGTCATCACAATGCCCCAAGACACATGTCATCACAATTCGCCATGGCCCTTGTCATCACAATGCTCCATGACCCGTGGCATCACAATGGTCCAGGACACTTGTCATCACAATGATCCATGACCACTTACATCACAATGCTCCTTGACTCCCGTCATCACAATGCTCCATAGCCTATGCATTCGCAATGCTACATGGTCCCTGTAATCACATTGCTCCATGATCCATTTCATCCCAATGCTCTATGACCACTGTCATCACCATGCCCCATTATACCTGTCATCACAAAGTTCCATGGCCCCTGTCAGCACAATGTTCCATGACAGATGTCATCACTATCCTCCATGGTCCCTGTAATCACAATGCTCCATCCCCTTGTCAACGCAATGCTCCAGAACTCTTGTCATCATAATGCTCCATGCCCGCCTCCTCACAATGCTCCATGACACTTGTCCTCACAATGCTCCATGGCCTTTGTCATCGCAATGCTCCATGGCCCCTGTTATCACAGTGCTGCATGTTACCTTTCATCACAATTCTAGATGACCATTGTCATCACAATGCCCCATGACACCTGTCATCACTATTCGCCATGGCACTTGTCATCACAATGCTCCATGATCCCTGTCATCATAATGTTCGATGACACTTGTCGTCACGGTGCTCCATGACCCCTGTCATCACAATATTCACTGCCCATGTAATCACAATGCTCCTGGTCCCCTGTAATCACAATGCTCCATAGCCTTAACATCACAATGCTCCAGAACTCTTGTCATCATTATGCCCCATGCCCATGTCATCACAATGCTCCTTGACCCCTGTCATCACAATGCTCCATGGCCTATGTATTCACAATGCTCCATGGCCCCTGTAGTCACATTGCTCCATGATCCTTTTCATCACAATGCTCTATGACCACTGTCATCACAATGCCACATGACACCTGTCATTACAATGCTCTATGGCCCCTGTCAGCACAATGTTCCATGGCAGATATCATCACAATGATCCATGACCGCTGTCATCACAATGTTCCCTGCCCTTGTCATCTCAATGATCCCTGGCCCCTGTTATCACAATGCCCCATACCCTTGTCATCGCAATGCTCCAGATCACTTCTCATCATAATGCTCCATGCCCATGTCATCACAATGCTCCATGGCCCCTGTCATCACAGTGCTCCGTGATACCTTTCATCGTAATGATAGATGACCACTGTCATCACAATGCTCCATGACACCTGTCATCAGATTTGGCCATGGCCCTTATCATCACAATGCTCCAGGACACTTGTCTTCACAATGTTCCATGGCGCATTTCATCACAATGCTCCATGACCACTTTCATCAAATTGCTCCATGATGCCTGTCCTCACAATGCTCCATGGCCTTTGTCATCAAAATTCTACATGGCCCCTGTAATAACAGTGCTTCAGGACAACATTTATCACAATGCTCCATGACCACTCTCATCACCATGCCAGATAAGACCTTTCATGACAATGCTCCATGGCCCTTGTCATCACAATATTCTATGACTTCTGTCATCACAATGCTCCATGCCCCTGTCATCACAATGCCCCATCACCCCTGCTATTACAATGCTCCATGACCCCTGTCCTCACAATGCCCCGAAACCCTTGTCATCACAATATTCCATGATCCGTGTAATCACGATGATCCATGAACCATTTCTGTACAATGCTCCACTACCCCGTTCATTAAAATGCTCCATGGCACGTGTCATCAGAATGCTCCAGGAACCCTTCCATCACAATAATCCATGACCCGTTTCCTCACAATTCTCCAGGACCGCTTTCATCACAATGCTCCATTTCCTTGTCATCTCAATTCTTCATGGCCCCTGTCATCACAATGATCCATGCCCTTGTCATCAAAATGCTCCAGAACTCTTGTCATCACTATGCTCCATGCCCATGTCATCACAATGCTGCATGACCCCTGTCATCACAATGATACATGACCACTGTCATCGCAATGCCACATGAACCCTGTCATCACATTGCTCCATGGCCCCTGTCATTACAATGCTCCATGACCACAGTCATCACAATGTTCCATGATCGCTGTAATCACAATGACCCATGACACCTTTCCTCAGAAGGCTCCATTACGCCTGTCATCAGAATGCTCCAATGCCCATCTCATCACAATGCTCCATGATCCGTGACAGCACAACGTTACAGGACAATTGTCATCACAATGCTCCATGACAACTGTCATCACAATGTTGCCTGCCCATGTCATCAACATGCTCCATGTCCCCTGTAATCACAATGTTCCATTACACCTGTCATCACAATGTTCCCTGCCCATGTCATCACAATGCTCCATTACCCATGTCATCGTAGTGATCCATGACCCCTTTCATCACAATGCTCCATGACACCTGTCATCACAATGCTCCGTGCTCTTTGTCACCACAATGCTCCATGACCACTGTCATCACCATGCCCCATGACCCCAGTCATCAAAAGGCTCCATAGCACTTGTGATCACAATGCTCCATTATCCCTGTCATCACAATGTTCCATGACTCTTGTCATCAAAATGCCTCATGATCCTTTTACTCACAATGCTCCATGACTCCTTTCATCACATGCTCCATGATACTTGTCATTACACTGTCCCATGACCTTTTTCATAACAATGCTCCATGATACCAGTCATCACAATAATCCATGACCATTGTCGTCACAATGCTCCATGCCCCTTTCAACACAATGCTCCATGACAACTGTCACCACAATGCTCCATGGCCTTTGTCATCACAATTATACATGGCCCCTGTAATCACAGTGCTCCATGACCCCTTTCATCACAATGCTCCATGATCACTGTCATCACAATGCCACATGAGCCCTGTCATCACATTGCTCCATGGCCCCTGTCATTACAATGCTCCATGACCACTGTCATCACAATGTTCCATGATGGCTGTAATCACAATGACCCATGACACCTTTCCTCAGAAGGCTCCAGTACACCTGTCATCACAATGTTCCAATGCCCGTCTCATCACAAAGTTCCATGATCCCTGTCAGCACAACGTTACAGGACAATTGTCATCACAATGCTCCATGACAACTGTCATCACAATGTTCCATGACAGTTGTCATCACAATGCTCCATGACCCCTGTAATCACAATGCTCCATGCCCTTGTCATCACAATGCTCCAGAACTCTTGTCATCATAATGATGAATGCCCGTGTCATCACAAAGCTCCATGATACTTGTCATCACAATGTTCCATGGCCTTGTCATCACTATACTCCATGGCCCCCGTCATCACAGTGCTCCATGATACCTTTCATCACAATTCTAGATGACCACTGTCATCACAATGCCCCAAGACACATGTCATCACAATTCGCCATGGCCCTTGTCATCACAATGCTCCATGACCCGTGGCATCACAATGGTCCAGGACACTTGTCATCACAATGATCCATGACCACTTACACCACAATGCTCCTTGACTCCTGTCATCACAATGCTCCATAGCCTATGCATTCGCAATGCTACATGGTCTCTGTAATCACATTGCTCCATGATCCATTTCATCCCAATGCTCTATGACCACTGTCATCACCATGCCCCATTATACCTGTCATCACAATGCTCCATGGCCCCTGTCAGCACACTGTTCCATGACAGATGTCCTCACTATCCTCCATGGTCCCTGTAATCACAATGCTCCATCCCCTTGTCAACGCAATGCTCCAGAACTCTTGTCATCATAATGCTCCATGCCCGCCTCATCACAATGCTCCATGACACTTGTCCTCACAATGCTCCATGGCCTTTGTCATCGCAATGCTCCATGGCCCCTGTTATCACAGTGCTCCATGTTACCTTTCATCACAATTCTAGATGACCATTGTCATCACAATGCCCCATGACACCTGTCATCACTATTCGCCATGGCACTTGTCATCACAATGCTCCATGATCCCTGTCATCATAATGTTCGATGACACTTGTCGTCACGGTGCTCCATGACCCCTGTCATCACAATATTCACTGCCCATGTAATCACAATGCTCCTGGTCCCCTGTAATCACAATGCTCCATAGCCTTAACATCACAATGCTCCAGAACTCTTGTCATCATTATGCCCCATGCCCATGTCATCACAATGCTCCTTGACCCCTGTCATCACAATGCTCCATGGCCTATGTATTCACAATGCTCCATGGCCCCTGTAGTCACATTGCTCCATGATCCTTTTCATCACAATGCTCTATGACCACTGTCATCACAATGCCACATGACACCTGTCATTACAATGCTCTATGGCCCCTGTCAGCACAATGTTCCATGGCAGATATCATCACAATGATCCATGACCACTGTCATCACAATGTTCCCTGCCCTTGTCATCTCAATGATCCCTGGCCCCTGTAATCACAATGCCCCATACCCTTGTCATCGCAATGCTCCAGATCACTTCTCATCATAATGCTCCATGCCCATGTCATCACAATGCTCCATGGCCCCTGTCATCACAGTGCTCCATGATACCTTTCATCGTAATGATAGATGACCACTGTCATCACAATGCTCCATGACACCTGTCATCAGATTTGGCCATGGCCCTTATCATCACAATGCTCCAGGACACTTGTCTTCACAATGTTCCATGGCGCATTTCATCACAATGCTCCATGACCACTTTCATCAAATTGCTCCATGATGCCTGTCATCACAATGCTCCATGGCCTTTGTCATCAAAATTCTACATGGCCCCTGTAATAACAGTGCTTCAGGACAACTTTTATCACAATGCTCCATGACCACTCTCATCACCATGCCAGATAAGACCTTTCATGACAATGCTCCATGGCCCTTGTCATCACAATATTCTATGACTTCTGTCATCACAATGCTCCATGCCCCTGTCATCACAATGCCCCATCACCCCTGCTATTACAATGCTCCATGACCCCTGTCCTCACAATGCCCCGAAACCCTTGTCATCACAATATTCCATGATCCGTGTAATCACGATGATCCATGAACCATTTCTGTACAATGCTCCAGTACCCCGTTCATTAAAATGCTCCATGGCACTTGTCATCAGAATGCTGCAGGAACCCTTCCATCACAATAATCCATGACCCGTTTCCTCACAATTCTCCAGGACCGCTTTCATCACAATGCTCCATTTCCTTGTCATCTCAATTCTTCATGGCCCCTGTCATCACAATGATCCATGCCCTTGTCATCAAAATGCTCCAGAACTCTTTTCATCACTATGCTCCATGCCCATGTCATCACAATGCTGCATGACCCCTGTCATCACAATGATATATGACCACTGTCATCACAATGCCACATGAGCCCTGTCATCACATTGCTCCATAGCCCCTGTCATTACAATGCTCCATGACCACTGTCATCACAATGTTCCATGATCGCTGTAATCACAATGACCCATGACACCTTTCCTCAGAAGGCTCCATTACCCCTGTCATCAGAATGCTCCAATGCCCATCTCATCACAATGCTCCATGATCCGTGACAGCACAATGTTACAGGACAATTGTCATCACAATGCTCCATGACAACTGTCATCACAATGTTGCCTGCCCATGTCATCAAAATGCTCCATGTCCCCTGTAATCACAATGTTCCATTACACCTGTCATCACAATGTTCCCTGCCCATGTCATCACAATGCTCCATTACCCATGTCATCGTAGTGATCCATGACCCCTTTCATCACAATGCTCCATGACACCTGTCATCACAATGCTCCGTGCTCTTTGTCACCACAATGCTCCATGACCACTGTCATCACCATGCCCCATGACCCCAGTCATCACAATGCTCCATAGCACTTGTCATCACAATGCTCCATTATCCCTGTCATCACAATGTTCCATGACTCTTGTCATCAAAATGCCTCATGATCCTTTTACTCACAATGCTCCATGACTCCTTTCATCACATGCTCCATGATACTTGTCATTACACTGTCCCATGACCTTTTTCATAACAATGCTCCATGATACCAGTCATCACAATAATCCATGACCATTTTCGTCACAATGCTCCATGCCCCTTTCAACACAATGCTCCATGACAACTGTCACCACAATGCTCCATGGCCTTTGTCATCACAATTATACTTGGCCCCTGTAATCACAGTGCTCCATGACCCCTTTCATCACAATGCTCCATGATCACTGTCATCACAATGCCACATGAGCCCTGTCATCACATTGCTCCATGGCCCCTGTCATTACAATGCTCCATGACCACTGTCATCACAATGTTCCATGATGGCTGTAATCACAATGACCCATGACACCTTTCCTCAGAAGGCTCCAGTACACCTGTCATCACAATGCTCCAATGCCCGTCTCATCACAAAGTTCCATGATCCCTGTCAGCACAACGTTACAGGACAATTGTCATCACAATGCTCCATGACAACTGTCATCACAATGTTGCCTGCCCATGTCATCAAAATGCTCCATGTCCCCTGTAATCACAATGTTCTATTACACCTGTCATCACAATGTTCCCTGCCCATGTCATCACAATGCTCCATTACCAATGAAATCAAAATGTTCGCCTGCCCTTGTCATCAAAATGCTCCATGGCCCCTTTAATCACAATGCTCCATGAACACTGTCATCACAATGTTCCATGACAGTTGTCATCACAATGCTCCATGACACCTGTAATCACAATGCTCCTGCCCTTGTCATCACAATGCTCCAGAACTCTTGTCATCATAATGATGAATGCCCGTGTCATCACAAAGCTCCATGATACTTGTCATCACAATGTTCCATGGCCTTGTCATCACTATACTCCATGGCCCCCGTCATCACAGTGCTCCATGATACCTTTCATCACAATTCTAGATGACCACTGTCATCACAATGCCCCAAGACACATGTCATCACAATTCGCCATGGCCCTTGTCATCACAATGCTCCATGACCCGTGGCATCACAATGGTCCAGGACACTTGTCATCACAATGATCCATGACCACTTACATCACAATGCTCCTTGACTCCCGTCATCACAATGCTCCATAGCCTATGCATTCGCAATGCTACATGGTCCCTGTAATCACATTGCTCCATGATCCATTTCATCCCAGTGCTCTATGACCACTGTCATCACCATGCCCCATTATACCTGTCATCACAAAGTTCCATGGCCCCTGTCAGCACAATGTTCCATGACAGATGTCATCACTATCCTCCATGGTCCCTGTAATCACAATGCTCCATCCCCTTGTCAACGCAATGCTCCAGAACTCTTGTCATCATAATGCTCCATGCCCGCCTCCTCACAATGCTCCATGACACTTGTCCTCACAATGCTCCATGGCCTTTGTCATCGCAATGCTCCATGGCCCCTGTTATCACAGTGCTGCATGTTACCTTTCATCACAATTCTAGATGACCATTGTCATCACAATGCCCCATGACACCTGTCATCACTATTCGCCATGGCACTTGTCATCACAATGCTCCATGATCCCTGTCATCATAATGTTCGATGACACTTGTCGTCACGGTGCTCCATGACCCCTGTCATCACAATATTCACTGCCCATGTAATCACAATGCTCCTGGTCCCCTGTAATCACAATGCTCCATAGCCTTAACATCACAATGCTCCAGAACTCTTGTCATCATTATGCCCCATGCCCATGTCATCACAATGCTCCTTGACCCCTGTCATCACAATGCTCCATGGCCTATGTATTCACAATGCTCCATGGCCCCTGTAGTCACATTGCTCCATGATCCTTTTCATCACAATGCTCTATGACCACTGTCATCACAATGCCACATGACACCTGTCATTACAATGCTCTATGGCCCCTGTCAGCACAATGTTCCATGGCAGATATCATCACAATGATCCATGACCGCTGTCATCACAATGTTCCCTGCCCTTGTCATCTCAATGATCCCTGGCCCCTGTTATCACAATGCCCCATACCCTTGTCATCGCAATGCTCCAGATCACTTCTCATCATAATGCTCCATGCCCATGTCATCACAATGCTCCATGGCCCCTGTCATCACAGTGCTCCGTGATACCTTTCATCGTAATGATAGATGACCACTGTCATCACAATGCTCCATGACACCTGTCATCAGATTTGGCCATGGCCCTTATCATCACAATGCTCCAGGACACTTGTCTTCACAATGTTCCATGGCGCATTTCATCACAATGCTCCATGACCACTTTCATCAAATTGCTCCATGATGCCTGTCCTCACAATGCTCCATGGCCTTTGTCATCAAAATTCTACATGGCCCCTGTAATAACAGTGCTTCAGGACAACATTTATCACAATGCTCCATGACCACTCTCATCACCATGCCAGATAAGACCTTTCATGACAATGCTCCATGGCCCTTGTCATCACAATATTCTATGACTTCTGTCATCACAATGCTCCATGCCCCTGTCATCACAATGCCCCATCACCCCTGCTATTACAATGCTCCATGACCCCTGTCCTCACAATGCCCCGAAACCCTTGTCATCACAATATTCCATGATCCGTGTAATCACGATGATCCATGAACCATTTCTGTACAATGCTCCACTACCCCGTTCATTAAAATGCTCCATGGCACGTGTCATCAGAATGCTCCAGGAACCCTTCCATCACAATAATCCATGACCCGTTTCCTCACAATTCTCCAGGACCGCTTTCATCACAATGCTCCATTTCCTTGTCATCTCAATTCTTCATGGCCCCTGTCATCACAATGATCCATGCCCTTGTCATCAAAATGCTCCAGAACTCTTGTCATCACTATGCTCCATGCCCATGTCATCACAATGCTGCATGACCCCTGTCATCACAATGATACATGACCACTGTCATCGCAATGCCACATGAACCCTGTCATCACATTGCTCCATGGCCCCTGTCATTACAATGCTCCATGACCACAGTCATCACAATGTTCCATGATCGCTGTAATCACAATGACCCATGACACCTTTCCTCAGAAGGCTCCATTACGCCTGTCATCAGAATGCTCCAATGCCCATCTCATCACAATGCTCCATGATCCGTGACAGCACAACGTTACAGGACAATTGTCATCACAATGCTCCATGACAACTGTCATCACAATGTTGCCTGCCCATGTCATCAACATGCTCCATGTCCCCTGTAATCACAATGTTCCATTACACCTGTCATCACAATGTTCCCTGCCCATGTCATCACAATGCTCCATTACCCATGTCATCGTAGTGATCCATGACCCCTTTCATCACAATGCTCCATGACACCTGTCATCACAATGCTCCGTGCTCTTTGTCACCACAATGCTCCATGACCACTGTCATCACCATGCCCCATGACCCCAGTCATCAAAAGGCTCCATAGCACTTGTCATCACAATGCTCCATTATCCCTGTCATCACAATGTTCCATGACTCTTGTCATCAAAATGCCTCATGATCCTTTTACTCACAATGCTCCATGACTCCTTTCATCACATGCTCCATGATACTTGTCATTACACTGTCCCATGACCTTTTTCATAACAATGCTCCATGATACCAGTCATCACAATAATCCATGACCATTGTCGTCACAATGCTCCATGCCCCTTTCAACACAATGCTCCATGACAACTGTCACCACAATGCTCCATGGCCTTTGTCATCACAATTATACATGGCCCCTGTAATCACAGTGCTCCATGACCCCTTTCATCACAATGCTCCATGATCACTGTCATCACAATGCCACATGAGCCCTGTCATCACATTGCTCCATGGCCCCTGTCATTACAATGCTCCATGACCACTGTCATCACAATGTTCCATGATGGCTGTAATCACAATGACCCATGACACCTTTCCTCAGAAGGCTCCAGTACACCTGTCATCACAATGTTCCAATGCCCGTCTCATCACAAAGTTCCATGATCCCTGTCAGCACAACGTTACAGGACAATTGTCATCACAATGCTCCATGACAACTGTCATCACAATGTTCCATGACAGTTGTCATCACAATGCTCCATGACCCCTGTAATCACAATGCTCCATGCCCTTGTCATCACAATGCTCCAGAACTCTTGTCATCATAATGATGAATGCCCGTGTCATCACAAAGCTCCATGATACTTGTCATCACAATGTTCCATGGCCTTGTCATCACTATACTCCATGGCCCCCGTCATCACAGTGCTCCATGATACCTTTCATCACAATTCTAGATGACCACTGTCATCACAATGCCCCAAGACACATGTCATCACAATTCGCCATGGCCCTTGTCATCACAATGCTCCATGACCCGTGGCATCACAATGGTCCAGGACACTTGTCATCACAATGATCCATGACCACTTACACCACAATGCTCCTTGACTCCTGTCATCACAATGCTCCATAGCCTATGCATTCGCAATGCTACATGGTCTCTGTAATCACATTGCTCCATGATCCATTTCATCCCAATGCTCTATGACCACTGTCATCACCATGCCCCATTATACCTGTCATCACAATGCTCCATGGCCCCTGTCAGCACACTGTTCCATGACAGATGTCCTCACTATCCTCCATGGTCCCTGTAATCACAATGCTCCATCCCCTTGTCAACGCAATGCTCCAGAACTCTTGTCATCATAATGCTCCATGCCCGCCTCATCACAATGCTCCATGACACTTGTCCTCACAATGCTCCATGGCCTTTGTCATCGCAATGCTCCATGGCCCCTGTTATCACAGTGCTCCATGTTACCTTTCATCACAATTCTAGATGACCATTGTCATCACAATGCCCCATGACACCTGTCATCACTATTCGCCATGGCACTTGTCATCACAATGCTCCATGATCCCTGTCATCATAATGTTCGATGACACTTGTCGTCACGGTGCTCCATGACCCCTGTCATCACAATATTCACTGCCCATGTAATCACAATGCTCCTGGTCCCCTGTAATCACAATGCTCCATAGCCTTAACATCACAATGCTCCAGAACTCTTGTCATCATTATGCCCCATGCCCATGTCATCACAATGCTCCTTGACCCCTGTCATCACAATGCTCCATGGCCTATGTATTCACAATGCTCCATGGCCCCTGTAGTCACATTGCTCCATGATCCTTTTCATCACAATGCTCTATGACCACTGTCATCACAATGCCACATGACACCTGTCATTACAATGCTCTATGGCCCCTGTCAGCACAATGTTCCATGGCAGATATCATCACAATGATCCATGACCACTGTCATCACAATGTTCCCTGCCCTTGTCATCTCAATGATCCCTGGCCCCTGTAATCACAATGCCCCATACCCTTGTCATCGCAATGCTCCAGATCACTTCTCATCATAATGCTCCATGCCCATGTCATCACAATGCTCCATGGCCCCTGTCATCACAGTGCTCCATGATACCTTTCATCGTAATGATAGATGACCACTGTCATCACAATGCTCCATGACACCTGTCATCAGATTTGGCCATGGCCCTTATCATCACAATGCTCCAGGACACTTGTCTTCACAATGTTCCATGGCGCATTTCATCACAATGCTCCATGACCACTTTCATCAAATTGCTCCATGATGCCTGTCATCACAATGCTCCATGGCCTTTGTCATCAAAATTCTACATGGCCCCTGTAATAACAGTGCTTCAGGACAACTTTTATCACAATGCTCCATGACCACTCTCATCACCATGCCAGATAAGACCTTTCATGACAATGCTCCATGGCCCTTGTCATCACAATATTCTATGACTTCTGTCATCACAATGCTCCATGCCCCTGTCATCACAATGCCCCATCACCCCTGCTATTACAATGCTCCATGACCCCTGTCCTCACAATGCCCCGAAACCCTTGTCATCACAATATTCCATGATCCATGTAATCACGATGATCCATGAACCATTTCTGTACAATGCTCCAGTACCCCGTTCATTAAAATGCTCCATGGCACTTGTCATCAGAATGCTGCAGGAACCCTTCCATCACAATAATCCATGACCCGTTTCCTCACAATTCTCCAGGACCGCTTTCATCACAATGCTCCATTTCCTTGTCATCTCAATTCTTCATGGCCCCTGTCATCACAATGATCCATGCCCTTGTCATCAAAATGCTCCAGAACTCTTTTCATCACTATGCTCCATGCCCATGTCATCACAATGCTGCATGACCCCTGTCATCACAATGATATATGACCACTGTCATCACAATGCCACATGAGCCCTGTCATCACATTGCTCCATAGCCCCTGTCATTACAATGCTCCATGACCACTGTCATCACAATGTTCCATGATCGCTGTAATCACAATGACCCATGACACCTTTCCTCAGAAGGCTCCATTACCCCTGTCATCAGAATGCTCCAATGCCCATCTCATCACAATGCTCCATGATCCGTGACAGCACAATGTTACAGGACAATTGTCATCACAATGCTCCATGACAACTGTCATCACAATGTTGCCTGCCCATGTCATCAAAATGCTCCATGTCCCCTGTAATCACAATGTTCCATTACACCTGTCATCACAATGTTCCCTGCCCATGTCATCACAATGCTCCATTACCCATGTCATCGTAGTGATCCATGACCCCTTTCATCACAATGCTCCATGACACCTGTCATCACAATGCTCCGTGCTCTTTGTCACCACAATGCTCCATGACCACTGTCATCACCATGCCCCATGACCCCAGTCATCACAATGCTCCATAGCACTTGTCATCACAATGCTCCATTATCCCTGTCATCACAATGTTCCATGACTCTTGTCATCAAAATGCCTCATGATCCTTTTACTCACAATGCTCCATGACTCCTTTCATCACATGCTCCATGATACTTGTCATTACACTGTCCCATGACCTTTTTCATAACAATGCTCCATGATACCAGTCATCACAATAATCCATGACCATTTTCGTCACAATGCTCCATGCCCCTTTCAACACAATGCTCCATGACAACTGTCACCACAATGCTCCATGGCCTTTGTCATCACAATTATACTTGGCCCCTGTAATCACAGTGCTCCATGACCCCTTTCATCACAATGCTCCATGATCACTGTCATCACAATGCCACATGAGCCCTGTCATCACATTGCTCCATGGCCCCTGTCATTACAATGCTCCATGACCACTGTCATCACAATGTTCCATGATGGCTGTAATCACAATGACCCATGACACCTTTCCTCAGAAGGCTCCAGTACACCTGTCATCACAATGCTCCAATGCCCGTCTCATCACAAAGTTCCATGATCCCTGTCAGCACAACGTTACAGGACAATTGTCATCACAATGCTCCATGACAACTGTCATCACAATGTTGCCTGCCCATGTCATCAAAATGCTCCATGTCCCCTGTAATCACAATGTTCTATTACACCTGTCATCACAATGTTCCCTGCCCATGTCATCACAATGCTCCATTACCAATGAAATCAAAATGTTCGCCTGCCCTTGTCATCAAAATGCTCCATGGCCCCTTTAATCACAATGCTCCATGAACACTGTCATCACAATGTTCCATGACAGTTGTCATCACAATGCTCCATGACACCTGTAATCACAATGCTCCTGCCCTTGTCATCACAATGCTCCAGAACTCTTGTCATCATAATGATGAATGCCCGTGTCATCACAAAGCTCCATGATACTTGTCATCACAATGTTCCATGGCCTTGTCATCACTATACTCCATGGCCCCCGTCATCACAGTGCTCCATGATACCTTTCATCACAATTCTAGATGACCACTGTCATCACAATGCCCCAAGACACATGTCATCACAATTCGCCATGGCCCTTGTCATCACAATGCTCCATGACCCGTGGCATCACAATGGTCCAGGACACTTGTCATCACAATGATCCATGACCACTTACATCACAATGCTCCTTGACTCCCGTCATCACAATGCTCCATAGCCTATGCATTCGCAATGCTACATGGTCCCTGTAATCACATTGCTCCATGATCCATTTCATCCCAGTGCTCTATGACCACTGTCATCACCATGCCCCATTATACCTGTCATCACAAAGTTCCATGGCCCCTGTCAGCACAATGTTCCATGACAGATGTCATCACTATCCTCCATGGTCTCTGTAATCACAATGCTCCATCCCCTTGTCAACGCAATGCTCCAGAACTCTTGTCATCATAATGCTCCATGCCCGCCTCATCACAATGCTCCATGACACTTGTCCTCACAATGCTCCATGGCCCCTGTTATCACAGTGCTCCATGTTACCTTTCATCACAATTCTAGATGACCATTGTCATCACAATGCCCCATGACACCTGTCATCACTATTCGCCATGGCACTTGTCATCACAATGCTCCATGATCCCTGTCATCATAATGTTCGATGACACTTGTCGTCACGGTGCTCCATGACCCCTGTCATCACAATATTCACTGCCCATGTAATCACAATGCTCCTGGTCCCCTGTAATCACAATGCTCCATAGCCTTAACATCACAATGCTCCAGAACTCTTGTCATCATTATGCCCCATGCCCATGTCATCACAATGCTCCTTGACCCCTGTCATCACAATGCTCCATGGCCTATGTATTCACAATGCTCCATGGCCCCTGTAGTCACATTGCTCCATGATCCTTTTCATCACAATGCTCTATGACCACTGTCATCACAATGCCACATGACACCTGTCATTACAATGCTCTATGGCCCCTGTCAGCACAATGTTCCATGGCAGATATCATCACAATGATCCATGACCGCTGTCATCACAATGTTCCCTGCCCTTGTCATCTCAATGATCCCTGGCCCCTGTTATCACAATGCCCCATACCCTTGTCATCGCAATGCTCCAGATCACTTCTCATCATAATGCTCCATGCCCATGTCATCACAATGCTCCATGGCCCCTGTCATCACAGTGCTCCGTGATACCTTTCATCGTAATGATAGATGACCACTGTCATCACAATGCTCCATGACACCTGTCATCAGATTTGGCCATGGCCCTTATCATCACAATGCTCCAGGACACTTGTCTTCACAATGTTCCATGGCGCATTTCATCACAATGCTCCATGACCACTTTCATCAAATTGCTCCATGATGCCTGTCCTCACAATGCTCCATGGCCTTTGTCATCAAAATTCTACATGGCCCCTGTAATAACAGTGCTTCAGGACAACATTTATCACAATGCTCCATGACCACTCTCATCACCATGCCAGATAAGACCTTTCATGACAATGCTCCATGGCCCTTGTCATCACAATATTCTATGACTTCTGTCATCACAATGCTCCATGCCCCTGTCATCACAATGCCCCATCACCCCTGCTATTACAATGCTCCATGACCCCTGTCCTCACAATGCCCCAAAACCCTTGTCATCACAATATTCCATGATCCGTGTAATCACGATGATCCATGAACCATTTCTGTACAATGCTCCAGTACCCCGTTCATTAAAATGCTCCATGGCACGTGTCATCAGAATGCTCCAGGAACCCTTCCATCACAATAATCCATGACCCGTTTCCTCACAATTCTCCAGGACCGCTTTCATCACAATGCTCCATTTCCTTGTCATCTCAATTCTTCATGGCCCCTGTCATCACAATGATCCATGCCCTTGTCATCAAAATGCTCCAGAACTCTTGTCATCACTATGCTCCATGCCCATGTCATCACAATGCTGCATGACCCCTGTCATCACAATGATACATGACCACTGTCATCGCAATGCCACATGAACCCTGTCATCACATTGCTCCATGGCCCCTGTCATTACAATGCTCCATGACCACAGTCATCACAATGTTCCATGATCGCTGTAATCACAATGACCCATGACACCTTTCCTCAGAAGGCTCCATTACGCCTGTCATCAGAATGCTCCAATGCCCATCTCATCACAATGCTCCATGATCCGTGACAGCACAACGTTACAGGACAATTGTCATCACAATGCTCCATGACAACTGTCATCACAATGTTGCCTGCCCATGTCATCAACATGCTCCATGTCCCCTGTAATCACAATGTTCCATTACATCTGTCATCACAATGTTCCCTGCCCATGTCATCACAATGCTCCATTACCCATGTCATCGTAGTGATCCATGACCCCTTTCATCACAATGCTCCATGACACCTGTCATCACAATGCTCCGTGCTCTTTGTCACCACAATGCTCCATGACCACTGTCATCACCATGCCCCATGACCCCAGTCATCAAAAGGCTCCATAGCACTTGTCATCACAATGCTCCATTATCCCTGTCATCACAATGTTCCATGACTCTTGTCATCAAAATGCCTCATGATCCTTTTACTCACAATGCTCCATGACTCCTTTCATCACATGCTCCATGATACTTGTCATTACACTGTCCCATGACCTTTTTCATAACAATGCTCCATGATACCAGTCATCACAATAATCCATGACCATTGTCGTCACAATGCTCCATGCCCCTTTCAACACAATGCTCCATGACAACTGTCACCACAATGCTCCATGGCCTTTGTCATCACAATTATACATGGCCCCTGTAATCACAGTGCTCCATGACCCCTTTCATCACAATGCTCCATGATCACTGTCATCACAATGCCACATGAGCCCTGTCATCACATTGCTCCATGGCCCCTGTCATTACAATGCTCCATGACCACTGTCATCACAATGTTCCATGATGGCTGTAATCACAATGACCCATGACACCTTTCCTCAGAAGGCTCCAGTACACCTGTCATCACAATGTTCCAATGCCCGTCTCATCACAAAGTTCCATGATCCCTGTCAGCACAACGTTACAGGACAATTGTCATCACAATGCTCCATGACAACTGTCATCACAATGTTCCATGACAGTTGTCATCACAATGCTCCATGACCCCTGTAATCACAATGCTCCATGCCCTTGTCATCACAATGCTCCAGAACTCTTGTCATCATAATGATGAATGCCCGTGTCATCACAAAGCTCCATGATACTTGTCATCACAATGTTCCATGGCCTTGTCATCACTATACTCCATGGCCCCCGTCATCACAGTGCTCCATGATACCTTTCATCACAATTCTAGATGACCACTGTCATCACAATGCCCCAAGACACATGTCATCACAATTCGCCATGGCCCTTGTCATCACAATGCTCCATGACCCGTGGCATCACAATGGTCCAGGACACTTGTCATCACAATGATCCATGACCACTTACACCACAATGCTCCTTGACTCCTGTCATCACAATGCTCCATAGCCTATGCATTCGCAATGCTACATGGTCTCTGTAATCACATTGCTCCATGATCCATTTCATCCCAATGCTCTATGACCACTGTCATCACCATGCCCCATTATACCTGTCATCACAATGCTCCATGGCCCCTGTCACCACAATGTTCCATGACAGATGTCCTCACTATCCTCCATGGTCCCTGTAATCACAATGCTCCAGGCCCTTTTCTTCACAATGCTCCAGATCTCTTGTCATCATAATGCCCCATGCCCGTGTCATCACAATGCTCCCTGGCCTATGTATTCACAATGCTCCATGGCCCCTGTAATCACATTGCTCCATGATCCTTTTCATCACAATGCTCTATGAGCACTGTCATCACATTGCCACATGACACCTGTCATTACAATGCTCTATGGCCCCTGTCAGCACAATGTTCCATGGCAGATATCATCACAATGATCCATGACCGCTGTCATCACAATGTTCCCTGCCCTTGTCATCTCAATGATCCCTGGCCCCTGTAATCACAATGCCCCATACCCTTGTCATCGCAATGCTCCAGATCACTTCTCATCATAATGCTCCATGCCCATGTCATCACAATGCTCCATGGCCCCTGTCATCACAGTGCTCCATGATACCTTTCATCGTAATGATAGATGACCACTGTCATCACAATGCTCCATGACACCTGTCATCAGATTTGGCCATGGCCCTTATCATCACAATGCTCCAGGACACTTGTCTTCACAATGTTCCATGGCGCATTTCATCACAATGCTCCATGACCACTTTCATCAAATTGCTCCATGATGCCTGTCATCACAATGCTCCATGGCCTTTGTCATCAAAATTCTACATGGCCCCTGTAATAACAGTGCTTCAGGACAACTTTTATCACAATGCTCCATGACCACTCTCATCACCATGCCAGATAAGACCTTTCATGACAATGCTCCATGGCCCTTGTCATCACAATATTCTATGACTTCTGTCATCACAATGCTCCATGCCCCTGTCATCACAATGCCCCATCACCCCTGCTATTACAATGCTCCATGACCCCTGTCCTCACAATGCCCCGAAACCCTTGTCATCACAATATTCCATGATCCGTGTAATCACGATGATCCATGAACCATTTCTGTACAATGCTCCAGTACCCCGTTCATTAAAATGCTCCATGGCACTTGTCATCAGAATGCTGCAGGAACCCTTCCATCACAATAATCCATGACCCGTTTCCTCACAATTCTCCAGGACCGCTTTCATCACAATGCTCCATTTCCTTGTCATCTCAATTCTTCATGGCCCCTGTCATCACAATGATCCATGCCCTTGTCATCAAAATGCTCCAGAACTCTTGTCATCACTATGCTCCATGCCCATGTCATCACAATGCTGCATGACCCCTGTCATCACAATGATATATGACCACTGTCATCACAATGCCACATGAGCCCTGTCATCACATTGCTCCATAGCCCCTGTCATTACAATGCTCCATGACCACTGTCATCACAATGTTCCATGATCGCTGTAATCACAATGACCCATGACACCTTTCCTCAGAAGGCTCCATTACCCCTGTCATCAGAATGCTCCAATGCCCATCTCATCACAATGCTCCATGATCCATGACAGCACAATGTTACAGGACAATTGTCATCACAATGCTCCATGACAACTGTCATCACAATGTTGCCTGCCCATGTCATCAAAATGCTCCATGTCCCCTGTAATCACAATGTTCCATTACACCTGTCATCACAATGTTCCCTGCCCATGTCATCACAATGCTCCATTACCCATGTCATCGTAGTGATCCATGACCCCTTTCATCACAATGCTCCATGACACCTGTCATCACAATGCTCCGTGCACTTTGTCACCACAATGCTCCATGACCACTGTCATCACCATGCCCCATGACCCCAGTCATCACAATGCTCCATAGCACTTGTCATCACAATGCTCCATTATCCCTGTCATCACAATGTTCCATGACTCTTGTCATCAAAATGCCTCATGATCCTTTTACTCACAATGCTCCATGACTCCTTTCATCACATGCTCCATGATACTTGTCATTACACTGTCCCATGACCTTTTTCATAACAATGCTCCATGATACCAGTCATCACAATAATCCATGACCATTTTCGTCACAATGCTCCATGCCCCTTTCAACACAATGCTCCATGACAACTGTCACCACAATGCTCCATGGCCTTTGTCATCACAATTATACTTGGCCCCTGTAATCACAGTGCTCCATGACCCCTTTCATCACAATGCTCCATGATCACTGTCATCACAATGCCACATGAGCCCTGTCATCACATTGCTCCATGGCCCCTGTCATTACAATGCTCCATGACCACTGTCATCACAATGTTCCATGATGGCTGTAATCACAATGACCCATGACACCTTTCCTCAGAAGGCTCCAGTACACCTGTCATCACAATGCTCCAATGCCCGTCTCATCACAAAGTTCCATGATCCCTGTCAGCACAACGTTACAGGACAATTGTCATCACAATGCTCCATGACAACTGTCATCACAATGTTGCCTGCCCATGTCATCAAAATGCTCCATGTCCCCTGTAATCACAATGTTCTATTACACCTGTCATCACAATGTTCCCTGCCCATGTCATCACAATGCTCCATTACCAATGAAATCAAAATGTTCGCCTGCCCTTGTCATCAAAATGCTCCATGGCCCCTTTAATCACAATGCTCCATGAACACTGTCATCACAATGTTCCATGACAGTTGTCATCACAATGCTCCATGACACCTGTAATCACAATGCTCCTGCCCTTGTCATCACAATGCTCCAGAACTCTTGTCATCATAATGATGAATGCCCGTGTCATCACAAAGCTCCATGATACTTGTCATCACAATGTTCCATGGCCTTGTCATCACTATACTCCATGGCCCCCGTCATCACAGTGCTCCATGATACCTTTCATCACAATTCTAGATGACCACTGTCATCACAATGCCCCAAGACACATGTCATCACAATTCGCCATGGCCCTTGTCATCACAATGCTCCATGACCCGTGGCATCACAATGGTCCAGGACACTTGTCATCACAATGATCCATGACCACTTACATCACAATGCTCCTTGACTCCCGTCATCACAATGCTCCATAGCCTATGCATTCGCAATGCTACATGGTCCCTGTAATCACATTGCTCCATGATCCATTTCATCCCAGTGCTCTATGACCACTGTCATCACCATGCCCCATTATACCTGTCATCACAAAGTTCCATGGCCCCTGTCAGCACAATGTTCCATGACAGATGTCATCACTATCCTCCATGGTCTCTGTAATCACAATGCTCCATCCCCTTGTCAACGCAATGCTCCAGAACTCTTGTCATCATAATGCTCCATGCCCGCCTCATCACAATGCTCCATGACACTTGTCCTCACAATGCTCCATGGCCCCTGTTATCACAGTGCTCCATGTTACCTTTCATCACAATTCTAGATGACCATTGTCATCACAATGCCCCATGACACCTGTCATCACTATTCGCCATGGCACTTGTCATCACAATGCTCCATGATCCCTGTCATCATAATGTTCGATGACACTTGTCGTCACGGTGCTCCATGACCCCTGTCATCACAATATTCACTGCCCATGTAATCACAATGCTCCTGGTCCCCTGTAATCACAATGCTCCATAGCCTTAACATCACAATGCTCCAGAACTCTTGTCATCATTATGCCCCATGCCCATGTCATCACAATGCTCCTTGACCCCTGTCATCACAATGCTCCATGGCCTATGTATTCACAATGCTCCATGGCCCCTGTAGTCACATTGCTCCATGATCCTTTTCATCACAATGCTCTATGACCACTGTCATCACAATGCCACATGACACCTGTCATTACAATGCTCTATGGCCCCTGTCAGCACAATGTTCCATGGCAGATATCATCACAATGATCCATGACCGCTGTCATCACAATGTTCCCTGCCCTTGTCATCTCAATGATCCCTGGCCCCTGTAATCACAATGCCCCATACCCTTGTCATCGCAATGCTCCAGATCACTTCTCATCATAATGCTCCATGCCCATGTCATCACAATGCTCCATGGCCCCTGTCATCACAGTGCTCCGTGATACCTTTCATCGTAATGATAGATGACCACTGTCATCACAATGCTCCATGACACCTGTCATCAGATTTGGCCATGGCCCTTATCATCACAATGCTCCAGGACACTTGTCTTCACAATGTTCCATGGCGCATTTCATCACAATGCTCCATGACCACTTTCATCAAATTGCTCCATGATGCCTGTCCTCACAATGCTCCATGGCCTTTGTCATCAAAATTCTACATGGCCCCTGTAATAACAGTGCTTCAGGACAACATTTATCACAATGCTCCATGACCACTCTCATCACCATGCCAGATAAGACCTTTCATGACAATGCTCCATGGCCCTTGTCATCACAATATTCTATGACTTCTGTCATCACAATGCTCCATGCCCCTGTCATCACAATGCCCCATCACCCCTGCTATTACAATGCTCCATGACCCCTGTCCTCACAATGCCCCAAAACCCTTGTCATCACAATATTCCATGATCCGTGTAATCACGATGATCCATGAACCATTTCTGTACAATGCTCCAGTACCCCGTTCATTAAAATGCTCCATGGCACGTGTCATCAGAATGCTCCAGGAACCCTTCCATCACAATAATCCATGACCCGTTTCCTCACAATTCTCCAGGACCGCTTTCATCACAATGCTCCATTTCCTTGTCATCTCAATTCTTCATGGCCCCTGTCATCACAATGATCCATGCCCTTGTCATCAAAATGCTCCAGAACTCTTGTCATCACTATGCTCCATGCCCATGTCATCACAATGCTGCATGACCCCTGTCATCACAATGATACATGACCACTGTCATCGCAATGCCACATGAACCCTGTCATCACATTGCTCCATGGCCCCTGTCATTACAATGCTCCATGACCACAGTCATCACAATGTTCCATGATCGCTGTAATCACAATGACCCATGACACCTTTCCTCAGAAGGCTCCATTACGCCTGTCATCAGAATGCTCCAATGCCCATCTCATCACAATGCTCCATGATCCGTGACAGCACAACGTTACAGGACAATTGTCATCACAATGCTCCATGACAACTGTCATCACAATGTTGCCTGCCCATGTCATCAACATGCTCCATGTCCCCTGTAATCACAATGTTCCATTACATCTGTCATCACAATGTTCCCTGCCCATGTCATCACAATGCTCCATTACCCATGTCATCGTAGTGATCCATGACCCCTTTCATCACAATGCTCCATGACACCTGTCATCACAATGCTCCGTGCTCTTTGTCACCACAATGCTCCATGACCACTGTCATCACCATGCCCCATGACCCCAGTCATCAAAAGGCTCCATAGCACTTGTCATCACAATGCTCCATTATCCCTGTCATCACAATGTTCCATGACTCTTGTCATCAAAATGCCTCATGATCCTTTTACTCACAATGCTCCATGACTCCTTTCATCACATGCTCCATGATACTTGTCATTACACTGTCCCATGACCGTTTTCATAACAATGCTCCATGATACCAGTCATCACAATAATCCATGACCATTGTCGTCACAATGCTCCATGCCCCTTTCAACACAATGCTCCATGACAACTGTCACCACAATGCTCCATGGCCTTTGTCATCACAATTATACATGGCCCCTGTAATCACAGTGCTCCATGACCCCTTTCATCACAATGCTCCATGATCACTGTCATCACAATGCCACATGAGCCCTGTCATCACATTGCTCCATGGCCCCTGTCATTACAATGCTCCATGACCACTGTCATCACAATGTTCCATGATGGCTGTAATCACAATGACCCATGACACCTTTCCTCAGAAGGCTCCAGTACACCTGTCATCACAATGTTCCAATGCCCGTCTCATCACAAAGTTCCATGATCCCTGTCAGCACAACGTTACAGGACAATTGTCATCACAATGCTCCATGACAACTGTCATCACAATGTTCCATGACAGTTGTCATCACAATGCTCCATGACCCCTGTAATCACAATGCTCCATGCCCTTGTCATCACAATGCTCCAGAACTCTTGTCATCATAATGATGAATGCCCGTGTCATCACAAAGCTCCATGATACTTGTCATCACAATGTTCCATGGCCTTGTCATCACTATACTCCATGGCCCCCGTCATCACAGTGCTCCATGATACCTTTCATCACAATTCTAGATGACCACTGTCATCACAATGCCCCAAGACACATGTCATCACAATTCGCCATGGCCCTTGTCATCACAATGCTCCATGACCCGTGGCATCACAATGGTCCAGGACACTTGTCATCACAATGATCCATGACCACTTACACCACAATGCTCCTTGACTCCTGTCATCACAATGCTCCATAGCCTATGCATTCGCAATGCTACATGGTCTCTGTAATCACATTGCTCCATGATCCATTTCATCCCAATGCTCTATGACCACTGTCATCACCATGCCCCATTATACCTGTCATCACAATGCTCCATGGCCCCTGTCACCACAATGTTCCATGACAGATGTCCTCACTATCCTCCATGGTCCCTGTAATCACAATGCTCCAGGCCCTTTTCTTCACAATGCTCCAGATCTCTTGTCATCATAATGCCCCATGCCCGTGTCATCACAATGCTCCCTGGCCTATGTATTCACAATGCTCCATGGCCCCTGTAATCACATTGCTCCATGATCCTTTTCATCACAATGCTCTATGAGCACTGTCATCACATTGCCACATGACACCTGTCATTACAATGCTCTATGGCCCCTGTCAGCACAATGTTCCATGGCAGATATCATCACAATGATCCATGACCGCTGTCATCACAATGTTCCCTGCCCTTGTCATCTCAATGATCCCTGGCCCCTGTAATCACAATGCCCCATACCCTTGTCATCGCAATGCTCCAGATCACTTCTCATCATAATGCTCCATGCCCATGTCATCACAATGCTCCATGGCCCCTGTCATCACAGTGCTCCGTGATACCTTTCATCGTAACGATAGATGACCACTGTCATCACAATGCTCCATGACACCTGTCATCAGATTTGGCCATGGCCCTTATCATCACAATGCTCCAGGACACTTGTCTTCACAATGTTCCATGGCGCATTTCATCACAATGCTCCATGCCCACTTTCATCAAATTGCTCCATGATGCCTGTCATCACAATGCTCCATGGCCTTTGTCATCAAAATTCTACATGGCCCCTGTAATAACAGTGCTGCAGGACAACATTTATCACAATGTTCCATGACCACTCTCATCACCATGCCAGATAAGACCTTTCATGACAATGCTCCATGGCCCTTGTCATCACAATATGCTACGACTTCTCTCATCACAATGCTCCATGCCCCTGTCATCACAATGCCCCATCACCCCTGCTATTACAATGCTCCATGACCCCTGTCCTCACAATGCCCCGAAACCCTTGTCATCACAATATTCCATGATCCGTGTAATCACGATGATCCATGAACCATTTCTGTACAATGCTCCAGTACCCCGTTCATTAAAATGCTCCATGGCACGTGTCATCAGAATGCTCCAGGAACCCTTCCATCACAATAATCCATGACCCGTTTCCTCACAATTCTCCAGGACGGCTTTCATCACAATGCTCCATTTCCTTGTCATCTCAATTCTTCATGGCCCCTGTCATCACAATGATCCATGCCCTTGTCATCAAAATTCTCCAGAACTCTTGTCATCACTATGCTCCATGCCCATGTCATCACAAAGCTGCATGACCCCTGTCATCACAATGATACATGACCACTGTCATCACAATGCCACATGAACCCTGTCATCACATTGCTCCATGATCCCTGTCATTACAAAGCTCCATGACCACTGTCATCACAATGTTCCATGATCGCTGTAATCACAATGACCCATGACACCTTTCCTCAGAAGGCTCCAGTACGCCTGTCATCACAATGCTCCAATGCCTGTCTCCTCTCAATGCTCCATGATCCCTGTCATCACCATGCCCCATGACCCCAGTCATCACAATGCTCCATAGCACTTGTCATCACAATGCTCCATTATCCCTGTCATCACAATGTTCCATGACTCTTGTCATCAAAATGCCTCATGATCCTTTTACTCACAATGCTCCATGACTCCTTTCATCACATGCTCCATGATACTTGTCATTACACTGTCCCATGACCTTTTTCATAACAATGCTCCATGATACCAGTCATCACAATAATCCATGACCATTTTCGTCACAATGCTCCATGCCCCTTTCAACACAATGCTCCATGACAACTGTCACCACAATGCTCCATGGCCTTTGTCATCACATTTATACATGGCCCCTGTAATCACAGTGCTCCATGACCCCTTTCATCACAATGCTCCATGATCACTGTCATCACAATGCCACATGAGCCCTGTCATCACATTGCTCCATGGCCCCTGTCATTACAATGCTCCATGACCACTGTCATCACAATGTTCCATGATGGCTGTAATCACAATGACCCATGACACCTTTCCTCAGAAGGCTCCAGTACACCTGGCATCACAATGCTCCAATGCCCGTCTCATCACAAAGTTCCATGATCCCTGTCAGCACAACGTTACAGGACAATTGTCATCACAATGCTCCATGACAACTGTCATCACAATGTTCCCTGCCCATGTCATCACAATGCTCCATTACCAATGAAATCAAAATGTTCGCCTGCCCTTGTCATCAAAATGCTCCATGGCCCCTTTAATCACAATGCTCCATGAACACTGTCATCACAATGTTCCATGACAGTTGTCATCACAATGCTCCATGACCCCTGTAATCACAATGCTCCATGCCCTTGTCATCACAATGCTCCAGAACTCTTGTCATCATAATGATGAATGCCCGTGTCATCACAAAGCTCCATGATACTTGTCATCACAATGTTCCATGGCCTTGTCATCACTATACTCCATGGCCCCCGTCATCACAGTGCTCCATGATACCTTTCATCACAATTCTAGATGACCACTGTCATCACAATGCCCCAAGACACATGTCATCACAATTCGCCATGGCCCTTGTCATCACAATGCTCCATGACCCGTGGCATCACAATGGTCCAGGACACTTGTCATCACAATGATCCATGACCACTTACATCACAATGCTCCTTGACTCCCGTCATCACAATGCTCCATAGCCTATGCATTCGCAATGCTACATGGTCCCTGTAATCACATTGCTCCATGATCCATTTCATCCCAATGCTCTATGACCACTGTCATCACCATGCCCCATTATACCTGTCATCACAAAGTTCCATGGCCCCTGTCAGCACAATGTTCCATGACAGATGTCATCACTATCCTCCATGGTCCCTGTAATCACAATGCTCCATCCCCTTGTCAACGCAATGCTCCAGAACTCTTGTCATCATAATGCTCCATGCCCGCCTCATCACAATGCTCCATGACACTTGTCCTCACAATGCTCCATGGCCTTTGTCATCGCAATGCTCCATGGCCCCTGTTATCACAGTGCTCCATGTTACCTTTCATCACAATTCTAGATGACCATTGTCATCACAATGCCCCATGACACCTGTCATCACTATTCGCCATGGCACTTGTCATCACAATGCTCCATGATCCCTGTCATCATAATGTTCGATGACACTTGTCGTCACGGTGCTCTATGACCCCTGTCATCACAATATTCACTGCCCATGTAATCACAATGCTCCTGGTCCCCTGTTATCACAATGCTCCATAGCCTTAACATCACAATGCTCCAGAACTCTTGTCATCATTATGCCCCATGCCCATGTCATCACAATGCTCCTTGACCCCTGTCATCACAATGCTCCATGGCCTATGTATTCACAATGCTCCATGGCCCCTGTAGTCACATTGCTCCATGATCCTTTTCATCACAATGCTCTATGACCACTGTCATCACAATGCCCCATGACACCTGTCATTACAATGCTCTATGGCCCCTGTCAGCACAATGTTCCATGGCAGATATCATCACAATGATCCATGACCGCTGTCATCACAATGTTCCCTGCCCTTGTCATCTCAATGATCCCTGGCCCCTGTAATCACAATGCCCCATACCCTTGTCATCGCAATGCTCCAGATCACTTCTCATCATAATGCTCCATGCCCATGTCATCACAATGCTCCATGGCCCCTGTCATCACAGTGCTCCGTGATACCTTTCATCGTAATGATAGATGACCACTGTCATCACAATGCTCCATGACACCTGTCATCAGATTTGGCCATGGCCCTTATCATCACAATGCTCCAGGACACTTGTCTTCACAATGTTCCATGGCGCATTTCATCACAATGCTCCATGACCACTTTCATCAAATTGCTCCATGATGCCTGTCCTCACAATGCTCCATGGCCTTTGTCATCAAAATTCTACATGGCCCCTGTAATAACAGTGCTTCAGGACAACATTTATCACAATGCTCCATGACCACTCTCATCACCATGCCAGATAAGACCTTTCATGACAATGCTCCATGGCCCTTGTCATCACAATATTCTATGACTTCTGTCATCACAATGCTCCATGCCCCTGTCATCACAATGCCCAATCACCCCTGCTATTACAATGCTCCATGACCCCTGTCCTCACAATGCCCCGAAACCCTTGTCATCACAATATTCCATGATCCGTGTAATCACGATGATCCATGAACCATTTCTGTACAATGCTCCAGTACCCCGTTCATTAAAATGCTCCATGGCACGTGTCATCAGAATGCTCCAGGAACCCTTCCATCACAATAATCCATGACCCGTTTCCTCACAATTCTCCAGGACCGCTTTCATCACAATGCTCCATTTCCTTGTCATCTCAATTCTTCATGGCCCCTGTCATCACAATGATCCATGCCCTTGTCATCAAAATGCTCCAGAACTCTTGTCATCACTATGCTCCATGCCCATGTCATCACAATGCTGCATGACCCCTGTCATCACAATGATACATGACCACTGTCATCGCAATGACACATGAACCCTGTCATCACATTGCTCCATGGCCCCTGTCATTACAATGCTCCATGACCACAGTCATCACAATGTTCCATGATCGCTGTAATCACAATGACCCATGACACCTTTCCTCAGAAGGCTCCATTACGCCTGTCATCAGAATGCTCCAATGCCCATCTCATCACAATGCTCCATGATCCGTGACAGCACAACGTTACAGGACAATTGTCATCACAATGCTCCATGACAACTGTCATCACAATGTTGCCTGCCCATGTCATCAACATGCTCCATGTCCCCTGTAATCACAATGTTCCATTACATCTGTCATCACAATGTTCCCTGCCCATGTCATCACAATGCTCCATTACCCATGTCATCGTAGTGATCCATGACCCCTTTCATCACAATGCTCCATGACACCTGTCATCACAATGCTCCGTGCTCTTTGTCACCACAATGCTCCATGACCACTGTCATCACCATGCCCCATGACCCCAGTCATCACAATGCTCCATAGCACTTGTCATCACAATGCTCCATTATCCCTGTCATCACAATGTTCCATGACTCTTGTCATCAAAATGCCTCATGATCCTTTTACTCACAATGCTCCATGACTCCTTTCATCACATGCTCCATGATACTTGTCATTACACTGTCCCATGACCTTTTTCATAACAATGCTCCATGATACCAGTCATCACAATAATCCATGACCATTGTCGTCACAATGCTCCATGCCCCTTTCAACACAATGCTCCATGACAACTGTCACCACAATGCTCCATGGCCTTTGTCATCACAATTATACATGGCCCCTGTAATCACAGTGCTCCATGACCCCTTTCATCACAATGCTCCATGATCACTGTCATCACAATGCCACATGAGCCCTGTCATCACATTGCTCCATGGCCCCTGTCATTACAATGCTCCATGACCACTGTCATCACAATGTTCCATGATGGCTGTAATCACAATGACCCATGACACCTTTCCTCAGAAGGCTCCAGTACACCTGTCATCACAATGTTCCAATGCCCGTCTCATCACAAAGTTCCATGATCCCTGTCAGCACAACGTTACAGGACAATTGTCATCACAATGCTCCATGACAACTGTCATCACAATGTTCCATGACAGTTGTCATCACAATGCTCCATGACCCCTGTAATCACAATGCTCCATGCCCTTGTCATCACAATGCTCCAGAACTCTTGTCATCATAATGATGAATGCCCGTGTCATCACAAAGCTCCATGATACTTGTCATCACAATGTTCCATGGCCTTGTCATCACTATACTCCATGGCCCCCGTCATCACAGTGCTCCATGATACCTTTCATCACAATTCTAGATGACCACTGTCATCACAATGCCCCAAGACACATGTCATCACAATTCGCCATGGCCCTTGTCATCACAATGCTCCATGACCCGTGGCATCACAATGGTCCAGGACACTTGTCATCACAATGATCCATGACCACTTACACCACAATGCTCCTTGACTCCTGTCATCACAATGCTCCATAGCCTATGCATTCGCAATGCTACATGGTCCCTGTAATCACATTGCTCCATGATCCATTTCATCCCAATGCTCTATGACCACTGTCATCACCATGCCCCATTATACCTGTCATCACAATGCTCCATGGCCCCTGTCAGCACAATGTTCCATGACAGATGTCCTCACTATCCTCCATGGTCCCTGTAATCACAATGCTCCAGGCCCTTTTCTTCACAATGCTCCAGATCTCTTGTCATCATAATGCCCCATGCCCGTGTCATCACAATGCTCCCTGGCCTATGTATTCGCAATGCTCCATGGCCCCTGTAATCACATTGCTCCATGATCCTTTTCATCACAATGCTCTATGAGCACTGTCATCACATTGCCACATGACACCTGTCATTACAATGCTCTATGGCCCCTGTCAGCACAATGTTCCATGGCAGATATCATCACAATGATCCATGACCGCTGTCATCACAATGTTCCCTGCCCTTGTCATCTCAATGATCCCTGGCCCCTGTAATCACAATGCCCCATACCCTTGTCATCGCAATGCTCCAGATCACTTCTCATCATAATGCTCCATGCCCATGTCATCACAATGCTCCATGGCCCCTGTCATCACAGTGCTCCGTGATACCTTTCATCGTAACGATAGATGACCACTGTCATCACAATGCTCCATGACACCTGTCATCAGATTTGGCCATGGCCCTTATCATCACAATGCTCCAGGACACTTGTCTTCACAATGTTCCATGGCGCATTTCATCACAATGCTCCATGCCCACTTTCATCAAATTGCTCCATGATGCCTGTCATCACAATGCTCCATGGCCTTTGTCATCAAAATTCTACATGGCCCCTGTAATAACAGTGCTTCAGGACAACATTTATCACAATGTTCCATGACCACTCTCATCACCATGCCAGATAAGACCTTTCATGACAATGCTCCATGGCCCTTGTCATCACAATATTCTACGACTTCTGTCATCACAATGCTCCATGCCCCTGTCATCACAATGCCCCATCACCCCTGCTATTACAATGCTCCATGACCCCTGTCCTCACAATGCCCCGAAACCCTTGTCATCACAATATTCCATGATCCGTGTAATCACGATGATCCATGAACCATTTCTGTACAATGCTCCAGTACCCCGTGCATTAAAATGCTCCATGGCACGTGTCATCAGAATGCTCCAGGAACCCTTCCATCACAATAATCCATGACCCGTTTCCTCACAATTCTCCAGGACGGCTTTCATCACAATGCTCCATTTCCTTGTCATCTCAATTCTTCATGGCCCCTGTCATCACAATGATCCATGCCCTTGTCATCAAAATTCTCCAGAACTCTTGTCATCACTATGCTCCATGCCCATGTCATCACAAAGCTGCATGACCCCTGTCATCACAATGATACATGACCACTGTCATCACAATGCCACATGAACCCTGTCATCACATTGCTCCATGATCCCTGTCATTACAAAGCTCCATGACCACTGTCATCACAATGTTCCATGATCGCTGTAATCACAATGACCCATGACACCTTTCCTCAGAAGGCTCCAGTACGCCTGTCATCACAATGCTCCAATGCCTGTCTCCTCTCAATGCTAAATGATCCCTGTCATCACCATGCCCCATGACCCCAGTCATCACAATGCTCCATAGCACTTGTCATCACAATGCTCCATTATCCCTGTCATCACAATGTTCCATGACTCTTGTCATCAAAATGCCTCATGATCCTTATACTCACAATGCTCCATGACTCCTTTCATCACATGCTCCATGATACTTGTCATTACACTGTCCCATGACCTTTTTCATAACAATGCTCCATGATACCAGTCATCACAATAATCCATGACCATTTTCGTCACAATGCTCCATGCCCCTTTCAACACAATGCTCCATGACAACTGTCACCACAATGCTCCATGGCCTTTGTCATCACATTTATACATGGCCCCTGTAATCACAGTGCTCCATGACCCCTTTCATCACAATGCTCCATGATCACTGTCATCACAATGCCACATGAGCCCTGTCATCACATTGCTCCATGGCCCCTGTCATTACAATGCTCCATGACCACTGTCATCACAATGTTCCATGATGGCTGTAATCACAATGACCCATGACACCTTTCCTCAGAAGGCTCCAGTACACCTGGCATCACAATGCTCCAATGCCCGTCTCATCACAAAGTTCCATGATCCCTGTCAGCACAACGTTACAGGACAATTGTCATCACAATGCTCCATGACAACTGTCATCACAATCTTCCCTGCCCATGTCATCACAATGCTCCATTACCAATGAAATCAAAATGTTCGCCTGCCCTTGTCATCAAAATGCTCCATGGCCCCTTTAATCACAATGCTCCATGAACACTGTCATCACAATGTTCCATGACAGTTGTCATCACAATGCTCCATGACCCCTGTAATCACAATGCTCCATGCCCTTGTCATCACAATGCTCCAGAACTCTTGTCATCATAATGATGAATGCCCGTGTCATCACAAAGCTCCATGATACTTGTCATCACAATGTTCCATGGCCTTGTCATCACTATACTCCATGGCCCCCGTCATCACAGGGCTCCATGATACCTTTCATCACAATTCTAGATGACCACTGTCATCACAATGCCCCAAGACACATGTCATCACAATTCGCCATGGCCCTTGTCATCACAATGCTCCATGACCCGTGGCATCACAATGGTCCAGGACACTTGTCATCACAATGATCCATGACCACTTACATCACAATGCTCCTTGACTCCCGTCATCACAATGCTCCATAGCCTATGCATTCGCAATGCTACATGGTCCCTGTAATCACATTGCTCCATGATCCATTTCATCCCAATGCTCTATGACCACTGTCATCACCATGCCCCATTATACCTGTCATCACAAAGTTCCATGGCCCCTGTCAGCACAATGTTCCATGACAGATGTCATCACTATCCTCCATGGTCCCTGTAATCACAATGCTCCATCCCCTTGTCAACGCAATGCTCCAGAACTCTTGTCATCATAATGCTCCATGCCCGCCTCCTCACAATGCTCCATGACACTTGTCCTCACAATGCTCCATGGCCTTTGTCATCGCAATGCTCCATGGCCCCTGTTATCACAGTGCTCCATGTTACCTTTCATCACAATTCTAGATGACCATTGTCATCACAATGCCCCATGACACCTGTCATCACTATTCGCCATGGCACTTGTCATCACAATGCTCCATGATCCCTGTCATCATAATGTTCGATGACACTTGTCGTCACGGTGCTCCATGACCCCTGTCATCACAATATTCACTGCCCATGTAATCACAATGCTCCTGGTCCCCTGTAATCACAATGCTCCATAGCCTTAACATCACAATGCTCCAGAACTCTTGTCATCATTATGCCCCATGCCCATGTCATCACAATGCTCCTTGACCCCTGTCATCACAATGCTCCATGGCCTATGTATTCACAATGCTCCATGGCCCCTGTAGTCACATTGCTCCATGATCCTTTTCATCACAATGCTCTATGACCACTGTCATCACAATGCCACATGACACCTGTCATTACAATGCTCTATGGCCCCTGTCAGCACAATGTTCCATGGCAGATATCATCACAATGATCCATGACCGCTGTCATCACAATGTTCCCTGCCCTTGTCATCTCAATCATCCCTGGCCCCTGTTATCACAATGCCCCATACCCTTGTCATCGCAATGCTCCAGATCACTTCTCATCATAATGCTCCATGCCCATGTCATCACAATGCTCCATGGCCCCTGTCATCACAGTGCTCCGTGATACCTTTCATCGTAATGATAGATGACCACTGTCATCACAATGCTCCATGACACCTGTCATCAGATTTGGCCATGGCCCTTATCATCACAATGCTCCAGGACACTTGTCTTCACAATGTTCCATGGCGCATTTCATCACAATGCTCCATGACCACTTTCATCAAATTGCTCCATGATGCCTGTCCTCACAATGCTCCATGGCCTTTGTCATCAAAATTCTACATGGCCCCTGTAATAACAGTGCTTCAGGACAACATTTATCACAATGCTCCATGACCACTCTCATCACCATGCCAGATAAGACCTTTCATGACAATGCTCCATGGCCCTTGTCATCACAATATTCTATGACTTCTGTCATCACAATGCTCCATGCCCCTGTCATCACAATGCCCCATCACCCCTGCTATTACAATGCTCCATGACCCCTGTCCTCACAATGCCCCGAAACCCTTGTCATCACAATATTCCATGATCCGTGTAATCACGATGATCCATGAACCATTTCTGTACAATGCTCCAGTACCCCGTTCATTAAAATGCTCCATGGCACGTGTCATCAGAATGCTCCAGGAACCCTTCCATCACAATAATCCATGACCCGTTTCCTCACAATTCTCCAGGACCGCTTTCATCACAATGCTCCATTTCCTTGTCATCTCAATTCTTCATGGCCCCTGTCATCACAATGATCCATGCCCTTGTCATCAAAATTCTCCAGAACTCTTGTCATCACTATGCTCCATGCCCATGTCATCACAAAGCTGCATGACCCCTGTCATCACAATGATACATGACCACTGTCATCACAATGCCACATGAACCCTGTCATCACATTGCTCCATGATCCCTGTCATTACAAAGCTCCATGACCACTGTCATCACAATGTTCCATGATCGCTGTAATCACAATGACCCATGACACCTTTCCTCAGAAGGCTCCAGTACGCCTGTCATCACAATGCTCCAATGCCTGTCTCCTCTCAATGCTCCATGATCCCTGTCATCACCATGCCCCATGACCCCAGTCATCACAATGCTCCATAGCACTTGTCATCACAATGCTCCATTATCCCTGTCATCACAATGTTCCATGACTCTTGTCATCAAAATGCCTCATGATCCTTATACTCACAATGCTCCATGACTCCTTTCATCACATGCTCCATGATACTTGTCATTACACTGTCCCATGACCTTTTTCATAACAATGCTCCATGATACCAGTCATCACAATAATCCATGACCATTTTCGTCACAATGCTCCATGCCCCTTTCAACACAATGCTCCATGACAACTGTCACCACAATGCTCCATGGCCTTTGTCATCACATTTATACATGGCCCCTGTAATCACAGTGCTCCATGACCCCTTTCATCACAATGCTCCATGATCACTGTCATCACAATGCCACATGAGCCCTGTCATCACATTGCTCCATGGCCCCTGTCATTACAATGCTCCATGACCACTGTCATCACAATGTTCCATGATGGCTGTAATCACAATGACCCATGACACCTTTCCTCAGAAGGCTCCAGTACACCTGGCATCACAATGCTCCAATGCCCGTCTCATCACAAAGTTCCATGATCCCTGTCAGCACAACGTTACAGGACAATTGTCATCACAATGCTCCATGACAACTGTCATCACAATCTTCCCTGCCCATGTCATCACAATGCTCCATTACCAATGAAATCAAAATGTTCGCCTGCCCTTGTCATCAAAATGCTCCATGGCCCCTTTAATCACAATGCTCCATGAACACTGTCATCACAATGTTCCATGACAGTTGTCATCACAATGCTCCATGACCCCTGTAATCACAATGCTCCATGCCCTTGTCATCACAATGCTCCAGAACTCTTGTCATCATAATGATGAATGCCCGTGTCATCACAAAGCTCCATGATACTTGTCATCACAATGTTCCATGGCCTTGTCATCACTATACTCCATGGCCCCCGTCATCACAGGGCTCCATGATACCTTTCATCACAATTCTAGATGACCACTGTCATCACAATGCCCCAAGACACATGTCATCACAATTCGCCATGGCCCTTGTCATCACAATGCTCCATGACCCGTGGCATCACAATGGTCCAGGACACTTGTCATCACAATGATCCATGACCACTTACATCACAATGCTCCTTGACTCCCGTCATCACAATGCTCCATAGCCTATGCATTCGCAATGCTACATGGTCCCTGTAATCACATTGCTCCATGATCCATTTCATCCCAATGCTCTATGACCACTGTCATCACCATGCCCCATTATACCTGTCATCACAAAGTTCCATGGCCCCTGTCAGCACAATGTTCCATGACAGATGTCATCACTATCCTCCATGGTCCCTGTAATCACAATGCTCCATCCCCTTGTCAACGCAATGCTCCAGAACTCTTGTCATCATAATGCTCCATGCCCGCCTCCTCACAATGCTCCATGACACTTGTCCTCACAATGCTCCATGGCCTTTGTCATCGCAATGCTCCATGGCCCCTGTTATCACAGTGCTCCATGTTACCTTTCATCACAATTCTAGATGACCATTGTCATCACAATGCCCCATGACACCTGTCATCACTATTCGCCATGGCACTTGTCATCACAATGCTCCATGATCCCTGTCATCATAATGTTCGATGACACTTGTCGTCACGGTGCTCCATGACCCCTGTCATCACAATATTCACTGCCCATGTAATCACAATGCTCCTGGTCCCCTGTAATCACAATGCTCCATAGCCTTAACATCACAATGCTCCAGAACTCTTGTCATCATTATGCCCCATGCCCATGTCATCACAATGCTCCTTGACCCCTGTCATCACAATGCTCCATGGCCTATGTATTCACAATGCTCCATGGCCCCTGTAGTCACATTGCTCCATGATCCTTTTCATCACAATGCTCTATGACCACTGTCATCACAATGCCACATGACACCTGTCATTACAATGCTCTATGGCCCCTGTCAGCACAATGTTCCATGGCAGATATCATCACAATGATCCATGACCGCTGTCATCACAATGTTCCCTGCCCTTGTCATCTCAATGATCCCTGGCCCCTGTTATCACAATGCCCCATACCCTTGTCATCGCAATGCTCCAGATCACTTCTCATCATAATGCTCCATGCCCATGTCATCACAATGCTCCATGGCCCCTGTCATCACAGTGCTCCGTGATACCTTTCATCGTAATGATAGATGACCACTGTCATCACAATGCTCCATGACACCTGTCATCAGATTTGGCCATGGCCCTTATCATCACAATGCTCCAGGACACTTGTCTTCACAATGTTCCATGGCGCATTTCATCACAATGCTCCATGACCACTTTCATCAAATTGCTCCATGATGCCTGTCCTCACAATGCTCCATGGCCTTTGTCATCAAAATTCTACATGGCCCCTGTAATAACAGTGCTTCAGGACAACATTTATCACAATGCTCCATGACCACTCTCATCACCATGCCAGATAAGACCTTTCATGACAATGCTCCATGGCCCTTGTCATCACAATATTCTATGACTTCTGTCATCACAATGCTCCATGCCCCTGTCATCACAATGCCCCATCACCCCTGCTATTACAATGCTCCATGACCCCTGTCCTCACAATGCCCCGAAACCCTTGTCATCACAATATTCCATGATCCGTGTAATCACGATGATCCATGAACCATTTCTGTACAATGCTCCAGTACCCCGTTCATTAAAATGCTCCATGGCACGTGTCATCAGAATGCTCCAGGAACCCTTCCATCACAATAATCCATGACCCGTTTCCTCACAATTCTCCAGGACCGCTTTCATCACAATGCTCCATTTCCTTGTCATCTCAATTCTTCATGGCCCCTGTCATCACAATGATCCATGCCCTTGTCATCAAAATGCTCCAGAACTCTTGTCATCACTATGCTCCATGCCCATGTCATCACAATGCTGCATGACCCCTGTCATCACAATGATACATGACCACTGTCATCGCAATGCCACATGAACCCTGTCATCACATTGCTCCATGGCCCCTGTCATTACAATGCTCCATGACCACAGTCATCACAATGTTCCATGATCGCTGTAATCACAATGACCCATGACACCTTTCCTCAGAAGGCTCCATTACGCCTGTCATCAGAATGCTCCAATGCCCATCTCATCACAATGCTCCATGATCCGTGACAGCACAACGTTACAGGACAATTGTCATCACAATGCTCCATGACAACTGTCATCACAATGTTGCCTGCCCATGTCATCAACATGCTCCATGTCCCCTGTAATCACAATGTTCCATTACATCTGTCATCACAATGTTCCCTGCCCATGTCATCACAATGCTCCATTACCCATGTCATCGTAGTGATCCATGACCCCTTTCATCACAATGCTCCATGACACCTGTCATCACAATGCTCTGTGCTCTTTGTCACCACAATGCTCCATGACCACTGTCATCACCATGCCCCATGACCCCAGTCATCAACAGGCTCCATAGCACTTGTCATCACAATGCTCTATTATCCCTGTCATCACAATGTTCCATGACTCTTGTCATCAAAATGCCTCATGATCCTTTTACTCACAATGCTCCATGACTCCTTTCATCACATGCTCCATGATACTTGTCATTACACTGTCCCATGACCTTTTTCATAACAATGCTCCATGATACCAGTCATCACAATAATCCATGACCATTGTCGTCACAATGCTCCATGCCCCTTTCAACACAATGCTCCATGACAACTGTCACCACAATGCTCCATGGCCTTTGTCATCACAATTATACATGGCCCCTGTAATCACAGTGCTCCATGACCCCTTTCATCACAATGCTCCATGATCACTGTCATCACAATGCCACATGAGCCCT
This sequence comes from Balaenoptera ricei, assembly GCF_028023285.1. NCBI lineage: Eukaryota > Metazoa > Chordata > Mammalia > Artiodactyla > Balaenopteridae > Balaenoptera > Balaenoptera ricei. The sequence continues at coordinate 493,764 of NW_026777686.1, forward strand.
GTCATCACATTGCTCCATGGCCCCTGTCATTACAATGCTCCATGACCACTGTCATCACAATGTTCCATGATGGCTGTAATCACAATGACCCATGACACCTTTCCTCAGAAGGCTCCAGTACACCTGTCATCACAATGTTCCAATGCCCGTCTCATCACAAAGTTCCATTATCCCTGTCAGCACAACGTTACAGGACAATTGTCATCACAATGCTCCATGACAACTGTCATCACAATGTTCCATGACAGTTGTCATCACAATGCTCCATGACCCCTGTAATCACAATGCTCCATGCCCTTGTCATCACAATGCTCCAGAACTCTTGTCATCATAATGATGAATGCCCGTGTCATCACAAAGCTCCATGATACTTGTCATCACAATGTTCCATGGCCTTGTCATCACTATACTCCATGGCCCCCGTCATCACAGTGCTCCATGATACCTTTCATCACAATTCTAGATGACCACTGTCATCACAATGCCCCAAGACACATGTCATCACAATTCGCCATGGCCCTTGTCATCACAATGCTCCATGACCCGTGGCATCACAATGGTCCAGGACACTTGTCATCACAATGATCCATGACCACTTACACCACAATGCTCCTTGACTCCTGTCATCACAATGCTCCATAGCCTATGCATTCGCAATGCTACATGGTCTCTGTAATCACATTGCTCCATGATCCATTTCATCCCAATGCTCTATGACCACTGTCATCACCATGCCCCATTATACCTGTCATCACAATGCTCCATGGCCCCTGTCACCACAATGTTCCATGACAGATGTCCTCACTATCCTCCATGGTCCCTGTAATCACAATGCTCCAGGCCCTTTTCTTCACAATGCTCCAGATCTCTTGTCATCATAATGCCCCATGCCCGTGTCATCACAATGCTCCCTGGCCTATGTATTCACAATGCTCCATGGCCCCTGTAATCACATTGCTCCATGATCCTTTTCATCACAATGCTCTATGAGCACTGTCATCACATTGCCACATGACACCTGTCATTACAATGCTCTATGGCCCCTGTCAGCACAATGTTCCATGGCAGATATCATCACAATGATCCATGACCGCTGTCATCACAATGTTCCCTGCCCTTGTCATCTCAATGATCCCTGGCCCCTGTAATCACAATGCCCCATACCCTTGTCATCGCAATGCTCCAGATCACTTCTCATCATAATGCTCCATGCCCATGTCATCACAATGCTCCATGGCCCCTGTCATCACAGTGCTCCGTGATACCTTTCATCGTAACGATAGATGACCACTGTCATCACAATGCTCCATGACACCTGTCATCAGATTTGGCCATGGCCCTTATCATCACAATGCTCCAGGACACTTGTCTTCACAATGTTCCATGGCGCATTTCATCACAATGCTCCATGCCCACTTTCATCAAATTGCTCCATGATGCCTGTCATCACAATGCTCCATGGCCTTTGTCATCAAAATTCTACATGGCCCCTGTAATAACAGTGCTTCAGGACAACATTTATCACAATGTTCCATGACCACTCTCATCACCATGCCAGATAAGACCTTTCATGACAATGCTCCATGGCCCTTGTCATCACAATATGCTACGACTTCTCTCATCACAATGCTCCATGCCCCTGTCATCACAATGCCCCATCACCCCTGCTATTACAATGCTCCATGACCCCTGTCCTCACAATGCCCCGAAACCCTTGTCATCACAATATTCCATGATCCGTGTAATCACGATGATCCATGAACCATTTCTGTACAATGCTCCAGTACCCCGTTCATTAAAATGCTCCATGGCACGTGTCATCAGAATGCTCCAGGAACCCTTCCATCACAATAATCCATGACCCGTTTCCTCACAATTCTCCAGGACGGCTTTCATCACAATGCTCCATTTCCTTGTCATCTCAATTCTTCATGGCCCCTGTCATCACAATGATCCATGCCCTTGTCATCAAAATTCTCCAGAACTCTTGTCATCACTATGCTCCATGCCCATGTCATCACAAAGCTGCATGACCCCTGTCATCACAATGATACATGACCACTGTCATCACAATGCCACATGAACCCTGTCATCACATTGCTCCATGATCCCTGTCATTACAAAGCTCCATGACCACTGTCATCACAATGTTCCATGATCGCTGTAATCACAATGACCCATGACACCTTTCCTCAGAAGGCTCCAGTACGCCTGTCATCACAATGCTCCAATGCCTGTCTCCTCTCAATGCTCCATGATCCCTGTCATCACCATGCCCCATGACCCCAGTCATCACAATGCTCCATAGCACTTGTCATCACAATGCTCCATTATCCCTGTCATCACAATGTTCCATGACTCTTGTCATCAAAATGCCTCATGATCCTTTTACTCACAATGCTCCATGACTCCTTTCATCACATGCTCCATGATACTTGTCATTACACTGTCCCATGACCTTTTTCATAACAATGCTCCATGATACCAGTCATCACAATAATCCATGACCATTTTCGTCACAATGCTCCATGCCCCTTTCAACACAATGCTCCATGACAACTGTCACCACAATGCTCCATGGCCTTTGTCATCACATTTATACATGGCCCCTGTAATCACAGTGCTCCATGACCCCTTTCATCACAATGCTCCATGATCACTGTCATCACAATGCCACATGAGCCCTGTCATCACATTGCTCCATGGCCCCTGTCATTACAATGCTCCATGACCACTGTCATCACAATGTTCCATGATGGCTGTAATCACAATGACCCATGACACCTTTCCTCAGAAGGCTCCAGTACACCTGGCATCACAATGCTCCAATGCCCGTCTCATCACAAAGTTCCATGATCCCTGTCAGCACAACGTTACAGGACAATTGTCATCACAATGCTCCATGACAACTGTCATCACAATGTTCCCTGCCCATGTCATCACAATGCTCCATTACCAATGAAATCAAAATGTTCGCCTGCCCTTGTCATCAAAATGCTCCATGGCCCCTTTAATCACAATGCTCCATGAACACTGTCATCACAATGTTCCATGACAGTTGTCATCACAATGCTCCATGACCCCTGTAATCACAATGCTCCATGCCCTTGTCATCACAATGCTCCAGAACTCTTGTCATCATAATGATGAATGCCCGTGTCATCACAAAGCTCCATGATACTTGTCATCACAATGTTCCATGGCCTTGTCATCACTATACTCCATGGCCCCCGTCATCACAGTGCTCCATGATACCTTTCATCACAATTCTAGATGACCACTGTCATCACAATGCCCCAAGACACATGTCATCACAATTCGCCATGGCCCTTGTCATCACAATGCTCCATGACCCGTGGCATCACAATGGTCCAGGACACTTGTCATCACAATGATCCATGACCACTTACATCACAATGCTCCTTGACTCCCGTCATCACAATGCTCCATAGCCTATGCATTCGCAATGCTACATGGTCCCTGTAATCACATTGCTCCATGATCCATTTCATCCCAATGCTCTATGACCACTGTCATCACCATGCCCCATTATACCTGTCATCACAAAGTTCCATGGCCCCTGTCAGCACAATGTTCCATGACAGATGTCATCACTATCCTCCATGGTCCCTGTAATCACAATGCTCCATCCCCTTGTCAACGCAATGCTCCAGAACTCTTGTCATCATAATGCTCCATGCCCGCCTCATCACAATGCTCCATGACACTTGTCCTCACAATGCTCCATGGCCTTTGTCATCGCAATGCTCCATGGCCCCTGTTATCACAGTGCTCCATGTTACCTTTCATCACAATTCTAGATGACCATTGTCATCACAATGCCCCATGACACCTGTCATCACTATTCGCCATGGCACTTGTCATCACAATGCTCCATGATCCCTGTCATCATAATGTTCGATGACACTTGTCGTCACGGTGCTCTATGACCCCTGTCATCACAATATTCACTGCCCATGTAATCACAATGCTCCTGGTCCCCTGTTATCACAATGCTCCATAGCCTTAACATCACAATGCTCCAGAAGTCTTGTCATCATTATGCCCCATGCCCATGTCATCACAATGCTCCTTGACCCCTGTCATCACAATGCTCCATGGCCTATGTATTCACAATGCTCCATGGCCCCTGTAGTCACATTGCTCCATGATCCTTTTCATCACAATGCTCTATGACCACTGTCATCACAATGCCACATGACACCTGTCATTACAATGCTCTATGGCCCCTGTCAGCACAATGTTCCATGGCAGATATCATCACAATGATCCATGACCGCTGTCATCACAATGTTCCCTGCCCTTGTCATCTCAATGATCCCTGGCCCCTGTAATCACAATGCCCCATACCCTTGTCATCGCAATGCTCCAGATCACTTCTCATCATAATGCTCCATGCCCATGTCATCACAATGCTCCATGGCCCCTGTCATCACAGTGCTCCGTGATACCTTTCATCGTAATGATAGATGACCACTGTCATCACAATGCTCCATGACACCTGTCATCAGATTTGGCCATGGCCCTTATCATCACAATGCTCCAGGACACTTGTCTTCACAATGTTCCATGGCGCATTTCATCACAATGCTCCATGACCACTTTCATCAAATTGCTCCATGATGCCTGTCCTCACAATGCTCCATGGCCTTTGTCATCAAAATTCTACATGGCCCCGGTAATAACAGTGCTTCAGGACAACATTTATCACAATGCTCCATGACCACTCTCATCACCATGCCAGATAAGACCTTTCATGACAATGCTCCATGGCCCTTGTCATCACAATATTCTATGACTTCTGTCATCACAATGCTCCATGCCCCTGTCATCACAATGCCCAATCACCCCTGCTATTACAATGCTCCATGACCCCTGTCCTCACAATGCCCCGAAACCCTTGTCATCACAATATTCCATGATCCGTGTAATCACGATGATCCATGAACCATTTCTGTACAATGCTCCAGTACCCCGTTCATTAAAATGCTCCATGGCACGTGTCATCAGAATGCTCCAGGAACCCTTCCATCACAATAATCCATGACCCGTTTCCTCACAATTCTCCAGGACCGCTTTCATCACAATGCTCCATTTCCTTGTCATGTCAATTCTTCATGGCCCCTGTCATCACAATGATCCATGCCCTTGTCATCAAAATGCTCCAGAACTCTTGTCATCACTATGCTCCATGCCCATGTCATCACAATGCTGCATGACCCCTGTCATCACAATGATACATGACCACTGTCATCGCAATGCCACATGAACCCTGTCATCACATTGCTCCATGGCCCCTGTCATTACAATGCTCCATGACCACAGTCATCACAATGTTCCATGATCGCTGTAATCACAATGACCCATGACACCTTTCCTCAGAAGGCTCCATTACGCCTGTCATCAGAATGCTCCAATGCCCATCTCATCACAATGCTCCATGATCCGTGACAGCACAACGTTACAGGACAATTGTCATCACAATGCTCCATGACAACTGTCATCACAATGTTGCCTGCCCATGTCATCAACATGCTCCATGTCCCCTGTAATCACAATGTTCCATTACATCTGTCATCACAATGTTCCCTGCCCATGTCATCACAATGCTCCATTACCCATGTCATCGTAGTGATCCATGACCCCTTTCATCACAATGCTCCATGACACCTGTCATCACAATGCTCCGTGCTCTTTGTCACCACAATGCTCCATGACCACTGTCATCACCATGCCCCATGACCCCAGTCATCACAATGCTCCATAGCACTTGTCATCACAATGCTCCATTATCCCTGTCATCACAATGTTCCATGACTCTTGTCATCAAAATGCCTCATGATCCTTTTACTCACAATGCTCCATGACTCCTTTCATCACATGCTCCATGATACTTGTCATTACACTGTCCCATGACCTTTTTCATAACAATGCTCCATGATACCAGTCATCACAATAATCCATGACCATTGTCGTCACAATGCTCCATGCCCCTTTCAACACAATGCTCCATGACAACTGTCACCACAATGCTCCATGGCCTTTGTCATCACAATTATACATGGCCCCTGTAATCACAGTGCTCCATGACCCCTTTCATCACAATGCTCCATGATCACTGTCATCACAATGCCACATGAGCCCTGTCATCACATTGCTCCATGGCCCCTGTCATTACAATGCTCCATGACCACTGTCATCACAATGTTCCATGATGGCTGTAATCACAATGACCCATGACACCTTTCCTCAGAAGGCTCCAGTACACCTGTCATCACAATGTTCCAATGCCCGTCTCATCACAAAGTTCCATGATCCCTGTCAGCACAACGTTACAGGACAATTGTCATCACAATGCTCCATGACAACTGTCATCACAATGTTCCATGACAGTTGTCATCACAATGCTCCATGACCCCTGTAATCACAATGCTCCATGCCCTTGTCATCACAATGCTCCAGAACTCTTGTCATCATAATGATGAATGCCCGTGTCATCACAAAGCTCCATGATACTTGTCATCACAATGTTCCATGGCCTTGTCATCACTATACTCCATGGCCCCCGTCATCACAGTGCTCCATGATACCTTTCATCACAATTCTAGATGACCACTGTCATCACAATGCCCCAAGACACATGTCATCACAATTCGCCATGGCCCTTGTCATCACAATGCTCCATGACCCGTGGCATCACAATGGTCCAGGACACTTGTCATCACAATGATCCATGACCACTTACACCACAATGCTCCTTGACTCCTGTCATCACAATGCTCCATAGCCTATGCATTCGCAATGCTACATGGTCCCTGTAATCACATTGCTCCATGATCCATTTCATCCCAATGCTCTATGACCACTGTCATCACCATGCCCCATTATACCTGTCATCACAATGCTCCATGGCCCCTGTCACCACAATGTTCCATGACAGATGTCCTCACTATCCTCCATGGTCCCTGTAATCACAATGCTCCAGGCCCTTTTCTTCACAATGCTCCAGATCTCTTGTCATCATAATGCCCCATGCCCGTGTCATCACAATGCTCCCTGGCCTATGTATTCGCAATGCTCCATGGCCCCTGTAATCACATTGCTCCATGATCCTTTTCATCACAATGCTCTATGAGCACTGTCATCACATTGCCACATGACACCTGTCATTACAATGCTCTATGGCCCCTGTCAGCACAATGTTCCATGGCAGATATCATCACAATGATCCATGACCGCTGTCATCACAATGTTCCCTCCCCTTGTCATCTCAATGATCCCTGGCCCCTGTAATCACAATGCCCCATACCCTTGTCATCGCAATGCTCCAGATCACTTCTCATCATAATGCTCCATGCCCATGTCATCACAATGCTCCATGGCCCCTGTCATCACAGTGCTCCGTGATACCTTTCATCGTAACGATAGATGACCACTGTCATCACAATGCTCCATGACACCTGTCATCAGATTTGGCCATGGCCCTTATCATCACAATGCTCCAGGACACTTGTCTTCACAATGTTCCATGGCGCATTTCATCACAATGCTCCATGCCCACTTTCATCAAATTGCTCCATGATGCCTGTCATCACAATGCTCCATGGCCTTTGTCATCAAAATTCTACATGGCCCCTGTAATAACAGTGCTTCAGGACAACATTTATCACAATGTTCCATGACCACTCTCATCACCATGCCAGATAAGACCTTTCATGACAATGCTCCATGGCCCTTGTCATCACAATATTCTACGACTTCTGTCATCACAATGCTCCATGCCCCTGTCATCACAATGCCCCATCACCCCTGCTATTACAATGCTCCATGACCCCTGTCCTCACAATGCCCCGAAACCCTTGTCATCACAATATTCCATGATCCGTGTAATCACGATGATCCATGAACCATTTCTGTACAATGCTCCAGTACCCCGTTCATTAAAATGCTCCATGGCACGTGTCATCAGAATGCTCCAGGAACCCTTCCATCACAATAATCCATGACCCGTTTCCTCACAATTCTCCAGGACGGCTTTCATCACAATGCTCCATTTCCTTGTCATCTCAATTCTTCATGGCCCCTGTCATCACAATGATCCATGCCCTTGTCATCAAAATTCTCCAGAACTCTTGTCATCACTATGCTCCATGCCCATGTCATCACAAAGCTGCATGACCCCTGTCATCACAATGATACATGACCACTGTCATCACAATGCCACATGAACCCTGTCATCACATTGCTCCATGATCCCTGTCATTACAAAGCTCCATGACCACTGTCATCACAATGTTCCATGATCGCTGTAATCACAATGACCCATGACACCTTTCCTCAGAAGGCTCCAGTACGCCTGTCATCACAATGCTCCAATGCCTGTCTCCTCTCAATGCTCCATGATCCCTGTCATCACCATGCCCCATGACCCCAGTCATCACAATGCTCCATAGCACTTGTCATCACAATGCTCCATTATCCCTGTCATCACAATGTTCCATGACTCTTGTCATCAAAATGCCTCATGATCCTTATACTCACAATGCTCCATGACTCCTTTCATCACATGCTCCATGATACTTGTCATTACACTGTCCCATGACCTTTTTCATAACAATGCTCCATGATACCAGTCATCACAATAATCCATGACCATTTTCGTCACAATGCTCCATGCCCCTTTCAACACAATGCTCCATGACAACTGTCACCACAATGCTCCATGGCCTTTGTCATCACATTTATACATGGCCCCTGTAATCACAGTGCTCCATGACCCCTTTCATCACAATGCTCCATGATCACTGTCATCACAATGCCACATGAGCCCTGTCATCACATTGCTCCATGGCCCCTGTCATTACAATGCTCCATGACCACTGTCATCACAATGTTCCATGATGGCTGTAATCACAATGACCCATGACACCTTTCCTCAGAAGGCTCCAGTACACCTGGCATCACAATGCTCCAATGCCCGTCTCATCACAAAGTTCCATGATCCCTGTCAGCACAACATTACAGGACAATTGTCATCACAATGCTCCATGACAACTGTCATCACAATGTTCCCTGCCCATGTCATCACAATGCTCCATTACCAATGAAATCAAAATGTTCGCCTGCCCTTGTCATCAAAATGCTCCATGGCCCCTTTAATCACAATGCTCCATGAACACTGTCATCACAATGTTCCATGACAGTTGTCATCACAATGCTCCATGACCCCTGTAATCACAATGCTCCATGCCCTTGTCATCACAATGCTCCAGAACTCTTGTCATCATAATGATGAATGCCCGTGTCATCACAAAGCTCCATGATACTTGTCATCACAATGTTCCATGGCCTTGTCATCACTATACTCCATGGCCCCCGTCATCACAGGGCTCCATGATACCTTTCATCACAATTCTAGATGACCACTGTCATCACAATGCCCCAAGACACATGTCATCACAATTCGCCATGGCCCTTGTCATCACAATGCTCCATGACCCGTGGCATCACAATGGTCCAGGACACTTGTCATCACAATGATCCATGACCACTTACATCACAATGCTCCTTGACTCCCGTCATCACAATGCTCCATAGCCTATGCATTCGCAATGCTACATGGTCCCTGTAATCACATTGCTCCATGATCCATTTCATCCCAATGCTCTATGACCACTGTCATCACCATGCCCCATTATACCTGTCATCACAAAGTTCCATGGCCCCTGTCAGCACAATGTTCCATGACAGATGTCATCACTATCCTCCATGGTCCCTGTAATCACAATGCTCCATCCCCTTGTCAACGCAATGCTCCAGAACTCTTGTCATCATAATGCTCCATGCCCGCCTCCTCACAATGCTCCATGACACTTGTCCTCACAATGCTCCATGGCCTTTGTCATCGCAATGCTCCATGGCCCCTGTTATCACAGTGCTCCATGTTACCTTTCATCACAATTCTAGATGACCATTGTCATCACAATGCCCCATGACACCTGTCATCACTATTCGCCATGGCACTTGTCATCACAATGCTCCATGATCCCTGTCATCATAATGTTCGATGACACTTGTCGTCACGGTGCTCCATGACCCCTGTCATCACAATATTCACTGCCCATGTAATCACAATGCTCCTGGTCCCCTGTTATCACAATGCTCCATAGCCTTAACATCACAATGCTCCAGTACTCTTGTCATCATTATGCCCCATGCCCATGTCATCACAATGCTCCTTGACCCCTGTCATCACAATGCTCCATGGCCTATGTATTCACAATGCTCCATGGCCCCTGTAGTCACATTGCTCCATGATCCTTTTCATCACAATGCTCTATGACCACTGTCATCACAATGCCACATGACACCTGTCATTACAATGCTCTATGGCCCCTGTCAGCACAATGTTCCATGGCAGATATCATCACAATGATCCATGACCGCTGTCATCACAATGTTCCCTGCCCTTGTCATCTCAATGATCCCTGGCCCCTGTAATCACAATGCCCCATACCCTTGTCATCGCAATGCTCCAGATCACTTCTCATCATAATGCTCCATGCCCATGTCATCACAATGCTCCATGGCCCGTGTCATCACAGTGCTCCGTGATACCTTTCATTGTAATGATAGATGACCACTGTCATCACAATGCTCCATGACACCTGTCATCAGATTTGGCCATGGCCCTTATCATCACAATGCTCCAGGACACTTGTCTTCACAATGTTCCATGGCGCATTTCATCACAATGCTCCATGACCACTTTCATCAAATTGCTCCATGATGCCTGTCCTCACAATGCTCCATGGCCTTTGTCATCAAAATTCTACATGGCCCCTGTAATAACAGTGCTTCAGGACAACATTTATCACAATGCTCCATGACCACTCTCATCACCATGCCAGATAAGACCTTTCATGACAATGCTCCATGGCCCTTGTCATCACAATATTCTATGACTTCTGTCATCACAATGCTCCATGCCCCTGTCATCACAATGCCCCATCACCCCTGCTATTACAATGCTCCATGACCCCTGTCCTCACAATGCCCCGAAACCCTTGTCATCACAATATTCCATGATCCGTGTAATCACGATGATCCATGAACCATTTCTGTACAATGCTCCAGTACCCCGTTCATTAAAATGCTCCATGGCACGTGTCATCAGAATGCTCCAGGAACCCTTCCATCACAATAATCCATGACCCGTTTCCTCACAATTCTCCAGGACCGCTTTCATCACAATGCTCCATTTCCTTGTCATCTCAATTCTTCATGGCCCCTGTCATCACAATGATCCATGCCCTTGTCATCAAAATGCTCCAGAACTCTTGTCATCACTATGCTCCATGCCCATGTCATCACAATGCTGCATGACCCCTGTCATCACAATGATACATGACCACTGTCATCGCAATGCCACATGAACCCTGTCATCACATTGCTCCATGGCCCCTGTCATTACAATGCTCCATGACCACAGTCATCACAATGTTCCATGATCGCTGTAATCACAATGACCCATGACACCTTTCCTCAGAAGGCTCCATTACGCCTGTCATCAGAATGCTCCAATGCCCATCTCATCACAATGCTCCATGATCCGTGACAGCACAACGTTACAGGACAATTGTCATCACAATGCTCCATGACAACTGTCATCACAATGTTGCCTGCCCATGTCATCAACATGCTCCATGTCCCCTGTAATCACAATGTTCCATTACATCTGTCATCACAATGTTCCCTGCCCATGTCATCACAATGCTCCATTACCCATGTCATCGTAGTGATCCATGACCCCTTTCATCACAATGCTCCATGACACCTGTCATCACAATGCTCCGTGCTCTTTGTCACCACAATGCTCCATGACCACTGTCATCACCATGCCCCATGACCCCAGTCATCACAATGCTCCATAGCACTTGTCATCACAATGCTCCATTATCCCTGTCATCACAATGTTCCATGACTCTTGTCATCAAAATGCCTCATGATCCTTTTACTCACAATGCTCCATGACTCCTTTCATCACATGCTCCATGATACTTGTCATTACACTGTCCCATGACCTTTTTCATAACAATGCTCCATGATACCAGTCATCACAATAATCCATGACCATTGTCGTCACAATGCTCCATGCCCCTTTCAACACAATGCTCCATGACAACTGTCACCACAATGCTCCATGGCCTTTGTCATCACAATTATACATGGCCCCTGTAATCACAGTGCTCCATGACCCCTTTCATCACAATGCTCCATGATCACTGTCATCACAATGCCACATGAGCCCTGTCATCACATTGCTCCATGGCCCCTGTCATTACAATGCTCCATGACCACTGTCATCACAATGTTCCATGATGGCTGTAATCACAATGACCCATGACACCTTTCCTCAGAAGGCTCCAGTACACCTGTCATCACAATGTTCCAATGCCCGTCTCATCACAAAGTTCCATGATCCCTGTCAGCACAACGTTACAGGACAATTGTCATCACAATGCTCCATGACAACTGTCATCACAATGTTCCATGACAGTTGTCATCACAATGCTCCATGACCCCTGTAATCACAATGCTCCATGCCCTTGTCATCACAATGCTCCAGAACTCTTGTCATCATAATGATGAATGCCCGTGTCATCACAAAGCTCCATGATACTTGTCATCACAATGTTCCATGGCCTTGTCATCACTATACTCCATGGCCCCCGTCATCACAGTGCTCCATGATACCTTTCATCACAATTCTAGATGACCACTGTCATCACAATGCCCCAAGACACATGTCATCACAATTCGCCATGGCCCTTGTCATCACAATGCTCCATGACCCGTGGCATCACAATGGTCCAGGACACTTGTCATCACAATGATCCATGACCACTTACACCACAATGCTCCTTGACTCCTGTCATCACAATGCTCCATAGCCTATGCATTCGCAATGCTACATGGTCTCTGTAATCACATTGCTCCATGATCCATTTCATCCCAATGCTCTATGACCACTGTCATCACCATGCCCCATTATACCTGTCATCACAATGCTCCATGGCCCCTGTCAGCACAATGTTCCATGACAGATGTCCTCACTATCCTCCATGGTCCCTGTAATCACAATGCTCCAGGCCCTTTTCTTCACAATGCTCCAGATCTCTTGTCATCATAATGCCCCATGCCTGTGTCATCACAATGCTCCCTGGCCTATGTATTCGCAATGCTCCATGGCCCCTGTAATCACATTGCTCCATGATCCTTTTCATCACAATGCTCTATGAGCACTGTCATCACATTGCCACATGACACCTGTCATTACAATGCTCTATGGCCCCTGTCAGCACAATGTTCCATGGCAGATATCATCACAATGATCCATGACCGCTGTCATCACAATGTTCCCTGCCCTTGTCATCTCAATGATCCCTGGCCCCTGTAATCACAATGCCCCATACCCTTGTCATCGCAATGCTCCAGATCACTTCTCATCATAATGCTCCATGCCCATGTCATCACAATGCTCCATGGCCCCTGTCATCACAGTGCTCCGTGATACCTTTCATCGTAACGATAGATGACCACTGTCATCACAATGCTCCATGACACCTGTCATCAGATTTGGCCATGGCCCTTATCATCACAATGCTCCAGGACACTTGTCTTCACAATGTTCCATGGCGCATTTCATCACAATGCTCCATGCCCACTTTCATCAAATTGCTCCATGATGCCTGTCATCACAATGCTCCATGGCCTTTATCATCAAAATTCTACATGGCCCCTGTAATAACAGTGCTTCAGGACAACATTTATCACAATGTTCCATGACCACTCTCATCACCATGCCAGATAAGACCTTTCATGACAATGCTCCATGGCCCTTGTCATCACAATATTCTACGACTTCTGTCATCACAATGCTCCATGCCCCTGTCATCACAATGCCCCATCACCCCTGCTATTACAATGCTCCATGACCCCTGTCCTCACAATGCCCCGAAACCCTTGTCATCACAATATTCCATGATCCGTGTAATCACGATGATCCATGAACCATTTCTGTACAATGCTCCAGTACCCCGTTCATTAAAATGCTCCATGGCACGTGTCATCAGAATGCTCCAGGAACCCTTCCATCACAATAATCCATGACCCGTTTCCTCACAATTCTCCAGGACGGCTTTCATCACAATGCTCCATTTCCTTGTCATCTCAATTCTTCATGGCCCCTGTCATCACAATGATCCATGCCCTTGTCATCAAAATTCTCCAGAACTCTTGTCATCACTATGCTCCATGCCCATGTCATCACAAAGCTGCATGACCCCTGTCATCACAATGATACATGACCACTGTCATCACAATGCCACATGAACCCTGTCATCACATTGCTCCATGATCCCTGTCATTACAAAGCTCCATGACCACTGTCATCACAATGTTCCATGATCGCTGTAATCACAATGACCCATGACACCTTTCCTCAGAAGGCTCCAGTACGCCTGTCATCACAATGCTCCAATGCCTGTCTCCTCTCAATGCTCCATGATCCCTGTCATCACCATGCCCCATGACCCCAGTCATCACAATGCTCCATAGCACTTGTCATCACAATGCTCCATTATCCCTGTCATCACAATGTTCCATGACTCTTGTCATCAAAATGCCTCATGATCCTTATACTCACAATGCTCCATGACTCCTTTCATCACATGCTCCATGATACTTGTCATTACACTGTCCCATGACCTTTTTCATAACAATGCTCCATGATACCAGTCATCACAATAATCCATGACCATTTTCGTCACAATGCTCCATGCCCCTTTCAACACAATGCTCCATGACAACTGTCACCACAATGCTCCATGGCCTTTGTCATCACATTTATACATGGCCCCTGTAATCACAGTGCTCCATGACCCCTTTCATCACAATGCTCCATGATCACTGTCATCACAATGCCACATGAGCCCTGTCATCACATTGCTCCATGGCCCCTGTCATTACAATGCTCCATGACCACTGTCATCACAATGTTCCATGATGGCTGTAATCACAATGACCCATGACACCTTTCCTCAGAAGGCTCCAGTACACCTGGCATCACAATGCTCCAATGCCCGTCTCATCACAAAGTTCCATGATCCCTGTCAGCACAACGTTACAGGACAATTGTCATCACAATGCTCCATGACAACTGTCATCACAATGTTCCCTGCCCATGTCATCACAATGCTCCATTACCAATGAAATCAAAATGTTCGCCTGCCCTTGTCATCAAAATGCTCCATGGCCCCTTTAATCACAATGCTCCATGAACACTGTCATCACAATGTTCCATGACAGTTGTCATCACAATGCTCCATGACCCCTGTAATCACAATGCTCCATGCCCTTGTCATCACAATGCTCCAGAACTCTTGTCATCATAATGATGAATGCCCGTGTCATCACAAAGCTCCATGATACTTGTCATCACAATGTTCCATGGCCTTGTCATCACTATACTCCATGGCCCCCGTCATCACAGGGCTCCATGATACCTTTCATCACAATTCTAGATGACCACTGTCATCACAATGCCCCAAGACACATGTCATCACAATTCGCCATGGCCCTTGTCATCACAATGCTCCATGACCCGTGGCATCACAATGGTCCAGGACACTTGTCATCACAATGATCCATGACCACTTACATCACAATGCTCCTTGACTCCCGTCATCACAATGCTCCATAGCCTATGTATTCGCAATGCTACATGGTCCCTGTAATCACATTGCTCCATGATCCATTTCATCCCAATGCTCTATGACCACTGTCATCACCATGCCCCATTATACCTGTCATCACAAAGTTCCATGGCCCCTGTCAGCACAATGTTCCATGACAGATGTCATCACTATCCTCCATGGTCCCTGTAATCACAATGCTCCATCCCCTTGTCAACGCAATGCTCCAGAACTCTTGTCATCATAATGCTCCATGCCCGCCTCCTCACAATGCTCCATGACACTTGTCCTCACAATGCTCCATGGCCTTTGTCATCGCAATGCTCCATGGCCCCTGTTATCACAGTGCTCCATGTTACCTTTCATCACAATTCTAGATGACCATTGTCATCACAATGCCCCATGACACCTGTCATCACTATTCGCCATGGCACTTGTCATCACAATGCTCCATGATCCCTGTCATCATAATGTTCGATGACACTTGTCGTCACGGTGCTCCATGACCCCTGTCATCACAATATTCACTGCCCATGTAATCACAATGCTCCTGGTCCCCTGTTATCACAATGCTCCATAGCCTTAACATCACAATGCTCCAGAACTCTTGTCATCATTATGCCCCATACCCATGTCATCACAATGCTCCTTGACCCCTGTCATCACAATGCTCCATGGCCTATGTATTCACAATGCTCCATGGCCCCTGTAGTCACATTGCTCCATGATCCTTTTCATCACAATGCTCTATGACCACTGTCATCACAATGCCACATGACACCTGTCATTACAATGCTCTATGGCCCCTGTCAGCACAATGTTCCATGGCAGATATCATCACAATGATCCATGACCGCTGTCATCACAATGTTCCCTGCCCTTGTCATCTCAATGATCCATGGCCCCTGTAATCACAATGCCCCATACCCTTGTCATCGCAATGCTCCAGATCACTTCTCATCATAATGCTCCATGCCCATGTCATCACAATGCTCCATGGCCCGTGTCATCACAGTGCTCCGTGATACCTTTTATTGTAATGATAGATGACCACTGTCATCACAATGCTCCATGACACCTGTCATCAGATTTGGCCATGGCCCTTATCATCACAATGCTCCAGGACACTTGTCTTCACAATGTTCCATGGCGCATTTCATCACAATGCTCCATGACCACTTTCATCAAATTGCTCCATGATGCCTGTCCTCACAATGCTCCATGGCCTTTGTCATCAAAATTCTACATGGCCCCTGTAATAACAGTGCTTCAGGACAACATTTATCACAATGCTCCATGACCACTCTCATCACCATGCCAGATAAGACCTTTCATGACAATGCTCCATGGCCCTTGTCATCACAATATTCTATGACTTCTGTCATCACAATGCTCCATGCCCCTGTCATCACAATGCCCAATCACCCCTGCTATTACAATGCTCCATGACCCCTGTCCTCACAATGCCCCAAAACCCTTGTCATCACAATATTCCATGATCCGTGTAATCACGATGATCCATGAACCATTTCTGTACAATGCTCCAGTACCCCGTTCATTAAAATGCTCCATGGCACGTGTCATCAGAATGCTCCAGGAACCCTTCCATCACAATAATCCATGACCCGTTTCCTCACAATTCTCCAGGACCGCTTTCATCACAATGCTCCATTTCCTTGTCATCTCAATTCTTCATGGCCCCTGTCATCACAATGATCCATGCCCTTGTCATCAAAATGCTCCAGAACTCTTGTCATCACTATGCTCCATGCCCATGTCATCACAATGCTGCATGACCCCTGTCATCACAATGATACATGACCACTGTCATCGCAATGCCACATGAACCCTGTCATCACATTGCTCCATGGCCCCTGTCATTACAATGCTCCATGACCACAGTCATCACAATGTTCCATGATCGCTGTAATCACAATGACCCATGACACCTTTCCTCAGAAGGCTCCATTACGCCTGTCATCAGAATGCTCCAATGCCCATCTCATCACAATGCTCCATGATCCGTGACAGCACAACGTTACAGGACAATTGTCATCACAATGCTCCATGACAACTGTCATCACAATGTTGCCTGCCCATGTCATCAACATGCTCCATGTCCCCTGTAATCACAATGTTCCATTACATCTGTCATCACAATGTTCCCTGCCCATGTCATCACAATGCTCCATTACCCATGTCATCGTAGTGATCCATGACCCCTTTCATCACAATGCTCCATGACACCTGTCATCACAATGCTCCGTGCTCTTTGTCACCACAATGCTCCATGACCACTGTCATCACCATGCCCCATGACCCCAGTCATCACAATGCTCCATAGCACTTGTCATCACAATGCTCCATTATCCCTGTCATCACAATGTTCCATGACTCTTGTCATCAAAATGCCTCATGATCCTTTTACTCACAATGCTCCATGACTCCTTTCATCACATGCTCCATGATACTTGTCATTACACTGTCCCATGACCTTTTTCATAACAATGCTCCATGATACCAGTCATCACAATAATCCATGACCATTTTCGTCACAATGCTCCATGCCCCTTTCAACACAATGCTCCATGACAACTGTCACCACAATGCTCCATGGCCTTTGTCATCACATTTATACATGGCCCCTGTAATCACAGTGCTCCATGACCCCTTTCATCACAATGCTCCATGATCACTGTCATCACAATGCCACATGAGCCCTGTCATCACATTGCTCCATGGCCCCTGTCATTACAATGCTCCATGACCACTGTCATCACAATGTTCCATGATGGCTGTAATCACAATGACCCATGACACCTTTCCTCAGAAGGCTCCAGTACACCTGGCATCACAATGCTCCAATGCCCGTCTCATCACAAAGTTCCATGATCCCTGTCAGCACAACGTTACAGGACAATTGTCATCACAATGCTCCATGACAACTGTCATCACAATGTTCCCTGCCCATGTCATCACAATGCTCCATTACCAATGAAATCAAAATGTTCGCCTGCCCTTGTCATCAAAATGCTCCATGGCCCCTTTAATCACAATGCTCCATGAACACTGTCATCACAATGTTCCATGACAGTTGTCATCACAATGCTCCATGACCCCTGTAATCACAATGCTCCATGCCCTTGTCATCACAATGCTCCAGAACTCTTGTCATCATAATGATGAATGCCCGTGTCATCACAAAGCTCCATGATACTTGTCATCACAATGTTCCATGGCCTTGTCATCACTATACTCCATGGCCCCCGTCATCACAGGGCTCCATGATACCTTTCATCACAATTCTAGATGACCACTGTCATCACAATGCCCCAAGACACATGTCATCACAATTCGCCATGGCCCTTGTCATCACAATGCTCCATGACCCGTGGCATCACAATGGTCCAGGACACTTGTCATCACAATGATCCATGACCACTTACATCACAATGCTCCTTGACTCCCGTCATCACAATGCTCCATAGCCTATGCATTCGCAATGCTACATGGTCCCTGTAATCACATTGCTCCATGATCCATTTCATCCCAATGCTCTATGACCACTGTCATCACCATGCCCCATTATACCTGTCATCACAAAGTTCCATGGCCCCTGTCAGCACAATGTTCCATGACAGATGTCATCACTATCCTCCATGGTCCCTGTAATCACAATGCTCCATCCCCTTGTCAACGCAATGCTCCAGAACTCTTGTCATCATAATGCTCCATGCCCGCCTCCTCACAATGCTCCATGACACTTGTCCTCACAATGCTCCATGGCCTTTGTCATCACAATGCTCCATGGCCCCTGTTATCACAGTGCTCCATGTTACCTTTCATCACAATTCTAGATGACCATTGTCATCACAATGCCCCATGACACCTGTCATCACTATTCGCCATGGCACTTGTCATCACAATGCTCCATGATCCCTGTCATCATAATGTTCGATGACACTTGTCGTCACGGTGCTCCATGACCCCTGTCATCACAATATTCACTGCCCATGTAATCACAATGCTCCTGGTCCCCTGTTATCACAATGCTCCATAGCCTTAACATCACAATGCTCCAGAACTCTTGTCATCATTATGCCCCATGCCCATGTCATCACAATGCTCCTTGACCCCTGTCATCACAATGCTCCATGGCCTATGTATTCACAATGCTCCATGGCCCCTGTAGTCACATTGCTCCATGATCCTTTTCATCACAATGCTCTATGACCACTGTCATCACAATGCCACATGACACCTGTCATTACAATGCTCTATGGCCCCTGTCAGCACAATGTTCCATGGCAGATATCATCACAATGATCCATGACCGCTGTCATCACAATGTTCCCTGCCCTTGTCATCTCAATGATCCCTGGCCCCTGTAATCACAATGCCCCATACCCTTGTCATCGCAATGCTCCAGATCACTTCTCATCATAATGCTCCATGCCCATGTCATCACAATGCTCCATGGCCCGTGTCATCACAGTGCTCCGTGATACCTTTCATTGTAATGATAGATGACCACTGTCATCACAATGCTCCATGACACCTGTCATCAGATTTGGCCATGGCCCTTATCATCACAATGCTCCAGGACACTTGTCTTCACAATGTTCCATGGCGCATTTCATCACAGTGCTCCATGACCACTTTCATCAAATTGCTCCATGATGCCTGTCCTCACAATGCTCCATGGCCTTTGTCATCAAAATTCTACATGGCCCCTGTAATAACAGTGCTTCAGGACAACATTTATCACAATGCTCCATGACCACTCTCATCACCATGCCAGATAAGACCTTTCATGACAATGCTCCATGGCCCTTGTCATCACAATATTCTATGACTTCTGTCATCACAATGCTCCATGCCCCTGTCATCACAATGCCCAATCACCCCTGCTATTACAATGCTCCATGACCCCTGTCCTCACAATGCCCCAAAACCCTTGTCATCACAATATTCCATGATCCGTGTAATCACGATGATCCATGAACCATTTCTGTACAATGCTCCAGTACCCCGTTCATTAAAATGCTCCATGGCACGTGTCATCAGAATGCTCCAGGAACCCTTCCATCACAATAATCCATGACCCGTTTCCTCACAATTCTCCAGGACCGCTTTCATCACAATGCTCCATTTCCTTGTCATCTCAATTCTTCATGGCCCCTGTCATCACAATGATCCATGCCCTTGTCATCAAAATGCTCCAGAACTCTTGTCATCACTATGCTCCATGCCCATGTCATCACAATGCTGCATGACCCCTGTCATCACAATGATACATGACCACTGTCATCGCAATGCCACATGAACCCTGTCATCACATTGCTCCATGGCCCCTGTCATTACAATGCTCCATGACCACAGTCATCACAATGTTCCATGATCGCTGTAATCACAATGACCCATGACACCTTTCCTCAGAAGGCTCCATTACGCCTGTCATCAGAATGCTCCAATGCCCATCTCATCACAATGCTCCATGATCCGTGACAGCACAACGTTACAGGACAATTGTCATCACAATGCTCCATGACAACTGTCATCACAATGTTGCCTGCCCATGTCATCAACATGCTCCATGTCCCCTGTAATCACAATGTTCCATTACATCTGTCATCACAATGTTCCCTGCCCATGTCATCACAATGCTCCATTACCCATGTCATCGTAGTGATCCATGACCCCTTTCATCACAATGCTCCATGACACCTGTCATCACAATGCTCCGTGCTCTTTGTCACCACAATGCTCCATGACCACTGTCATCACCATGCCCCATGACCCCAGTCATCACAATGCTCCATAGCACTTGTCATCACAATGCTCCATTATCCCTGTCATCACAATGTTCCATGACTCTTGTCATCAAAATGCCTCATGATCCTTTTACTCACAATGCTCCATGACTCCTTTCATCACATGCTCCATGATACTTGTCATTACACTGTCCCATGACCTTTTTCATAACAATGCTCCATGATACCAGTCATCACAATAATCCATGACCATTGTCGTCACAATGCTCCATGCCCCTTTCAACACAATGCTCCATGACAACTGTCACCACAATGCTCCATGGCCTTTGTCATCACAATTATACATGGCCCCTGTAATCACAGTGCTCCATGACCCCTTTCATCACAATGCTCCATGATCACTGTCATCACAATGCCACATGAGCCCTGTCATCACATTGCTCCATGGCCCCTGTCATTACAATGCTCCATGACCACTGTCATCACAATGTTCCATGATGGCTGTAATCACAATGACCCATGACACCTTTCCTCAGAAGGCTCCAGTACACCTGTCATCACAATGTTCCAATGCCCGTCTCATCACAAAGTTCCATGATCCCAGTCAGCACAACGTTACAGGACAATTGTCATCACAATGCTCCATGACAACTGTCATCACAATGTTCCATGACAGTTGTCATCACAATGCTCCATGACCCCTGTAATCACAATGCTCCATGCCCTTGTCATCACAATGCTCCAAAACTCTTGTCATCATAATGATGAATGCCCGTGTCATCACAAAGCTCCATGATACTTGTCATCACAATGTTCCATGGCCTTGTCATCACTATACTCCATGGCCCCTGTCATCACAGTGCTCCATGATACCTTTCATCACAATTCTAGATGACCACTGTCATCACAATGCCCCAAGACACATGTCATCACAATTCGCCATGGCCCTTGTCATCACAATGCTCCATGACCCATGGCATCACAATGGTCCAGGACACTTGTCATCACAATGATCCATGACCACTTACATCACAATGCTCCTTGACTCCCGTCATCACAATGCTCCATAGCCTATGCATTCGCAATGCTACATGGTCCCTGTAATCACATTGCTCCATGATCCATTTCATCCCAGTGCTCTATGACCACTGTCATCACCATGCCCCATTATACCTGTCATCACAAAGTTCCATGGCCCCTGTCAGCACAATGTTCCATGACAGATGTCATCACTATCCTCCATGGTCCCTGTAATCACAATGCTCCATCCCCTTGTCAACGCAATGCTCCAGAACTCTTGTCATCATAATGCTCCATGCCCGCCTCATCACAATGCTCCATGACACTTGTCCTCACAATGCTCCATGGCCTTTGTCATCGCAATGCTCCATGGCCCCTGTTATCACAGTGCTCCATGTTACCTTTCATCACAATTCTAGATGACCATTGTCATCACAATGCCCCATGACACCTGTCATCACTATTCGCCATGGCACTTGTCATCACAATGCTCCATGATCCCTGTCATCATAATGTTCGATGACACTTGTCGTCACGGTGCTCCATGACCCCTGTCATCACAATATTCACTGCCCATGTAATCACAATGCTCCTGGTCCCCTGTAATCACAATGCTCCATAGCCTTAACATCACAATGCTCCAGAACTCTTGTCATCATTATGCCCCATGCCCATGTCATCACAATGCTCCTTGACCCCTGTCATCACAATGCTCCATGGCCTATGTATTCACAATGCTCCATGGCCCCTGTAGTCACATTGCTCCATGATCCTTTTCATCACAATGCTCTATGACCACTGTCATCACAATGCCACATGACACCTGTCATTACAATGCTCTATGGCCCCTGTCAGCACAATGTTCCATGGCAGATATCATCACAATGATCCATGACCGCTGTCATCACAATGTTCCCTGCCCTTGTCATCTCAATGATCCCTGGCCCCTGTAATCACAATGCCCCATACCCTTGTCATCGCAATGCTCCAGATCACTTCTCATCATAATGCTCCATGCCCATGTCATCACAATGCTCCATGGCCCCTGTCATCACAGTGCTCCATGATACCTTTCATCGTAATGATAGATGACCACTGTCATCACAATGCTCCATGACACCTGTCATCAGATTTGGCCATGGCCCTTATCATCACAATGCTCCAGGACACTTGTCTTCACAATGTTCCATGGCGCATTTCATCACAATGCTCCATGACCACTTTCATCAAATTGCTCCATGATGCCTGTCATCACAATGCTCCATGGCCTTTGTCATCAAAATTCTACATGGCCCCTGTAATAACAGTGCTTCAGGACAACTTTTATCACAATGCTCCATGACCACTCTCATCACCATGCCAGATAAGACCTTTCATGACAATGCTCCATGGCCCTTGTCATCACAATATTCTATGACTTCTGTCATCACAATGCTCCATGCCCCTGTCATCACAATGCCCCATCACCCCTGCTATTACAATGCTCCATGACCCCTGTCCTCACAATGCCCCGAAACCCTTGTCATCACAATATTCCATGATCCGTGTAATCACGATGATCCATGAACCATTTCTGTACAATGCTCCAGTACCCCGTTCATTAAAATGCTCCATGGCACTTGTCATCAGAATGCTGCAGGAACCCTTCCATCACAATAATCCATGACCCGTTTCCTCACAATTCTCCAGGACCGCTTTCATCACAATGCTCCATTTCCTTGTCATCTCAATTCTTCATGGCCCCTGTCATCACAATGATCCATGCCCTTGTCATCAAAATGCTCCAGAACTCTTGTCATCACTATGCTCCATGCCCATGTCATCACAATGCTGCATGACCCCTGTCATCACAATGATATATGACCACTGTCATCACAATGCCACATGAGCCCTGTCATCACATTGCTCCATAGCCCCTGTCATTACAATGCTCCATGACCACTGTCATCACAATGTTCCATGATCGCTGTAATCACAATGACCCATGACACCTTTCCTCAGAAGGCTCCATTACCCCTGTCATCAGAATGCTCCAATGCCCATCTCATCACAATGCTCCATGATCCGTGACAGCACAATGTTACAGGACAATTGTCATCACAATGCTCCATGACAACTGTCATCACAATGTTGCCTGCCCATGTCATCAAAATGCTCCATGTCCCCTGTAATCACAATGTTCCATTACACCTGTCATCACAATGTTCCCTGCCCATGTCATCACAATGCTCCATTACCCATGTCATCGTAGTGATCCATGACCCCTTTCATCACAATGCTCCATGACACCTGTCATCACAATGCTCCGTGCTCTTTGTCACCACAATGCTCCATGACCACTGTCATCACCATGCCCCATGACCCCAGTCATCACAATGCTCCATAGCACTTGTCATCACAATGCTCCATTATCCCTGTCATCACAATGTTCCATGACTCTTGTCATCAAAATGCCTCATGATCCTTTTACTCACAATGCTCCATGACTCCTTTCATCACATGCTCCATGATACTTGTCATTACACTGTCCCATGACCTTTTTCATAACAATGCTCCATGATACCAGTCATCACAATAATCCATGACCATTTTCGTCACAATGCTCCATGCCCCTTTCAACACAATGCTCCATGACAACTGTCACCACAATGCTCCATGGCCTTTGTCATCACAATTATACTTGGCCCCTGTAATCACAGTGCTCCATGACCTCTTTCATCACAATGCTCCATGATCACTGTCATCACAATGCCACATGAGCCCTGTCATCACATTGCTCCATGGCCCCTGTCATTACAATGCTCCATGACCACTGTCATCACAATGTTCCATGATGGCTGTAATCACAATGACCCATGACACCTTTCCTCAGAAGGCTCCAGTACACCTGTCATCACAATGCTCCAATGCCCGTCTCATCACAAAGTTCCATGATCCCTGTCAGCACAACGTTACAGGACAATTGTCATCACAATGCTCCATGACAACTGTCATCACAATGTTGCCTGCCCATGTCATCAAAATGCTCCATGTCCCCTGTAATCACAATGTTCTATTACACCTGTCATCACAATGTTCCCTGCCCATGTCATCACAATGCTCCATTACCAATGAAATCAAAATGTTCGCCTGCCCTTGTCATCAAAATGCTCCATGGCCCCTTTAATCACAATGCTCCATGAACACTGTCATCACAATGTTCCATGACAGTTGTCATCACAATGCTCCATGACACCTGTAATCACAATGCTCCTGCCCTTGTCATCACAATGCTCCAGAACTCTTGTCATCATAATGATGAATGCCCGTGTCATCACAAAGCTCCATGATACTTGTCATCACAATGTTCCATGGCCTTGTCATCACTATACTCCATGGCCCCCGTCATCACAGTGCTCCATGATACCTTTCATCACAATTCTAGATGACCACTGTCATCACAATGCCCCAAGACACATGTCATCACAATTCGCCATGGCCCTTGTCATCACAATGCTCCATGACCCGTGGCATCACAATGGTCCAGGACACTTGTCATCACAATGATCCATGACCACTTACATCACAATGCTCCTTGACTCCCGTCATCACAATGCTCCATAGCCTATGCATTCGCAATGCTACATGGTCCCTGTAATCACATTGCTCCATGATCCATTTCATCCCAGTGCTCTATGACCACTGTCATCACCATGCCCCATTATACCTGTCATCACAAAGTTCCATGGCCCCTGTCAGCACAATGTTCCATGACAGATGTCATCACTATCCTCCATGGTCCCTGTAATCACAATGCTCCATCCCCTTGTCAACGCAATGCTCCAGAACTCTTGTCATCATAATGCTCCATGCCCGCCTCATCACAATGCTCCATGACACTTGTCCTCACAATGCTCCATGGCCTTTGTCATCGCAATGCTCCATGGCCCCTGTTATCACAGTGCTCCATGTTACCTTTCATCACAATTCTAGATGACCATTGTCATCACAATGCCCCATGACACCTGTCATCACTATTCGCCATGGCACTTGTCATCACAATGCTCCATGATCCCTGTCATCATAATGTTCGATGACACTTGTCGTCACGGTGCTCCATGACCCCTGTCATCACAATATTCACTGCCCATGTAATCACAATGCTCCTGGTCCCCTGTAATCACAATGCTCCATAGCCTTAACATCACAATGCTCCAGAACTCTTGTCATCATTATGCCCCATGCCCATGTCATCACAATGCTCCTTGACCCCTGTCATCACAATGCTCCATGGCCTATGTATTCACAATGCTCCATGGCCCCTGTAGTCACATTGCTCCATGATCCTTTTCATCACAATGCTCTATGACCACTGTCATCACAATGCCACATGACACCTGTCATTACAATGCTCTATGGCCCCTGTCAGCACAATGTTCCATGGCAGATATCATCACAATGATCCATGACCGCTGTCATCACAATGTTCCCTGCCCTTGTCATCTCAATGATCCCTGGCCCCTGTTATCACAATGCCCCATACCCTTGTCATCGCAATGCTCCAGATCACTTCTCATCATAATGCTCCATGCCCATGTCATCACAATGCTCCATGGCCCCTGTCATCACAGTGCTCCGTGATACCTTTCATCGTAATGATAGATGACCACTGTCATCACAATGCTCCATGACACCTGTCATCAGATTTGGCCATGGCCCTTATCATCACAATGCTCCAGGACACTTGTCTTCACAATGTTCCATGGCGCATTTCATCACAATGCTCCATGACCACTTTCATCAAATTGCTCCATGATGCCTGTCCTCACAATGCTCCATGGCCTTTGTCATCAAAATTCTACATGGCCCCTGTAATAACAGTGCTTCAGGACAACATTTATCACAATGCTCCATGACCACTCTCATCACCATGCCAGATAAGACCTTTCATGACAATGCTCCATGGCCCTTGTCATCACAATATTCTATGACTTCTGTCATCACAATGCTCCATGCCCCTGTCATCACAATGCCCCATCACCCCTGCTATTACAATGCTCCATGACCCCTGTCCTCACAATGCCCCGAAACCCTTGTCATCACAATATTCCATGATCCGTGTAATCACGATGATCCATGAACCATTTCTGTACAATGCTCCAGTACCCCGTTCATTAAAATGCTCCATGGCACGTGTCATCAGAATGCTCCAGGAACCCTTCCATCACAATAATCCATGACCCGTTTCCTCACAATTCTCCAGGACCGCTTTCATCACAATGCTCCATTTCCTTGTCATCTCAATTCTTCATGGCCCCTGTCATCACAATGATCCATGCCCTTGTCATCAAAATGCTCCAGAACTCTTGTCATCACTATGCTCCATGCCCATGTCATCACAATGCTGCATGACCCCTGTCATCACAATGATACATGACCACTGTCATCGCAATGCCACATGAACCCTGTCATCACATTGCTCCATGATCCCTGTCATTACAATGCTCCATGACCACTGTCATCACAATGTTCCATGATCGCTGTAATCACAATGACCCATGACACCTTTCCTCAGAAGGCTCCATTACGCCTGTCATCAGAATGCTCCAATGCCCATCTCATCACAATGCTCCATGATCCGTGACAGCACAATGTTACAGGACAATTGTCATCACAATGCTCCATGACAACTGTCATCACAATGTTGCCTGCCCATGTCATCAAAATGCTCCATGTCCCCTGTAATCACAATGTTCCATTACACCTGTCATCACAATGTTCCCTGCCCATGTCATCACAATGCTCCATTACCCATGTCATCGTAGTGATCCATGACCCCTTTCATCACAATGCTCCATGACACCTGTCATCACAATGCTCCGTGCTCTTTGTCACCACAATGCTCCATGACCACTGTCATCACCATGCCCCATGACCCCAGTCATCACAATGCTCCATAGCACTTGTCATCACAATGCTCCATTATCCCTGTCATCACAATGTTCCATGACTCTTGTCATCAAAATGCCTCATGATCCTTTTACTCACAATGCTCCATGACTCCTTTCATCACATGCTCCATGATACTTGTCATTACACTGTCCCATGACCTTTTTCATAACAATGCTCCATGATACCAGTCATCACAATAATCCATGACCATTTTCGTCACAATGCTCCATGCCCCTTTCAACACAATGCTCCATGACAACTGTCACCACAATGCTCCATGGCCTTTGTCATCACAATTATACTTGGCCCCTGTAATCACAGTGCTCCATGACCCCTTTCATCACAATGCTCCATGATCACTGTCATCACAATGCCACATGAGCCCTGTCATCACATTGCTCCATGGCCCCTGTCATTACAATGCTCCATGACCACTGTCATCACAATGTTCCATGATGGCTGTAATCACAATGACCCATGACACCTTTCCTCAGAAGGCTCCAGTACACCTGTCATCACACTGTTCCAATGCCTGTCTCATCACAAAGTTCCATGATCCCTGTCAGCACAACGTTACAGGACAATTGTCATCACAATGCTCCATGACAACTGTCATCACAATGTTGCCTGCCCATGTCATCAAAATGCTCCATGTCCCCTGTAATCACAATGTTCCATTACACCTGTCATCACAATGTTCCCTGCCCATGTCATCACAATGCTCCATTACCAATGAAATCAAAATGTTCGCCTGCCCTTGTCATCAAAATGCTCCATGGCCCCTTTAATCACAATGCTCCATGAACACTGTCATCACAATGTTCCATGACAGTTGTCATCACAATGCTCCATGACCCCTGTAATCACAATGCTCCATGCCCTTGTCATCACAATGCTCCAGAACTCCTGTCATCATAATGATGAATGCCCATGTCATCACAAAGCTCCATGATACTTGTCATCACAATGTTCCATGGCCTTGTCATCACTATACTCCATGGCCCCCGTCATCACAGTGCTCCATGATACCTTTCATCACAATTCTAGATGACCACTGTCATCACAATGCCCCAAGACACATGTCATCACATTTCGCCATGGCCCTTGTCATCACAATGCTCCATGACCCGTGGCATCACAATGGTCCAGGACACTTGTCATCACAATGATCCATGACCACTTACTTCACAATGCTCCTTGACTCCCGTCATCACAATGCTCCATAGCTTATGCATTCGCAATGCTACATGGTCCCTGTAATCACATTGCTCCATGATCCATTTCATCCCAGTGCTCTATGACCACTGTCATCACCATGCCCCATTATACCTGTCATCACAAAGTTCCATGGCCCCTGTCAGCACAATGTTCCATGACAGATGTCATCACTATCCTCCATGGTCCCTGTAATCACAATGCTCCATCCCCTTGTCAAGGCAATGCTCCAGAACTCTTGTCATCATAATGCTCCATGCCCGCCTCATCACAATGCTCCATGACACTTGTCCTCACAATGCTCCATGGCCCCTGTTATCACAGTGCTCCATGTTACCTTTCATCACAATTCTAGATGACCATTGTCATCACAATGCCCCATGACACCTGTCATCACTATTCGCCATGGCACTTGTCATCACAATGCTCCATGATCCCTGTCATCATAATGTTCGATGACACTTGTCGTCACGGTGCTCCATGACCCCTGTCATCACAATATTCACTGCCCATGTAATCACAATGCTCCTGGTCCCCTGTAATCACAAGGCTCCATAGCCTTAACATCACAATGCTCCAGAACTCTTGTCATCATTATGCCCCATGCCCATGTCATCACAATGCTCCTTGACCCCTGTCATCACAATGCTCCATGGCCTATGTATTCACAATGCTCCATGGCCCCTGTAGTCACATTGCTCCATGATCCTTTTCATCACAATGCTCTATGACCACTGTCATCACAATGCCACATGACACCTGTCATTACAATGCTCTATGGCCCCTGTCAGCACAATGTTCCATGGCAGATATCATCACAATGATCCATGACCGCTGTCATCACAATGTTCCCTGCCCTTGTCATCTCAATGATCCCTGGCCCCTGTAATCACAATGCCCCATACCCTTGTCATCGCAATGCTCCAGATCACTTCTCATCATAATGCTCCATGCCCATGTCATCACAATGCTCCATGGCCCCTGTCATCACAGTGCTCCGTGATACCTTTCATCGTAATGATAGATGACCACTGTCATCACAATGCTCCATGACACCTGTCATCAGATTTGGCCATGGCCCTTATCATCACAATGCTCCAGGACACTTGTCTTCACAATGTTCCATGGCGCATTTCATCACAATGCTCCATGACCACTTTCATCAAATTGCTCCATGATGCCTGTCCTCACAATGCTCCATGGCCTTTGTCATCAAAATTCTACATGGCCCCTGTAATAACAGTGCTTCAGGACAACATTTATCACAATGCTCCATGACCACTCTCATCACCATGCCAGATAAGACCTTTCATGACAATGCTCCATGGCCCTTGTCATCACAATATTCTATGACTTCTGTCATCACAATGCTCCATGCCCCTGTCATCACAATGCCCCATCACCCCTGCTATTACAATGCTCCATGACCCCTGTCCTCACAATGCCCCGAAACCCTTGTCATCACAATATTCCATGATCCGTGTAATCACGATGATCCATGAACCATTTCTGTACAATGCTCCAGTACCCCGTTCATTAAAATGCTCCATGGCACGTGTCATCAGAATGCTCCAGGAACCCTTCCATCACAATAATCCATGACCCGTTTCCTCACAATTCTCCAGGACCGCTTTCATCACAATGCTCCATTTCCTTGTCATCTCAATTCTTCATGGACCCTGTCATCACAATGATCCATGCCTTTGTCATCAAAATGCTCCAGAACTCTTGTCATCACTATGCTCCATGCCCATGTCATCACAATGCTGCATGACCCCTGTCATCACAATGATACATGACCACTGTCATCGCAATGCCACATGAACCCTGTCATCACATTGCTCCACGATCCCTGTCATTACAATGCTCCATGACCACTGTCATCACAATGTTCCATGACCGCTGTAATCACAATGACCCATGACACCTTTCCTCAAAAGGCTCCATTACGCCTGTCATCAGAATGCTCCAATGCCCATCTCATCACAATGCTCCATGATCCGTGACAGCACAATGTTACAGGACAATTGTCATCACAATGCTCCATGACAACTGTCATCACAATGTTGCCTGCCCATGTCATCAAAATGCTCCATGTCCCCTGTAATCACAATGTTCCATTACACCTGTCATCACAATGTTCCCTGCCCATGCCATCACAATGCTCCATTACCCATGTCATCGTAGTGATCCATGACCCCTTTCATCACAATGCTCCATGACACCTGTCATCACAATGCTCCGTGCTCTTTGTCACCACAATGCTCCATGACCACTGTCATCACCATGCCCCATGACCCCAGTCATCACAATGCTCCATAGCACTTGTCATCACAATGCTCCATTATCCCTGTCATCACAATGTTCCATGACTCTTGTCATCAAAATGCCTCATGATCCTTTTACTCACAATGCTCCATGACTCCTTTCATCACATGCTCCATGATACTTGTCATTACACTGTCCCATGACCTTTTTCATAACAATGCTCCATGATACCAGTCATCACAATAATCCATGACCATTTTCGTCACAATGCTCCATGCCCCTTTCAACACAATGCTCCATGACAACTGTCACCACAATGCTCCATGGCCTTTGTCATCACAATTATACTTGGCCCCTGTAATCACAGTGCTCCATGACCCCTTTCATCACAATGCTCCATGATCACTGTCATCACAATGCCACATGAGCCCTGTCATCACATTGCTCCATGGCCCCTGTCATTACAATGCTCCATGACCACTGTCATCACAATGTTCCATGATGGCTGTAATCACAATGACCCATGACACCTTTCCTCAGAAGGCTCCAGTACACCTGTCATCACAATGTTCCAATGCCTGTCTCATCACAAAGTTCCATGATCCCTGTCAGCACAACGTTACAGGACAATTGTCATCACAATGCTCCATGACAACTGTCATCACAATGTTGCCTGCCCATGTCATCAAAATGCTCCATGTCCCCTGTAATCACAATGTTCCATTACACCTGTCATCACAATGTTCCCTGCCCATGTCATCACAATGCTCCATTACCAATGAAATCAAAATGTTCGCCTGCCCTTGTCATCAAAATGCTCCATGGCCCCTTTAATCACAATGCTCCATGAACACTGTCATCACAATGTTCCATGACAGTTGTCATCACAATGCTCCATGACCCCTGTAATCACAATGCTCCTGCCCTTGTCATCACAATGCTCCAGAACTCTTGTCATCATAATGATGAATGCCCATGTCATCACAAAGCTCCATGATACTTGTCATCACAATGTTCCATGGCCTTGTCATCACTATACTCCATGGCCCCCGTCATCACAGTGCTCCATGATACCTTTCATCACAATTCTAGATGACCACTGTCATCACAATGCCCCAAGACACATGTCATCACATTTCGCCATGGCCCTTGTCATCACAATGCTCCATGACCCGTGGCATCACAATGGTCCAGGACACTTGTCATCACAATGATCCATGACCACTTACTTCACAATGCTCCTTGACTCCCGTCATCACAATGCTCCATAGCCTATGCATTCGCAATGCTACATGGTCCCTGTAATCACATTGCTCCATGATCCATTTCATCCCAGTGCTCTATGACCACTGTCATCACCATGCCCCATTATACCTGTCATCACAAAGTTCCATGGCCCCTGTCAGCACAATGTTCCATGACAGATGTCATCACTATCCTCCATGGTCCCTGTAATCACAATGCTCCATCCCCTTGTCAACGCAATGCTCCAGAACTCTTGTCATCATAATGCTCCATGCCCGCCTCATCACAATGCTCCATGACACTTGTCCTCACAATGCTCCATGGCCCCTGTTATCACAGTGCTCCATGTTACCTTTCATCACAATTCTAGATGACCATTGTCATCACAATGCCCCATGACACCTGTCATCACTATTCGCCATGGCACTTGTCATCACAATGCTCCATGATCCCTGTCATCATAATGTTCGATGACACTTGTCGTCACGGTGCTCCATGACCCCTGTCATCACAATATTCACTGCCCATGTAATCACAATGCTCCTGGTCCCCTGTAATCACAATGCTCCATAGCCTTAACATCACAATGCTCCAGAACTCTTGTCATCATTATGCCCCATGCCCATGTCATCACAATGCTCCTTGACCCCTGTCATCACAATGCTCCATGGCCTATGTATTCACAATGCTCCATGGCCCCTGTAGTCACATTGCTCCATGATCCTTTTCATCACAATGCTCTATGACCACTGTCATCACAATGCCACATGACACCTGTCATTACAATGCTCTATGGCCCCTGTCAGCACAATGTTCCATGGCAGATATCATCACAATGATCCATGACCGCTGTCATCACAATGTTCCCTGCCCTTGTCATCTCAATGATCCCTGGCCCCTGTAATCACAATGCCCCATACCCTTGTCATCGCAATGCTCCAGATCACTTCTCATCATAATGCTCCATGCCCATGTCATCACAATGCTCCATGGCCCCTGTCATCACAGTGCTCCGTGATACCTTTCATCGTAATGATAGATGACCACTGTCATCACAATGCTCCATGACACCTGTCATCAGATTTGGCCATGGCCCTTATCATCACAATGCTCCAGGACACTTGTCTTCACAATGTTCCATGGCGCATTTCATCACAATGCTCCATGACCACTTTCATCAAATTGCTCCATGATGCCTGTCCTCACAATGCTCCATGGCCTTTGTCATCAAAATTCTACATGGCCCCTGTAATAACAGTGCTTCAGGACAACATTTATCACAATGCTCCATGACCACTCTCATCACCATGCCAGATAAGACCTTTCATGACAATGCTCCATGGCCCTTGTCATCACAATATTCTATGACTTCTGTCATCACAATGCTCCATGCCCCTGTCATCACAATGCCCCATCACCCCTGCTATTACAATGCTCCATGACCCCTGTCCTCACAATGCCCCGAAACCCTTGTCATCACAATATTCCATGATCCGTGTAATCACGATGATCCATGAACCATTTCTGTACAATGCTCCAGTACCCCGTTCATTAAAATGCTCCATGGCACGTGTCATCAGAATGCTCCAGGAACCCTTCCATCACAATAATCCATGACCCGTTTCCTCACAATTCTCCAGGACCGCTTTCATCACAATGCTCCATTTCCTTGTCATCTCAATTCTTCATGGCCCCTGTCATCACAATGATCCATGCCCTTGTCATCAAAATGCTCCAGAACTCTTGTCATCACTATGCTCCATGCCCATGTCATCACAATGCTGCATGACCCCTGTCATCACAATGATACATGACCACTGTCATCGCAATGCCACATGAACCCTGTCATCACATTGCTCCATGATCCCTGTCATTACAATGCTCCATGACCACTGTCATCACAATGTTCCATGATCGCTGTAATCACAATGACCCATGACACCTTTCCTCAGAAGGCTCCATTACGCCTGTCATCAGAATGCTCCAATGCCCATCTCATCACAATGCTCCATGATCCGTGACAGCACAATGTTACAGGACAATTGTCATCACAATGCTCCATGACAACTGTCATCACAATGTTGCCTGCCCATGTCATCAAAATGCTCCATGTCCCCTGTAATCACAATGTTCCATTACACCTGTCATCACAATGTTCCCTGCCCATGCCATCACAATGCTCCATTACCCATGTCATCGTAGTGATCCATGACCCCTTTCATCACAATGCTCCATGACACCTGTCATCACAATGCTCCGTGCTCTTTGTCACCACAATGCTCCATGACCACTGTCATCACCATGCCCCATGACCCCAGTCATCACAATGCTCCATAGCACTTGTCATCACAATGCTCCATTATCCCTGTCATCACAATGTTCCATGACTCTTGTCATCAAAATGCCTCATGATCCTTTTACTCACAATGCTCCATGACTCCTTTCATCACATGCTCCATGATACTTGTCATTACACTGTCCCATGACCTTTTTCATAACAATGCTCCATGATACCAGTCATCACAATAATCCATGACCATTTTCGTCACAATGCTCCATGCCCCTTTCAACACAATGCTCCATGACAACTGTCACCACAATGCTCCATGGCCTTTGTCATCACAATTATACTTGGCCCCTGTAATCACAGTGCTCCATGACCCCTTTCATCACAATGCTCCATGATCACTGTCATCACAATGCCACATGAGCCCTGTCATCACATTGCTCCATGGCCCCTGTCATTACAATGCTCCATGACCACTGTCATCACAATGTTCCATGATGGCTGTAATCACAATGACCCATGACACCTTTCCTCAGAAGGCTCCAGTACACCTGTCATCACACTGTTCCAATGCCTGTCTCATCACAAAGTTCCATGATCCCTGTCAGCACAACGTTACAGGACAATTGTCATCACAATGCTCCATGACAACTGTCATCACAATGTTGCCTGCCCATGTCATCAAAATGCTCCATGTCCCCTGTAATCACAATGTTCCATTACACCTGTCATCACAATGTTCCCTGCCCATGTCATCACAATGCTCCATTACCAATGAAATCAAAATGTTCGCCTGCCCTTGTCATCAAAATGCTCCATGGCCCCTTTAATCACAATGCTCCATGAACACTGTCATCACAATGTTCCATGACAGTTGTCATCACAATGCTCCATGACCCCTGTAATCACAATGCTCCATGCCCTTGTCATCACAATGCTCCAGAACTCCTGTCATCATAATGATGAATGCCCATGTCATCACAAAGCTCCGTGATACTTGTCATCACAATGTTCCATGGCCTTGTCATCACTATACTCCATGGCCCCCGTCATCACAGTGCTCCATGATACCTTTCATCACAATTCTAGATGACCACTGTCATCACAATGCCCCAAGACACATGTCATCACATTTCGCCATGGCCCTTGTCATCACAATGCTCCATGACCCGTGGCATCACAATGGTCCAGGACACTTGTCATCACAATGATCCATGACCACTTACTTCACAATGCTCCTTGACTCCCGTCATCACAATGCTCCATAGCTTATGCATTCGCAATGCTACATGGTCCCTGTAATCACATTGCTCCATGATCCATTTCATCCCAGTGCTCTATGACCACTGTCATCACCATGCCCCATTATACCTGTCATCACAAAGTTCCATGGCCCCTGTCAGCACAATGTTCCATGACAGATGTCATCACTATCCTCCATGGTCCCTGTAATCACAATGCTCCATCCCCTTGTCAAGGCAATGCTCCAGAACTCTTGTCATCATAATGCTCCATGCCCGCCTCATCACAATGCTCCATGACACTTGTCCTCACAATGCTCCATGGCCCCTGTTATCACAGTGCTCCATGTTACCTTTCATCACAATTCTAGATGACCATTGTCATCACAATGCCCCATGACACCTGTCATCACTATTCGCCATGGCACTTGTCATCACAATGCTCCATGATCCCTGTCATCATAATGTTCGATGACACTTGTCGTCACGGTGCTCCATGACCCCTGTCATCACAATATTCACTGCCCATGTAATCACAATGCTCCTGGTCCCCTGTAATCACAAGGCTCCATAGCCTTAACATCACAATGCTCCAGAACTCTTGTCATCATTATGCCCCATGCCCATGTCATCACAATGCTCCTTGACCCCTGTCATCACAATGCTCCATGGCCTATGTATTCACAATGCTCCATGGCCCCTGTAGTCACATTGCTCCATGATCCTTTTCATCACAATGCTCTATGACCACTGTCATCACAATGCCACATGACACCTGTCATTACAATGCTCTATGGCCCCTGTCAGCACAATGTTCCATGGCAGATATCATCACAATGATCCATGACCGCTGTCATCACAATGTTCCCTGCCCTTGTCATCTCAATGATCCCTGGCCCCTGTAATCACAATGCCCCATACCCTTGTCATCGCAATGCTCCAGATCACTTCTCATCATAATGCTCCATGCCCATGTCATCACAATGCTCCATGGCCCCTGTCATCACAGTGCTCCGTGATACCTTTCATCGTAATGATAGATGACCACTGTCATCACAATGCTCCATGACACCTGTCATCAGATTTGGCCATGGCCCTTATCATCACAATGCTCCAGGACACTTGTCTTCACAATGTTCCATGGCGCATTTCATCACAATGCTCCATGACCACTTTCATCAAATTGCTCCATGATGCCTGTCCTCACAATGCTCCATGGCCTTTGTCATCAAAATTCTACATGGCCCCTGTAATAACAGTGCTTCAGGACAACATTTATCACAATGCTCCATGACCACTCTCATCACCATGCCAGATAAGACCTTTCATGACAATGCTCCATGGCCCTTGTCATCACAATATTCTATGACTTCTGTCATCACAATGCTCCATGCCCCTGTCATCACAATGCCCCATCACCCCTGCTATTACAATGCTCCATGACCCCTGTCCTCACAATGCCCCGAAACCCTTGTCATCACAATATTCCATGATCCGTGTAATCACGATGATCCATGAACCATTTCTGTACAATGCTCCAGTACCCCGTTCATTAAAATGCTCCATGGCACGTGTCATCAGAATGCTCCAGGAACCCTTCCATCACAATAATCCATGACCCGTTTCCTCACAATTCTCCAGGACCGCTTTCATCACAATGCTCCATTTCCTTGTCATCTCAATTCTTCATGGACCCTGTCATCACAATGATCCATGCCTTTGTCATCAAAATGCTCCAGAACTCTTGTCATCACTATGCTCCATGCCCATGTCATCACAATGCTGCATGACCCCTGTCATCACAATGATACATGACCACTGTCATCGCAATGCCACATGAACCCTGTCATCACATTGCTCCACGATCCCTGTCATTACAATGCTCCATGACCACTGTCATCACAATGTTCCATGACCGCTGTAATCACAATGACCCATGACACCTTTCCTCAAAAGGCTCCATTACGCCTGTCATCAGAATGCTCCAATGCCCATCTCATCACAATGCTCCATGATCCGTGACAGCACAATGTTACAGGACAATTGTCATCACAATGCTCCATGACAACTGTCATCACAATGTTGCCTGCCCATGTCATCAAAATGCTCCATGTCCCCTGTAATCACAATGTTCCATTACACCTGTCATCACAATGTTCCCTGCCCATGCCATCACAATGCTCCATTACCCATGTCATCGTAGTGATCCATGACCCCTTTCATCACAATGCTCCATGACACCTGTCATCACAATGCTCCGTGCTCTTTGTCACCACAATGCTCCATGACCACTGTCATCACCATGCCCCATGACCCCAGTCATCACAATGCTCCATAGCACTTGTCATCACAATGCTCCATTATCCCTGTCATCACAATGTTCCATGACTCTTGTCATCAAAATGCCTCATGATCCTTTTACTCACAATGCTCCATGACTCCTTTCATCACATGCTCCATGATACTTGTCATTACACTGTCCCATGACCTTTTTCATAACAATGCTCCATGATACCAGTCATCACAATAATCCATGACCATTTTCGTCACAATGCTCCATGCCCCTTTCAACACAATGCTCCATGACAACTGTCACCACAATGCTCCATGGCCTTTGTCATCACAATTATACTTGGCCCCTGTAATCACAGTGCTCCATGACCCCTTTCATCACAATGCTCCATGATCACTGTCATCACAATGCCACATGAGCCCTGTCATCACATTGCTCCATGGCCCCTGTCATTACAATGCTCCATGACCACTGTCATCACAATGTTCCATGATGGCTGTAATCACAATGACCCATGACACCTTTCCTCAGAAGGCTCCAGTACACCTGTCATCACAATGTTCCAATGCCTGTCTCATCACAAAGTTCCATGATCCCTGTCAGCACAACGTTACAGGACAATTGTCATCACAATGCTCCATGACAACTGTCATCACAATGTTGCCTGCCCATGTCATCAAAATGCTCCATGTCCCCTGTAATCACAATGTTCCATTACACCTGTCATCACAATGTTCCCTGCCCATGTCATCACAATGCTCCATTACCAATGAAATCAAAATGTTCGCCTGCCCTTGTCATCAAAATGCTCCATGGCCCCTTTAATCACAATGCTCCATGAACACTGTCATCACAATGTTCCATGACAGTTGTCATCACAATGCTCCATGACCCCTGTAATCACAATGCTCCTGCCCTTGTCATCACAATGCTCCAGAACTCTTGTCATCATAATGATGAATGCCCATGTCATCACAAAGCTCCATGATACTTGTCATCACAATGTTCCATGGCCTTGTCATCACTATACTCCATGGCCCCCGTCATCACAGTGCTCCATGATACCTTTCATCACAATTCTAGATGACCACTGTCATCACAATGCCCCAAGACACATGTCATCACATTTCGCCATGGCCCTTGTCATCACAATGCTCCATGACCCGTGGCATCACAATGGTCCAGGACACTTGTCATCACAATGATCCATGACCACTTACTTCACAATGCTCCTTGACTCCCGTCATCACAATGCTCCATAGCCTATGCATTCGCAATGCTACATGGTCCCTGTAATCACATTGCTCCATGATCCATTTCATCCCAGTGCTCTATGACCACTGTCATCACCATGCCCCATTATACCTGTCATCACAAAGTTCCATGGCCCCTGTCAGCACAATGTTCCATGACAGATGTCATCACTATCCTCCATGGTCCCTGTAATCACAATGCTCCATCCCCTTGTCAACGCAATGCTCCAGAACTCTTGTCATCATAATGCTCCATGCCCGCCTCATCACAATGCTCCATGACACTTGTCCTCACAATGCTCCATGGCCCCTGTTATCACAGTGCTCCATGTTACCTTTCATCACAATTCTAGATGACCATTGTCATCACAATGCCCCATGACACCTGTCATCACTATTCGCCATGGCACTTGTCATCACAATGCTCCATGATCCCTGTCATCATAATGTTCGATGACACTTGTCGTCACGGTGCTCCATGACCCCTGTCATCACAATATTCACTGCCCATGTAATCACAATGCTCCTGGTCCCCTGTAATCACAATGCTCCATAGCCTTAACATCACAATGCTCCAGAACTCTTGTCATCATTATGCCCCATGCCCATGTCATCACAATGCTCCTTGACCCCTGTCATCACAATGCTCCATGGCCTATGTATTCACAATGCTCCATGGCCCCTGTAGTCACATTGCTCCATGATCCTTTTCATCACAATGCTCTATGACCACTGTCATCACAATGCCACATGACACCTGTCATTACAATGCTCTATGGCCCCTGTCAGCACAATGTTCCATGGCAGATATCATCACAATGATCCATGACCGCTGTCATCACAATGTTCCCTGCCCTTGTCATCTCAATGATCCCTGGCCCCTGTAATCACAATGCCCCATACCCTTGTCATCGCAATGCTCCAGATCACTTCTCATCATAATGCTCCATGCCCATGTCATCACAATGCTCCATGGCCCCTGTCATCACAGTGCTCCGTGATACCTTTCATCGTAATGATAGATGACCACTGTCATCACAATGCTCCATGACACCTGTCATCAGATTTGGCCATGGCCCTTATCATCACAATGCTCCAGGACACTTGTCTTCACAATGTTCCATGGCGCATTTCATCACAATGCTCC
Organism: Balaenoptera ricei; assembly: GCF_028023285.1. Classification (NCBI taxonomy): domain Eukaryota; kingdom Metazoa; phylum Chordata; class Mammalia; order Artiodactyla; family Balaenopteridae; genus Balaenoptera; species Balaenoptera ricei. The sequence goes on from NW_026777686.1 coordinate 535,214, forward strand.
ATGACCACTTTCATCAAATTGCTCCATGATGCCTGTCCTCACAATGCTCCATGGCCTTTGTCATCAAAATTCTACATGGCCCCTGTAATAACAGTGCTTCAGGACAACATTTATCACAATGCTCCATGACCACTCTCATCACCATGCCAGATAAGACCTTTCATGACAATGCTCCATGGCCCTTGTCATCACAATATTCTATGACTTCTGTCATCACAATGCTCCATGCCCCTGTCATCACAATGCCCCATCACCCCTGCTATTACAATGCTCCATGACCCCTGTCCTCACAATGCCCCGAAACCCTTGTCATCACAATATTCCATGATCCGTGTAATCACGATGATCCATGAACCATTTCTGTACAATGCTCCAGTACCCCGTTCATTAAAATGCTCCATGGCACGTGTCATCAGAATGCTCCAGGAACCCTTCCATCACAATAATCCATGACCCGTTTCCTCACAATTCTCCAGGACCGCTTTCATCACAATGCTCCATTTCCTTGTCATCTCAATTCTTCATGGCCCCTGTCATCACAATGATCCATGCCCTTGTCATCAAAATGCTCCAGAACTCTTGTCATCACTATGCTCCATGCCCATGTCATCACAATGCTGCATGACCCCTGTCATCACAATGATACATGACCACTGTCATCGCAATGCCACATGAACCCTGTCATCACATTGCTCCATGATCCCTGTCATTACAATGCTCCATGACCACTGTCATCACAATGTTCCATGATCGCTGTAATCACAATGACCCATGACACCTTTCCTCAGAAGGCTCCATTACGCCTGTCATCAGAATGCTCCAATGCCCATCTCATCACAATGCTCCATGATCCGTGACAGCACAATGTTACAGGACAATTGTCATCACAATGCTCCATGACAACTGTCATCACAATGTTGCCTGCCCATGTCATCAAAATGCTCCATGTCCCCTGTAATCACAATGTTCCATTACACCTGTCATCACAATGTTCCCTGCCCATGCCATCACAATGCTCCATTACCCATGTCATCGTAGTGATCCATGACCCCTTTCATCACAATGCTCCATGACACCTGTCATCACAATGCTCCGTGCTCTTTGTCACCACAATGCTCCATGACCACTGTCATCACCATGCCCCATGACCCCAGTCATCACAATGCTCCATAGCACTTGTCATCACAATGCTCCATTATCCCTGTCATCACAATGTTCCATGACTCTTGTCATCAAAATGCCTCATGATCCTTTTACTCACAATGCTCCATGACTCCTTTCATCACATGCTCCATGATACTTGTCATTACACTGTCCCATGACCTTTTTCATAACAATGCTCCATGATACCAGTCATCACAATAATCCATGACCATTTTCGTCACAATGCTCCATGCCCCTTTCAACACAATGCTCCATGACAACTGTCACCACAATGCTCCATGGCCTTTGTCATCACAATTATACTTGGCCCCTGTAATCACAGTGCTCCATGACCCCTTTCATCACAATGCTCCATGATCACTGTCATCACAATGCCACATGAGCCCTGTCATCACATTGCTCCATGGCCCCTGTCATTACAATGCTCCATGACCACTGTCATCACAATGTTCCATGATGGCTGTAATCACAATGACCCATGACACCTTTCCTCAGAAGGCTCCAGTACACCTGTCATCACAATGTTCCAATGCCTGTCTCATCACAAAGTTCCATGATCCCTGTCAGCACAACGTTACAGGACAATTGTCATCACAATGCTCCATGACAACTGTCATCACAATGTTGCCTGCCCATGTCATCAAAATGCTCCATGTCCCCTGTAATCACAATGTTCCATTACACCTGTCATCACAATGTTCCCTGCCCATGTCATCACAATGCTCCATTACCAATGAAATCAAAATGTTCGCCTGCCCTTGTCATCAAAATGCTCCATGGCCCCTTTAATCACAATGCTCCATGAACACTGTCATCACAAGGTTCCATGACAGTTGTCATCACAATGCTCCATGACCCCTGTAATCACAATGCTCCATGCCCTTGTCATCACAATGCTCCAGAACTCTTGTCATCATAATGATGAATGCCCGTGTCATCACAAAGCTCCATGATACTTGTCATCACAATGTTCCATGGCCTTGTCATCACTATACTCCATGGCCCCCGTCATCACAGTGCTCCATGATACCTTTCATCACAATTCTAGATGACCACTGTCATCACAATGCCCCAAGACACATGTCATCACATTTCGCCATGGCCCTTGTCATCACAATGCTCCATGACCCGTGGCATCACAATGGTCCAGGACACTTGTCATCACAATGATCCATGACCACTTACTTCACAATGCTCCTTGACTCCCGTCATCACAATGCTCCATAGCCTATGCATTCGCAATGCTACATGGTCCCTGTAATCACATTGCTCCATGATCCATTTCATCCCAGTGCTCTATGACCACTGTCATCACCATGCCCCATTATACCTGTCATCACAAAGTTCCATGGCCCCTGTCAGCACAATGTTCCATGACAGATGTCATCACTATCCTCCATGGTCCCTGTAATCACAATGCTCCATCCCCTTGTCAAGGCAATGCTCCAGAACTCTTGTCATCATAATGCTCCATGCCCGCCTCATCACAATGCTCCATGACACTTGTCCTCACAATGCTCCATGGCCCCTGTTATCACAGTGCTCCATGTTACCTTTCATCACAATTCTAGATGACCATTGTCATCACAATGCCCCATGACACCTGTCATCACTATTCGCCATGGCACTTGTCATCACAATGCTCCATGATCCCTGTCATCATAATGTTCGATGACACTTGTCGTCACGGTGCTCCATGACCCCTGTCATCACAATATTCACTGCCCATGTAATCACAATGCTCCTGGTCCCCTGTAATCACAATGCTCCATAGCCTTAACATCACAATGCTCCAGAACTCTTGTCATCATTATGCCCCATGCCCATGTCATCACAATGCTCCTTGACCCCTGTCATCACAATGCTCCATGGTCTATGTATTCACAATGCTCCATGGCCCCTGTAGTCACATTGCTCCATGATCCTTTTCATCACAATGCTCTATGACCACTGTCATCACAATGCCACATGACACCTGTCATTACAATGCTCTATGGCCCCTGTCAGCACAATGTTCCATGGCAGATATCATCACAATGATCCATGACCGCTGTCATCACAATGTTCCCTGCCCTTGTCATCTCAATGATCCCTGGCCCCTGTTATCACAATGCCCCATACCCTTGTCATCGCAATGCTCCAGATCACTTCTCATCATAATGCTCCATGCCCATGTCATCACAATGCTCCATGGCCCCTGTCATCACAGTGCTCCGTGATACCTTTCATCGTAATGATAGATGACCACTGTCATCACAATGCTCCATGACACCTGTCATCAGATTTGGCCATGGCCCTTATCATCACAATGCTCCAGGACACTTGTCTTCACAATGTTCCATGGCGCATTTCATCACAATGCTCCATGACCACTTTCATCAAATTGCTCCATGATGCCTGTCCTCACAATGCTCCATGGCCTTTGTCATCAAAATTCTACATGGCCCCTGTAATAACAGTGCTTCAGGACAACATTTATCACAATGCTCCATGACCACTCTCATCACCATGCCAGATAAGACCTTTCATGACAATGCTCCATGGCCCTTGTCATCACAATATTCTATGACTTCTGTCATCACAATGCTCCATGCCCCTGTCATCACAATGCCCCATCACCCCTGCTATTACAATGCTCCATGACCCCTGTCCTCACAATGCCCCGAAACCCTTGTCATCACAATATTCCATGATCCGTGTAATCACGATGATCCATGAACCATTTCTGTACAATGCTCCAGTACCCCGTTCATTAAAATGCTCCATGGCACGTGTCATCAGAATGCTCCAGGAACCCTTCCATCACAATAATCCATGACCCGTTTCCTCACAATTCTCCAGGACCGCTTTCATCACAATGCTCCATTTCCTTGTCATCTCAATTCTTCATGGCCCCTGTCATCACAATGATCCATGCCCTTGTCATCAAAATGCTCCAGAACTCTTGTCATCACTATGCTCCATGCCCATGTCATCACAATGCTGCATGACCCCTGTCATCACAATGATACATGACCACTGTCATCGCAATGCCACATGAACCCTGTCATCACATTGCTCCATGATCCCTGTCATTACAATGCTCCATGACCACTGTCATCACAATGTTCCATGATCGCTGTAATCACAATGACCCATGACACCTTTCCTCAGAAGGCTCCATTACGCCTGTCATCAGAATGCTCCAATGCCCATCTCATCACAATGCTCCATGATCCGTGACAGCACAATGTTACAGGACAATTGTCATCACAATGCTCCATGACAACTGTCATCACAATGTTGCCTGCCCATGTCATCAAAATGCTCCATGTCCCCTGTAATCACAATGTTCCATTACACCTGTCATCACAATGTTCCCTGCCCATGTCATCACAATGCTCCATTACCCATGTCATCGTAGTGATCCATGACCCCTTTCATCACAATGCTCCATGACACCTGTCATCACAATGCTCCGTGCTCTTTGTCACCACAATGCTCCATGACCACTGTCATCACCATGCCCCATGACCCCAGTCATCACAATGCTCCATAGCACTTGTCATCACAATGCTCCATTATCCCTGTCATCACAATGTTCCATGACTCTTGTCATCAAAATGCCTCATGATCCTTTTACTCACAATGCTCCATGACTCCTTTCATCACATGCTCCATGATACTTGTCATTACACTGTCCCATGACCTTTTTCATAACAATGCTCCATGATACCAGTCATCACAATAATCCATGACCATTTTCGTCACAATGCTCCATGCCCCTTTCAACACAATGCTCCATGACAACTGTCACCACAATGCTCCATGGCCTTTGTCATCACAATTATACTTGGCCCCTGTAATCACAGTGCTCCATGACCCCTTTCATCACAATGCTCCATGATCACTGTCATCACAATGCCACATGAGCCCTGTCATCACATTGCTCCATGGCCCCTGTCATTACAATGCTCCATGACCACTGTCATCACAATGTTCCATGATGGCTGTAATCACAATGACCCATGACACCTTTCCTCAGAAGGCTCCAGTACACCTGTCATCACAATGTTCCAATGCCTGTCTCATCACAAAGTTCCATGATCCCTGTCAGCACAACGTTACAGGACAATTGTCATCACAATGCTCCATGACAACTGTCATCACAATGTTGCCTGCCCATGTCATCAAAATGCTCCATGTCCCCTGTAATCACAATGTTCCATTACAACTGTCATCACAATGTTCCCTGCCCATGTCATCACAATGCTCCATTACCAATGAAATCAAAATGTTCGCCTGCCCTTGTCATCAAAATGCTCCATGGCCCCTTTAATCACAATGCTCCATGAACACTGTCATCACAATGTTCCATGACAGTTGTCATCACAATGCTCCATGACCCCTGTAATCACAATGCTCCATGCCCTTGTCATCACAATGCTCCAGAACTCTTGTCATCATAATGATGAATGCCCGTGTCATCACAAAGCTCCATGATACTTGTCATCACAATGTTCCATGGCCTTGTCATCACTATACTCCATGGCCCCCGTCATCACAGTGCTCCATGATACCTTTCATCACAATTCTAGATGACCACTGTCATCACAATGCCCCAAGACACATGTCATCACATTTCGCCATGGCCCTTGTCATCACAATGCTCCATGACCCGTGGCATCACAATGGTCCAGGACACTTGTCATCACAATGATCCATGACCACTTACTTCACAATGCTCCTTGACTCCCGTCATCACAATGCTCCATAGCTTATGCATTCGCAATGCTACATGGTCCCTGTAATCACATTGCTCCATGATCCATTTCATCCCAGTGCTCTATGACCACTGTCATCACCATGCCCCATTATACCTGTCATCACAAAGTTCCATGGCCCCTGTCAGCACAATGTTCCATGACAGATGTCATCACTATCCTCCATGGTCCCTGTAATCACAATGCTCCATCCCCTTGTCAACGCAATGCTCCAGAACTCTTGTCATCATAATGCTCCATGCCCGCCTCATCACAATGCTCCATGACACTTGTCCTCACAATGCTCCATGGCCCCTGTTATCACAGTGCTCCATGTTACCTTTCATCACAATTCTAGATGACCATTGTCATCACAATGCCCCATGACACCTGTCATCACTATTCGCCATGGCACTTGTCATCACAATGCTCCATGATCCCTGTCATCATAATGTTCGATGACACTTGTCGTCACGGTGCTCCATGACCCCTGGCATCACAATATTCACTGCCCATGTAATCACAATGCTCCTGGTCCCCTGTAATCACAATGCTCCATAGCCTTAACATCACAATGCTCCAGAACTCTTGTCATCATTATGCCCCATGCCCATGTCATCACAATGCTCCTTGACCCCTGTCATCACAATGCTCCATGGCCTATGTATTCACAATGCTCCATGGCCCCTGTAGTCACATTGCTCCATGATCCTTTTCATCACAATGCTCTATGACCACTGTCATCACAATGCCACATGACACCTGTCATTACAATGCTCTATGGCCCCTGTCAGCACAATGTTCCATGGCAGATATCATCACAATGATCCATGACCGCTGTCATCACAATGTTCCCTGCCCTTGTCATCTCAATGATCCCTGGCCCCTGTAATCACAATGCCCCATATCCTTGTCATCGCAATGCTCCAGATCACTTCTCATCATAATGCTCCATGCCCATGTCATCACAATGCTCCATGGCCCGTGTCATCACAGTGCTCCGTGATACCTTTCATTGTAATGATAGATGACCACTGTCATCACAATGCTCCATGACACCTGTCATCAGATTTGGCCATGGCCCTTATCATCACAATGCTCCAGGACACTTGTCTTCACAATGTTCCATGGCGCATTTCATCACAATGCTCCATGACCACTTTCATCAAATTGCTCCATGATGCCTGTCCTCACAATGCTCCATGGCCTTTGTCATCAAAATTCTACATGGCCCCTGTAATAACAGTGCTTCAGGACAACATTTATCACAATGCTCCATGACCACTCTCATCACCATGCCAGATAAGACCTTTCATGACAATGCTCCATGGCCCTTGTCATCACAATATTCTATGACTTCTGTCATCACAATGCTCCATGCCCCTGTCATCACAATGCCCAATCACCCCTGCTATTACAATGCTCCATGACCCCTGTCCTCACAATGCCCCAAAACCCTTGTCATCACAATATTCCATGATCCGTGTAATCACGATGATCCATGAACCATTTCTGTACAATGCTCCAGTACCCCGTTCATTAAAATGCTCCATGGCACGTGTCATCAGAATGCTCCAGGAACCCTTCCATCACAATAATCCATGACCCGTTTCCTCACAATTCTCCAGGACCGCTTTCATCACAATGCTCCATTTCCTTGTCATCTCAATTCTTCATGGCCCCTGTCATCACAATGATCCATGCCCTTGTCATCAAAATGCTCCAGAACTCTTGTCATCACTATGCTCCATGCCCATGTCATCACAATGCTGCATGACCCCTGTCATCACAATGATACATGACCACTGTCATCGCAATGCCACATGAACCCTGTCATCACATTGCTCCATGGCCCCTGTCATTACAATGCTCCATGACCACAGTCATCACAATGTTCCATGATCGCTGTAATCACAATGACCCATGACACCTTTCCTCAGAAGGCTCCATTACGCCTGTCATCAGAATGCTCCAATGCCCATCTCATCACAATGCTCCATGATCCGTGACAGCACAACGTTACAGGACAATTGTCATCACAATGCTCCATGACAACTGTCATCACAATGTTGCCTGCCCATGTCATCAACATGCTCCATGTCCCCTGTAATCACAATGTTCCATTACATCTGTCATCACAATGTTCCCTGCCCATGTCATCACAATGCTCCATTACCCATGTCATCGTAGTGATCCATGACCCCTTTCATCACAATGCTCCATGACACCTGTCATCACAATGCTCCGTGCTCTTTGTCACCACAATGCTCCATGACCACTGTCATCACCATGCCCCATGACCCCAGTCATCACAATGCTCCATAGCACTTGTCATCACAATGCTCCATTATCCCTGTCATCACAATGTTCCATGACTCTTGTCATCAAAATGCCTCATGATCCTTTTACTCACAATGCTCCATGACTCCTTTCATCACATGCTCCATGATACTTGTCATTACACTGTCCCATGACCTTTTTCATAACAATGCTCCATGATACCAGTCATCACAATAATCCATGACCATTGTCGTCACAATGCTCCATGCCCCTTTCAACACAATGCTCCATGACAACTGTCACCACAATGCTCCATGGCCTTTGTCATCACAATTATACATGGCCCCTGTAATCACAGTGCTCCATGACCCCTTTCATCACAATGCTCCATGATCACTGTCATCACAATGCCACATGAGCCCTGTCATCACATTGCTCCATGGCCCCTGTCATTACAATGCTCCATGACCACTGTCATCACAATGTTCCATGATGGCTGTAATCACAATGACCCATGACACCTTTCCTCAGAAGGCTCCAGTACACCTGTCATCACAATGTTCCAATGCCCGTCTCATCACAAAGTTCCATGATCCCTGTCAGCACAACGTTACAGGACAATTGTCATCACAATGCTCCATGACAACTGTCATCACAATGTTCCATGACAGTTGTCATCACAATGCTCCATGACCCCTGTAATCACAATGCTCCATGCCCTTGTCATCACAATGCTTCAGAACTCTTGTCATCATAATGATGAATGCCCGTGTCATCACAAAGCTCCATGATACTTGTCATCACAATGTTCCATGGCCTTGTCATCACTATACTCCATGGCCCCCGTCATCACAGTGCTCCATGATACCTTTCATCACAATTCTAGATGACCACTGTCATCACAATGCCCCAAGACACATGTCATCACAATTCGCCATGGCCCTTGTCATCACAATGCTCCATGACCCGTGGCATCACAATGGTCCAGGACACTTGTCATCACAATGATCCATGACCACTTACACCACAATGCTCCTTGACTCCTGTCATCACAATGCTCCATAGCCTATGCATTCGCAATGCTACATGGTCTCTGTAATCACATTGCTCCATGATCCATTTCATCCCAATGCTCTATGACCACTGTCATCACCATGCCCCATTATACCTGTCATCACAATGCTCCATGGCCCCTGTCAGCACAATGTTCCATGACAGATGTCCTCACTATCCTCCATGGTCCCTGTAATCACAATGCTCCAGGCCCTTTTCTTCACAATGCTCCAGATCTCTTGTCATCATAATGCCCCATGCCCGTGTCATCACAATGCTCCCTGGCCTATGTATTCGCAATGCTCCATGGCCCCTGTAATCACATTGCTCCATGATCCTTTTCATCACAATGCTCTATGAGCACTGTCATCACATTGCCACATGACACCTGTCATTACAATGCTCTATGGCCCCTGTCAGCACAATGTTCCATGGCAGATATCATCACAATGATCCATGACCGCTGTCATCACAATGTTCCCTGCCCTTGTCATCTCAATGATCCCTGGCCCCTGTAATCACAATGCCCCATACCCTTGTCATCGCAATGCTCCAGATCACTTCTCATCATAATGCTCCATGCCCATGTCATCACAATGCTCCATGGCCCCTGTCATCACAGTGCTCCGTGATACCTTTCATCGTAACGATAGATGACCACTGTCATCACAATGCTCCATGACACCTGTCATCAGATTTGGCCATGGCCCTTATCATCACAATGCTCCAGGACACTTGTCTTCACAATGTTCCATGGCGCATTTCATCACAATGCTCCATGCCCACTTTCATCAAATTGCTCCATGATGCCTGTCATCACAATGCTCCATGGCCTTTGTCATCAAAATTCTACATGGCCCCTGTAATAACAGTGCTTCAGGACAACATTTATCACAATGTTCCATGACCACTCTCATCACCATGCCAGATAAGACCTTTCATGACAATGCTCCATGGCCCTTGTCATCACACTATTCTACGACTTCTGTCATCACAATGCTCCATGCCCCTGTCATCATAATGCCCCATCACCCCTGCTATTACAATGCTCCATGACCCCTGTCCTCACAATGCCCCGAAACCCTTGTCATCACAATATTCCATGATCCGTGTAATCACGATGATCCATGAACCATTTCTGTACAATGCTCCAGTACCCCGTTCATTAAAATGCTCCATGGCACGTGTCATCAGAATGCTCCAGGAACCCTTCCATCACAATAATCCATGACCCGTTTCCTCACAATTCTCCAGGACGGCTTTCATCACAATGCTCCATTTCCTTGTCATCTCAATTCTTCATGGCCCCTGTCATCACAATGATCCATGCCCTTGTCATCAAAATTCTCCAGAACTCTTGTCATCACTATGCTCCATGCCCATGTCATCACAAAGCTGCATGACCCCTGTCATCACAATGATACATGACCACTGTCATCACAATGCCACATGAACCCTGTCATCACATTGCTCCATGATCCCTGTCATTACAAAGCTCCATGACCACTGTCATCACAATGTTCCATGATCGCTGTAATCACAATGACCCATGACACCTTTCCTCAGAAGGCTCCAGTACGCCTGTCATCACAATGCTCCAATGCCTGTCTCCTCTCAATGCTCCATGATCCCTGTCATCACCATGCCCCATGACCCCAGTCATCACAATGCTCCATAGCACTTGTCATCACAATGCTCCATTATCCCTGTCATCACAATGTTCCATGACTCTTGTCATCAAAATGCCTCATGATCCTTATACTCACAATGCTCCATGACTCCTTTCATCACATGCTCCATGATACTTGTCATTACACTGTCCCATGACCTTTTTCATAACAATGCTCCATGATACCAGTCATCACAATAATCCATGACCATTGTCGTCACAATGCTCCATGCCCCTTTCAACACAATGCTCCATGACAACTGTCACCACAATGCTCCATGGCCTTTGTCATCACAATTATACATGGCCCCTGTAATCACAGTGCTCCATGACCCCTTTCATCACAATGCTCCATGATCACTGTCATCACAATGCCACATGAGCCCTGTCATCACATTGCTCCATGGCCCCTGTCATTACAATGCTCCATGACCACTGTCATCACAATGTTCCATGATGGCTGTAATCACAATGACCCATGACACCTTTCGTCAGAAGGCTCCAGTACACCTGTCATCACAATGTTCCAATGCCCGTCTCATCACAAAGTTCCATGATCCCTGTCAGCACAACGTTACAGGACAATTGTCATCACAATGCTCCATGACAACTGTCATCACAATGTTCCATGACAGTTGTCATCACAATGCTCCATGACCCCTGTAATCACAATGCTCCATGCCCTTGTCATCACAATGCTTCAGAACTCTTGTCATCATAATGATGAATGCCCGTGTCATCACAAAGCTCCATGATACTTGTCATCACAATGTTTCATGGCCTTGTCATCACTATACTCCATGGCCCCCGTCATCACAGTGCTCCATGATACCTTTCATCACAATTCTAGATGACCACTGTCATCACAATGCCCCAAGACACATGTCATCACAATTCGCCATGGCCCTTGTCATCACAATGCTCCATGACCCGTGGCATCACAATGGTCCAGGACACTTGTCATCACAATGATCCATGACCACTTACACCACAATGCTCCTTGACTCCTGTCATCACAATGCTCCATAGCCTATGCATTCGCAATGCTACATGGTCTCTGTAATCACATTGCTCCATGATACATTTCATCCCAATGCTCTATGACCACTGTCATCACCATGCCCCATTATACCTGTCATCACAATGCTCCATGGCCCCTGTCAGCACAATGTTCCATGACAGATGTCCTCACTATCCTCCATGGTCCCTGTAATCACAATGCTCCAGGCCCTTTTCTTCACAATGCTCCAGATCTCTTGTCATCATAATGCCCCATGCCCGTGTCATCACAATGCTCCCTGGCCTATGTATTCGCAATGCTCCATGGCCCCTGTAATCACATTGCTCCATGATCCTTTTCATCACAATGCTCTATGAGCACTGTCATCACATTGCCACATGACACCTGTCATTACAATGCTCTATGGCCCCTGTCAGCACAATGTTCCATGGCAGATATCATCACAATGATCCATGACCGCTGTCATCACAATGTTCCCTGCCCTTGTCATCTCAATGATCCCTGGCCCCTGTAATCACAATGCCCCATACCCTTGTCATCGCAATGCTCCAGATCACTTCTCATCATAATGCTCCATGCCCATGTCATCACAATGCTCCATGGCCCCTGTCATCACAGTGCTCCGTGATACCTTTCATCGTAACGATAGATGACCACTGTCATCACAATGCTCCATGACACCTGTCATCAGATTTGGCCATGGCCCTTATCATCACAATGCTCCAGGACACTTGTCTTCACAATGTTCCATGGCGCATTTCATCACAATGCTCCATGCCCACTTTCATCAAATTGCTCCATGATGCCTGTCATCACAATGCTCCATGGCCTTTGTCATCAAAATTCTACATGGCCCCTGTAATAACAGTGCTTCAGGACAACATTTATCACAATGTTCCATGACCACTCTCATCACCATGCCAGATAAGACCTTTCATGACAATGCTCCATGGCCCTTGTCATCACAATATTCTACGACTTCTGTCATCACAATGCTCCATGCCCCTGTCATCACAATGCCCCATCACCCCTGCTATTACAATGCTCCATGACCCCTGTCCTCACAATGCCCCGAAACCCTTGTCATCACAATATTCCATGATCCGTGTAATCACGATGATCCATGAACCATTTCTGTACAATGCTCCAGTACCCCGTTCATTAAAATGCTCCATGGCACGTGTCATCAGAATGCTGCAGGAACCCTTCCATCACAATAATCCATGACCCGTTTCCTCACAATTCTCCAGGACGGCTTTCATCACAATGCTCCATTTCCTTGTCATCTCAATTCTTCATGGCCCCTGTCATCACAATGATCCATGCCCTTGTCATCAAAATTCTCCAGAACTCTTGTCATCACTATGCTCCATGCCCATGTCATCACAAAGCTGCATGACCCCTGTCATCACAATGATACATGACCACTGTCATCACAATGCCACATGAACCCTGTCATCACATTGCTCCATGATCCCTGTCATTACAAAGCTCCATGACCACTGTCATCACAATGTTCCATGATCGCTGTAATCACAATGACCCATGACACCTTTCCTCAGAAGGCTCCAGTACGCCTGTCATCACAATGCTCCAATGCCTGTCTCCTCTCAATGCTCCATGATCCCTGTCATCACCATGCCCCATGACCCCAGTCATCACAATGCTCCATAGCACTTGTCATCACAATGCTCCATTATCCCTGTCATCACAATGTTCCATGACTCTTGTCATCAAAATGCCTCATGATCCTTATACTCACAATGCTCCATGACTCCTTTCATCACATGCTCCATGATACTTGTCATTACACTGTCCCATGACCTTTTTCATAACAATGCTCCATGATACCAGTCATCACAATAATCCATGACCATTTTCGTCACAATGCTCCATGCCCCTTTCAACACAATGCTCCATGACAACTGTCACCACAATGCTCCATGGCCTTTGTCATCACATTTATACATGGCCCCTGTAATCACAGTGCTCCATGACCCCTTTCATCACAATGCTCCATGATCACTGTCATCACAATGCCACATGAGCCCTGTCATCACATTGCTCCATGGCCCCTGTCATTACAATGCTCCATGACCACTGTCATCACAATGTTCCATGATGGCTGTAATCACAATGACCCATGACACCTTTCCTCAGAAGGCTCCAGTACACCTGGCATCACAATGCTCCAATGCCCGTCTCATCACAAAGTTCCATGATCCCTGTCAGCACAACGTTACAGGACAATTGTCATCACAATGCTCCATGACAACTGTCATCACAATGTTCCCTGCCCATGTCATCACAATGCTCCATTACCAATGAAATCAAAATGTTCGCCTGCCCTTGTCATCAAAATGCTCCATGGCCCCTTTAATCACAATGCTCCATGAACACTGTCATCACAATGTTCCATGACAGTTGTCATCACAATGCTCCATGACCCCTGTAATCACAATGCTCCATGCCCTTGTCATCACAATGCTCCAGAACTCTTGTCATCATAATGATGAATGCCCGTGTCATCACAAAGCTCCATGATACTTGTCATCACAATGTTCCATGGCCTTGTCATCACTATACTCCATGGCCCCCGTCATCACAGGGCTCCATGATACCTTTCATCACAATTCTAGATGACCACTGTCATCACAATGCCCCAAGACACATGTCATCACAATTCGCCATGGCCCTTGTCATCACAATGCTCCATGACCCGTGGCATCACAATGGTCCAGGACACTTGTCATCACAATGATCCATGACCACTTACATCACAATGCTCCTTGACTCCCGTCATCACAATGCTCCATAGCCTATGCATTCGCAATGCTACATGGTCCCTGTAATCACATTGCTCCATGATCCATTTCATCCCAATGCTCTATGACCACTGTCATCACCATGCCCCATTATACCTGTCATCACAAAGTTCCATGGCCCCTGTCAGCACAATGTTCCATGACAGATGTCATCACTATCCTCCATGGTCCCTGTAATCACAATGCTCCATCCCCTTGTCAACGCAATGCTCCAGAACTCTTGTCATCATAATGCTCCATGCCCGCCTCCTCACAATGCTCCATGACACTTGTCCTCACAATGCTCCATGGCCTTTGTCATCGCAATGCTCCATGGCCCCTGTTATCACAGTGCTCCATGTTACCTTTCATCACAATTCTAGATGACCATTGTCATCACAATGCCCCATGACACCTGTCATCACTATTCGCCATGGCACTTGTCATCACAATGCTCCATGATCCCTGTCATCATAATGTTCGATGACACTTGTCGTCACGGTGCTCCATGACCCCTGTCATCACAATATTCACTGCCCATGTAATCACAATGCTCCTGGTCCCCTGTTATCACAATGCTCCATAGCCTTAACATCACAATGCTCCAGAACTCTTGTCATCATTATGCCCCATGCCCATGTCATCACAATGCTCCTTGACCCCTGTCATCACAATGCTCCATGGCCTATGTATTCACAATGCTCCATGGCCCCTGTAGTCACATTGCTCCATGATCCTTTTCATCACAATGCTCTATGACCACTGTCATCACAATGCCACATGACACCTGTCAGTACAATGCTCTATGGCCCCTGTCAGCACAATGTTCCATGGCAGATATCATCACAATGATCCATGACCGCTGTCATCACAATGTTCCCTGCCCTTGTCATCTCAATGATCCCTGGCCCCTGTTATCACAATGCCCCATACCCTTGTCATCGCAATGCTCCAGATCACTTCTCATCATAATGCTCCATGCCCATGTCATCACAATGCTCCATGGCCCGTGTCATCACAGTGCTCCGTGATACCTTTCATTGTAATGATAGATGACCACTGTCATCACAATGCTCCATGACACCTGTCATCAGATTTGGCCATGGCCCTTATCATCACAATGCTCCAGGACACTTGTCTTCACAATGTTCCATGGCGCATTTCATCACAATGCTCCATGACCACTTTCATCAAATTGCTCCATGATGCCTGTCCTCACAATGCTCCATGGCCTTTGTCATCAAAATTCTACATGGCCCCTGTAATAACAGTGCTTCAGGACAACATTTATCACAATGCTCCATGACCACTCTCATCACCATGCCAGATAAGACCTTTCATGACAATGCTCCATGGCCTTTGTCATCACAATATTCTATGACTTCTGTCATCACAATGCTCCATGCCCCTGTCATCACAATGCCCAATCACCCCTGCTATTACAATGCTCCATGACCCCTGTCCTCACAATGCCCCAAAACCCTTGTCATCACAATATTCCATGATCCGTGTAATCACGATGATCCATGAACCATTTCTGTACAATGCTCCAGTACCCCGTTCATTAAAATGCTCCATGGCACGTGTCATCAGAATGCTCCAGGAACCCTTCCATCACAATAATCCATGACCCGTTTCCTCACAATTCTCCAGGACCGCTTTCATCACAATGCTCCATTTCCTTGTCATCTCAATTCTTCATGGCCCCTGTCATCACAATGATCCATGCCCTTGTCATCAAAATGCTCCAGAACTCTTGTCATCACTATGCTCCATGCCCATGTCATCACAATGCTGCATGACCCCTGTCATCACAATGATACATGACCACTGTCATCGCAATGCCACATGAACCCTGTCATCACATTGCTCCATGGCCCCTGTCATTACAATGCTCCATGACCACAGTCATCACAATGTTCCATGATCGCTGTAATCACAATGACCCATGACACCTTTCCTCAGAAGGCTCCATTACGCCTGTCATCAGAATGCTCCAATGCCCATCTCATCACAATGCTCCATGATCCGTGACAGCACAACGTTACAGGACAATTGTCATCACAATGCTCCATGACAACTGTCATCACAATGTTGCCTGCCCATGTCATCAACATGCTCCATGTCCCCTGTAATCACAATGTTCCATTACATCTGTCATCACAATGTTCCCTGCCCATGTCATCACAATGCTCCATTACCCATGTCATCGTAGTGATCCATGACCCCTTTCATCACAATGCTCCATGACACCTGTCATCACAATGCTCCGTGCTCTTTGTCACCACAATGCTCCATGACCACTGTCATCACCATGCCCCATGACCCCAGTCATCACAATGCTCCATAGCACTTGTCATCACAATGCTCCATTATCCCTGTCATCACAATGTTCCATGACTCTTGTCATCAAAATGCCTCATGATCCTTTTACTCACAATGCTCCATGACTCCTTTCATCACATGCTCCATGATACTTGTCATTACACTGTCCCATGACCTTTTTCATAACAATGCTCCATGATACCAGTCATCACAATAATCCATGACCATTGTCGTCACAATGCTCCATGCCCCTTTCAACACAATGCTCCATGACAACTGTCACCACAATGCTCCATGGCCTTTGTCATCACAATTATACATGGCCCCTGTAATCACAGTGCTCCATGACCCCTTTCATCACAATGCTCCATGATTACTGTCATCACAATGCCACATGAGCCCTGTCATCACATTGCTCCATGGCCCCTGTCATTACAATGCTCCATGACCACTGTCATCACAATGTTCCATGATGGCTGTAATCATAATGACCCATGACACCTTTCCTCAGAAGGCTCCAGTACACCTGTCATCACAATGTTCCAATGCCCGTCTCATCACAAAGTTCCATGATCCCTGTCAGCACAACGTTACAGGACAATTGTCATCACAATGCTCCATGACAACTGTCATCACAATGTTCCATGACAGTTGTCATCACAATGCTCCATGACCCCTGTAATCACAATGCTCCATGCCCTTGTCATCACAATGCTTCAGAACTCTTGTCATCATAATGATGAATGCCCGTGTCATCACAAAGCTCCATGATACTTGTCATCACAATGTTCCATGGCCTTGTCATCACTATACTCCATGGCCCCCGTCATCACAGTGCTCCATGATACCTTTCATCACAATTCTAGATGACCACTGTCATCACAATGCCCCAAGACACATGTCATCACAATTCGCCATGGCCCTTGTCATCACAATGCTCCATGACCCGTGGCATCACAATGGTCCAGGACACTTGTCATCACAATGATCCATGACCACTTACACCACAATGCTCCTTGACTCCTGTCATCACAATGCTCCATAGCCTATGCATTCGCAATGCTACATGGTCTCTGTAATCACATTGCTCCATGATCCATTTCATCCCAATGCTCTATGACCACTGTCATCACCATGCCCCATTATACCTGTCATCACAATGCTCCATGGCCCCTGTCAGCACAATGTTCCATGACAGATGTCCTCACTATCCTCCATGGTCCCTGTAATCACAATGCTCCAGGCCCTTTTCTTCACAATGCTCCAGATCTCTTGTCATCATAATGCCCCATGCCCGTGTCATCACAATGCTCCCTGGCCTATGTATTCGCAATGCTCCATGGCCCCTGTAATCACATTGCTCCATGATCCTTTTCATCACAATGCTCTATGAGCACTGTCATCACATTGCCACATGACACCTGTCATTACAATGCTCTATGGCCCCTGTCAGCACAATGTTCCATGGCAGATATCATCACAATGATCCATGACCGCTGTCATCACAATGTTCCCTGCCCTTGTCATCTCAATGATCCCTGGCCCCTGTAATCACAATGCCCCATACCCTTGTCATCGCAATGCTCCAGATCACTTCTCATCATAATGCTCCATGCCCATGTCATCACAATGCTCCATGGCCCCTGTCATCACAGTGCTCCGTGATACCTTTCATCGTAACGATAGATGACCACTGTCATCACAATGCTCCATGACACCTGTCATCAGATTTGGCCATGGCCCTTATCATCACAATGCTCCAGGACACTTGTCTTCACAATGTTCCATGGCGCATTTCATCACAATGCTCCATGCCCACTTTCATCAAATTGCTCCATGATGCCTGTCATCACAATGCTCCATGGCCTTTGTCATCAAAATTCTACATGGCCCCTGTAATAACAGTGCTTCAGGACAACATTTATCACAATGTTCCATGACCACTCTCATCACCATGCCAGATAAGACCTTTCATGACAATGCTCCATGGCCCTTGTCATCACAATATTCTACGACTTCTGTCATCACAATGCTCCATGCCCCTGTCATCACAATGCCCCATCACCCCTGCTATTACAATGCTCCATGACCCCTGTCCTCACAATGCCCCGAAACCCTTGTCATCACAATATTCCATGATCCGTGTAATCACGATGATCCATGAACCATTTCTGTACAATGCTCCAGTACCCCGTTCATTAAAATGCTCCATGGCACGTGTCATCAGAATGCTCCAGGAACCCTTCCATCACAATAATCCATGACCCGTTTCCTCACAATTCTCCAGGACGGCTTTCATCACAATGCTCCATTTCCTTGTCATCTCAATTCTTCATGGCCCCTGTCATCACAATGATCCATGCCCTTGTCATCAAAATTCTCCAGAACTCTTGTCATCACTATGCTCCATGCCCATGTCATCACAAAGCTGCATGACCCCTGTCATCACAATGATACATGACCACTCTCATCACAATGCCACATGAACCCTGTCATCACATTGCTCCATGATCCCTGTCATTACAAAGCTCCATGACCACTGTCATCACAATGTTCCATGATCGCTGTAATCACAATGACCCATGACACCTTTCCTCAGAAGGCTCCAGTACGCCTGTCATCACAATGCTCCAATGCCTGTCTCCTCTCAATGCTCCATGATCCCTGTCATCACCATGCCCCATGACCCCAGTCATCACAATGCTCCATAGCACTTGTCATCACAATGCTCCATTATCCCTGTCATCACAATGTTCCATGACTCTTGTCATCAAAATGCCTCATGATCCTTATACTCACAATGCTCCATGACTCCTTTCATCACATGCTCCATGATACTTGTCATTACACTGTCCCATGACCTTTTTCATAACAATGCTCCATGATACCAGTCATCACAATAATCCATGACCATTGTCGTCACAATGCTCCATGCCCCTTTCAACACAATGCTCCATGACAACTGTCACCACAATGCTCCATGGCCTTTGTCATCACATTTATACATGGCCCCTGTAATCACAGTGCTCCATGACCCCTTTCATCACAATGCTCCATGATCACTGTCATCACAATGCCACATGAGCCCTGTCATCACATTGCTCCATGGCCCCTGTCATTACAATGCTCCATGACCACTGTCATCACAATGTTCCATGATGGCTGTAATCACAATGACCCATGACACCTTTCCTCAGAAGGCTCCAGTACACCTGGCATCACAATGCTCCAATGCCCGTCTCATCACAAAGTTCCATGATCCCTGTCAGCACAACGTTACAGGACAATTGTCATCACAATGCTCCATGACAACTGTCATCACAATGTTCCCTGCCCATGTCATCACAATGCTCCATTACCAATGAAATCAAAATGTTCGCCTGCCCTTGTCATCAAAATGCTCCATGGCCCCTTTAATCACAATGCTCCATGAACACTGTCATCACAATGTTCCATGACAGTTGTCATCACAATGCTCCATGACCCCTGTAATCACAATGCTCCATGCCCTTGTCATCACAATGCTCCAGAACTCTTGTCATCATAATGATGAATGCCCGTGTCATCACAAAGCTCCATGATACTTGTCATCACAATGTTCCATGGCCTTGTCATCACTATACTCCATGGCCCCCGTCATCACAGGGCTCCATGATACCTTTCATCACAATTCTAGATGACCACTGTCATCACAATGCCCCAAGACACATGTCATCACAATTCGCCATGGCCCTTGTCATCACAATGCTCCATGACCCGTGGCATCACAATGGTCCAGGACACTTGTCATCACAATGATCCATGACCACTTACATCACAATGCTCCTTGACTCCCGTCATCACAATGCTCCATAGCCTATGCATTCGCAATGCTACATGGTCCCTGTAATCACATTGCTCCATGATCCATTTCATCCCAATGCTCTATGACCACTGTCATCACCATGCCCCATTATACCTGTCATCACAAAGTTCCATGGCCCCTGTCAGCACAATGTTCCATGACAGATGTCATCACTATCCTCCATGGTCCCTGTAATCACAATGCTCCATCCCCTTGTCAACGCAATGCTCCAGAACTCTTGTCATCATAATGCTCCATGCCCGCCTCCTCACAATGCTCCATGACACTTGTCCTCACAATGCTCCATGGCCTTTGTCATCGCAATGCTCCATGGCCCCTGTTATCACAGTGCTCCATGTTACCTTTCATCACAATTCTAGATGACCATTGTCATCACAATGCCCCATGACACCTGTCATCACTATTCGCCATGGCACTTGTCATCACAATGCTCCATGATCCCTGTCATCATAATGTTCGATGACACTTGTCGTCACGGTGCTCCATGACCCCTGTCATCACAATATTCACTGCCCATGTAATCACAATGCTCCTGGTCCCCTGTTATCACAATGCTCCATAGCCTTAACATCACAATGCTCCAGAACTCTTGTCATCATTATGCCCCATGCCCATGTCATCACAATGCTCCTTGACCCCTGTCATCACAATGCTCCATGGCCTATGTATTCACAATGCTCCATGGCCCCTGTAGTCACATTGCTCCATGATCCTTTTCATCACAATGCTCTATGACCACTGTCATCACAATGCCACATGACACCTGTCAGTACAATGCTCTATGGCCCCTGTCAGCACAATGTTCCATGGCAGATATCATCACAATGATCCATGACCGCTGTCATCACAATGTTCCCTGCCCTTGTCATCTCAATGATCCCTGGCCCCTGTTATCACAATGCCCCATACCCTTGTCATCGCAATGCTCCAGATCACTTCTCATCATAATGCTCCATGCCCATGTCATCACAATGCTCCATGGCCCGTGTCATCACAGTGCTCCGTGATACCTTTCATTGTAATGATAGATGACCACTGTCATCACAATGCTCCATGACACCTGTCATCAGATTTGGCCATGGCCCTTATCATCACAATGCTCCAGGACACTTGTCTTCACAATGTTCCATGGCGCATTTCATCACAATGCTCCATGACCACTTTCATCAAATTGCTCCATGATGCCTGTCCTCACAATGCTCCATGGCCTTTGTCATCAAAATTCTACATGGCCCCTGTAATAACAGTGCTTCAGGACAACATTTATCACAATGCTCCATGACCACTCTCATCACCATGCCAGATAAGACCTTTCATGACAATGCTCCATGGCCCTTGTCATCACAATATTCTATGACTTCTGTCATCACAATGCTCCATGCCCCTGTCATCACAATGCCCAATCACCCCTGCTATTACAATGCTCCATGACCCCTGTCCTCACAATGCCCCAAAACCCTTGTCATCACAATATTCCATGATCCGTGTAATCACGATGATCCATGAACCATTTCTGTACAATGCTCCAGTACCCCGTTCATTAAAATGCTCCATGGCACGTGTCATCAGAATGCTCCAGGAACCCTTCCATCACAATAATCCATGACCCGTTTCCTCACAATTCTCCAGGACCGCTTTCATCACAATGCTCCATTTCCTTGTCATCTCAATTCTTCATGGCCCCTGTCATCACAATGATCCATGCCCTTGTCATCAAAATGCTCCAGAACTCTTGTCATCACTATGCTCCATGCCCATGTCATCACAATGCTGCATGACCCCTGTCATCACAATGATACATGACCACTGTCATCGCAATGCAACATGAACCCTGTCATCACATTGCTCCATGGCCCCTGTCATTACAATGCTCCATGACCACAGTCATCACAATGTTCCATGATCGCTGTAATCACAATGACCCATGACACCTTTCCTCAGAAGGCTCCATTACGCCTGTCATCAGAATGCTCCAATGCCCATCTCATCACAATGCTCCATGATCCGTGACAGCACAACGTTACAGGACAATTGTCATCACAATGCTCCATGACAACTGTCATCACAATGTTGCCTGCCCATGTCATCAACATGCTCCATGTCCCCTGTAATCACAATGTTCCATTACATCTGTCATCACAATGTTCCCTGCCCATGTCATCACAATGCTCCATTACCCATGTCATCGTAGTGATCCATGACCCCTTTCATCACAATGCTCCATGACACCTGTCATCACAATGCTCCGTGCTCTTTGTCACCACAATGCTCCATGACCACTGTCATCACCATGCCCCATGACCCCAGTCATCACAATGCTCCATAGCACTTGTCATCACAATGCTCCATTATCCCTGTCATCACAATGTTCCATGACTCTTGTCATCAAAATGCCTCATGATCCTTTTACTCACAATGCTCCATGACTCCTTTCATCACATGCTCCATGATACTTGTCATTACACTGTCCCATGACCTTTTTCATAACAATGCTCCATGATACCAGTCATCACAATAATCCATGACCATTGTCGTCACAATGCTCCATGCCCCTTTCAACACAATGCTCCATGACAACTGTCACCACAATGCTCCATGGCCTTTGTCATCACAATTATACATGGCCCCTGTAATCACAGTGCTCCATGACCCCTTTCATCACAATGCTCCATGATCACTGTCATCACAATGCCACATGAGCCCTGTCATCACATTGCTCCATGGCCCCTGTCATTACAATGCTCCATGACCACTGTCATCACAATGTTCCATGATGGCTGTAATCACAATGACCCATGACACCTTTCCTCAGAAGGCTCCAGTACACCTGTCATCACAATGTTCCAATGCCTGTCTCATCACAAAGTTCCATGATCCCTGTCAGCACAACGTTACAGGACAATTGTCATCACAATGCTCCATGACAACTGTCATCACAATGTTGCCTGCCCATGTCATCAAAATGCTCCATGTCCCCTGTAATCACAATGTTCCATTACACCTGTCATCACAATGTTCCCTGCCCATGTCATCACAATGCTCCATTACCAATGAAATCAAAATGTTCGCCTGCCCTTGGCATCAAAATGCTCCATGGCCCCTTTAATCACAATGCTCCATGAACACTGTCATCACAATGTTCCATGACAGTTGTCATCACAATGCTCCATGACCCCTGTAATCACAATGCTCCTGCCCTTGTCATCACAATGCTCCAGAACTCTTGTCATCATAATGATGAATGCCCGTGTCATCACAAAGCTCCATGATACTTGTCATCACAATGTTCCATGGCCTTGTCATCACTATACTCCATGGCCCCCGTCATCACAGTGCTCCATGATACCTTTCATCACAATTCTAGATGACCACTGTCATCACAATGCCCCAAGACACATGTCATCACAATTCGCCATGGCCCTTGTCATCACAATGCTCCATGACCCGTGGCATCACAATGGTCCAGGACACTTGTCATCACAATGATCCATGACCACTTACTTCACAATGCTCCTTGACTCCCGTCATCACAATGCTCCATAGCCTATGCATTCGCAATGCTACATGGTCCCTGTAATCACATTGCTCCATGATCCATTTCATCCCAGTGCTCTATGACCACTGTCATCACCATGCCCCATTATACCTGTCATCACAAAGTTCCATGGCCCCTGTCAGCACAATGTTCCATGACAGATGTCATCACTATCCTCCATGGTCCCTGTAATCACAATGCTCCATCCCCTTGTCAACGCAATGCTCCAGAACTCTTGTCATCATAATGCTCCATGCCCGCCTCATCACAATGCTCCATGACACTTGTCCTCACAATGCTCCATGGCCTTTGTCATCGCAATGCTCCATGGCCCCTGTTATCACAGTGCTCCATGTTACCTTTCATCACAATTCTAGATGACCATTGTCATCACAATGCCCCATGACACCTGTCATCACTATTCGCCATGGCACTTGTCATCACAATGCTCCATGATCCCTGTCATCATAATGTTCGATGACACTTGTCGTCACGGTGCTCCATGACCCCTGTCATCACAATATTCACTGCCCATGTAATCACAATGCTCCTGGTCCCCTGTAATCACAATGCTCCATAGCCTTAACATCACAATGCTCCAGAACTCTTGTCATCATTATGCCCCATGCCCATGTCATCACAATGCTCCTTGACCCCTGTCATCACAATGCTCCATGGCCTATGTATTCACAATGCTCCATGGCCCCTGTAGTCACATTGCTCCATGATCCTTTTCATCACAATGCTCTATGACCACTGTCATCACAATGCCACATGACACCTGTCATTACAATGCTCTATGGCCCCTGTCAGCACAATGTTCCATGGCAGATATCATCACAATGATCCATGACCGCTGTCATCACAATGTTCCCTGCCCTTGTCATCTCAATGATCCCTGGCCCCTGTAATCACAATGCCCCATACCCTTGTCATCGCAATGCTCCAGATCACTTCTCATCATAATGCTCCATGCCCATGTCATCACAATGCTCCATGGCCCCTGTCATCACAGTGCTCCGTGATACCTTTCATCGTAATGATAGATGACCACTGTCATCACAATGCTCCATGACACCTGTCATCAGATTTGGCCATGGCCCTTATCATCACAATGCTCCAGGACACTTGTCTTCACAATGTTCCATGGCGCATTTCATCACAATGCTCCATGACCACTTTCATCAAATTGCTCCATGATGCCTGTCATCACAATGCTCCATGGCCTTTGTCATCAAAATTCTACATGGCCCCTGTAATAACAGTGCTTCAGGACAACTTTTATCACAATGCTCCATGACCACTCTCATCACCATGCCAGATAAGACCTTTCATGACAATGCTCCATGGCCCTTGTCATCACAATATTCTATGACTTCTGTCATCACAATGCTCCATGCCCCTGCCATCACAATGCCCCATCACCCCTGCTATTACAATGCTCCATGACCCCTGTCCTCACAATGCCCCGAAACCCTTGTCATCACAATATTCCATGATCCGTGTAATCACGATGATCCATGAACCATTTCTGTACAATGCTCCAGTACCCCGTTCATTAAAATGCTCCATGGCACTTGTCATCAGAATGCTGCAGGAACCCTTCCATCACAATAATCCATGACCCGTTTCCTCACAATTCTCCAGGACCGCTTTCATCACAATGCTCCATTTCCTTGTCATCTCAATTCTTCATGGCCCCTGTCATCACAATGATCCATGCCCTTGTCATCAAAATGCTCCAGAACTCTTGTCATCACTATGCTCCATGCCCATGTCATCACAATGCTGCATGACCCCTGTCATCACAATGATATATGACCACTGTCATCACAATGCCACATGAGCCCTGTCATCACATTGCTCCATAGCCCCTGTCATTACAATGCTCCATGACCACTGTCATCACAATGTTCCATGATCGCTGTAATCACAATGACCCATGACACCTTTCCTCAGAAGGCTCCATTACCCCTGTCATCAGAATGCTCCAATGCCCATCTCATCACAATGCTCCATGATCCGTGACAGCACAATGTTACAGGACAATTGTCATCACAATGCTCCATGACAACTGTCATCACAATGTTGCCTGCCCATGTCATCAAAATGCTCCATGTCCCCTGTAATCACAATGTTCCATTACACCTGTCATCACAATGTTCCCTGCCCATGTCATCACAATGCTCCATTACCCATGTCATCGTAGTGATCCATGACCCCTTTCATCACAATGCTCCATGACACCTGTCATCACAATGCTCCGTGCTCTTTGTCACCACAATGCTCCATGACCACTGTCATCACCATGCCCCATGACCCCAGTCATCACAATGCTCCATAGCACTTGTCATCACAATGCTCCATTATCCCTGTCATCACAATGTTCCATGACTCTTGTCATCAAAATGCCTCATGATCCTTTTACTCACAATGCTCCATGACTCCTTTCATCACATGCTCCATGATACTTGTCATTACACTGTCCCATGACCTTTTTCATAACAATGCTCCATGATACCAGTCATCACAATAATCCATGACCATTTTCGTCACAATGCTCCATGCCCCTTTCAACACAATGCTCCATGACAACTGTCACCACAATGCTCCATGGCCTTTGTCATCACAATTATACTTGGCCCCTGTAATCACAGTGCTCCATGACCTCTTTCATCACAATGCTCCATGATCACTGTCATCACAATGCCACATGAGCCCTGTCATCACATTGCTCCATGGCCCCTGTCATTACAATGCTCCATGACCACTGTCATCACAATGTTCCATGATGGCTGTAATCACAATGACCCATGACACCTTTCCTCAGAAGGCTCCAGTACACCTGTCATCACAATGCTCCAATGCCCGTCTCATCACAAAGTTCCATGATCCCTGTCAGCACAACGTTACAGGACAATTGTCATCACAATGCTCCATGACAACTGTCATCACAATGTTGCCTGCCCATGTCATCAAAATGCTCCATGTCCCCTGTAATCACAATGTTCTATTACACCTGTCATCACAATGTTCCCTGCCCATGTCATCACAATGCTCCATTACCAATGAAATCAAAATGTTCGCCTGCCCTTGTCATCAAAATGCTCCATGGCCCCTTTAATCACAATGCTCCATGAACACTGTCATCACAATGTTCCATGACAGTTGTCATCACAATGCTCCATGACACCTGTAATCACAATGCTCCTGCCCTTGTCATCACAATGCTCCAGAACTCTTGTCATCATAATGATGAATGCCCGTGTCATCACAAAGCTCCATGATACTTGTCATCACAATGTTCCATGGCCTTGTCATCACTATACTCCATGGCCCCCGTCATCACAGTGCTCCATGATACCTTTCATCACAATTCTAGATGACCACTGTCATCACAATGCCCCAAGACACATGTCATCACAATTCGCCATGGCCCCTGTAATCACAGTGCTCCATGACCCGTGGCATCACAATGGTCCAGGACACTTGTCATCACAATGATCCATGACCACTTACATCACAATGCTCCTTGACTCCCGTCATCACAATGCTCCATAGCCTATGCATTCGCAATGCTACATGGTCCCTGTAATCACATTGCTCCATGATCCATTTCATCCCAGTGCTCTATGACCACTGTCATCACCATGCCCCATTATACCTGTCATCACAAAGTTCCATGGCCCCTGTCAGCACAATGTTCCATGACAGATGTCATCACTATCCTCCATGGTCTCTGTAATCACAATGCTCCATCCCCTTGTCAACGCAATGCTCCAGAACTCTTGTCATCATAATGCTCCATGCCCGCCTCATCACAATGCTCCATGACACTTGTCCTCACAATGCTCCATGGCCCCTGTTATCACAGTGCTCCATGTTACCTTTCATCACAATTCTAGATGACCATTGTCATCACAATGCCCCATGACACCTGTCATCACTATTCGCCATGGCACTTGTCATCACAATGCTCCATGATCCCTGTCATCATAATGTTCGATGACACTTGTCGTCACGGTGCTCCATGACCCCTGTCATCACAATATTCACTGCCCATGTAATCACAATGCTCCTGGTCCCCTGTAATCACAATGCTCCATAGCCTTAACATCACAATGCTCCAGAACTCTTGTCATCATTATGCCCCATGCCCATGTCATCACAATGCTCCTTGACCCCTGTCATCACAATGCTCCATGGCCTATGTATTCACAATGCTCCATGGCCCCTGTAGTCACATTGCTCCATGATCCTTTTCATCACAATGCTCTATGACCACTGTCATCACAATGCCACATGACACCTGTCATTACAATGCTCTATGGCCCCTGTCAGCACAATGTTCCATGGCAGATATCATCACAATGATCCATGACCGCTGTCATCACAATGTTCCCTGCCCTTGTCATCTCAATGATCCCTGGCCCCTGTTATCACAATGCCCCATACCCTTGTCATCGCAATGCTCCAGATCACTTCTCATCATAATGCTCCATGCCCATGTCATCACAATGCTCCATGGCCCCTGTCATCACAGTGCTCCGTGATACCTTTCATCGTAATGATAGATGACCACTGTCATCACAATGCTCCATGACACCTGTCATCAGATTTGGCCATGGCCCTTATCATCACAATGCTCCAGGACACTTGTCTTCACAATGTTCCATGGCGCATTTCATCACAATGCTCCATGACCACTTTCATCAAATTGCTCCATGATGCCTGTCCTCACAATGCTCCATGGCCTTTGTCATCAAAATTCTACATGGCCCCTGTAATAACAGTGCTTCAGGACAACATTTATCACAATGCTCCATGACCACTCTCATCACCATGCCAGATAAGACCTTTCATGACAATGCTCCATGGCCCTTGTCATCACAATATTCTATGACTTCTGTCATCACAATGCTCCATGCCCCTGTCATCACAATGCCCCATCACCCCTGCTATTACAATGCTCCATGACCCCTGTCCTCACAATGCCCCGAAACCCTTGTCATCACAATATTCCATGATCCGTGTAATCACGATGATCCATGAACCATTTCTGTACAATGCTCCAGTACCCCGTTCATTAAAATGCTCCATGGCACGTGTCATCAGAATGCTCCAGGAACCCTTCCATCACAATAATCCATGACCCGTTTCCTCACAATTCTCCAGGACCGCTTTCATCACAATGCTCCATTTCCTTGTCATCTCAATTCTTCATGGCCCCTGTCATCACAATGATCCATGCCCTTGTCATCAAAATGCTCCAGAACTCTTGTCATCACTATGCTCCATGCCCATGTCATCACAATGCTGCATGACCCCTGTCATCACAATGATACATGACCACTGTCATCGCAATGCCACATGAACCCTGTCATCACATTGCTCCATGATCCCTGTCATTACAATGCTCCATGACCACTGTCATCACAATGTTCCATGATCGCTGTAATCACAATGACCCATGACACCTTTCCTCAGAAGGCTCCATTACGCCTGTCATCAGAATGCTCCAATGCCCATCTCATCACAATGCTCCATGATCCGTGACAGCACAATGTTACAGGACAATTGTCATCACAATGCTCCATGACAACTGTCATCACAATGTTGCCTGCCCATGTCATCAAAATGCTCCATGTCCCCTGTAATCACAATGTTCCATTACACCTGTCATCACAATGTTCCCTGCCCATGTCATCACAATGCTCCATTACCCATGTCATCGTAGTGATCCATGACCCCTTTCATCACAATGCTCCATGACACCTGTCATCACAATGCTCCGTGCTCTTTGTCACCACAATGCTCCATGACCACTGTCATCACCATGCCCCATGACCCCAGTCATCACAATGCTCCATAGCACTTGTCATCACAATGCTCCATTATCCCTGTCATCACAATGTTCCATGACTCTTGTCATCAAAATGCCTCATGATCCTTTTACTCACAATGCTCCATGACTCCTTTCATCACATGCTCCATGATACTTGTCATTACACTGTCCCATGACCTTTTTCATAACAATGCTCCATGATACCAGTCATCACAATAATCCATGACCATTTTCGTCACAATGCTCCATGCCCCTTTCAACACAATGCTCCATGACAACTGTCACCACAATGCTCCATGGCCTTTGTCATCACAATTATACTTGGCCCCTGTAATCACAGTGCTCCATGACCCCTTTCATCACAATGCTCCATGATCACTGTCATCACAATGCCACATGAGCCCTGTCATCACATTGCTCCATGGCCCCTGTCATTACAATGCTCCATGACCACTGTCATCACAATGTTCCATGATGGCTGTAATCACAATGACCCATGACACCTTTCCTCAGAAGGCTCCAGTACACCTGTCATCACACTGTTCCAATGCCTGTCTCATCACAAAGTTCCATGATCCCTGTCAGCACAACGTTACAGGACAATTGTCATCACAATGCTCCATGACAACTGTCATCACAATGTTGCCTGCCCATGTCATCAAAATGCTCCATGTCCCCTGTAATCACAATGTTCCATTACACCTGTCATCACAATGTTCCCTGCCCATGTCATCACAATGCTCCATTACCAATGAAATCAAAATGTTCGCCTGCCCTTGTCATCAAAATGCTCCATGGCCCCTTTAATCACAATGCTCCATGAACACTGTCATCACAATGTTCCATGACAGTTGTCATCACAATGCTCCATGACCCCTGTAATCACAATGCTCCATGCCCTTGTCATCACAATGCTCCAGAACTCTTGTCATCATAATGATGAATGCCCGTGTCATCACAAAGCTCCATGATACTTGTCATCACAATGTTCCATGGCCTTGTCATCACTATACTCCATGGCCCCCGTCATCACAGTGCTCCATGATACCTTTCATCACAATTCTAGATGACCACTGTCATCACAATGCCCCAAGACACATGTCATCACATTTCGCCATGGCCCTTGTCATCACAATGCTCCATGACCCGTGGCATCACAATGGTCCAGGACACTTGTCATCACAATGATCCATGACCACTTACTTCACAATGCTCCTTGACTCCCGTCATCACAATGCTCCATAGCTTATGCATTCGCAATGCTACATGGTCCCTGTAATCACATTGCTCCATGATCCATTTCATCCCAGTGCTCTATGACCACTGTCATCACCATGCCCCATTATACCTGTCATCACAAAGTTCCATGGCCCCTGTCAGCACAATGTTCCATGACAGATGTCATCACTATCCTCCATGGTCCCTGTAATCACAATGCTCCATCCCCTTGTCAACGCAATGCTCCAGAACTCTTGTCATCATAATGCTCCATGCCCGCCTCATCACAATGCTCCATGACACTTGTCCTCACAATGCTCCATGGCCCCTGTTATCACAGTGCTCCATGTTACCTTTCATCACAATTCTAGATGACCATTGTCATCACAATGCCCCATGACACCTGTCATCACTATTCGCCATGGCACTTGTCATCACAATGCTCCATGATCCCTGTCATCATAATGTTCGATGACACTTGTCGTCACGGTGCTCCATGACCCCTGGCATCACAATATTCACTGCCCATGTAATCACAATGCTCCTGGTCCCCTGTAATCACAATGCTCCATAGCCTTAACATCACAATGCTCCAGAACTCTTGTCATCATTATGCCCCATGCCCATGTCATCACAATGCTCCTTGACCCCTGTCATCACAATGCTCCATGGCCTATGTATTCACAATGCTCCATGGCCCCTGTAGTCACATTGCTCCATGATCCTTTTCATCACAATGCTCTATGACCACTGTCATCACAATGCCACATGACACCTGTCATTACAATGCTCTATGGCCCCTGTCAGCACAATGTTCCATGGCAGATATCATCACAATGATCCATGACCGCTGTCATCACAATGTTCCCTGCCCTTGTCATCTCAATGATCCCTGGCCCCTGTAATCACAATGCCCCATACCCTTGTCATCGCAATGCTCCAGATCACTTCTCATCATAATGCTCCATGCCCATGTCATCACAATGCTCCATGGCCCCTGTCATCACAGTGCTCCGTGATACCTTTCATCGTAATGATAGATGACCACTGTCATCACAATGCTCCATGACACCTGTCATCAGATTTGGCCATGGCCCTTATCATCACAATGCTCCAGGACACTTGTCTTCACAATGTTCCATGGCGCATTTCATCACAATGCTCCATGACCACTTTCATCAAATTGCTCCATGATGCCTGTCCTCACAATGCTCCATGGCCTTTGTCATCAAAATTCTACATGGCCCCTGTAATAACAGTGCTTCAGGACAACATTTATCACAATGCTCCATGACCACTCTCATCACCATGCCAGATAAGACCTTTCATGACAATGCTCCATGGCCCTTGTCATCACAATATTCTATGACTTCTGTCATCACAATGCTCCATGCCCCTGTCATCACAATGCCCCATCACCCCTGCTATTACAATGCTCCATGACCCCTGTCCTCACAATGCCCCGAAACCCTTGTCATCACAATATTCCATGATCCGTGTAATCACGATGATCCATGAACCATTTCTGTACAATGCTCCAGTACCCCGTTCATTAAAATGCTCCATGGCACGTGTCATCAGAATGCTCCAGGAACCCTTCCATCACAATAATCCATGACCCGTTTCCTCACAATTCTCCAGGACCGCTTTCATCACAATGCTCCATTTCCTTGTCATCTCAATTCTTCATGGCCCCTGTCATCACAATGATCCATGCCCTTGTCATCAAAATGCTCCAGAACTCTTGTCATCACTATGCTCCATGCCCATGTCATCACAATGCTGCATGACCCCTGTCATCACAATGATACATGACCACTGTCATCGCAATGCCACATGAACCCTGTCATCACATTGCTCCATGATCCCTGTCATTACAATGCTCCATGACCACTGTCATCACAATGTTCCATGATCGCTGTAATCACAATGACCCATGACACCTTTCCTCAGAAGGCTCCATTACGCCTGTCATCAGAATGCTCCAATGCCCATCTCATCACAATGCTCCATGATCCGTGACAGCACAATGTTACAGGACAATTGTCATCACAATGCTCCATGACAACTGTCATCACAATGTTGCCTGCCCATGTCATCAAAATGCTCCATGTCCCCTGTAATCACAATGTTCCATTACACCTGTCATCACAATGTTCCCTGCCCATGTCATCACAATGCTCCATTACCCATGTCATCGTAGTGATCCATGACCCCTTTCATCACAATGCTCCATGACACCTGTCATCACAATGCTCCGTGCTCTTTGTCACCACAATGCTCCATGACCACTGTCATCACCATGCCCCATGACCCCAGTCATCACAATGCTCCATAGCACTTGTCATCACAATGCTCCATTATCCCTGTCATCACAATGTTCCATGACTCTTGTCATCAAAATGCCTCATGATCCTTTTACTCACAATGCTCCATGACTCCTTTCATCACATGCTCCATGATACTTGTCATTACACTGTCCCATGACCTTTTTCATAACAATGCTCCATGATACCAGTCATCACAATAATCCATGACCATTTTCGTCACAATGCTCCATGCCCCTTTCAACACAATGCTCCATGACAACTGTCACCACAATGCTCCATGGCCTTTGTCATCACAATTATACTTGGCCCCTGTAATCACAGTGCTCCATGACCCCTTTCATCACAATGCTCCATGATCACTGTCATCACAATGCCACATGAGCCCTGTCATCACATTGCTCCATGGCCCCTGTCATTACAATGCTCCATGACCACTGTCATCACAATGTTCCATGATGGCTGTAATCACAATGACCCATGACACCTTTCCTCAGAAGGCTCCAGTACACCTGTCATCACACTGTTCCAATGCCTGTCTCATCACAAAGTTCCATGATCCCTGTCAGCACAACGTTACAGGACAATTGTCATCACAATGCTCCATGACAACTGTCATCACAATGTTGCCTGCCCATGTCATCAAAATGCTCCATGTCCCCTGTAATCACAATGTTCCATTACACCTGTCATCACAATGTTCCCTGCCCATGTCATCACAATGCTCCATTACCAATGAAATCAAAATGTTCGCCTGCCCTTGTCATCAAAATGCTCCATGGCCCCTTTAATCACAATGCTCCATGAACACTGTCATCACAATGTTCCATGACAGTTGTCATCACAATGCTCCATGACCCCTGTAATCACAATGCTCCATGCCCTTGTCATCACAATGCTCCAGAACTCCTGTCATCATAATGATGAATGCCCGTGTCATCACAAAGCTCCATGATACTTGTCATCACAATGTTCCATGGCCTTGTCATCACTATACTCCATGGCCCCCGTCATCACAGTGCTCCATGATACCTTTCATCACAATTCTAGATGACCACTGTCATCACAATGCCCCAAGACACATGTCATCACATTTCGCCATGGCCCTTGTCATCACAATGCTCCATGACCCGTGGCATCACAATGGTCCAGGACACTTGTCATCACAATGATCCATGACCACTTACTTCACAATGCTCCTTGACTCCCGTCATCACAATGCTCCATAGCTTATGCATTCGCAATGCTACATGGTCCCTGTAATCACATTGCTCCATGATCCATTTCATCCCAGTGCTCTATGACCACTGTCATCACCATGCCCCATTATACCTGTCATCACAAAGTTCCATGGCCCCTGTCAGCACAATGTTCCATGACAGATGTCATCACTATCCTCCATGGTCCCTGTAATCACAATGCTCCATCCCCTTGTCAACGCAATGCTCCAGAACTCTTGTCATCATAATGCTCCATGCCCGCCTCATCACAATGCTCCATGACACTTGTCCTCACAATGCTCCATGGCCCCTGTTATCACAGTGCTCCATGTTACCTTTCATCACAATTCTAGATGACCATTGTCATCACAATGCCCCATGACACCTGTCATCACTATTCGCCATGGCACTTGTCATCACAATGCTCCATGATCCCTGTCATCATAATGTTCGATGACACTTGTCGTCACGGTGCTCCATGACCCCTGGCATCACAATATTCACTGCCCATGTAATCACAATGCTCCTGGTCCCCTGTAATCACAATGCTCCATAGCCTTAACATCACAATGCTCCAGAACTCTTGTCATCATTATGCCCCATGCCCATGTCATCACAATGCTCCTTGACCCCTGTCATCACAATGCTCCATGGCCTATGTATTCACAATGCTCCATGGCCCCTGTAGTCACATTGCTCCATGATCCTTTTCATCACAATGCTCTATGACCACTGTCATCACAATGCCACATGACACCTGTCATTACAATGCTCTATGGCCCCTGTCAGCACAATGTTCCATGGCAGATATCATCACAATGATCCATGACCGCTGTCATCACAATGTTCCCTGCCCTTGTCATCTCAATGATCCCTGGCCCCTGTAATCACAATGCCCCATACCCTTGTCATCGCAATGCTCCAGATCACTTCTCATCATAATGCTCCATGCCCATGTCATCACAATGCTCCATGGCCCCTGTCATCACAGTGCTCCGTGATACCTTTCATCGTAATGATAGATGACCACTGTCATCACAATGCTCCATGACACCTGTCATCAGATTTGGCCATGGCCCTTATCATCACAATGCTCCAGGACACTTGTCTTCACAATGTTCCATGGCGCATTTCATCACAATGCTCCATGACCACTTTCATCAAATTGCTCCATGATGCCTGTCCTCACAATGCTCCATGGCCTTTGTCATCAAAATTCTACATGGCCCCTGTAATAACAGTGCTTCAGGACAACATTTATCACAATGCTCCATGACCACTCTCATCACCATGCCAGATAAGACCTTTCATGACAATGCTCCATGGCCCTTGTCATCACAATATTCTATGACTTCTGTCATCACAATGCTCCATGCCCCTGTCATCACAATGCCCCATCACCCCTGCTATTACAATGCTCCATGACCCCTGTCCTCACAATGCCCCGAAACCCTTGTCATCACAATATTCCATGATCCGTGTAATCACGATGATCCATGAACCATTTCTGTACAATGCTCCAGTACCCCGTTCATTAAAATGCTCCATGGCACGTGTCATCAGAATGCTCCAGGAACCCTTCCATCACAATAATCCATGACCCGTTTCCTCACAATTCTCCAGGACCGCTTTCATCACAATGCTCCATTTCCTTGTCATCTCAATTCTTCATGGCCCCTGTCATCACAATGATCCATGCCCTTGTCATCAAAATGCTCCAGAACTCTTGTCATCACTATGCTCCATGCCCATGTCATCACAATGCTGCATGACCCCTGTCATCACAATGATACATGACCACTGTCATCGCAATGCCACATGAACCCTGTCATCACATTGCTCCATGATCCCTGTCATTACAATGCTCCATGACCACTGTCATCACAATGTTCCATGATCGCTGTAATCACAATGACCCATGACACCTTTCCTCAGAAGGCTCCATTACGCCTGTCATCAGAATGCTCCAATGCCCATCTCATCACAATGCTCCATGATCCGTGACAGCACAATGTTACAGGACAATTGTCATCACAATGCTCCATGACAACTGTCATCACAATGTTGCCTGCCCATGTCATCAAAATGCTCCATGTCCCCTGTAATCACAATGTTCCATTACACCTGTCATCACAATGTTCCCTGCCCATGTCATCACAATGCTCCATTACCCATGTCATCGTAGTGATCCATGACCCCTTTCATCACAATGCTCCATGACACCTGTCATCACAATGCTCCGTGCTCTTTGTCACCACAATGCTCCATGACCACTGTCATCACCATGCCCCATGACCCCAGTCATCACAATGCTCCATAGCACTTGTCATCACAATGCTCCATTATCCCTGTCATCACAATGTTCCATGACTCTTGTCATCAAAATGCCTCATGATCCTTTTACTCACAATGCTCCATGACTCCTTTCATCACATGCTCCATGATACTTGTCATTACACTGTCCCATGACCTTTTTCATAACAATGCTCCATGATACCAGTCATCACAATAATCCATGACCATTTTCGTCACAATGCTCCATGCCCCTTTCAACACAATGCTCCATGACAACTGTCACCACAATGCTCCATGGCCTTTGTCATCACAATTATACTTGGCCCCTGTAATCACAGTGCTCCATGACCCCTTTCATCACAATGCTCCATGATCACTGTCATCACAATGCCACATGAGCCCTGTCATCACATTGCTCCATGGCCCCTGTCATTACAATGCTCCATGACCACTGTCATCACAATGTTCCATGATGGCTGTAATCACAATGACCCATGACACCTTTCCTCAGAAGGCTCCAGTACACCTGTCATCACAATGTTCCAATGCCTGTCTCATCACAAAGTTCCATGATCCCTGTCAGCACAACGTTACAGGACAATTGTCATCACAATGCTCCATGACAACTGTCATC
Organism: Balaenoptera ricei; assembly: GCF_028023285.1. Taxonomy (NCBI): domain Eukaryota; kingdom Metazoa; phylum Chordata; class Mammalia; order Artiodactyla; family Balaenopteridae; genus Balaenoptera; species Balaenoptera ricei. The sequence continues at coordinate 573,211 of NW_026777686.1, forward strand.
ACAATGTTGCCTGCCCATGTCATCAAAATGCTCCATGTCCCCTGTAATCACAATGTTCCATTACACCTGTCATCACAATGTTCCCTGCCCATGTCATCACAATGCTCCATTACCAATGAAATCAAAATGTTCGCCTGCCCTTGTCATCAAAATGCTCCATGGCCCCTTTAATCACAATGCTCCATGAACACTGTCATCACAATGTTCCATGACAGTTGTCATCACAATGCTCCATGACCCCTGTAATCACAATGCTCCATGCCCTTGTCATCACAATGCTCCAGAACTCTTGTCATCATAATGATGAATGCCCGTGTCATCACAAAGCTCCATGATACTTGTCATCACAATGTTCCATGGCCTTGTCATCACTATACTCCATGGCCCCCGTCATCACAGTGCTCCATGATACCTTTCATCACAATTCTAGATGACCACTGTCATCACAATGCCCCAAGACACATGTCATCACATTTCGCCATGGCCCTTGTCATCACAATGCTCCATGACCCGTGGCATCACAATGGTCCAGGACACTTGTCATCACAATGATCCATGACCACTTACTTCACAATGCTCCTTGACTCCCGTCATCACAATGCTCCATAGCTTATGCATTCGCAATGCTACATGGTCCCTGTAATCACATTGCTCCATGATCCATTTCATCCCAGTGCTCTATGACCACTGTCATCACCATGCCCCATTATACCTGTCATCACAAAGTTCCATGGCCCCTGTCAGCACAATGTTCCATGACAGATGTCATCACTATCCTCCATGGTCCCTGTAATCACAATGCTCCATCCCCTTGTCAACGCAATGCTCCAGAACTCTTGTCATCATAATGCTCCATGCCCGCCTCATCACAATGCTCCATGACACTTGTCCTCACAATGCTCCATGGCCCCTGTTATCACAGTGCTCCATGTTACCTTTCATCACAATTCTAGATGACCATTGTCATCACAATGCCCCATGACACCTGTCATCACTATTCGCCATGGCACTTGTCATCACAATGCTCCATGATCCCTGTCATCATAATGTTCGATGACACTTGTCGTCACGGTGCTCCATGACCCCTGGCATCACAATATTCACTGCCCATGTAATCACAATGCTCCTGGTCCCCTGTAATCACAATGCTCCATAGCCTTAACATCACAATGCTCCAGAACTCTTGTCATCATTATGCCCCATGCCCATGTCATCACAATGCTCCTTGACCCCTGTCATCACAATGCTCCATGGCCTATGTATTCACAATGCTCCATGGCCCCTGTAGTCACATTGCTCCATGATCCTTTTCATCACAATGCTCTATGACCACTGTCATCACAATGCCACATGACACCTGTCATTACAATGCTCTATGGCCCCTGTCAGCACAATGTTCCATGGCAGATATCATCACAATGATCCATGACCGCTGTCATCACAATGTTCCCTGCCCTTGTCATCTCAATGATCCCTGGCCCCTGTAATCACAATGCCCCATACCCTTGTCATCGCAATGCTCCAGATCACTTCTCATCATAATGCTCCATGCCCATGTCATCACAATGCTCCATGGCCCCTGTCATCACAGTGCTCCGTGATACCTTTCATCGTAATGATAGATGACCACTGTCATCACAATGCTCCATGACACCTGTCATCAGATTTGGCCATGGCCCTTATCATCACAATGCTCCAGGACACTTGTCTTCACAATGTTCCATGGCGCATTTCATCACAATGCTCCATGACCACTTTCATCAAATTGCTCCATGATGCCTGTCCTCACAATGCTCCATGGCCTTTGTCATCAAAATTCTACATGGCCCCTGTAATAACAGTGCTTCAGGACAACATTTATCACAATGCTCCATGACCACTCTCATCACCATGCCAGATAAGACCTTTCATGACAATGCTCCATGGCCCTTGTCATCACAATATTCTATGACTTCTGTCATCACAATGCTCCATGCCCCTGTCATCACAATGCCCCATCACCCCTGCTATTACAATGCTCCATGACCCCTGTCCTCACAATGCCCCGAAACCCTTGTCATCACAATATTCCATGATCCGTGTAATCACGATGATCCATGAACCATTTCTGTACAATGCTCCAGTACCCCGTTCATTAAAATGCTCCATGGCACGTGTCATCAGAATGCTCCAGGAACCCTTCCATCACAATAATCCATGACCCGTTTCCTCACAATTCTCCAGGACCGCTTTCATCACAATGCTCCATTTCCTTGTCATCTCAATTCTTCATGGCCCCTGTCATCACAATGATCCATGCCCTTGTCATCAAAATGCTCCAGAACTCTTGTCATCACTATGCTCCATGCCCATGTCATCACAATGCTGCATGACCCCTGTCATCACAATGATACATGACCACTGTCATCGCAATGCCACATGAACCCTGTCATCACATTGCTCCATGATCCCTGTCATTACAATGCTCCATGACCACTGTCATCACAATGTTCCATGATCGCTGTAATCACAATGACCCATGACACCTTTCCTCAGAAGGCTCCATTACGCCTGTCATCAGAATGCTCCAATGCCCATCTCATCACAATGCTCCATGATCCGTGACAGCACAATGTTACAGGACAATTGTCATCACAATGCTCCATGACAACTGTCATCACAATGTTGCCTGCCCATGTCATCAAAATGCTCCATGTCCCCTGTAATCACAATGTTCCATTACACCTGTCATCACAATGTTCCCTGCCCATGTCATCACAATGCTCCATTACCCATGTCATCGTAGTGATCCATGACCCCTTTCATCACAATGCTCCATGACACCTGTCATCACAATGCTCCGTGCTCTTTGTCACCACAATGCTCCATGACCACTGTCATCACCATGCCCCATGACCCCAGTCATCACAATGCTCCATAGCACTTGTCATCACAATGCTCCATTATCCCTGTCATCACAATGTTCCATGACTCTTGTCATCAAAATGCCTCATGATCCTTTTACTCACAATGCTCCATGACTCCTTTCATCACATGCTCCATGATACTTGTCATTACACTGTCCCATGACCTTTTTCATAACAATGCTCCATGATACCAGTCATCACAATAATCCATGACCATTTTCGTCACAATGCTCCATGCCCCTTTCAACACAATGCTCCATGACAACTGTCACCACAATGCTCCATGGCCTTTGTCATCACAATTATACTTGGCCCCTGTAATCACAGTGCTCCATGACCCCTTTCATCACAATGCTCCATGATCACTGTCATCACAATGCCACATGAGCCCTGTCATCACATTGCTCCATGGCCCCTGTCATTACAATGCTCCATGACCACTGTCATCACAATGTTCCATGATGGCTGTAATCACAATGACCCATGACACCTTTCCTCAGAAGGCTCCAGTACACCTGTCATCACAATGTTCCAATGCCTGTCTCATCACAAAGTTCCATGATCCCTGTCAGCACAACGTTACAGGACAATTGTCATCACAATGCTCCATGACAACTGTCATCACAATGTTGCCTGCCCATGTCATCAAAATGCTCCATGTCCCCTGTAATCACAATGTTCCATTACACCTGTCATCACAATGTTCCCTGCCCATGTCATCACAATGCTCCATTACCAATGAAATCAAAATGTTCGCCTGCCCTTGTCATCAAAATGCTCCATGGCCCCTTTAATCACAATGCTCCATGAACACTGTCATCACAATGTTCCATGACAGTTGTCATCACAATGCTCCATGACCCCTGTAATCACAATGCTCCATGCCCTTGTCATCACAATGCTCCAGAACTCCTGTCATCATAATGATGAATGCCCGTGTCATCACAAAGCTCCATGATACTTGTCATCACAATGTTCCATGGCCTTGTCATCACTATACTCCATGGCCCCCGTCATCACAGTGCTCCATGATACCTTTCATCACAATTCTAGATGACCACTGTCATCACAATGCCCCAAGACACATGTCATCACATTTCGCCATGGCCCTTGTCATCACAATGCTCCATGACCCGTGGCATCACAATGGTCCAGGACACTTGTCATCACAATGATCCATGACCACTTACTTCACAATGCTCCTTGACTCCCGTCATCACAATGCTCCATAGCTTATGCATTCGCAATGCTACATGGTCCCTGTAATCACATTGCTCCATGATCCATTTCATCCCAGTGCTCTATGACCACTGTCATCACCATGCCCCATTATACCTGTCATCACAAAGTTCCATGGCCCCTGTCAGCACAATGTTCCATGACAGATGTCATCACTATCCTCCATGGTCCCTGTAATCACAATGCTCCATCCCCTTGTCAACGCAATGCTCCAGAACTCTTGTCATCATAATGCTCCATGCCCGCCTCATCACAATGCTCCATGACACTTGTCCTCACAATGCTCCATGGCCCCTGTTATCACAGTGCTCCATGTTACCTTTCATCACAATTCTAGATGACCATTGTCATCACAATGCCCCATGACACCTGTCATCACTATTCGCCATGGCACTTGTCATCACAATGCTCCATGATCCCTGTCATCATAATGTTCGATGACACTTGTCGTCACGGTGCTCCATGACCCCTGGCATCACAATATTCACTGCCCATGTAATCACAATGCTCCTGGTCCCCTGTAATCACAATGCTCCATAGCCTTAACATCACAATGCTCCAGAACTCTTGTCATCATTATGCCCCATGCCCATGTCATCACAATGCTCCTTGACCCCTGTCATCACAATGCTCCATGGCCTATGTATTCACAATGCTCCATGGCCCCTGTAGTCACATTGCTCCATGATCCTTTTCATCACAATGCTCTATGACCACTGTCATCACAATGCCACATGACACCTGTCATTACAATGCTCTATGGCCCCTGTCAGCACAATGTTCCATGGCAGATATCATCACAATGATCCATGACCGCTGTCATCACAATGTTCCCTGCCCTTGTCATCTCAATGATCCCTGGCCCCTGTAATCACAATGCCCCATACCCTTGTCATCGCAATGCTCCAGATCACTTCTCATCATAATGCTCCATGCCCATGTCATCACAATGCTCCATGGCCCCTGTCATCACAGTGCTCCGTGATACCTTTCATCGTAATGATAGATGACCACTGTCATCACAATGCTCCATGACACCTGTCATCAGATTTGGCCATGGCCCTTATCATCACAATGCTCCAGGACACTTGTCTTCACAATGTTCCATGGCGCATTTCATCACAATGCTCCATGACCACTTTCATCAAATTGCTCCATGATGCCTGTCCTCACAATGCTCCATGGCCTTTGTCATCAAAATTCTACATGGCCCCTGTAATAACAGTGCTTCAGGACAACATTTATCACAATGCTCCATGACCACTCTCATCACCATGCCAGATAAGACCTTTCATGACAATGCTCCATGGCCCTTGTCATCACAATATTCTATGACTTCTGTCATCACAATGCTCCATGCCCCTGTCATCACAATGCCCCATCACCCCTGCTATTACAATGCTCCATGACCCCTGTCCTCACAATGCCCCGAAACCCTTGTCATCACAATATTCCATGATCCGTGTAATCACGATGATCCATGAACCATTTCTGTACAATGCTCCAGTACCCCGTTCATTAAAATGCTCCATGGCACGTGTCATCAGAATGCTCCAGGAACCCTTCCATCACAATAATCCATGACCCGTTTCCTCACAATTCTCCAGGACCGCTTTCATCACAATGCTCCATTTCCTTGTCATCTCAATTCTTCATGGCCCCTGTCATCACAATGATCCATGCCCTTGTCATCAAAATGCTCCAGAACTCTTGTCATCACTATGCTCCATGCCCATGTCATCACAATGCTGCATGACCCCTGTCATCACAATGATACATGACCACTGTCATCGCAATGCCACATGAACCCTGTCATCACATTGCTCCATGATCCCTGTCATTACAATGCTCCATGACCACTGTCATCACAATGTTCCATGATCGCTGTAATCACAATGACCCATGACACCTTTCCTCAGAAGGCTCCATTACGCCTGTCATCAGAATGCTCCAATGCCCATCTCATCACAATGCTCCATGATCCGTGACAGCACAATGTTACAGGACAATTGTCATCACAATGCTCCATGACAACTGTCATCACAATGTTGCCTGCCCATGTCATCAAAATGCTCCATGTCCCCTGTAATCACAATGTTCCATTACACCTGTCATCACAATGTTCCCTGCCCATGTCATCACAATGCTCCATTACCCATGTCATCGTAGTGATCCATGACCCCTTTCATCACAATGCTCCATGACACCTGTCATCACAATGCTCTGTGCTCTTTGTCACCACAATGCTCCATGACCACTGTCATCACCATGCCCCATGACCCCAGTCATCACAATGCTCCATAGCACTTGTCATCACAATGCTCCATTATCCCTGTCATCACAATGTTCCATGACTCTTGTCATCAAAATGCCTCATGATCCTTTTACTCACAATGCTCCATGACTCCTTTCATCACATGCTCCATGATACTTGTCATTACACTGTCCCATGACCTTTTTCATAACAATGCTCCATGATACCAGTCATCACAATAATCCATGACCATTTTCGTCACAATGCTCCATGCCCCTTTCAACACAATGCTCCATGACAACTGTCACCACAATGCTCCATGGCCTTTGTCATCACAATTATACTTGGCCCCTGTAATCACAGTGCTCCATGACCCCTTTCATCACAATGCTCCATGATCACTGTCATCACAATGCCACATGAGCCCTGTCATCACATTGCTCCATGGCCCCTGTCATTACAATGCTCCATGACCACTGTCATCACAATGTTCCATGATGGCTGTAATCACAATGACCCATGACACCTTTCCTCAGAAGGCTCCAGTACACCTGTCATCACAATGTTCCAATGCCTGTCTCATCACAAAGTTCCATGATCCCTGTCAGCACAACGTTACAGGACAATTGTCATCACAATGCTCCATGACAACTGTCATCACAATGTTGCCTGCCCATGTCATCAAAATGCTCCATGTCCCCTGTAATCACAATGTTCCATTACACCTGTCATCACAATGTTCCCTGCCCATGTCATCACAATGCTCCATTACCAATGAAATCAAAATGTTCGCCTGCCCTTGTCATCAAAATGCTCCATGGCCCCTTTAATCACAATGCTCCATGAACACTGTCATCACAATGTTCCATGACAGTTGTCATCACAATGCTCCATGACCCCTGTAATCACAATGCTCCATGCCCTTGTCATCACAATGCTCCAGAACTCTTGTCATCATAATGATGAATGCCCGTGTCATCACAAAGCTCCATGATACTTGTCATCACAATGTTCCATGGCCTTGTCATCACTATACTCCATGGCCCCCGTCATCACAGTGCTCCATGATACCTTTCATCACAATTCTAGATGACCACTGTCATCACAATGCCCCAAGACACATGTCATCACATTTCGCCATGGCCCTTGTCATCACAATGCTCCATGACCCGTGGCATCACAATGGTCCAGGACACTTGTCATCACAATGATCCATGACCACTTACTTCACAATGCTCCTTGACTCCCGTCATCACAATGCTCCATAGCTTATGCATTCGCAATGCTACATGGTCCCTGTAATCACATTGCTCCATGATCCATTTCATCCCAGTGCTCTATGACCACTGTCATCACCATGCCCCATTATACCTGTCATCACAAAGTTCCATGGCCCCTGTCAGCACAATGTTCCATGACAGATGTCATCACTATCCTCCATGGTCCCTGTAATCACAATGCTCCATCCCCTTGTCAACGCAATGCTCCAGAACTCTTGTCATCATAATGCTCCATGCCCGCCTCATCACAATGCTCCATGACACTTGTCCTCACAATGCTCCATGGCCCCTGTTATCACAGTGCTCCATGTTACCTTTCATCACAATTCTAGATGACCATTGTCATCACAATGCCCCATGACACCTGTCATCACTATTCGCCATGGCACTTGTCATCACAATGCTCCATGATCCCTGTCATCATAATGTTCGATGACACTTGTCGTCACGGTGCTCCATGACCCCTGGCATCACAATATTCACTGCCCATGTAATCACAATGCTCCTGGTCCCCTGTAATCACAATGCTCCATAGCCTTAACATCACAATGCTCCAGAACTCTTGTCATCATTATGCCCCATGCCCATGTCATCACAATGCTCCTTGACCCCTGTCATCACAATGCTCCATGGCCTATGTATTCACAATGCTCCATGGCCCCTGTAGTCACATTGCTCCATGATCCTTTTCATCACAATGCTCTATGACCACTGTCATCACAATGCCACATGACACCTGTCATTACAATGCTCTATGGCCCCTGTCAGCACAATGTTCCATGGCAGATATCATCACAATGATCCATGACCGCTGTCATCACAATGTTCCCTGCCCTTGTCATCTCAATGATCCCTGGCCCCTGTAATCACAATGCCCCATACCCTTGTCATCGCAATGCTCCAGATCACTTCTCATCATAATGCTCCATGCCCATGTCATCACAATGCTCCATGGCCCCTGTCATCACAGTGCTCCGTGATACCTTTCATCGTAATGATAGATGACCACTGTCATCACAATGCTCCATGACACCTGTCATCAGATTTGGCCATGGCCCTTATCATCACAATGCTCCAGGACACTTGTCTTCACAATGTTCCATGGCGCATTTCATCACAATGCTCCATGACCACTTTCATCAAATTGCTCCATGATGCCTGTCCTCACAATGCTCCATGGCCTTTGTCATCAAAATTCTACATGGCCCCTGTAATAACAGTGCTTCAGGACAACATTTATCACAATGCTCCATGACCACTCTCATCACCATGCCAGATAAGACCTTTCATGACAATGCTCCATGGCCCTTGTCATCACAATATTCTATGACTTCTGTCATCACAATGCTCCATGCCCCTGTCATCACAATGCCCCATCACCCCTGCTATTACAATGCTCCATGACCCCTGTCCTCACAATGCCCCGAAACCCTTGTCATCACAATATTCCATGATCCGTGTAATCACGATGATCCATGAACCATTTCTGTACAATGCTCCAGTACCCCGTTCATTAAAATGCTCCATGGCACGTGTCATCAGAATGCTCCAGGAACCCTTCCATCACAATAATCCATGACCCGTTTCCTCACAATTCTCCAGGACCGCTTTCATCACAATGCTCCATTTCCTTGTCATCTCAATTCTTCATGGCCCCTGTCATCACAATGATCCATGCCCTTGTCATCAAAATGCTCCAGAACTCTTGTCATCACTATGCTCCATGCCCATGTCATCACAATGCTGCATGACCCCTGTCATCACAATGATACATGACCACTGTCATCGCAATGCCACATGAACCCTGTCATCACATTGCTCCATGATCCCTGTCATTACAATGCTCCATGACCACTGTCATCACAATGTTCCATGATCGCTGTAATCACAATGACCCATGACACCTTTCCTCAGAAGGCTCCATTACGCCTGTCATCAGAATGCTCCAATGCCCATCTCATCACAATGCTCCATGATCCGTGACAGCACAATGTTACAGGACAATTGTCATCACAATGCTCCATGACAACTGTCATCACAATGTTGCCTGCCCATGTCATCAAAATGCTCCATGTCCCCTGTAATCACAATGTTCCATTACACCTGTCATCACAATGTTCCCTGCCCATGTCATCACAATGCTCCATTACCCATGTCATCGTAGTGATCCATGACCCCTTTCATCACAATGCTCCATGACACCTGTCATCACAATGCTCCGTGCTCTTTGTCACCACAATGCTCCATGACCACTGTCATCACCATGCCCCATGACCCCAGTCATCACAATGCTCCATAGCACTTGTCATCACAATGCTCCATTATCCCTGTCATCACAATGTTCCATGACTCTTGTCATCAAAATGCCTCATGATCCTTTTACTCACAATGCTCCATGACTCCTTTCATCACATGCTCCATGATACTTGTCATTACACTGTCCCATGACCTTTTTCATAACAATGCTCCATGATACCAGTCATCACAATAATCCATGACCATTTTCGTCACAATGCTCCATGCCCCTTTCAACACAATGCTCCATGACAACTGTCACCACAATGCTCCATGGCCTTTGTCATCACAATTATACTTGGCCCCTGTAATCACAGTGCTCCATGACCCCTTTCATCACAATGCTCCATGATCACTGTCATCACAATGCCACATGAGCCCTGTCATCACATTGCTCCATGGCCCCTGTCATTACAATGCTCCATGACCACTGTCATCACAATGTTCCATGATGGCTGTAATCACAATGACCCATGACACCTTTCCTCAGAAGGCTCCAGTACACCTGTCATCACAATGTTCCAATGCCTGTCTCATCACAAAGTTCCATGATCCCTGTCAGCACAACGTTACAGGACAATTGTCATCACAATGCTCCATGACAACTGTCATCACAATGTTGCCTGCCCATGTCATCAAAATGCTCCATGTCCCCTGTAATCACAATGTTCCATTACACCTGTCATCACAATGTTCCCTGCCCATGTCATCACAATGCTCCATTACCAATGAAATCAAAATGTTCGCCTGCCCTTGTCATCAAAATGCTCCATGGCCCCTTTAATCACAATGCTCCATGAACACTGTCATCACAATGTTCCATGACAGTTGTCATCACAATGCTCCATGACCCCTGTAATCACAATGCTCCATGCCCTTGTCATCACAATGCTCCAGAACTCCTGTCATCATAATGATGAATGCCCGTGTCATCACAAAGCTCCATGATACTTGTCATCACAATGTTCCATGGCCTTGTCATCACTATACTCCATGGCCCCCGTCATCACAGTGCTCCATGATACCTTTCATCACAATTCTAGATGACCACTGTCATCACAATGCCCCAAGACACATGTCATCACATTTCGCCATGGCCCTTGTCATCACAATGCTCCATGACCCGTGGCATCACAATGGTCCAGGACACTTGTCATCACAATGATCCATGACCACTTACTTCACAATGCTCCTTGACTCCCGTCATCACAATGCTCCATAGCTTATGCATTCGCAATGCTACATGGTCCCTGTAATCACATTGCTCCATGATCCATTTCATCCCAGTGCTCTATGACCACTGTCATCACCATGCCCCATTATACCTGTCATCACAAAGTTCCATGGCCCCTGTCAGCACAATGTTCCATGACAGATGTCATCACTATCCTCCATGGTCCCTGTAATCACAATGCTCCATCCCCTTGTCAACGCAATGCTCCAGAACTCTTGTCATCATAATGCTCCATGCCCGCCTCATCACAATGCTCCATGACACTTGTCCTCACAATGCTCCATGGCCCCTGTTATCACAGTGCTCCATGTTACCTTTCATCACAATTCTAGATGACCATTGTCATCACAATGCCCCATGACACCTGTCATCACTATTCGCCATGGCACTTGTCATCACAATGCTCCATGATCCCTGTCATCATAATGTTCGATGACACTTGTCGTCACGGTGCTCCATGACCCCTGTCATCACAATATTCACTGCCCATGTAATCACAATGCTCCTGGTCCCCTGTAATCACAATGCTCCATAGCCTTAACATCACAATGCTCCAGAACTCTTGTCATCATTATGCCCCATGCCCATGTCATCACAATGCTCCTTGACCCCTGTCATCACAATGCTCCATGGCCTATGTATTCACAATGCTCCATGGCCCCTGTAGTCACATTGCTCCATGATCCTTTTCATCACAATGCTCTATGACCACTGTCATCACAATGCCACATGACACCTGTCATTACAATGCTCTATGGCCCCTGTCAGCACAATGTTCCATGGCAGATATCATCACAATGATCCATGACCGCTGTCATCACAATGTTCCCTGCCCTTGTCATCTCAATGATCCCTGGCCCCTGTAATCACAATGCCCCATACCCTTGTCATCGCAATGCTCCAGATCACTTCTCATCATAATGCTCCATGCCCATGTCATCACAATGCTCCATGGCCCCTGTCATCACAGTGCTCCGTGATACCTTTCATCGTAATGATAGATGACCACTGTCATCACAATGCTCCATGACACCTGTCATCAGATTTGGCCATGGCCCTTATCATCACAATGCTCCAGGACACTTGTCTTCACAATGTTCCATGGCGCATTTCATCACAATGCTCCATGACCACTTTCATCAAATTGCTCCATGATGCCTGTCCTCACAATGCTCCATGGCCTTTGTCATCAAAATTCTACATGGCCCCTGTAATAACAGTGCTTCAGGACAACATTTATCACAATGCTCCATGACCACTCTCATCACCATGCCAGATAAGACCTTTCATGACAATGCTCCATGGCCCTTGTCATCACAATATTCTATGACTTCTGTCATCACAATGATCCATGCCCCTGTCATCACAATGCCCCATCACCCCTGCTATTACAATGCTCCATGACCCCTGTCCTCACAATGCCCCGAAACCCTTGTCATCACAATATTCCATGATCCGTGTAATCACGATGATCCATGAACCATTTCTGTACAATGCTCCAGTACCCCGTTCATTAAAATGCTCCATGGCACGTGTCATCAGAATGCTCCAGGAACCCTTCCATCACAATAATCCATGACCCGTTTCCTCACAATTCTCCAGGACCGCTTTCATCACAATGCTCCATTTCCTTGTCATCTCAATTCTTCATGGCCCCTGTCATCACAATGATCCATGCCCTTGTCATCAAAATGCTCCAGAACTCTTGTCATCACTATGCTCCATGCCCATGTCATCACAATGCTGCATGACCCCTGTCATCACAATGATACATGACCACTGTCATCGCAATGCCACATGAACCCTGTCATCACATTGCTCCATGATCCCTGTCATTACAATGCTCCATGACCACTGTCATCACAATGTTCCATGATCGCTGTAATCACAATGACCCATGACACCTTTCCTCAGAAGGCTCCATTATGCCTGTCATCAGAATGCTCCAATGCCCATCTCATCACAATGCTCCATGATCCGTGACAGCACAATGTTACAGGACAATTGTCATCACAATGCTCCATGACAACTGTCATCACAATGTTGCCTGCCCATGTCATCAAAATGCTCCATGTCCCCTGTAATCACAATGTTCCATTACACCTGTCATCACAATGTTCCCTGCCCATGTCATCACAATGCTCCATTACCCATGTCATCGTAGTGATCCATGACCCCTTTCATCACAATGCTCCATGACACCTGTCATCACAATGCTCCGTGCTCTTTGTCACCACAATGCTCCATGACCACTGTCATCACCATGCCCCATGACCCCAGTCATCACAATGCTCCATAGCACTTGTCATCACAATGCTCCATTATCCCTGTCATCACAATGTTCCATGACTCTTGTCATCAAAATGCCTCATGATCCTTTTACTCACAATGCTCCATGACTCCTTTCATCACATGCTCCATGATACTTGTCATTACACTGTCCCATGACCTTTTTCATAACAATGCTCCATGATACCAGTCATCACAATAATCCATGACCATTTTCGTCACAATGCTCCATGCCCCTTTCAACACAATGCTCCATGACAACTGTCACCACAATGCTCCATGGCCTTTGTCATCACAATTATACTTGGCCCCTGTAATCACAGTGCTCCATGACCCCTTTCATCACAATGCTCCATGATCACTGTCATCACAATGCCACATGAGCCCTGTCATCACATTGCTCCATGGCCCCTGTCATTACAATGCTCCATGACCACTGTCATCACAATGTTCCATGATGGCTGTAATCACAATGACCCATGACACCTTTCCTCAGAAGGCTCCAGTACACCTGTCATCACAATGTTCCAATGCCTGTCTCATCACAAAGTTCCATGATCCCTGTCAGCACAACGTTACAGGACAATTGTCATCACAATGCTCCATGACAACTGTCATCACAATGTTGCCTGCCCATGTCATCAAAATGCTCCATGTCCCCTGTAATCACAATGTTCCATTACACCTGTCATCACAATGTTCCCTGCCCATGTCATCACAATGCTCCATTACCAATGAAATCAAAATGTTCGCCTGCCCTTGTCATCAAAATGCTCCATGGCCCCTTTAATCACAATGCTCCATGAACACTGTCATCACAATGTTCCATGACAGTTGTCATCACAATGCTCCATGACCCCTGTAATCACAATGCTCCATGCCCTTGTCATCACAATGCTCCAGAACTCCTGTCATCATAATGGTGAATGCCCGTGTCATCACAAAGCTCCATGATACTTGTCATCACAATGTTCCATGGCCTTGTCATCACTATACTCCATGGCCCCCGTCATCACAGTGCTCCATGATACCTTTCATCACAATTCTAGATGACCACTGTCATCACAATGCCCCAAGACACATGTCATCACATTTCGCCATGGCCCTTGTCATCACAATGCTCCATGACCCGTGGCATCACAATGGTCCAGGACACTTGTCATCACAATGATCCATGACCACTTACTTCACAATGCTCCTTGACTCCCGTCATCACAATGCTCCATAGCTTATGCATTCGCAATGCTACATGGTCCCTGTAATCACATTGCTCCATGATCCATTTCATCCCAGTGCTCTATGACCACTGTCATCACCATGCCCCATTATACCTGTCATCACAAAGTTCCATGGCCCCTGTCAGCACAATGTTCCATGACAGATGTCATCACTATCCTCCATGGTCCCTGTAATCACAATGCTCCATCCCCTTGTCAACGCAATGCTCCAGAACTCTTGTCATCATAATGCTCCATGCCCGCCTCATCACAATGCTCCATGACACTTGTCCTCACAATGCTCCATGGCCCCTGTTATCACAGTGCTCCATGTTACCTTTCATCACAATTCTAGATGACCATTGTCATCACAATGCCCCATGACACCTGTCATCACTATTCGCCATGGCACTTGTCATCACAATGCTCCATGATCCCTGTCATCATAATGTTCGATGACACTTGTCGTCACGGTGCTCCATGACCCCTGGCATCACAATATTCACTGCCCATGTAATCACAATGCTCCTGGTCCCCTGTAATCACAATGCTCCATAGCCTTAACATCACAATGCTCCAGAACTCTTGTCATCATTATGCCCCATGCCCATGTCATCACAATGCTCCTTGACCCCTGTCATCACAATGCTCCATGGCCTATGTATTCACAATGCTCCATGGCCCCTGTAGTCACATTGCTCCATGATCCTTTTCATCACAATGCTCTATGACCACTGTCATCACAATGCCACATGACACCTGTCATTACAATGCTCTATGGCCCCTGTCAGCACAATGTTCCATGGCAGATATCATCACAATGATCCATGACCGCTGTCATCACAATGTTCCCTGCCCTTGTCATCTCAATGATCCCTGGCCCCTGTAATCACAATGCCCCATACCCTTGTCATCGCAATGCTCCAGATCACTTCTCATCATAATGCTCCATGCCCATGTCATCACAATGCTCCATGGCCCCTGTCATCACAGTGCTCCGTGATACCTTTCATCGTAATGATAGATGACCACTGTCATCACAATGCTCCATGACACCTGTCATCAGATTTGGCCATGGCCCTTATCATCACAATGCTCCAGGACACTTGTCTTCACAATGTTCCATGGCGCATTTCATCACAATGCTCCATGACCACTTTCATCAAATTGCTCCATGATGCCTGTCCTCACAATGCTCCATGGCCTTTGTCATCAAAATTCTACATGGCCCCGGTAATAACAGTGCTTCAGGACAACATTTATCACAATGCTCCATGACCACTCTCATCACCATGCCAGATAAGACCTTTCATGACAATGCTCCATGGCCCTTGTCATCACAATATTCTATGACTTCTGTCATCACAATGCTCCATGCCCCTGTCATCACAATGCCCCATCACCCCTGCTATTACAATGCTCCATGACCCCTGTCCTCACAATGCCCCGAAACCCTTGTCATCACAATATTCCATGATCCGTGTAATCACGATGATCCATGAACCATTTCTGTACAATGCTCCAGTACCCCGTTCATTAAAATGCTCCATGGCACGTGTCATCAGAATGCTCCAGGAACCCTTCCATCACAATAATCCATGACCCGTTTCCTCACAATTCTCCAGGACCGCTTTCATCACAATGCTCCATTTCCTTGTCATCTCAATTCTTCATGGCCCCTGTCATCACAATGATCCATGCCCTTGTCATCAAAATGCTCCAGAACTCTTGTCATCACTATGCTCCATGCCCATGTCATCACAATGCTGCATGACCCCTGTCATCACAATGATACATGACCACTGTCATCGCAATGCCACATGAACCCTGTCATCACATTGCTCCATGATCCCTGTCATTACAATGCTCCATGACCACTGTCATCACAATGTTCCATGATCGCTGTAATCACAATGACCCATGACACCTTTCCTCAGAAGGCTCCATTACGCCTGTCATCAGAATGCTCCAATGCCCATCTCATCACAATGCTCCATGATCCGTGACAGCACAATGTTACAGGACAATTGTCATCACAATGCTCCATGACAACTGTCATCACAATGTTGCCTGCCCATGTCATCAAAATGCTCCATGTCCCCTGTAATCACAATGTTCCATTACACCTGTCATCACAATGTTCCCTGCCCATGTCATCACAATGCTCCATTACCCATGTCATCGTAGTGATCCATGACCCCTTTCATCACAATGCTCCATGACACCTGTCATCACAATGCTCCGTGCTCTTTGTCACCACAATGCTCCATGACCACTGTCATCACCATGCCCCATGACCCCAGTCATCACAATGCTCCATAGCACTTGTCATCACAATGCTCCATTATCCCTGTCATCACAATGTTCCATGACTCTTGTCATCAAAATGCCTCATGATCCTTTTACTCACAATGCTCCATGACTCCTTTCATCACATGCTCCATGATACTTGTCATTACACTGTCCCATGACCTTTTTCATAACAATGCTCCATGATACCAGTCATCACAATAATCCATGACCATTTTCGTCACAATGCTCCATGCCCCTTTCAACACAATGCTCCATGACAACTGTCACCACAATGCTCCATGGCCTTTGTCATCACAATTATACTTGGCCCCTGTAATCACAGTGCTCCATGACCCCTTTCATCACAATGCTCCATGATCACTGTCATCACAATGCCACATGAGCCCTGTCATCACATTGCTCCATGGCCCCTGTCATTACAATGCTCCATGACCACTGTCATCACAATGTTCCATGATGGCTGTAATCACAATGACCCATGACACCTTTCCTCAGAAGGCTCCAGTACACCTGTCATCACAATGTTCCAATGCCTGTCTCATCACAAAGTTCCATGATCCCTGTCAGCACAACGTTACAGGACAATTGTCATCACAATGCTCCATGACAACTGTCATCACAATGTTGCCTGCCCATGTCATCAAAATGCTCCATGTCCCCTGTAATCACAATGTTCCATTACACCTGTCATCACAATGTTCCCTGCCCATGTCATCACAATGCTCCATTACCAATGAAATCAAAATGTTCGCCTGCCCTTGTCATCAAAATGCTCCATGGCCCCTTTAATCACAATGCTCCATGAACACTGTCATCACAATGTTCCATGACAGTTGTCATCACAATGCTCCATGACCCCTGTAATCACAATGCTCCTGCCCTTGTCATCACAATGCTCCAGAACTCTTGTCATCATAATGATGAATGCCCATGTCATCACAAAGCTCCATGATACTTGTCATCACAATGTTCCATGGCCTTGTCATCACTATACTCCATGGCCCCCGTCATCACAGTGCTCCATGATACCTTTCATCACAATTCTAGATGACCACTGTCATCACAATGCCCCAAGACACATGTCATCACAATTCGCCATGGCCCTTGTCATCACAATGCTCCATGACCCGTGGCATCACAATGGTCCAGGACACTTGTCATCACAATGATCCATGACCACTTACTTCACAATGCTCCTTGACTCCCGTCATCACAATGCTCCATAGCCTATGCATTCGCAATGCTACATGGTCCCTGTAATCACATTGCTCCATGATCCATTTCATCCCAGTGCTCTATGACCACTGTCATCACCATGCCCCATTATACCTGTCATCACAAAGTTCCATGGCCCCTGTCAGCACAATGTTCCATGACAGATGTCATCACTATCCTCCATGGTCCCTGTAATCACAATGCTCCTTCCCCTTGTCAACGCAATGCTCCAGAACTCTTGTCATCATAATGCTCCATGCCCGCCTCATCACAATGCTCCATGACACTTGTCCTCACAATGCTCCATGGCCCCTGTTATCACAGTGCTCCATGTTACCTTTCATCACAATTCTAGATGACCATTGTCATCACAATGCCCCATGACACCTGTCATCACTATTCGCCATGGCACTTGTCATCACAATGCTCCATGATCCCTGTCATCATAATGTTCGATGACACTTGTCGTCACGGTGCTCCATGACCCCTGGCATCACAATATTCACTGCCCATGTAATCACAATGCTCCTGGTCCCCTGTAATCACAATGCTCCATAGCCTTAACATCACAATGCTCCAGAACTCTTGTCATCATTATGCCCCATGCCCATGTCATCACAATGCTCCTTGACCCCTGTCATCACAATGCTCCATGGCCTATGTATTCACAATGCTCCATGGCCCCTGTAGTCACATTGCTCCATGATCCTTTTCATCACAATGCTCTATGACCACTGTCATCACAATGCCACATGACACCTGTCATTACAATGCTCTATGGCCCCTGTCAGCACAATGTTCCATGGCAGATATCATCACAATGATCCATGACCGCTGTCATCACAATGTTCCCTGCCCTTGTCATCTCAATGATCCCTGGCCCCTGTAATCACAATGCCCCATACCCTTGTCATCGCAATGCTCCAGATCACTTCTCATCATAATGCTCCATGCCCATGTCATCACAATGCTCCATGGCCCCTGTCATCACAGTGCTCCGTGATACCTTTCATCGTAATGATAGATGACCACTGTCATCACAATGCTCCATGACACCTGTCATCAGATTTGGCCATGGCCCTTATCATCACAATGCTCCAGGACACTTGTCTTCACAATGTTCCATGGCGCATTTCATCACAATGCTCCATGACCACTTTCATCAAATTGCTCCATGATGCCTGTCCTCACAATGCTCCATGGCCTTTGTCATCAAAATTCTACATGGCCCCTGTAATAACAGTGCTTCAGGACAACATTTATCACAATGCTCCATGACCACTCTCATCACCATGCCAGATAAGACCTTTCATGACAATGCTCCATGGCCCTTGCCATCACAATATTCTATGACTTCTGTCATCACAATGCTCCATGCCCCTGTCATCACAATGCCCCATCACCCCTGCTATTACAATGCTCCATGACCCCTGTTCTCACAATGCCCCGAAACCCTTGTCATCACAATATTCCATGATCCGTGTAATCACGATGATCCATGAACCATTTCTGTACAATGCTCCAGTACCCCGTTCATTAAAATGTTCCATGGCACTTGTCTGCAGAATGCTGCAGGAACCCTTCCATCACAATAATCCATGACCCGTTTCCTCACAATTCTCCAGGACCGCTTTCATCACAATGCTCCATTTCCTTGTCATCTCAATGCTTCATGGCCCCTGTCATCACAATGATCCATGCCCTTGTCATCAAAATGCTCCAGAACTCTTGTCATCACTATGCTCCATGCCCATGTCATCACAATGCTGCATGACCCCTGTCATCACAATGATACATGACCACTGTCATCGCAATGACACATGAACCCTGTCATCACATTGCTCCATGGCCCCTGTCATTACAATGCTCCATGACCACAGTCATCACAATGTTCCATGATCGCTGTAATCACAATGACCCATGACACCTTTCCTCAGAAGGCTCCATTACGCCTGTCATCAGAATGCTCCAATGCCCATCTCATCACAATGCTCCATGATCCGTGACAGCACAATGTTACAGGACAATTGTCATCACAATGCTCCATGACAACTGTCATCACAATGTTGCCTGCCCATGTCATCAAAATGCTCCATGTCCCCTGTAATCACAATGTTCCATTACACCTGTCATCACAATGTTCCCTGCCCATGTCATCACAATGCTCCATTACCCATGTCATCGTAGTGATCCATGACCCCTTTCATCACAATGCTCCATGACACCTGTCATCACAATGCTCTGTGCTCTTTGTCACCACAATGCTCCATGACCACTGTCATCACCATGCCCCATGACCCCAGTCATCACAATGCTCCATAGCACTTCTCATCACAATGCTCCATTATCCCTGTCATCACAATGTTCCATGACTCTTGTCATCAAAATGCCTCATGATCCTTTTACTCACAATGCTCCATGACTCCTTTCATCACATGCTCCATGATACTTGTCATTACACTGTCCCATGACCTTTTTCATAACAATGCTCCATGATACCAGTCATCACAATAATCCATGACCATTTTCGTCACAATGCTCCATGCCCCTTTCAACACAATGCTCCATGACAACTGTCACCACAATGCTCCATGGCCTTTGTCATCACAATTATACTTGGCCCCTGTAATCACAGTGCTCCATGACCCCTTTCATCACAATGCTCCATGATCACTGTCATCACAATGCCACATGAGCCCTGTCATCACATTGCTCCATGGCCCCTGTCATTACAATGCTCCATGACCACTGTCATCACAATGTTCCATGATGGCTGTAATCACAATGACCCATGACACCTTTCCTCAGAAGGCTCCAGTACACCTGTCATCACAATGTTCCAATGCCTGTCTCATCACAAAGTTCCATGATCCCTGTCAGCACAACGTTACAGGACAATTGTCATCACAATGCTCCATGACAACTGTCATCACAATGTTGCCTGCCCATGTCATCAAAATGCTCCATGTCCCCTGTAATCACAATGTTCCATTACACCTGTCATCACAATGTTCCCTGCCCATGTCATCACAATGCTCCATTACCAATGAAATCAAAATGTTCGCCTGCCCTTGTCATCAAAATGCTCCATGGCCCCTTTAATCACAATGCTCCATGAACACTGTCATCACAATGTTCCATGACAGTTGTCATCACAATGCTCCATGACCCCTGTAATCACAATGCTCCTGCCCTTGTCATCACAATGCTCCAGAACTCTTGTCATCATAATGATGAATGCCCATGTCATCACAAAGCTCCATGATACTTGTCATCACAATGTTCCATGGCCTTGTCATCACTATACTCCATGGCCCCCGTCATCACAGTGCTCCATGATACCTTTCATCACAATTCTAGATGACCACTGTCATCACAATGCCCCAAGACACATGTCATCACATTTCGCCATGGCCCTTGTCATCACAATGCTCCATGACCCGTGGCATCACAATGGTCCAGGACACTTGTCATCACAATGATCCATGACCACTTACTTCACAATGCTCCTTGACTCCCGTCATCACAATGCTCCATAGCCTATGCATTCGCAATGCTACATGGTCCCTGTAATCACATTGCTCCATGATCCATTTCATCCCAGTGCTCTATGACCACTGTCATCACCATGCCCCATTATACCTGTCATCACAAAGTTCCATGGCCCCTGTCAGCACAATGTTCCATGACAGATGTCATCACTATCCTCCATGGTCCCTGTAATCACAATGCTCCATCCCCTTGTCAACGCAATGCTCCAGAACTCTTGTCATCATAATGCTCCATGCCCGCCTCATCACAATGCTCCATGACACTTGTCCTCACAATGCTCCATGGCCCCTGTTATCACAGTGCTCCATGTTACCTTTCATCACAATTCTAGATGACCATTGTCATCACAATGCCCCATGACACCTGTCATCACTATTCGCCATGGCACTTGTCATCACAATGCTCCATGATCCCTGTCATCATAATGTTCGATGACACTTGTCGTCACGGTGCTCCATGACCCCTGGCATCACAATATTCACTGCCCATGTAATCACAATGCTCCTGGTCCCCTGTAATCACAATGCTCCATAGCCTTAACATCACAATGCTCCAGAACTCTTGTCATCATTATGCCCCATGCCCATGTCATCACAATGCTCCTTGACCCCTGTCATCACAATGCTCCATGGCCTATGTATTCACAATGCTCCATGGCCCCTGTAGTCACATTGCTCCATGATCCTTTTCATCACAATGCTCTATGACCACTGTCATCACAATGCCACATGACACCTGTCATTACAATGCTCTATGGCCCCTGTCAGCACAATGTTCCATGGCAGATATCATCACAATGATCCATGACCGCTGTCATCACAATGTTCCCTGCCCTTGTCATCTCAATGATCCCTGGCCCCTGTAATCACAATGCCCCATACCCTTGTCATCGCAATGCTCCAGATCACTTCTCATCATAATGCTCCATGCCCATGTCATCACAATGCTCCATGGCCCCTGTCATCACAGTGCTCCGTGATACCTTTCATCGTAATGATAGATGACCACTGTCATCACAATGCTCCATGACACCTGTCATCAGATTTGGCCATGGCCCTTATCATCACAATGCTCCAGGACACTTGTCTTCACAATGTTCCATGGCGCATTTCATCACAATGCTCCATGACCACTTTCATCAAATTGCTCCATGATGCCTGTCCTCACAATGCTCCATGGCCTTTGTCATCAAAATTCTACATGGCCCCTGTAATAACAGTGCTTCAGGACAACATTTATCACAATGCTCCATGACCACTCTCATCACCATGCCAGATAAGACCTTTCATGACAATGCTCCATGGCCCTTGTCATCACAATATTCTATGACTTCTGTCATCACAATGCTCCATGCCCCTGTCATCACAATGCCCCATCACCCCTGCTATTACAATGCTCCATGACCCCTGTCCTCACAATGCCCCGAAACCCTTGTCATCACAATATTCCATGATCCGTGTAATCACGATGATCCATGAACCATTTCTGTACAATGCTCCAGTACCCCGTTCATTAAAATGCTCCATGGCACGTGTCATCAGAATGCTCCAGGAACCCTTCCATCACAATAATCCATGACCCGTTTCCTCACAATTCTCCAGGACCGCTTTCATCACAATGCTCCATTTCCTTGTCATGTCAATTCTTCATGGCCCCTGTCATCACAATGATCCATGCCCTTGTCATCAAAATGCTCCAGAACTCTTGTCATCACTATGCTCCATGCCCATGTCATCACAATGCTGCATGACCCCTGTCATCACAATGATACATGACCACTGTCATCGCAATGCCACATGAACCCTGTCATCACATTGCTCCATGATCCCTGTCATTACAATGCTCCATGACCACTGTCATCACAATGTTCCATGATCGCTGTAATCACAATGACCCATGACACCTTTCCTCAGAAGGCTCCATTACGCCTGTCATCAGAATGCTCCAATGCCCATCTCATCACAATGCTCCATGATCCGTGACAGCACAATGTTACAGGACAATTGTCATCACAATGCTCCATGACAACTGTCATCACAATGTTGCCTGCCCATGTCATCAAAATGCTCCATGTCCCCTGTAATCACAATGTTCCATTACACCTGTCATCACAATGTTCCCTGCCCATGTCATCACAATGCTCCATTACCCATGTCATCGTAGTGATCCATGACCCCTTTCATCACAATGCTCCATGACACCTGTCATCACAATGCTCCGTGCTCTTTGTCACCACAATGCTCCATGACCACTGTCATCACCATGCCCCATGACCCCAGTCATCACAATGCTCCATAGCACTTGTCATCACAATGCTCCATTATCCCTGTCATCACAATGTTCCATGACTCTTGTCATCAAAATGCCTCATGATCCTTTTACTCACAATGCTCCATGACTCCTTTCATCACATGCTCCATGATACTTGTCATTACACTGTCCCATGACCTTTTTCATAACAATGCTCCATGATACCAGTCATCACAATAATCCATGACCATTTTCGTCACAATGCTCCATGCCCCTTTCAACACAATGCTCCATGACAACTGTCACCACAATGCTCCATGGCCTTTGTCATCACAATTATACTTGGCCCCTGTAATCACAGTGCTCCATGACCCCTTTCATCACAATGCTCCATGATCACTGTCATCACAATGCCACATGAGCCCTGTCATCACATTGCTCCATGGCCCCTGTCATTACAATGCTCCATGACCACTGTCATCACAATGTTCCATGATGGCTGTAATCACAATGACCCATGACACCTTTCCTCAGAAGGCTCCAGTACACCTGTCATCACAATGTTCCAATGCCTGTCTCATCACAAAGTTCCATGATCCCTGTCAGCACAACGTTACAGGACAATTGTCATCACAATGCTCCATGACAACTGTCATCACAATGTTGCCTGCCCATGTCATCAAAATGCTCCATGTCCCCTGTAATCACAATGTTCCATTACACCTGTCATCACAATGTTCCCTGCCCATGTCATCACAATGCTCCATTACCAATGAAATCAAAATGTTCGCCTGCCCTTGTCATCAAAATGCTCCATGGCCCCTTTAATCACAATGCTCCATGAACACTGTCATCACAATGTTCCATGACAGTTGTCATCACAATGCTCCATGACCCCTGTAATCACAATGCTCCTGCCCTTGTCATCACAATGCTCCAGAACTCTTGTCATCATAATGATGAATGCCCATGTCATCACAAAGCTCCATGATACTTGTCATCACAATGTTCCATGGCCTTGTCATCACTATACTCCATGGCCCCCGTCATCACAGTGCTCCATGATACCTTTCATCACAATTCTAGATGACCACTGTCATCACAATGCCCCAAGACACATGTCATCACATTTCGCCATGGCCCTTGTCATCACAATGCTCCATGACCCGTGGCATCACAATGGTCCAGGACACTTGTCATCACAATGATCCATGACCACTTACTTCACAATGCTCCTTGACTCCCGTCATCACAATGCTCCATAGCCTATGCATTCGCAATGCTACATGGTCCCTGTAATCACATTGCTCCATGATCCATTTCATCCCAGTGCTCTATGACCACTGTCATCACCATGCCCCATTATACCTGTCATCACAAAGTTCCATGGCCCCTGTCAGCACAATGTTCCATGACAGATGTCATCACTATCCTCCATGGTCCCTGTAATCACAATGCTCCATCCCCTTGTCAACGCAATGCTCCAGAACTCTTGTCATCATAATGCTCCATGCCTGCCTCATCACAATGCTCCATGACACTTGTCCTCACAATGCTCCATGGCCCCTGTTATCACAGTGCTCCATGTTACCTTTCATCACAATTCTAGATGACCATTGTCATCACAATGCCCCATGACACCTGTCATCACTATTCGCCATGGCACTTGTCATCACAATGCTCCATGATCCCTGTCATCATAATGTTCGATGACACTTGTCGTCACGGTGCTCCATGACCCCTGTCATCACAATATTCACTGCCCATGTAATCACAATGCTCCTGGTCCCCTGTAATCACAATGCTCCATAGCCTTAACATCACAATGCTCCAGAACTCTTGTCATCATTATGCCCCATGCCCATGTCATCACAATGCTCCTTGACCCCTGTCATCACAATGCTCCATGGCCTATGTATTCACAATGCTCCATGGCCCCTGTAGTCACATTGCTCCATGATCCTTTTCATCACAATGCTCTATGACCACTGTCATCACAATGCCACATGACACCTGTCATTACAATGCTCTATGGCCCCTGTCAGCACAATGTTCCATGGCAGATATCATCACAATGATCCATGACCGCTGTCATCACAATGTTCCCTGCCCTTGTCATCTCAATGATCCCTGGCCCCTGTAATCACAATGCCCCATACCCTTGTCATCGCAATGCTCCAGATCACTTCTCATCATAATGCTCCATGCCCATGTCATCACAATGCTCCATGGCCCCTGTCATCACAGTGCTCCGTGATACCTTTCATCGTAATGATAGATGACCGCTGTCATCACAATGCTCCATGACACCTGTCATCAGATTTGGCCATGGCCCTTATCATCACAATGCTCCAGGACACTTGTCTTCACAATGTTCCATGGCGCATTTCATCACAATGCTCCATGACCACTTTCATCAAATTGCTCCATGATGCCTGTCCTCACAATGCTCCATGGCCTTTGTCATCAAAATTCTACATGGCCCCTGTAATAACAGTGCTTCAGGACAACATTTATCACAATGCTCCATGACCACTCTCATCACCATGCCAGATAAGACCTTTCATGACAATGCTCCATGGCCCTTGTCATCACAATATTCTATGACTTCTGTCATCACAATGCTCCATGCCCCTGTCATCACAATGCCCCATCACCCCTGCTATTACAATGCTCCATGACCCCTGTCCTCACAATGCCCCGAAACCCTTGTCATCACAATATTCCATGATCCGTGTAATCACGATGATCCATGAACCATTTCTGTACAATGCTCCAGTACCCCGTTCATTAAAATGCTCCATGGCACGTGTCATCAGAATGCTCCAGGAACCCTTCCATCACAATAATCCATGACCCGTTTCCTCACAATTCTCCAGGACCGCTTTCATCACAATGCTCCATTTCCTTGTCATCTCAATTCTTCATGGCCCCTGTCATCACAATGATCCATGCCCTTGTCATCAAAATGCTCCAGAACTCTTGTCATCACTATGCTCCATGCCCATGTCATCACAATGCTGCATGACCCCTGTCATCACAATGATACATGACCACTGTCATCGCAATGCCACATGAACCCTGTCATCACATTGCTCCATGATCCCTGTCATTACAATGCTCCATGACCACTGTCATCACAATGTTCCATGATCGCTGTAATCACAATGACCCATGACACCTTTCCTCAGAAGGCTCCATTACGCCTGTCATCAGAATGCTCCAATGCCCATCTCATCACAATGCTCCATGATCCGTGACAGCACAATGTTACAGGACAATTGTCATCACAATGCTCCATGACAACTGTCATCACAATGTTGCCTGCCCATGTCATCAAAATGCTCCATGTCCCCTGTAATCACAATGTTCCATTACACCTGTCATCACAATGTTCCCTGCCCATGCCATCACAATGCTCCATTACCCATGTCATCGTAGTGATCCATGACCCCTTTCATCACAATGCTCCATGACACCTGTCATCACAATGCTCCGTGCTCTTTGTCACCACAATGCTCCATGACCACTGTCATCACCATGCCCCATGACCCCAGTCATCACAATGCTCCATAGCACTTGTCATCACAATGCTCCATTATCCCTGTCATCACAATGTTCCATGACTCTTGTCATCAAAATGCCTCATGATCCTTTTACTCACAATGCTCCATGACTCCTTTCATCACATGCTCCATGATACTTGTCATTACACTGTCCCATGACCTTTTTCATAACAATGCTCCATGATACCAGTCATCACAATAATCCATGACCATTTTCGTCACAATGCTCCATGCCCCTTTCAACACAATGCTCCATGACAACTGTCACCACAATGCTCCATGGCCTTTGTCATCACAATTATACTTGGCCCCTGTAATCACAGTGCTCCATGACCCCTTTCATCACAATGCTCCATGATCACTGTCATCACAATGCCACATGAGCCCTGTCATCACATTGCTCCATGGCCCCTGTCATTACAATGCTCCATGACCACTGTCATCACAATGTTCCATGATGGCTGTAATCACAATGACCCATGACACCTTTCCTCAGAAGGCTCCAGTACACCTGTCATCACAATGTTCCAATGCCTGTCTCATCACAAAGTTCCATGATCCCTGTCAGCACAACGTTACAGGACAATTGTCATCACAATGCTCCATGACAACTGTCATCACAATGTTGCCTGCCCATGTCATCAAAATGCTCCATGTCCCCTGTAATCACAATGTTCCATTACACCTGTCATCACAATGTTCCCTGCCCATGTCATCACAATGCTCCATTACCAATGAAATCAAAATGTTCGCCTGCCCTTGTCATCAAAATGCTCCATGGCCCCTTTAATCACAATGCTCCATGAACACTGTCATCACAATGTTCCATGACAGTTGTCATCACAATGCTCCATGACCCCTGTAATCACAATGCTCCTGCCCTTGTCATCACAATGCTCCAGAACTCTTGTCATCATAATGATGAATGCCCATGTCATCACAAAGCTCCATGATACTTGTCATCACAATGTTCCATGGCCTTGTCATCACTATACTCCATGGCCCCCGTCATCACAGTGCTCCATGATACCTTTCATCACAATTCTAGATGACCACTGTCATCACAATGCCCCAAGACACATGTCATCACATTTCGCCATGGCCCTTGTCATCACAATGCTCCATGACCCGTGGCATCACAATGGTCCAGGACACTTGTCATCACAATGATCCATGACCACTTACTTCACAATGCTCCTTGACTCCCGTCATCACAATGCTCCATAGCCTATGCATTCGCAATGCTACATGGTCCCTGTAATCACATTGCTCCATGATCCATTTCATCCCAGTGCTCTATGACCACTGTCATCACCATGCCCCATTATACCTGTCATCACAAAGTTCCATGGCCCCTGTCAGCACAATGTTCCATGACAGATGTCATCACTATCCTCCATGGTCCCTGTAATCACAATGCTCCATCCCCTTGTCAACGCAATGCTCCAGAACTCTTGTCATCATAATGCTCCATGCCCGCCTCATCACAATGCTCCATGACACTTGTCCTCACAATGCTCCATGGCCTTTGTCATCGCAATGCTCCATGGCCCCTGTTATCACAGTGCTCCATGTTACCTTTCATCACAATTCTAGATGACCATTGTCATCACAATGCCCCATGACACCTGTCATCACTATTCGCCATGGCACTTGTCATCACAATGCTCCATGATCCCTGTCATCATAATGTTCGATGACACTTGTCGTCACGGTGCTCCATGACCCCTGTCATCACAATATTCACTGCCCATGTAATCACAATGCTCCTGGTCCCCTGTAATCACAATGCTCCATAGCCTTAACATCACAATGCTCCAGAACTCTTGTCATCATTATGCCCCATGCCCATGTCATCACAATGCTCCTTGACCCCTGTCATCACAATGCTCCATGGCCTATGTATTCACAATGCTCCATGGCCCCTGTAGTCACATTGCTCCATGATCCTTTTCATCACAATGCTCTATGACCACTGTCATCACAATGCCACATGACACCTGTCATTACAATGCTCTATGGCCCCTGTCAGCACAATGTTCCATGGCAGATATCATCACAATGATCCATAACCGCTGTCATCACAATGTTCCCTGCCCTTGTCATCTCAATGATCCCTGGCCCCTGTAATCACAATGCCCCATACCCTTGTCATCGCAATGCTCCAGATCACTTCTCATCATAATGCTCCATGCCCATGTCATCACAATGCTCCATATCCCCTGTCATCACAGTGCTCCGTGATACCTTTCATCGTAATGATAGATGACCACTGTCATCACAATGCTCCATGACACCTGTCATCAGATTTGGCCATGGCCCTTATCATCACAATGCTCCAGGACACTTGTCTTCACAATGTTCCATGGCGCATTTCATCACAATGCTCCATGACCACTTTCATCAAATTGCTCCATGATGCCTGTCCTCACAATGCTCCATGGCCTTTGTCATCAAAATTCTACATGGCCCCTGTAATAACAGTGCTTCAGGACAACATTTATCACAATGCTCCATGACCACTCTCATCACCATGCCAGATAAGACCTTTCATGACAATGCTCCATGGCCCTTGTCATCACAATATTCTATGACTTCTGTCATCACAATGCTCCATGCCCCTGTCATCACAATGCCCCATCACCCCTGCTATTACAATGCTCCATGACCCCTGTTCTCACAATGCCCCGAAACCCTTGTCATCACAATATTCCATGATCCGTGTAATCACGATGATCCATGAACCATTTCTGTACAATGCTCCAGTACCCCGTTCATTAAAATGTTCCATGGCACTTGTCTGCAGAATGCTGCAGGAACCCTTCCATCACAATAATCCATGACCCGTTTCCTCACAATTCTCCAGGACCGCTTTCATCACAATGCTCCATTTCCTTGTCATCTCAATGCTTCATGGCCCCTGTCATCACAATGATCCATGCCCTTGTCATCAAAATGCTCCAGAACTCTTGTCATCACTATGCTCCATGCCCATGTCATCACAATGCTGCATGACCCCTGTCATCACAATGATACATGACCACTGTCATCGCAATGACACATGAACCCTGTCATCACATTGCTCCATGGCCCCTGTCATTACAATGCTCCATGACCACAGTCATCACAATGTTCCATGATCGCTGTAATCACAATGACCCATGACACCTTTCCTCAGAAGGCTCCATTACGCCTGTCATCAGAATGCTCCAATGCCCATCTCATCACAATGCTCCATGATCCGTGACAGCACAATGTTACAGGACAATTGTCATCACAATGCTCCATGACAACTGTCATCACAATGTTGCCTGCCCATGTCATCAAAATGCTCCATGTCCCCTGTAATCACAATGTTCCATTACACCTGTCATCACAATGTTCCCTGCCCATGTCATCACAATGCTCCATTACCCATGTCATCGTAGTGATCCATGACCCCTTTCATCACAATGCTCCATGACACCTGTCATCACAATGCTCTGTGCTCTTTGTCACCACAATGCTCCATGACCACTGTCATCACCATGCCCCATGACCCCAGTCATCACAATGCTCCATAGCACTTCTCATCACAATGCTCCATTATCCCTGTCATCACAATGTTCCATGACTCTTGTCATCAAAATGCCTCATGATCCTTTTACTCACAATGCTCCATGACTCCTTTCATCACATGCTCCATGATACTTGTCATTACACTGTCCCATGACCTTTTTCATAACAATGCTCCATGATACCAGTCATCACAATAATCCATGACCATTTTCGTCACAATGCTCCATGCCCCTTTCAACACAATGCTCCATGACAACTGTCACCACAATGCTCCATGGCCTTTGTCATCACAATTATACTTGGCCCCTGTAATCACAGTGCTCCATGACCCCTTTCATCACAATGCTCCATGATCACTGTCATCACAATGCCACATGAGCCCTGTCATCACATTGCTCCATGGCCCCTGTCATTACAATGCTCCATGACCACTGTCATCACAATGTTCCATGATGGCTGTAATCACAATGACCCATGACACCTTTCCTCAGAAGGCTCCAGTACACCTGTCATCACAATGTTCCAATGCCTGTCTCATCACAAAGTTCCATGATCCCTGTCAGCACAACGTTACAGGACAATTGTCATCACAATGCTCCATGACAACTGTCATCACAATGTTGCCTGCCCATGTCATCAAAATGCTCCATGTCCCCTGTAATCACAATGTTCCATTACACCTGTCATCACAATGTTCCCTGCCCATGTCATCACAATGCTCCATTACCAATGAAATCAAAATGTTCGCCTGCCCTTGTCATCAAAATGCTCCATGGCCCCTTTAATCACAATGCTCCATGAACACTGTCATCACAATGTTCCATGACAGTTGTCATCACAATGCTCCATGACCCCTGTAATCACAATGCTCCTGCCCTTGTCATCACAATGCTCCAGAACTCTTGTCATCATAATGATGAATGCCCATGTCATCACAAAGCTCCATGATACTTGTCATCACAATGTTCCATGGCCTTGTCATCACTATACTCCATGGCCCCCGTCATCACAGTGCTCCATGATACCTTTCATCACAATTCTAGATGACCACTGTCATCACAATGCCCCAAGACACATGTCATCACATTTCGCCATGGCCCTTGTCATCACAATGCTCCATGACCCGTGGCATCACAATGGTCCAGGACACTTGTCATCACAATGATCCATGACCACTTACTTCACAATGCTCCTTGACTCCCGTCATCACAATGCTCCATAGCCTATGCATTCGCAATGCTACATGGTCCCTGTAATCACATTGCTCCATGATCCATTTCATCCCAGTGCTCTATGACCACTGTCATCACCATGCCCCATTATACCTGTCATCACAAAGTTCCATGGCCCCTGTCAGCACAATGTTCCATGACAGATGTCATCACTATCCTCCATGGTCCCTGTAATCACAATGCTCCATCCCCTTGTCAACGCAATGCTCCAGAACTCTTGTCATCATAATGCTCCATGCCCGCCTCATCACAATGCTCCATGACACTTGTCCTCACAATGCTCCATGGCCCCTGTTATCACAGTGCTCCATGTTACCTTTCATCACAATTCTAGATGACCATTGTCATCACAATGCCCCATGACACCTGTCATCACTATTCGCCATGGCACTTGTCATCACAATGCTCCATGATCCCTGTCATCATAATGTTCGATGACACTTGTCGTCACGGTGCTCCATGACCCCTGGCATCACAATATTCACTGCCCATGTAATCACAATGCTCCTGGTCCCCTGTAATCACAATGCTCCATAGCCTTAACATCACAATGCTCCAGAACTCTTGTCATCATTATGCCCCATGCCCATGTCATCACAATGCTCCTTGACCCCTGTCATCACAATGCTCCATGGCCTATGTATTCACAATGCTCCATGGCCCCTGTAGTCACATTGCTCCATGATCCTTTTCATCACAATGCTCTATGACCACTGTCATCACAATGCCACATGACACCTGTCATTACAATGCTCTATGGCCCCTGTCAGCACAATGTTCCATGGCAGATATCATCACAATGATCCATGACCGCTGTCATCACAATGTTCCCTGCCCTTGTCATCTCAATGATCCCTGGCCCCTGTAATCACAATGCCCCATACCCTTGTCATCGCAATGCTCCAGATCACTTCTCATCATAATGCTCCATGCCCATGTCATCACAATGCTCCATGGCCCCTGTCATCACAGTGCTCCGTGATACCTTTCATCGTAATGATAGATGACCACTGTCATCACAATGCTCCATGACACCTGTCATCAGATTTGGCCATGGCCCTTATCATCACAATGCTCCAGGACACTTGTCTTCACAATGTTCCATGGCGCATTTCATCACAATGCTCCATGACCACTTTCATCAAATTGCTCCATGATGCCTGTCCTCACAATGCTCCATGGCCTTTGTCATCAAAATTCTACATGGCCCCTGTAATAACAGTGCTTCAGGACAACATTTATCACAATGCTCCATGACCACTCTCATCACCATGCCAGATAAGACCTTTCATGACAATGCTCCATGGCCCTTGTCATCACAATATTCTATGACTTCTGTCATCACAATGCTCCATGCCCCTGTCATCACAATGCCCCATCACCCCTGCTATTACAATGCTCCATGACCCCTGTCCTCACAATGCCCCGAAACCCTTGTCATCACAATATTCCATGATCCGTGTAATCACGATGATCCATGAACCATTTCTGTACAATGCTCCAGTACCCCGTTCATTAAAATGCTCCATGGCACGTGTCATCAGAATGCTCCAGGAACCCTTCCATCACAATAATCCATGACCCGTTTCCTCACAATTCTCCAGGACCGCTTTCATCACAATGCTCCATTTCCTTGTCATCTCAATTCTTCATGGCCCCTGTCATCACAATGATCCATGCCCTTGTCATCAAAATGCTCCAGAACTCTTGTCATCACTATGCTCCATGCCCATGTCATCACAATGCTGCATGACCCCTGTCATCACAATGATACATGACCACTGTCATCGCAATGCCACATGAACCCTGTCATCACATTGCTCCATGATCCCTGTCATTACAATGCTCCATGACCACTGTCATCACAATGTTCCATGATCGCTGTAATCACAATGACCCATGACACCTTTCCTCAGAAGGCTCCATTACGCCTGTCATCAGAATGCTCCAATGCCCATCTCATCACAATGCTCCATGATCCGTGACAGCACAATGTTACAGGACAATTGTCATCACAATGCTCCATGACAACTGTCATCACAATGTTGCCTGCCCATGTCATCAAAATGCTCCATGTCCCCTGTAATCACAATGTTCCATTACACCTGTCATCACAATGTTCCCTGCCCATGTCATCACAATGCTCCATTACCCATGTCATCGTAGTGATCCATGACCCCTTTCATCACAATGCTCCATGACACCTGTCATCACAATGCTCCGTGCTCTTTGTCACCACAATGCTCCATGACCACTGTCATCACCATGCCCCATGACCCCAGTCATCACAATGCTCCATAGCACTTGTCATCACAATGCTCCATTATCCCTGTCATCACAATGTTCCATGACTCTTGTCATCAAAATGCCTCATGATCCTTTTACTCACAATGCTCCATGACTCCTTTCATCACATGCTCCATGATACTTGTCATTACACTGTCCCATGACCTTTTTCATAACAATGCTCCATGATACCAGTCATCACAATAATCCATGACCATTTTCGTCACAATGCTCCATGCCCCTTTCAACACAATGCTCCATGACAACTGTCACCACAATGCTCCATGGCCTTTGTCATCACAATTATACTTGGCCCCTGTAATCACAGTGCTCCATGACCCCTTTCATCACAATGCTCCATGATCACTGTCATCACAATGCCACATGAGCCCTGTCATCACATTGCTCCATGGCCCCTGTCATTACAATGCTCCATGACCACTGTCATCACAATGTTCCATGATGGCTGTAATCACAATGACCCATGACACCTTTCCTCAGAAGGCTCCAGTACACCTGTCATCACAATGTTCCAATGCCTGTCTCATCACAAAGTTCCATGATCCCTGTCAGCACAACGTTACAGGACAATTGTCATCACAATGCTCCATGACAACTGTCATCACAATGTTGCCTGCCCATGTCATCAAAATGCTCCATGTCCCCTGTAATCACAATGTTCCATTACACCTGTCATCACAATGTTCCCTGCCCATGTCATCACAATGCTCCATTACCAATGAAATCAAAATGTTCGCCTGCCCTTGTCATCAAAATGCTCCATGGCCCCTTTAATCACAATGCTCCATGAACACTGTCATCACAATGTTCCATGACAGTTGTCATCACAATGCTCCATGACCCCTGTAATCACAATGCTCCTGCCCTTGTCATCACAATGCTCCAGAACTCTTGTCATCATAATGATGAATGCCCATGTCATCACAAAGCTCCATGATACTTGTCATCACAATGTTCCATGGCCTTGTCATCACTATACTCCATGGCCCCCGTCATCACAGTGCTCCATGATACCTTTCATCACAATTCTAGATGACCACTGTCATCACAATGCCCCAAGACACATGTCATCACATTTCGCCATGGCCCTTGTCATCACAATGCTCCATGACCCGTGGCATCACAATGGTCCAGGACACTTGTCATCACAATGATCCATGACCACTTACTTCACAATGCTCCTTGACTCCCGTCATCACAATGCTCCATAGCCTATGCATTCGCAATGCTACATGGTCCCTGTAATCACATTGCTCCATGATCCATTTCATCCCAGTGCTCTATGACCACTGTCATCACCATGCCCCATTATACCTGTCATCACAAAGTTCCATGGCCCCTGTCAGCACAATGTTCCATGACAGATGTCATCACTATCCTCCATGGTCCCTGTAATCACAATGCTCCATCCCCTTGTCAAGGCAATGCTCCAGAACTCTTGTCATCATAATGCTCCATGCCCGCCTCATCACAATGCTCCATGACACTTGTCCTCACAATGCTCCATGGCCCCTGTTATCACAGTGCTCCATGTTACCTTTCATCACAATTCTAGATGACCATTGTCATCACAATGCCCCATGACACCTGTCATCACTATTCGCCATGGCACTTGTCATCACAATGCTCCATGATCCCTGTCATCATAATGTTCGATGACACTTGTCGTCACGGTGCTCCATGACCCCTGTCATCACAATATTCACTGCCCATGTAATCACAATGCTCCTGGTCCCCTGTAATCACAATGCTCCATAGCCTTAACATCACAATGCTCCAGAACTCTTGTCATCATTATGCCCCATGCCCATGTCATCACAATGCTCCTTGACCCCTGTCATCACAATGCTCCATGGCCTATGTATTCACAATGCTCCATGGCCCCTGTAGTCACATTGCTCCATGATCCTTTTCATCACAATGCTCTATGAGCACTGTCATCACATTGCCACATGACACCTGTCATTACAATGCTCTATGGCCCCTGTCAGCACAATGTTCCATGGCAGATATCATCACAATGATCCATGACCGCTGTCATCACAATGTTCCCTGCCCTTGTCATCTCAATGATCCCTGGCCCCTGTAATCACAATGCCCCATACCCTTGTCATCGCAATGCTCCAGATCACTTCTCATCATAATGCTCCATGCCCATGTCATCACAATGCTCCATGGCCCCTGTCATCACAGTGCTCCGTGATACCTTTCATCGTAATGATAGATGACCACTGTCATCACAATGCTCCATGACACCTGTCATCAGATTTGGCCATGGCCCTTATCATCACAATGCTCCAGGACACTTGTCTTCACAATGTTCCATGGCGCATTTCATCACAATGCTCCATGACCACTTTCATCAAATTGCTCCATGATGCCTGTCCTCACAATGCTCCATGGCCTTTGTCATCAAAATTCTACATGGCCCCTGTAATAACAGTGCTTCAGGACAACATTTATCACAATGCTCCATGACCACTCTCATCACCATGCCAGATAAGACCTTTCATGACAATGCTCCATGGCCCTTGTCATCACAATATTCTATGACTTCTGTCATCACAATGCTCCATGCCCCTGTCATCACAATGCCCCATCACCCCTGCTATTACAATGCTCCATGACCCCTGTCCTCACAATGCCCCGAAACCCTTGTCATCACAATATTCCATGATCCGTGTAATCACGATGATCCATGAACCATTTCTGTACAATGCTCCAGTACCCCGTTCATTAAAATGCTCCATGGCACGTGTCATCAGAATGCTCCAGGAACCCTTCCATCACAATAATCCATGACCCGTTTCCTCACAATTCTCCAGGACCGCTTTCATCACAATGCTCCATTTCCTTGTCATCTCAATTCTTCATGGCCCCTGTCATCACAATGATCCATGCCTTTGTCATCAAAATGCTCCAGAACTCTTGTCATCACTATGCTCCATGCCCATGTCATCACAATGCTGCATGACCCCTGTCATCACAATGATACATGACCACTGTCATCGCAATGCCACATGAACCCTGTCATCACATTGCTCCATGATCCCTGTCATTACAATGCTCCATGACCACTGTCATCACAATGTTCCATGATCGCTGTAATCACAATGACCCATGACACCTTTCCTCAGAAGGCTCCATTACGCCTGTCATCAGAATGCTCCAATGCCCATCTCATCACAATGCTCCATGATCCGTGACAGCACAATGTTACAGGACAATTGTCATCACAATGCTCCATGACAACTGTCATCACAATGTTGCCTGCCCATGTCATCAAAATGCTCCATGTCCCCTGTAATCACAATGTTCCATTACACCTGTCATCACAATGTTCCCTGCCCATGCCATCACAATGCTCCATTACCCATGTCATCGTAGTGATCAATGACCCCTTTCATCACAATGCTCCATGACACCTGTCATCACAATGCTCCGTGCTCTTTGTCACCACAATGCTCCATGACCACTGTCATCACCATGCCCCATGACCCCAGTCATCACAATGCTCCATAGCACTTGTCATCACAATGCTCCATTATCCCTGTCATCACAATGTTCCATGACTCTTGTCATCAAAATGCCTCATGATCCTTTTACTCACAATGCTCCATGACTCCTTTCATCACATGCTCCATGATACTTGTCATTACACTGTCCCATGACCTTTTTCATAACAATGCTCCATGATACCAGTCATCACAATAATCCATGACCATTTTCGTCACAATGCTCCATGCCCCTTTCAACACAATGCTCCATGACAACTGTCACCACAATGCTCCATGGCCTTTGTCATCACAATTATACTTGGCCCCTGTAATCACAGTGCTCCATGACCCCTTTCATCACAATGCTCCATGATCACTGTCATCACAATGCCACATGAGCCCTGTCATCACATTGCTCCATGGCCCCTGTCATTACAATGCTCCATGACCACTGTCATCACAATGTTCCATGATGGCTGTAATCACAATGACCCATGACACCTTTCCTCAGAAGGCTCCAGTACACCTGTCATCACAATGTTCCAATGCCTGTCTCATCACAAAGTTCCATGATCCCTGTCAGCACAACGTTACAGGACAATTGTCATCACAATGCTCCATGACAACTGTCATCACAATGTTGCCTGCCCATGTCATCAAAATGCTCCATGTCCCCTGTAATCACAATGTTCCATTACACCTGTCATCACAATGTTCCCTGCCCATGTCATCACAATGCTCCATTACCAATGAAATCAAAATGTTCGCCTGCCCTTGTCATCAAAATGCTCCATGGCCCCTTTAATCACAATGCTCCATGAACACTGTCATCACAATGTTCCATGACAGTTGTCATCACAATGCTCCATGACCCCTGTAATCACAATGCTCCTGCCCTTGTCATCACAATGCTCCAGAACTCTTGTCATCATAATGATGAATGCCCATGTCATCACAAAGCTCCATGATACTTGTCATCACAATGTTCCATGGCCTTGTCATCACTATACTCCATGGCCCCCGTCATCACAGTGCTCCATGATACCTTTCATCACAATTCTAGATGACCACTGTCATCACAATGCCCCAAGACACATGTCATCACATTTCGCCATGGCCCTTGTCATCACAATGCTCCATGACCCGTGGCATCACAATGGTCCAGGACACTTGTCATCACAATGATCCATGACCACTTACTTCACAATGCTCCTTGACTCCCGTCATCACAATGCTCCATAGCCTATGCATTCGCAATGCTACATGGTCCCTGTAATCACATTGCTCCATGATCCATTTCATCCCAGTGCTCTATGACCACTGTCATCACCATGCCCCATTATACCTGTCATCACAAAGTTCCATGGCCCCTGTCAGCACAATGTTCCATGACAGATGTCATCACTATCCTCCATGGTCCCTGTAATCACAATGCTCCATCCCCTTGTCAACGCAATGCTCCAGAACTCTTGTCATCATAATGCTCCATGCCCGCCTCATCACAATGCTCCATGACACTTGTCCTCACAATGCTCCATGGCCCCTGTTATCACAGTGCTCCATGTTACCTTTCATCACAATTCTAGATGACCATTGTCATCACAATGCCCCATGACACCTGTCATCACTATTCGCCATGGCACTTGTCATCACAATGCTCCATGATCCCTGTCATCATAATGTTCGATGACACTTGTCGTCACGGTGCTCCATGACCCCTGTCATCACAATATTCACTGCCCATGTAATCACAATGCTCCTGGTCCCCTGTAATCACAATGCTCCATAGCCTTAACATCACAATGCTCCAGAACTCTTGTCATCATTATGCCCCATGCCCATGTCATCACAATGCTCCTTGACCCCTGTCATCACAATGCTCCATGGCCTATGTATTCACAATGCTCCATGGCCCCTGTAGTCACATTGCTCCATGATCCTTTTCATCACAATGCTCTATGACCACTGTCATCACAATGCCACATGACACCTTCATTACAATGCTCTATGGCCCCTGTCAGCACAATGTTCCATGGCAGATATCATCACAATGATCCATGACTGCTGTCATCACAATGTTCCCTGCCCTTGTCATCTCAATGATCCCTGGCCCCTGTAATCACAATGCCCCATACCCTTGTCATCGCAATGCTCCAGATCACTTCTCATCATAATGCTCCATGCCCATGTCATCACAATGCTCCATGGCCCCTGTCATCACAGTGCTCCGTGATACCTTTCATCGTAATGATAGATGACCACTGTCATCACAATGCTCCATGACACCTGTCATCAGATTTGGCCATGGCCCTTATCATCACAATGCTCCAGGACACTTGTCTTCACAATGTTCCATGGCGCATTTCATCACAATGCTCCATGACCACTTTCATCAAATTGCTCCATGATGCCTGTCCTCACAATGCTCCATGGCCTTTGTCATCAAAATTCTACATGGCCCCTGTAATAACAGTGCTTCAGGACAACATTTATCACAATGCTCCATGACCACTCTCATCACCATGCCAGATAAGACCTTTCATGACAATGCTCCATGGCCCTTGTCATCACAATATTCTATGACTTCTGTCATCACAATGCTCCATGCCCCTGTCATCACAATGCCCCATCACCCCTGCTATTACAATGCTCCATGACCCCTGTCCTCACAATGCCCCGAAACCCTTGTCATCACAATATTCCATGATCCGTGTAATCACGATGATCCATGAACCATTTCTGTACAATGCTCCAGTACCCCGTTCATTAAAATGCTCCATGGCACGTGTCATCAGAATGCTCCAGGAACCCTTCCATCACAATAATCCATGACCCGTTTCCTCACAATTCTCCAGGACCGCTTTCATCACAATGCTCCATTTCCTTGTCATCTCAATTCTTCATGGCCCCTGTCATCACAATGATCCATGCCCTTGTCATCAAAATGCTCCAGAACTCTTGTCATCACTATGCTCCATGCCCATGTCATCACAATGCTGCATGACCCCTGTCATCACAATGATACATGACCACTGTCATCGCAATGCCACATGAACCCTGTCATCACATTGCTCCATGATCCCTGTCATTACAATGCTCCATGACCACTGTCATCACAATGTTCCATGATCGCTGTAATCACAATGACCCATGACACCTTTCCTCAGAAGGCTCCATTACGCCTGTCATCAGAATGCTCCAATGCCCATCTCATCACAATGCTCCATGATCCGTGACAGCACAATGTTACAGGACAATTGTCATCACAATGCTCCATGACAACTGTCATCACAATGTTGCCTGCCCATGTCATCAAAATGCTCCATGTCCCCTGTAATCACAATGTTCCATTACACCTGTCATCACAATGTTCCCTGCCCATGCCATCACAATGCTCCATTACCCATGTCATCGTAGTGATCCATGACCCCTTTCATCACAATGCTCCATGACACCTGTCATCACAATGCTCCGTGCTCTTTGTCACCACAATGCTCCATGACCACTGTCATCACCATGCCCCATGACCCCAGTCATCACAATGCTCCATAGCACTTGTCATCACAATGCTCCATTATCCCTGTCATCACAATGTTCCATGACTCTTGTCATCAAAATGCCTCATGATCCTTTTACTCACAATGCTCCATGACTCCTTTCATCACATGCTCCATGATACTTGTCATTACACTGTCCCATGACCTTTTTCATAACAATGCTCCATGATACCAGTCATCACAATAATCCATGACCATTTTCGTCACAATGCTCCATGCCCCTTTCAACACAATGCTCCATGACAACTGTCACCACAATGCTCCATGGCCTTTGTCATCACAATTATACTTGGCCCCTGTAATCACAGTGCTCCATGACCCCTTTCATCACAATGCTCCATGATCACTGTCATCACAATGCCACATGAGCCCTGTCATCACATTGCTCCATGGCCCCTGTCATTACAATGCTCCATGACCACTGTCATCAC
This sequence comes from Balaenoptera ricei, assembly GCF_028023285.1. Classification (NCBI taxonomy): domain Eukaryota; kingdom Metazoa; phylum Chordata; class Mammalia; order Artiodactyla; family Balaenopteridae; genus Balaenoptera; species Balaenoptera ricei. Next base: position 615,403 of record NW_026777686.1, read on the forward strand.
AATGTTCCATGATGGCTGTAATCACAATGACCCATGACACCTTTCCTCAGAAGGCTCCAGTACACCTGTCATCACAATGTTCCAATGCCTGTCTCATCACAAAGTTCCATGATCCCTGTCAGCACAACGTTACAGGACAATTGTCATCACAATGCTCCATGACAACTGTCATCACAATGTTGCCTGCCCATGTCATCAAAATGCTCCATGTCCCCTGTAATCACAATGTTCCATTACACCTGTCATCACAATGTTCCCTGCCCATGTCATCACAATGCTCCATTACCAATGAAATCAAAATGTTCGCCTGCCCTTGTCATCAAAATGCTCCATGGCCCCTTTAATCACAATGCTCCATGAACACTGTCATCACAATGTTCCATGACAGTTGTCATCACAATGCTCCATGACCCCTGTAATCACAATGCTCCTGCCCTTGTCATCACAATGCTCCAGAACTCTTGTCATCATAATGATGAATGCCCATGTCATCACAAAGCTCCATGATACTTGTCATCACAATGTTCCATGGCCTTGTCATCACTATACTCCATGGCCCCCGTCATCACAGTGCTCCATGATACCTTTCATCACAATTCGAGATGACAACTGTCATCACAATGCCCCAAGACACATGTCATCACATTTCGCCATGGCCCTTGTCATCACAATGCTCCATGACCCGTGGCATCACAATGGTCCAGGACACTTGTCATCACAATGATCCATGACCACTTACTTCACAATGCTCCTTGACTCCCGTCATCACAATGCTCCATAGCCTATGCATTCGCAATGCTACATGGTCCCTGTAATCTCATTGCTCCATGATCCATTTCATCCCAGTGCTCTATGACCACTGTCATCACCATGCCCCATTATACCTGTCATCACAAAGTTCCATGGCCCCTGTCAGCACAATGTTCCATGACAGATGTCATCACTATCCTCCATGGTCCCTGTAATCACAATGCTCCATCCCCTTGTCAACGCAATGCTCCAGAACTCTTGTCATCATAATGCTCCATGCCCGCCTCATCACAATGCTCCATAACACTTGTCCTCACAATGCTCCATGGCCTTTGTCATCGCAATGCTCCATGGCCCCTGTTATCACAGTGCTCCATGTTACCTTTCATCACAATTCTAGATGACCATTGTCATCACAATGCCCCATGACACCTGTCATCACTATTCGCCATGGCACTTGTCATCACAATGCTCCATGATCCCTGTCATCATAATGTTCGATGACACTTGTCGTCACGGTGCTCCATGACCCCTGTCATCACAATATTCACTGCCCATGTAATCACAATGCTCCTGGTCCCCTGTAATCACAATGCTCCATAGCCTTAACATCACAATGCTCCAGAACTCTTGTCATCATTATGCCCCATGCCCATGTCATCACAATGCTCCTTGACCCCTGTCATCACAATGCTCCATGGCCTATGTATTCACAATGCTCCATGGCCCCTGTAGTCACATTGCTCCATGATCCTTTTCATCACAATGCTCTATGACCACTGTCATCACAATGCCACATGACACCTGTCATTACAATGCTCTATGGCCCCTGTCAGCACAATGTTCCATGGCAGATATCATCACAATGATCCATGACCGCTGTCATCACAATGTTCCCTGCCCTTGTCATCTCAATGATCCCTGGCCCCTGTAATCACAATGCCCCATACCCTTGTCATCGCAATGCTCCAGATCACTTCTCATCATAATGCTCCATGCCCATGTCATCACAATGCTCCATGGCCCCTGTCATCACAGTGCTCCGTGATACCTTTCATCGTAATGATAGATGACCGCTGTCATCACAATGCTCCATGACACCTGTCATCAGATTTGGCCATGGCCCTTATCATCACAATGCTCCAGGACACTTGTCTTCACAATGTTCCATGGCGCATTTCATCACAATGCTCCATGACCACTTTCATCAAATTGCTCCATGATGCCTGTCCTCACAATGCTCCATGGCCTTTGTCATCAAAATTCTACATGGCCCCTGTAATAACAGTGCTTCAGGACAACATTTATCACAATGCTCCATGACCACTCTCATCACCATGCCAGATAAGACCTTTCATGACAATGCTCCATGGCCCTTGTCATCACAATATTCTATGACTTCTGTCATCACAATGCTCCATGCCCCTGTCATCACAATGCCCCATCACCCCTGCTATTACAATGCTCCATGACCCCTGTCCTCACAATGCCCCGAAACCCTTGTCATCACAATATTCCATGATCCGTGTAATCACGATGATCCATGAACCATTTCTGTACAATGCTCCAGTACCCCGTTCATTAAAATGCTCCATGGCACGTGTCATCAGAATGCTCCAGGAACCCTTCCATCACAATAATCCATGACCCGTTTCCTCACAATTCTCCAGGACCGCTTTCATCACAATGCTCCATTTCCTTGTCATCTCAATTCTTCATGGCCCCTGTCATCACAATGATCCATGCCTTTGTCATCAAAATGCTCCAGAACTCTTGTCATCACTATGCTCCATGCCCATGTCATCACAATGCTGCATGACCCCTGTCATCACAATGATACATGACCACTGTCATCGCAATGCCACATGAACCCTGTCATCACATTGCTCCATGATCCCTGTCATTACAATGCTCCATGACCACTGTCATCACAATGTTCCATGATCGCTGTAATCACAATGACCCATGACACCTTTCCTCAGAAGGCTCCATTACGCCTGTCATCAGAATGCTCCAATGCCCATCTCATCACAATGCTCCATGATCCGTGACAGCACAATGTTACAGGACAATTGTCATCACAATGCTCCATGACAACTGTCATCACAATGTTGCCTGCCCATGTCATCAAAATGCTCCATGTCCCCTGTAATCACAATGTTCCATTACACCTGTCATCACAATGTTCCCTGCCCATGCCATCACAATGCTCCATTACCCATGTCATCGTAGTGATCAATGACCCCTTTCATCACAATGCTCCATGACACCTGTCATCACAATGCTCCGTGCTCTTTGTCACCACAATGCTCCATGACCACTGTCATCACCATGCCCCATGACCCCAGTCATCACAATGCTCCATAGCACTTGTCATCACAATGCTCCATTATCCCTGTCATCACAATGTTCCATGACTCTTGTCATCAAAATGCCTCATGATCCTTTTACTCACAATGCTCCATGACTCCTTTCATCACATGCTCCATGATACTTGTCATTACACTGTCCCATGACCTTTTTCATAACAATGCTCCATGATACCAGTCATCACAATAATCCATGACCATTTTCGTCACAATGCTCCATGCCCCTTTCAACACAATGCTCCATGACAACTGTCACCACAATGCTCCATGGCCTTTGTCATCACAATTATACTTGGCCCCTGTAATCACAGTGCTCCATGACCCCTTTCATCACAATGCTCCATGATCACTGTCATCACAATGCCACATGAGCCCTGTCATCACATTGCTCCATGGCCCCTGTCATTACAATGCTCCATGACCACTGTCATCACAATGTTCCATGATGGCTGTAATCACAATGACCCATGACACCTTTCCTCAGAAGGCTCCAGTACACCTGTCATCACAATGTTCCAATGCCTGTCTCATCACAAAGTTCCATGATCCCTGTCAGCACAACGTTACAGGACAATTGTCATCACAATGCTCCATGACAACTGTCATCACAATGTTGCCTGCCCATGTCATCAAAATGCTCCATGTCCCCTGTAATCACAATGTTCCATTACACCTGTCATCACAATGTTCCCTGCCCATGTCATCACAATGCTCCATTACCAATGAAATCAAAATGTTCGCCTGCCCTTGTCATCAAAATGCTCCATGGCCCCTTTAATCACAATGCTCCATGAACACTGTCATCACAATGTTCCATGACAGTTGTCATCACAATGCTCCATGACCCCTGTAATCACAATGCTCCTGCCCTTGTCATCACAATGCTCCAGAACTCTTGTCATCATAATGATGAATGCCCATGTCATCACAAAGCTCCATGATACTTGTCATCACAATGTTCCATGGCCTTGTCATCACTATACTCCATGGCCCCCGTCATCACAGTGCTCCATGATACCTTTCATCACAATTCTAGATGACCACTGTCATCACAATGCCCCAAGACACATGTCATCACATTTCGCCATGGCCCTTGTCATCACAATGCTCCATGACCCGTGGCATCACAATGGTCCAGGACACTTGTCATCACAATGATCCATGACCACTTACTTCACAATGCTCCTTGACTCCCGTCATCACAATGCTCCATAGCCTATGCATTCGCAATGCTACATGGTCCCTGTAATCACATTGCTCCATGATCCATTTCATCCCAGTGCTCTATGACCACTGTCATCACCATGCCCCATTATACCTGTCATCACAAAGTTCCATGGCCCCTGTCAGCACAATGTTCCATGACAGATGTCATCACTATCCTCCATGGTCCCTGTAATCACAATGCTCCATCCCCTTGTCAACGCAATGCTCCAGAACTCTTGTCATCATAATGCTCCATGCCCGCCTCATCACAATGCTCCATGACACTTGTCCTCACAATGCTCCATGGCCCCTGTTATCACAGTGCTCCATGTTACCTTTCATCACAATTCTAGATGACCATTGTCATCACAATGCCCCATGACACCTGTCATCACTATTCGCCATGGCACTTGTCATCACAATGCTCCATGATCCCTGTCATCATAATGTTCGATGACACTTGTCGTCACGGTGCTCCATGACCCCTGTCATCACAATATTCACTGCCCATGTAATCACAATGCTCCTGGTCCCCTGTAATCACAATGCTCCATAGCCTTAACATCACAATGCTCCAGAACTCTTGTCATCATTATGCCCCATGCCCATGTCATCACAATGCTCCTTGACCCCTGTCATCACAATGCTCCATGGCCTATGTATTCACAATGCTCCATGGCCCCTGTAGTCACATTGCTCCATGATCCTTTTCATCACAATGCTCTATGACCACTGTCATCACAATGCCACATGACACCTTCATTACAATGCTCTATGGCCCCTGTCAGCACAATGTTCCATGGCAGATATCATCACAATGATCCATGACTGCTGTCATCACAATGTTCCCTGCCCTTGTCATCTCAATGATCCCTGGCCCCTGTAATCACAATGCCCCATACCCTTGTCATCGCAATGCTCCAGATCACTTCTCATCATAATGCTCCATGCCCATGTCATCACAATGCTCCATGGCCCCTGTCATCACAGTGCTCCGTGATACCTTTCATCGTAATGATAGATGACCACTGTCATCACAATGCTCCATGACACCTGTCATCAGATTTGGCCATGGCCCTTATCATCACAATGCTCCAGGACACTTGTCTTCACAATGTTCCATGGCGCATTTCATCACAATGCTCCATGACCACTTTCATCAAATTGCTCCATGATGCCTGTCCTCACAATGCTCCATGGCCTTTGTCATCAAAATTCTACATGGCCCCTGTAATAACAGTGCTTCAGGACAACATTTATCACAATGCTCCATGACCACTCTCATCACCATGCCAGATAAGACCTTTCATGACAATGCTCCATGGCCCTTGTCATCACAATATTCTATGACTTCTGTCATCACAATGCTCCATGCCCCTGTCATCACAATGCCCCATCACCCCTGCTATTACAATGCTCCATGACCCCTGTCCTCACAATGCCCCGAAACCCTTGTCATCACAATATTCCATGATCCGTGTAATCACGATGATCCATGAACCATTTCTGTACAATGCTCCAGTACCCCGTTCATTAAAATGCTCCATGGCACGTGTCATCAGAATGCTCCAGGAACCCTTCCATCACAATAATCCATGACCCGTTTCCTCACAATTCTCCAGGACCGCTTTCATCACAATGCTCCATTTCCTTGTCATCTCAATTCTTCATGGCCCCTGTCATCACAATGATCCATGCCCTTGTCATCAAAATGCTCCAGAACTCTTGTCATCACTATGCTCCATGCCCATGTCATCACAATGCTGCATGACCCCTGTCATCACAATGATACATGACCACTGTCATCGCAATGCCACATGAACCCTGTCATCACATTGCTCCATGATCCCTGTCATTACAATGCTCCATGACCACTGTCATCACAATGTTCCATGATCGCTGTAATCACAATGACCCATGACACCTTTCCTCAGAAGGCTCCATTACGCCTGTCATCAGAATGCTCCAATGCCCATCTCATCACAATGCTCCATGATCCGTGACAGCACAATGTTACAGGACAATTGTCATCACAATGCTCCATGACAACTGTCATCACAATGTTGCCTGCCCATGTCATCAAAATGCTCCATGTCCCCTGTAATCACAATGTTCCATTACACCTGTCATCACAATGTTCCCTGCCCATGCCATCACAATGCTCCATTACCCATGTCATCGTAGTGATCCATGACCCCTTTCATCACAATGCTCCATGACACCTGTCATCACAATGCTCCGTGCTCTTTGTCACCACAATGCTCCATGACCACTGTCATCACCATGCCCCATGACCCCAGTCATCACAATGCTCCATAGCACTTGTCATCACAATGCTCCATTATCCCTGTCATCACAATGTTCCATGACTCTTGTCATCAAAATGCCTCATGATCCTTTTACTCACAATGCTCCATGACTCCTTTCATCACATGCTCCATGATACTTGTCATTACACTGTCCCATGACCTTTTTCATAACAATGCTCCATGATACCAGTCATCACAATAATCCATGACCATTTTCGTCACAATGCTCCATGCCCCTTTCAACACAATGCTCCATGACAACTGTCACCACAATGCTCCATGGCCTTTGTCATCACAATTATACTTGGCCCCTGTAATCACAGTGCTCCATGACCCCTTTCATCACAATGCTCCATGATCACTGTCATCACAATGCCACATGAGCCCTGTCATCACATTGCTCCATGGCCCCTGTCATTACAATGCTCCATGACCACTGTCATCACAATGTTCCATGATGGCTGTAATCACAATGACCCATGACACCTTTCCTCAGAAGGCTCCAGTACACCTGTCATCACAATGTTCCAATGCCTGTCTCATCACAAAGTTCCATGATCCCTGTCAGCACAACGTTACAGGACAATTGTCATCACAATGCTCCATGACAACTGTCATCACAATGTTGCCTGCCCATGTCATCAAAATGCTCCATGTCCCCTGTAATCACAATGTTCCATTACACCTGTCATCACAATGTTCCCTGCCCATGTCATCACAATGCTCCATTACCAATGAAATCAAAATGTTCGCCTGCCCTTGTCATCAAAATGCTCCATGGCCCCTTTAATCACAATGCTCCATGAACACTGTCATCACAATGTTCCATGACAGTTGTCATCACAATGCTCCATGACCCCTGTAATCACAATGCTCCTGCCCTTGTCATCACAATGCTCCAGAACTCTTGTCATCATAATGATGAATGCCCATGTCATCACAAAGCTCCATGATACTTGTCATCACAATGTTCCATGGCCTTGTCATCACTATACTCCATGGCCCCCGTCATCACAGTGCTCCATGATACCTTTCATCACAATTCTAGATGACCACTGTCATCACAATGCCCCAAGACACATGTCATCACATTTCGCCATGGCCCTTGTCATCACAATGCTCCATGACCCGTGGCATCACAATGGTCCAGGACACTTGTCATCACAATGATCCATGACCACTTACTTCACAATGCTCCTTGACTCCCGTCATCACAATGCTCCATAGCCTATGCATTCGCAATGCTACATGGTCCCTGTAATCACATTGCTCCATGATCCATTTCATCCCAGTGCTCTATGACCACTGTCATCACCATGCCCCATTATACCTGTCATCACAAAGTTCCATGGCCCCTGTCAGCACAATGTTCCATGACAGATGTCATCACTATCCTCCATGGTCCCTGTAATCACAATGCTCCATCCCCTTGTCAACGCAATGCTCCAGAACTCTTGTCATCATAATGCTCCATGCCCGCCTCATCACAATGCTCCATAACACTTGTCCTCACAATGCTCCATGGCCTTTGTCATCGCAATGCTCCATGGCCCCTGTTATCACAGTGCTCCATGTTACCTTTCATCACAATTCTAGATGACCATTGTCATCACAATGCCCCATGACACCTGTCATCACTATTCGCCATGGCACTTGTCATCACAATGCTCCATGATCCCTGTCATCATAATGTTCGATGACACTTGTCGTCACGGTGCTCCATGACCCCTGTCATCACAATATTCACTGCCCATGTAATCACAATGCTCCTGGTCCCCTGTAATCACAATGCTCCATAGCCTTAACATCACAATGCTCCAGAACTCTTGTCATCATTATGCCCCATGCCCATGTCATCACAATGCTCCTTGACCCCTGTCATCACAATGCTCCATGGCCTATGTATTCACAATGCTCCATGGCCCCTGTAGTCACATTGCTCCATGATCCTTTTCATCACAATGCTCTATGACCACTGTCATCACAATGCCACATGACACCTGTCATTACAATGCTCTATGGCCCCTGTCAGCACAATGTTCCATGGCAGATATCATCACAATGATCCATGACCGCTGTCATCACAATGTTCCCTGCCCTTGTCATCTCAATGATCCCTGGCCCCTGTAATCACAATGCCCCATACCCTTGTCATCGCAATGCTCCAGATCACTTCTCATCATAATGCTCCATGCCCATGTCATCACAATGCTCCATGGCCCCTGTCATCACAGTGCTCCGTGATACCTTTCATCGTAATGATAGATGACCGCTGTCATCACAATGCTCCATGACACCTGTCATCAGATTTGGCCATGGCCCTTATCATCACAATGCTCCAGGACACTTGTCTTCACAATGTTCCATGGCGCATTTCATCACAATGCTCCATGACCACTTTCATCAAATTGCTCCATGATGCCTGTTCTCACAATGCTCCATGGCCTTTGTCATCAAAATTCTACATGGCCCCTGTAATAACAGTGCTTCAGGACAACATTTATCACAATGCTCCATGACCACTCTCATCACCATGCCAGATAAGACCTTTCATGACAATGCTCCATGGCCCTTGTCATCACAATATTCTATGACTTCTGTCATCACAATGCTCCATGCCCCTGTCATCACAATGCCCCATCACCCCTGCTATTACAATGCTCCATGACCCCTGTCCTCACAATGCCCCGAAACCCTTGTCATCACAATATTCCATGATCCGTGTAATCACGATGATCCATGAACCATTTCTGTACAATGCTCCAGTACCCCGTTCATTAAAATGCTCCATGGCACGTGTCATCAGAATGCTCCAGGAACCCTTCCATCACAATAATCCATGACCCGTTTCCTCACAATTCTCCAGGACCGCTTTCATCACAATGCTCCATTTCCTTGTCATCTCAATTCTTCATGGCCCCTGTCATCACAATGATCCATGCCCTTGTCATCAAAATGCTCCAGAACTCTTGTCATCACTATGCTCCATGCCCATGTCATCACAATGCTGCATGACCCCTGTCATCACAATGATACATGACCACTGTCATCGCAATGCCACATGAACCCTGTCATCACATTGCTCCATGATCCCTGTCATTACAATGCTCCATGACCACTGTCATCACAATGTTCCATGATCGCTGTAATCACAATGACCCATGACACCTTTCCTCAGAAGGCTCCATTACGCCTGTCATCAGAATGCTCCAATGCCCATCTCATCACAATGCTCCATGATCCGTGACAGCACAATGTTACAGGACAATTGTCATCACAATGCTCCATGACAACTGTCATCACAATGTTGCCTGCCCATGTCATCAAAATGCTCCATGTCCCCTGTAATCACAATGTTCCATTACACCTGTCATCACAATGTTCCCTGCCCATGCCATCACAATGCTCCATTACCCATGTCATCGTAGTGATCCATGACCCCTTTCATCACAATGCTCCATGACACCTGTCATCACAATGCTCCGTGCTCTTTGTCACCACAATGCTCCATGACCACTGTCATCACCATGCCCCATGACCGAGTCATCACAATGCTCCATAGCACTTGTCATCACAATGCTCCATTATCCCTGTCATCACAATGTTCCATGACTCTTGTCATCAAAATGCCTCATGATCCTTTTACTCACAATGCTCCATGACTCCTTTCATCACATGCTCCATGATACTTGTCATTACACTGTCCCATGACCTTTTTCATAACAATGCTCCATGATACCAGTCATCACAATAATCCATGACCATTTTCGTCACAATGCTCCATGCCCCTTTCAACACAATGCTCCATGACAACTGTCACCACAATGCTCCATGGCCTTTGTCATCACAATTATACTTGGCCCCTGTAATCACAGTGCTCCATGACCCCTTTCATCACAATGCTCCATGATCACTGTCATCACAATGCCACATGAGCCCTGTCATCACATTGCTCCATGGCCCCTGTCATTACAATGCTCCATGACCACTGTCATCACAATGTTCCATGATGGCTGTAATCACAATGACCCATGACACCTTTCCTCAGAAGGCTCCAGTACACCTGTCATCACAATGTTCCAATGCCTGTCTCATCACAAAGTTCCATGATCCCTGTCAGCACAACGTTACAGGACAATTGTCATCACAATGCTCCATGACAACTGTCATCACAATGTTGCCTGCCCATGTCATCAAAATGCTCCATGTCCCCTGTAATCACAATGTTCCATTACACCTGTCATCACAATGTTCCCTGCCCATGTCATCACAATGCTCCATTACCAATGAAATCAAAATGTTCGCCTGCCCTTGTCATCAAAATGCTCCATGGCCCCTTTAATCACAATGCTCCATGAACACTGTCATCACAATGTTCCATGACAGTTGTCATCACAATGCTCCATGACCCCTGTAATCACAATGCTCCTGCCCTTGTCATCACAATGCTCCAGAACTCTTGTCATCATAATGATGAATGCCCATGTCATCACAAAGCTCCATGATACTTGTCATCACAATGTTCCATGGCCTTGTCATCACTATACTCCATGGCCCCCGTCATCACAGTGCTCCATGATACCTTTCATCACAATTCTAGATGACCACTGTCATCACAATGCCCCAAGACACATGTCATCACATTTCGCCATGGCCCTTGTCATCACAATGCTCCATGACCCGTGGCATCACAATGGTCCAGGACACTTGTCATCACAATGATCCATGACCACTTACTTCACAATGCTCCTTGACTCCCGTCATCACAATGCTCCATAGCCTATGCATTCGCAATGCTACATGGTCCCTGTAATCACATTGCTCCATGATCCATTTCATCCCAGTGCTCTATGACCACTGTCATCACCATGCCCCATTATACCTGTCATCACAAAGTTCCATGGCCCCTGTCAGCACAATGTTCCATGACAGATGTCATCACTATCCTCCATGGTCCCTGTAATCACAATGCTCCATCCCCTTGTCAACGCAATGCTCCAGAACTCTTGTCATCATAATGCTCCATGCCCGCCTCATCACAATGCTCCATAACACTTGTCCTCACAATGCTCCATGGCCTTTGTCATCGCAATGCTCCATGGCCCCTGTTATCACAGTGCTCCATGTTACCTTTCATCACAATTCTAGATGACCATTGTCATCACAATGCCCCATGACACCTGTCATCACTATTCGCCATGGCACTTGTCATCACAATGCTCCATGATCCCTGTCATCATAATGTTCGATGACACTTGTCGTCACGGTGCTCCATGACCCCTGTCATCACAATATTCACTGCCCATGTAATCACAATGCTCCTGGTCCCCTGTAATCACAATGCTCCATAGCCTTAACATCACAATGCTCCAGAACTCTTGTCATCATTATGCCCCATGCCCATGTCATCACAATGCTCCTTGACCCCTGTCATCACAATGCTCCATGGCCTATGTATTCACAATGCTCCATGGCCCCTGTAGTCACATTGCTCCATGATCCTTTTCATCACAATGCTCTATGACCACTGTCATCACAATGCCACATGACACCTGTCATTACAATGCTCTATGGCCCCTGTCAGCACAATGTTCCATGGCAGATATCATCACAATGATCCATAACCGCTGTCATCACAATGTTCCCTGCCCTTGTCATCTCAATGATCCCTGGCCCCTGTAATCACAATGCCCCATACCCTTGTCATCGCAATGCTCCAGATCACTTCTCATCATAATGCTCCATGCCCATGTCATCACAATGCTCCATGGCCCCTGTCATCACAGTGCTCCGTGATACCTTTCATCGTAATGATAGATGACCGCTGTCATCACAATGCTCCATGACACCTGTCATCAGATTTGGCCATGGCCCTTATCATCACAATGCTCCAGGACACTTGTCTTCACAATGTTCCATGGCGCATTTCATCACAATGCTCCATGACCACTTTCATCAAATTGCTCCATGATGCCTGTCCTCACAATGCTCCATGGCCTTTGTCATCAAAATTCTACATGGCCCCTGTAATAACAGTGCTTCAGGACAACATTTATCACAATGCTCCATGACCACTCTCATCACCATGCCAGATAAGACCTTTCATGACAATGCTCCATGGCCCTTGTCATCACAATATTCTATGACTTCTGTCATCACAATGCTCCATGCCCCTGTCATCACAATGCCCCATCACCCCTGCTATTACAATGCTCCATGACCCCTGTCCTCACAATGCCCCGAAACCCTTGTCATCACAATATTCCATGATCCGTGTAATCACGATGATCCATGAACCATTTCTGTACAATGCTCCAGTACCCCGTTCATTAAAATGTTCCATGGCACTTGTCATCAGAATGCTGCAGGAACCCTTCCATCACAATAATCCATGACCCGTTTCCTCACAATTCTCCAGGACCGCTTTCATCACAATGCTCCATTTCCTTGTCATCTCAATTCTTCATGGCCCCTGTCATCACAATGATCCATGCCCTTGTCATCAAAATGCTCCAGAACTCTTGTCATCACTATGCTCCATGCCCATGTCATCACAATGCTGCATGACCCCTGTCATCACAATGATACATGACCACTGTCATCGCAATGACACATGAACCCTGTCATCACATTTCTCCATGGCCCCTGTCATTACAATGCTCCATGACCACAGTCATCACAATGTTCCATGATCGCTGTAATCACAATGACCCATGACACCTTTCCTCAGAAGGCTCCATTACGCCTGTCATCAGAATGCTCCAATGCCCATCTCATCACAATGCTCCATGATCCGTGACAGCACAATGTTACAGGACAATTGTCATCACAATGCTCCATGACAACTGTCATCACAATGTTGCCTGCCCATGTCATCAAAATGCTCCATGTCCCCTGTAATCACAATGTTCCATTACACCTGTCATCACAATGTTCCCTGCCCATGTCATCACAATGCTCCATTACCCATGTCATCGTAGTGATCCATGACCCCTTTCATCACAATGCTCCATGACACCTGTCATCACAATGCTCTGTGCTCTTTGTCACCACAATGCTCCATGACCACTGTCATCACCATGCCCCATGACCCCAGTCATCACAATGCTCCATAGCACTTGTCATCACAATGCTCCATTATCCCTGTCATCACAATGTTCCATGACTCTTGTCATCAAAATGCCTCATGATCCTTTTACTCACAATGCTCCATGACTCCTTTCATCACATGCTCCATGATACTTGTCATTACACTGTCCCATGACCTTTTTCATAACAATGCTCCATGATACCAGTCATCACAATAATCCATGACCATTTTCGTCACAATGCTCCATGCCCCTTTCAACACAATGCTCCATGACAACTGTCACCACAATGCTCCATGGCCTTTGTCATCACAATTATACTTGGCCCCTGTAATCACAGTGCTCCATGACCCCTTTCATCACAATGCTCCATGATCACTGTCATCACAATGCCACATGAGCCCTGTCATCACATTGCTCCATGGCCCCTGTCATTACAATGCTCCATGACCACTGTCATCACAATGTTCCATGATGGCTGTAATCACAATGACCCATGACACCTTTCCTCAGAAGGCTCCAGTACACCTGTCATCACAATGTTCCAATGCCTGTCTCATCACAAAGTTCCATGATCCCTGTCAGCACAACGTTACAGGACAATTGTCATCACAATGCTCCATGACAACTGTCATCACAATGTTGCCTGCCCATGTCATCAAAATGCTCCATGTCCCCTGTAATCACAATGTTCCATTACACCTGTCATCACAATGTTCCCTGCCCATGTCATCACAATGCTCCATTACCAATGAAATCAAAATGTTCGCCTGCCCTTGTCATCAAAATGCTCCATGGCCCCTTTAATCACAATGCTCCATGAACACTGTCATCACAATGTTCCATGACAGTTGTCATCACAATGCTCCATGACCCCTGTAATCACAATGCTCCTGCCCTTGTCATCACAATGCTCCAGAACTCTTGTCATCATAATGATGAATGCCCATGTCATCACAAAGCTCCATGATACTTGTCATCACAATGTTCCATGGCCTTGTCATCACTATACTCCATGGCCCCCGTCATCACAGTGCTCCATGATACCTTTCATCACAATTCTAGATGACCACTGTCATCACAATGCCCCAAGACACATGTCATCACATTTCGCCATGGCCCTTGTCATCACAATGCTCCATGACCCGTGGCATCACAATGGTCCAGGACACTTGTCATCACAATGATCCATGACCACTTACTTCACAATGCTCCTTGACTCCCGTCATCACAATGCTCCATAGCCTATGCATTCGCAATGCTACATGGTCCCTGTAATCACATTGCTCCATGATCCATTTCATCCCAGTGCTCTATGACCACTGTCATCACCATGCCCCATTATACCTGTCATCACAAAGTTCCATGGCCCCTGTCAGCACAATGTTCCATGACAGATGTCATCACTATCCTCCATGGTCCCTGTAATCACAATGCTCCATCCCCTTGTCAACGCAATGCTCCAGAACTCTTGTCATCATAATGCTCCATGCCCGCCTCATCACAATGCTCCATGACACTTGTCCTCACAATGCTCCATGGCCCCTGTTATCACAGTGCTCCATGTTACCTTTCATCACAATTCTAGATGACCATTGTCATCACAATGCCCCATGACACCTGTCATCACTATTCGCCATGGCACTTGTCATCACAATGCTCCATGATCCCTGTCATCATAATGTTCGATGACACTTGTCGTCACGGTGCTCCATGACCCCTGTCATCACAATATTCACTGCCCATGTAATCACAATGCTCCTGGTCCCCTGTAATCACAATGCTCCATAGCCTTAACATCACAATGCTCCAGAACTCTTGTCATCATTATGCCCCATGCCCATGTCATCACAATGCTCCTTGACCCCTGTCATCACAATGCTCCATGGCCTATGTATTCACAATGCTCCATGGCCCCTGTAGTCACATTGCTCCATGATCCTTTTCATCACAATGCTCTATGACCACTGTCATCACAATGCCACATGACACCTGTCATTACAATGCTCTATGGCCCCTGTCAGCACAATGTTCCATGGCAGATATCATCACAATGATCCATGACCGCTGTCATCACAATGTTCCCTGCCCTTGTCATCTCAATGATCCCTGGCCCCTGTAATCACAATGCCCCATACCCTTGTCATCGCAATGCTCCAGATCACTTCTCATCATAATGCTCCATGCCCATGTCATCACAATGCTCCATGGCCCCTGTCATCACAGTGCTCCGTGATACCTTTCATCGTAATGATAGATGACCACTGTCATCACAATGCTCCATGACACCTGTCATCAGATTTGGCCATGGCCCTTATCATCACAATGCTCCAGGACACTTGTCTTCACAATGTTCCATGGCGCATTTCATCACAATGCTCCATGACCACTTTCATCAAATTGCTCCATGATGCCTGTCCTCACAATGCTCCATGGCCTTTGTCATCAAAATTCTACATGGCCCCTGTAATAACAGTGCTTCAGGACAACATTTATCACAATGCTCCATGACCACTCTCATCACCATGCCAGATAAGACCTTTCATGACAATGCTCCATGGCCCTTGTCATCACAATATTCTATGACTTCTGTCATCACAATGCTCCATGCCCCTGTCATCACAATGCCCCATCACCCCTGCTATTACAATGCTCCATGAGCCCTGTCCTCACAATGCCCCGAAACCCTTGTCATCACAATATTCCATGATCCGTGTAATCACGATGATCCATGAACCATTTCTGTACAATGCTCCAGTACCCCGTTCATTAAAATGCTCCATGGCACGTGTCATCAGAATGCTCCAGGAACCCTTCCATCACAATAATCCATGACCCGTTTCCTCACAATTCTCCAGGACCGCTTTCATCACAATGCTCCATTTCCTTGTCATCTCAATTCTTCATGGCCCCTGTCATCACAATGATCCATGCCTTTGTCATCAAAATGCTCCAGAACTCTTGTCATCACTATGCTCCATGCCCATGTCATCACAATGCTGCATGACCCCTGTCATCACAATGATACATGACCACTGTCATCGCAATGCCACATGAACCCTGTCATCACATTGCTCCATGATCCCTGTCATTACAATGCTCCATGACCACTGTCATCACAATGTTCCATGATCGCTGTAATCACAATGACCCATGACACCTTTCCTCAGAAGGCTCCATTACGCCTGTCATCAGAATGCTCCAATGCCCATCTCATCACAATGCTCCATGATCAGTGACAGCACAATGTTACAGGACAATTGTCATCACAATGCTCCATGACAACTGTCATCACAATGTTGCCTGCCCATGTCATCAAAATGCTCCATGTCCCCTGTAATCACAATGTTCCATTACACCTGTCATCACAATGTTCCCTGCCCATGCCATCACAATGCTCCATTACCCATGTCATCGTAGTGATCCATGACCCCTTTCATCACAATGCTCCATGACACCTGTCATCACAATGCTCCGTGCTCTTTGTCACCACAATGCTCCATGACCACTGTCATCACCATGCCCCATGACCCCAGTCATCACAATGCTCCATAGCACTTGTCATCACAATGCTCCATTATCCCTGTCATCACAATGTTCCATGACTCTTGTCATCAAAATGCCTCATGATCCTTTTACTCACAATGCTCCATGACTCCTTTCATCACATGCTCCATGATACTTGTCATTACACTGTCCCATGACCTTTTTCATAACAATGCTCCATGATACCAGTCATCACAATAATCCATGACCATTTTCGTCACAATGCTCCATGCCCCTTTCAACACAATGCTCCATGACAACTGTCACCACAATGCTCCATGGCCTTTGTCATCACAATTATACTTGGCCCCTGTAATCACAGTGCTCCATGACCCCTTTCATCACAATGCTCCATGATCACTGTCATCACAATGCCACATGAGCCCTGTCATCACATTGCTCCATGGCCCCTGTCATTACAATGCTCCATGACCACTGTCATCACAATGTTCCATGATGGCTGTAATCACAATGACCCATGACACCTTTCCTCAGAAGGCTCCAGTACACCTGTCATCACAATGTTCCAATGCCTGTCTCATCACAAAGTTCCATGATCCCTGTCAGCACAACGTTACAGGACAATTGTCATCACAATGCTCCATGACAACTGTCATCACAATGTTGCCTGCCCATGTCATCAAAATGCTCCATGTCCCCTGTAATCACAATGTTCCATTACACCTGTCATCACAATGTTCCCTGCCCATGTCATCACAATGCTCCATTACCAATGAAATCAAAATGTTCGCCTGCCCTTGTCATCAAAATGCTCCATGGCCCCTTTAATCACAATGCTCCATGAACACTGTCATCACAATGTTCCATGACAGTTGTCATCACAATGCTCCATGACCCCTGTAATCACAATGCTCCTGCCCTTGTCATCACAATGCTCCAGAACTCTTGTCATCATAATGATGAATGCCCATGTCATCACAAAGCTCCATGATACTTGTCATCACAATGTTCCATGGCCTTGTCATCACTATACTCCATGGCCCCCTTCATCACAGTGCTCCATGATACCTTTCATCACAATTCTAGATGACCACTGTCATCACAATGCCCCAAGACACATGTCATCACATTTCGCCATGGCCCTTGTCATCACAATGCTCCATGACCCGTGGCATCACAATGGTCCAGGACACTTGTCATCACAATGATCCATGACCACTTACTTCACAATGCTCCTTGACTCCCGTCATCACAATGCTCCATAGCCTATGCATTCGCAATGCTACATGGTCCCTGTAATCACATTGCTCCATGATCCATTTCATCCCAGTGCTCTATGACCACTGTCATCACCATGCCCCATTAAACCTGTCATCACAAAGTTCCATGGCCCCTGTCAGCACAATGTTCCATGACAGATGTCATCACTATCCTCCATGGTCCCTGTAATCACAATGCTCCATCCCCTTGTCAACGCAATGCTCCAGAACTCTTGTCATCATAATGCTCCATGCCCGCCTCATCACAATGCTCCATGACACTTGTCCTCACAATGCTCCATGGCCCCTGTTATCACAGTGCTCCATGTTACCTTTCATCACAATTCTAGATGACCATTGTCATCACAATGCCCCATGACACCTGTCATCACTATTCGCCATGGCACTTGTCATCACAATGCTCCATGATCCCTGTCATCATAATGTTCGATGACACTTGTCGTCACGGTGCTCCATGACCCCTGTCATCACAATATTCACTGCCCATGTAATCACAATGCTCCTGGTCCCCTGTAATCACAATGCTCCATAGCCTTAACATCACAATGCTCCAGAACTCTTGTCATCATTATGCCCCATGCCCATGTCATCACAATGCTCCTTGACCCCTGTCATCACAATGCTCCATGGCCTATGTATTCACAATGCTCCATGGCCCCTGTAGTCACATTGCTCCATGATCCTTTTCATCACAATGCTCTATGACCACTGTCATCACAATGCCACATGACACCTGTCATTACAATGCTCTATGGCCCCTGTCAGCACAATGTTCCATGGCAGATATCATCACAATGATCCATGACCGCTGTCATCACAATGTTCCCTGCCCTTGTCATCTCAATGATCCCTGGCCCCTGTAATCACAATGCCCCATACCCTTGTCATCGCAATGCTCCAGATCACTTCTCATCATAATGCTCCATGCCCATGTCATCACAATGCTCCATGGCCCCTGTCATCACAGTGCTCCGTGATACCTTTCATCGTAATGATAGATGACCACTGTCATCACAATGCTCCATGACACCTGTCATCAGATTTGGCCATGGCCCTTATCATCACAATGCTCCAGGACACTTGTCTTCACAATGTTCCATGGCGCATTTCATCACAATGCTCCATGACCACTTTCATCAAATTGCTCCATGATGCCTGTCCTCACAATGCTCCATGGCCTTTGTCATCAAAATTCTACATGGCCCCGGTAATAACAGTGCTTCAGGACAACATTTATCACAATGCTCCATGACCACTCTCATCACCATGCCAGATAAGACCTTTCATGACAATGCTCCATGGCCCTTGTCATCACAATATTCTATGACTTCTGTCATCACAATGCTCCATGCCCCTGTCATCACAATGCCCCATCACCCCTGCTATTACAATGCTCCATGACCCCTGTCCTCACAATGCCCCGAAACCCTTGTCATCACAATATTCCATGATCCGTGTAATCACGATGATCCATGAACCATTTCTGTACAATGCTCCAGTACCCCGTTCATTAAAATGCTCCATGGCACGTGTCATCAGAATGCTCCAGGAACCCTTCCATCACAATAATCCATGACCCGTTTCCTCACAATTCTCCAGGACCGCTTTCATCACAATGCTCCATTTCCTTGTCATCTCAATTCTTCATGGCCCCTGTCATCACAATGATCCATGCCTTTGTCATCAAAATGCTCCAGAACTCTTGTCATCACTATGCTCCATGCCCATGTCATCACAATGCTGCATGACCCCTGTCATCACAATGATACATGACCACTGTCATCGCAATGCCACATGAACCCTGTCATCACATTGCTCCATGATCCCTGTCATTACAATGCTCCATGACCACTGTCATCACAATGTTCCATGATCGCTGTAATCACAATGACCCATGACACCTTTCCTCAGAAGGCTCCATTACGCCTGTCATCAGAATGCTCCAATGCCCATCTCATCACAATGCTCCATGATCAGTGACAGCACAATGTTACAGGACAATTGTCATCACAATGCTCCATGACAACTGTCATCACAATGTTGCCTGCCCATGTCATCAAAATGCTCCATGTCCCCTGTAATCACAATGTTCCATTACACCTGTCATCACAATGTTCCCTGCCCATGCCATCACAATGCTCCATTACCCATGTCATCGTAGTGATCCATGACCCCTTTCATCACAATGCTCCATGACACCTGTCATCACAATGCTCCGTGCTCTTTGTCACCACAATGCTCCATGACCACTGTCATCACCATGCCCCATGACCCCAGTCATCACAATGCTCCATAGCACTTGTCATCACAATGCTCCATTATCCCTGTCATCACAATGTTCCATGACTCTTGTCATCAAAATGCCTCATGATACTTTTACTCACAATGCTCCATGACTCCTTTCATCACATGCTCCATGATACTTGTCATTACACTGTCCCATGACCTTTTTCATAACAATGCTCCATGATACCAGTCATCACAATAATCCATGACCATTTTCGTCACAATGCTCCATGCCCCTTTCAACACAATGCTCCATGACAACTGTCACCACAATGCTCCATGGCCTTTGTCATCACAATTATACTTGGCCCCTGTAATCACAGTGCTCCATGACCCCTTTCATCACAATGCTCCATGATCACTGTCATCACAATGCCACATGAGCCCTGTCATCACATTGCTCCATGGCCCCTGTCATTACAATGCTCCATGACCACTGTCATCACAATGTTCCATGATGGCTGTAATCACAATGACCCATGACACCTTTCCTCAGAAGGCTCCAGTACACCTGTCATCACAATGTTCCAATGCCTGTCTCATCACAAAGTTCCATGATCCCTGTCAGCACAACGTTACAGGACAATTGTCATCACAATGCTCCATGACAACTGTCATCACAATGTTGCCTGCCCATGTCATCAAAATGCTCCATGTCCCCTGTAATCACAATGTTCCATTACACCTGTCATCACAATGTTCCCTGCCCATGTCATCACAATGCTCCATTACCAATGAAATCAAAATGTTCGCCTGCCCTTGTCATCAAAATGCTCCATGGCCCCTTTAATCACAATGCTCCATGAACACTGTCATCACAATGTTCCATGACAGTTGTCATCACAATGCTCCATGACCCCTGTAATCACAATGCTCCTGCCCTTGTCATCACAATGCTCCAGAACTCTTGTCATCATAATGATGAATGCCCATGTCATCACAAAGCTCCATGATACTTGTCATCACAATGTTCCATGGCCTTGTCATCACTATACTCCATGGCCCCCGTCATCACAGTGCTCCATGATACCTTTCATCACAATTCTAGATGACCACTGTCATCACAATGCCCCAAGACACATGTCATCACATTTCGCCATGGCCCTTGTCATCACAATGCTCCATGACCCGTGGCATCACAATGGTCCAGGACACTTGTCATCACAATGATCCATGACCACTTACTTCACAATGCTCCTTGACTCCCGTCATCACAATGCTCCATAGCCTATGCATTCGCAATGCTACATGGTCCCTGTAATCACATTGCTCCATGATCCATTTCATCCCAGTGCTCTATGACCACTGTCATCACCATGCCCCATTAAACCTGTCATCACAAAGTTCCATGGCCCCTGTCAGCACAATGTTCCATGACAGATGTCATCACTATCCTCCATGGTCCCTGTAATCACAATGCTCCATCCCCTTGTCAACGCAATGCTCCAGAACTCTTGTCATCATAATGCTCCATGCCCGCCTCATCACAATGCTCCATGACACTTGTCCTCACAATGCTCCATGGCCCCTGTTATCACAGTGCTCCATGTTACCTTTCATCACAATTCTAGATGACCATTGTCATCACAATGCCCCATGACACCTGTCATCACTATTCGCCATGGCACTTGTCATCACAATGCTCCATGATCCCTGTCATCATAATGTTCGATGACACTTGTCGTCACGGTGCTCCATGACCGCTGTCATCACAATATTCACTGCCCATGTAATCACAATGCTCCTGGTCCCCTGTAATCACAATGCTCCATAGCCTTAACATCACAATGCTCCAGAACTCTTGTCATCATTATGCCCCATGCCCATGTCATCACAATGCTCCTTGACCCCTGTCATCACAATGCTCCATGGCCTATGTATTCACAATGCTCCATGGCCCCTGTAGTCACATTGCTCCATGATCCTTTTCATCACAATGCTCTATGACCACTGTCATCACAATGCCACATGACACCTTCATTACAATGCTCTATGGCCCCTGTCAGCACAATGTTCCATGGCAGATATCATCACAATGATCCATGACCGCTGTCATCACAATGTTCCCTGCCCTTGTCATCTCAATGATCCCTGGCCCCTGTAATCACAATGCCCCATACCCTTGTCATCGCAATGCTCCAGATCACTTCTCATCATAATGCTCCATGCCCATGTCATCACAATGCTCCATGGCCCCTGTCATCACAGTGCTCCGTGATACCTTTCATCGTAATGATAGATGACCACTGTCATCACAATGCTCCATGACACCTGTCATCAGATTTGGCCATGGCCCTTATCATCACAATGCTCCAGGACACTTGTCTTCACAATGTTCCATGGCGCATTTCATCACAATGCTCCATGACCACTTTCATCAAATTGCTCCATGATGCCTGTCCTCACAATGCTCCATGGCCTTTGTCATCAAAATTCTACATGGCCCCGGTAATAACAGTGCTTCAGGACAACATTTATCACAATGCTCCATGACCACTCTCATCACCATGCCAGATAAGACCTTTCATGACAATGCTCCATGGCCCTTGTCATCACAATATTCTATGACTTCTGTCATCACAATGCTCCATGCCCCTGTCATCACAATGCCCCATCACCCCTGCTATTACAATGCTCCATGACCCCTGTCCTCACAATGCCCCGAAACCCTTGTCATCACAATATTCCATGATCCGTGTAATCACGATGATCCATGAACCATTTCTGTACAATGCTCCAGTACCCCGTTCATTAAAATGCTCCATGGCACGTGTCATCAGAATGCTCCAGGAACCCTTCCATCACAATAATCCATGACCCGTTTCCTCACAATTCTCCAGGACCGCTTTCATCACAATGCTCCATTTCCTTGTCATCTCAATTCTTCATGGCCCCTGTCATCACAATGATCCATGCCTTTGTCATCAAAATGCTCCAGAACTCTTGTCATCACTATGCTCCATGCCCATGTCATCACAATGCTGCATGACCCCTGTCATCACAATGATACATGACCACTGTCATCGCAATGCCACATGAACCCTGTCATCACATTGCTCCATGATCCCTGTCATTACAATGCTCCATGACCACTGTCATCACAATGTTCCATGATCGCTGTAATCACAATGACCCATGACACCTTTCCTCAAAAGGCTCCATTACGCCTGTCATCAGAATGCTCCAATGCCCATCTCATCACAATGCTCCATGATCCGTGACAGCACAATGTTACAGGACAATTGTCATCACAATGCTCCATGACAACTGTCATCACAATGTTGCCTGCCCATGTCATCAAAATGCTCCATGTCCCCTGTAATCACAATGTTCCATTACACCTGTCATCACAATGTTCCCTGCCCATGCCATCACAATGCTCCATTACCCATGTCATCGTAGTGATCCATGACCCCTTTCATCACAATGCTCCATGACACCTGTCATCACAATGCTCCGTGCTCTTTGTCACCACAATGCTCCATGACCACTGTCATCACCATGCCCCATGACCCCAGTCATCACAATGCTCCATAGCACTTGTCATCACAATGCTCCATTATCCCTGTCATCACAATGTTCCATGACTCTTGTCATCAAAATGCCTCATGATCCTTTTACTCACAATGCTCCATGACTCCTTTCATCACATGCTCCATGATACTTGTCATTACACTGTCCCATGACCTTTTTCATAACAATGCTCCATGATACCAGTCATCACAATAATCCATGACCATTTTCGTCACAATGCTCCATGCCCCTTTCAACACAATGCTCCATGACAACTGTCACCACAATGCTCCATGGCCTTTGTCATCACAATTATACTTGGCCCCTGTAATCACAGTGCTCCATGACCCCTTTCATCACAATGCTCCATGATCACTGTCATCACAATGCCACATGAGCCCTGTCATCACATTGCTCCATGGCCCCTGTCATTACAATGCTCCATGACCACTGTCATCACAATGTTCCATGATGGCTGTAATCACAATGACCCATGACACCTTTCCTCAGAAGGCTCCAGTACACCTGTCATCACAATGTTCCAATGCCTGTCTCATCACAAAGTTCCATGATCCCTGTCAGCACAACGTTACAGGACAATTGTCATCACAATGCTCCATGACAACTGTCATCACAATGTTGCCTGCCCATGTCATCAAAATGCTCCATGTCCCCTGTAATCACAATGTTCCATTACACCTGTCATCACAATGTTCCCTGCCCATGTCATCACAATGCTCCATTACCAATGAAATCAAAATGTTCGCCTGCCCTTGTCATCAAAATGCTCCATGGCCCCTTTAATCACAATGCTCCATGAACACTGTCATCACAATGTTCCATGACAGTTGTCATCACAATGCTCCATGACCCCTGTAATCACAATGCTCCTGCCCTTGTCATCACAATGCTCCAGAACTCTTGTCATCATAATGATGAATGCCCATGTCATCACAAAGCTCCATGATACTTGTCATCACAATGTTCCATGGCCTTGTCATCACTATACTCCATGGCCCCCGTCATCACAGTGCTCCATGATACCTTTCATCACAATTCTAGATGACCACTGTCATCACAATGCCCCAAGACACATGTCATCACATTTCGCCATGGCCCTTGTCATCACAATGCTCCATGACCCGTGGCATCACAATGGTCCAGGACACTTGTCATCACAATGATCCATGACCACTTACTTCACAATGCTCCTTGACTCCCGTCATCACAATGCTCCATAGCCTATGCATTCGCAATGCTACATGGTCCCTGTAATCACATTGCTCCATGATCCATTTCATCCCAGTGCTCTATGACCACTGTCATCACCATGCCCCATTATACCTGTCATCACAAAGTTCCATGGCCCCTGTCAGCACAATGTTCCATGACAGATGTCATCACTATCCTCCATGGTCCCTGTAATCACAATGCTCCATCCCCTTGTCAACGCAATGCTCCAGAACTCTTGTCATCATAATGCTCCATGCCCGCCTCATCACAATGCTCCATGACACTTGTCCTCACAATGCTCCATGGCCCCTGTTATCACAGTGCTCCATGTTACCTTTCATCACAATTCTAGATGACCATTGTCATCACAATGCCCCATGACACCTGTCATCACTATTCGCCATGGCACTTGTCATCACAATGCTCCATGATCCCTGTCATCATAATGTTCGATGACACTTGTCGTCACGGTGCTCCATGACCCCTGTCATCACAATATTCACTGCCCATGTAATCACAATGCTCCTGGTCCCCTGTAATCACAATGCTCCATAGCCTTAACATCACAATGCTCCAGAACTCTTGTCATCATTATGCCCCATGCCCATGTCATCACAATGCTCCTTGACCCCTGTCATCACAATGCTCCATGGCCTATGTATTCACAATGCTCCATGGCCCCTGTAGTCACATTGCTCCATGATCCTTTTCATCACAATGCTCTATGACCACTGTCATCACAATGCCCCATGACACCTGTCATTACAATGCTCTATGGCCCCTGTCAGCACAATGTTCCATGGCAGATATCATCACAATGATCCATGACCGCTGTCATCACAATGTTCCCTGCCCTTGTCATCTCAATGATCCCTGGCCCCTGTAATCACAATGCCCCATACCCTTGTCATCGCAATGCTCCAGATCACTTCTCATCATAATGCTCCATGCCCATGTCATCACAATGCTCCATGGCCCCTGTCATCACAGTGCTCCGTGATACCTTTCATCGTAATGATAGATGACCACTGTCATCACAATGCTCCATGACACCTGTCATCAGATTTGGCCATGGCCCTTATCATCACAATGCTCCAGGACACTTGTCTTCACAATGTTCCATGGCGCATTTCATCACAATGCTCCATGACCACTTTCATCAAATTGCTCCATGATGCCTGTCCTCACAATGCTCCATGGCCTTTGTCATCAAAATTCTACATGGCCCCTGTAATAACAGTGCTTCAGGACAACATTTATCACAATGCTCCATGACCACTCTCATCACCATGCCAGATAAGACCTTTCATGACAATGCTCCATGGCCCTTGTCATCACAATATTCTATGACTTCTGTCATCACAATGCTCCATGCCCCTGTCATCACAATGCCCCATCACCCCTGCTATTACAATGCTCCATGACCCCTGTCCTCACAATGCCCTGAAACCCTTGTCATCACAATATTCCATGATCCGTGTAATCACGATGATCCATGAACCATTTCTGTACAATGCTCCAGTACCCCGTTCATTAAAATGCTCCATGGCACGTGTCATCAGAATGCTCCAGGAACCCTTCCATCACAATAATCCATGACCCGTTTCCTCACAATTCTCCAGGACCGCTTTCATCACAATGCTCCATTTCCTTGTCATCTCAATTCTTCATGGCCCCTGTCATCACAATGATCCATGCCTTTGTCATCAAAATGCTCCAGAACTCTTGTCATCACTATGCTCCATGCCCATGTCATCACAATGCTGCATGACCCCTGTCATCACAATGATACATGACCACTGTCATCGCAATGCCACATGAACCCTGTCATCACATTGCTCCATGATCCCTGTCATTACAATGCTCCATGACCACTGTCATCACAATGTTCCATGATCGCTGTAATCACAATGACCCATGACACCTTTCCTCAAAAGGCTCCATTACGCCTGTCATCAGAATGCTCCAATGCCCATCTCATCACAATGCTCCATGATCAGTGACAGCACAATGTTACAGGACAATTGTCATCACAATGCTCCATGACAACTGTCATCACAATGTTGCCTGCCCATGTCATCAAAATGCTCCATGTCCCCTGTAATCACAATGTTCCATTACACCTGTCATCACAATGTTCCCTGCCCATGCCATCACAATGCTCCATTACCCATGTCATCGTAGTGATCCATGACCCCTTTCATCACAATGCTCCATGACACCTGTCATCACAATGCTCCGTGCTCTTTGTCACCACAATGCTCCATGACCACTGTCATCACCATGCCCCATGACCCCAGTCATCACAATGCTCCATAGCACTTGTCATCACAATGCTCCATTATCCCTGTCATCACAATGTTCCATGACTCTTGTCATCAAAATGCCTCATGATCCTTTTACTCACAATGCTCCATGACTCCTTTCATCACATGCTCCATGATACTTGTCATTACACTGTCCCATGACCTTTTTCATAACAATGCTCCATGATACCAGTCATCACAATAATCCATGACCATTTTCGTCACAATGCTCCATGCCCCTTTCAACACAATGCTCCATGACAACTGTCACCACAATGCTCCATGGCCTTTGTCATCACAATTATACTTGGCCCCTGTAATCACAGTGCTCCATGACCCCTTTCATCACAATGCTCCATGATCACTGTCATCACAATGCCACATGAGCCCTGTCATCACATTGCTCCATGGCCCCTGTCATTACAATGCTCCATGACCACTGTCATCACAATGTTCCATGATGGCTGTAATCACAATGACCCATGACACCTTTCCTCAGAAGGCTCCAGTACACCTGTCATCACAATGTTCCAATGCCTGTCTCATCACAAAGTTCCATGATCCCTGTCAGCACAACGTTACAGGACAATTGTCATCACAATGCTCCATGACAACTGTCATCACAATGTTGCCTGCCCATATCATCAAAATGCTCCATGTCCCCTGTAATCACAATGTTCCATTACACCTGTCATCACAATGTTCCCTGCCCATGTCATCACAATGCTCCATTACCAATGAAATCAAAATGTTCGCCTGCCCTTGTCATCAAAATGCTCCATGGCCCCTTTAATCACAATGCTCCATGAACACTGTCATCACAATGTTCCATGACAGTTGTCATCACAATGCTCCATGACCCCTGTAATCACAATGCTCCTGCCCTTGTCATCACAATGCTCCAGAACTCTTGTCATCATAATGATGAATGCCCATGTCATCACAAAGCTCCATGATACTTGTCATCACAATGTTCCATGGCCTTGTCATCACTATACTCCATGGCCCCCGTCATCACAGTGCTCCATGATACCTTTCATCACAATTCTAGATGACCACTGTCATCACAATGCCCCAAGACACATGTCATCACATTTCGCCATGGCCCTTGTCATCACAATGCTCCATGACCCGTGGCATCACAATGGTCCAGGACACTTGTCATCACAATGATCCATGACCACTTACTTCACAATGCTCCTTGACTCCCGTCATCACAATGCTCCATAGCCTATGCATTCGCAATGCTACATGGTCCCTGTAATCACATTGCTCCATGATCCATTTCATCCCAGTGCTCTATGACCACTGTCATCACCATGCCCCATTATACCTGTCATCACAAAGTTCCATGGCCCCTGTCAGCACAATGTTCCATGACAGATGTCATCACTATCCTCCATGGTCCCTGTAATCACAATGCTCCATCCCCTTGTCAACGCAATGCTCCAGAACTCTTGTCATCATAATGCTCCATGCCCGCCTCATCACAATGCTCCATAACACTTGTCCTCACAATGCTCCATGGCCTTTGTCATCGCAATGCTCCATGGCCCCTGTTATCACAGTGCTCCATGTTACCTTTCATCACAATTCTAGATGACCATTGTCATCACAATGCCCCATGACACCTGTCATCACTATTCGCCATGGCACTTGTCATCACAATGCTCCATGATCCCTGTCATCATAATGTTCGATGACACTTGTCGTCACGGTGCTCCATGACCGCTGTCATCACAATATTCACTGCCCATGTAATCACAATGCTCCTGGTCCCCTGTAATCACAATGCTCCATAGCCTTAACATCACAATGCTCCAGAACTCTTGTCATCATTATGCCCCATGCCCATGTCATCACAATGCTCCTTGACCCCTGTCATCACAATGCTCCATGGCCTATGTATTCACAATGCTCCATGGCCCCTGTAGTCACATTGCTCCATGATCCTTTTCATCACAATGCTCTATGACCACTGTCATCACAATGCCACATGACACCTGTCATTACAATGCTCTATGGCCCCTGTCAGCACAATGTTCCATGGCAGATATCATCACAATGATCCATGACCGCTGTCATCACAATGTTCCCTGCCCTTGTCATCTCAATGATCCCTGGCCCCTGTAATCACAATGCCCCATACCCTTGTCATCGCAATGCTCCAGATCACTTCTCATCATAATGCTCCATGCCCATGTCATCACAATGCTCCATGGCCCCTGTCATCACAGTGCTCCGTGATACCTTTCATCGTAATGATAGATGACCACTGTCATCACAATGCTCCATGACACCTGTCATCAGATTTGGCCATGGCCCTTATCATCACAATGCTCCAGGACACTTGTCTTCACAATGTTCCATGGCGCATTTCATCACAATGCTCCATGACCACTTTCATCAAATTGCTCCATGATGCCTGTCCTCACAATGCTCCATGGCCTTTGTCATCAAAATTCTACATGGCCCCGGTAATAACAGTGCTTCAGGACAACATTTATCACAATGCTCCATGACCACTCTCATCACCATGCCAGATAAGACCTTTCATGACAATGCTCCATGGCCCTTGTCATCACAATATTCTATGACTTCTGTCATCACAATGCTCCATGCCCCTGTCATCACAATGCCCCATCACCCCTGCTATTACAATGCTCCATGACCCCTGTCCTCACAATGCCCCGAAACCCTTGTCATCACAATATTCCATGATCCGTGTAATCATGATGATCCATGAACCATTTCTGTACAATGCTCCAGTACCCCGTTCATTAAAATGCTCCATGGCACGTGTCATCAGAATGCTCCAGGAACCCTTCCATCACAATAATCCATGACCCGTTTCCTCACAATTCTCCAGGACCGCTTTCATCACAATGCTCCATTTCCTTGTCATCTCAATTCTTCATGGCCCCTGTCATCACAATGATCCATGCCTTTGTCATCAAAATGCTCCAGAACTCTTGTCATCACTATGCTCCATGCCCATGTCATCACAATGCTGCATGACCCCTGTCATCACAATGATACATGACCACTGTCATCGCAATGCCACATGAACCCTGTCATCACATTGCTCCATGATCCCTGTCATTACAATGCTCCATGACCACTGTCATCACAATGTTCCATGATCGCTGTAATCACAATGACCCATGACACCTTTCCTCAAAAGGCTCCATTACGCCTGTCATCAGAATGCTCCAATGCCCATCTCATCACAATGCTCCATGATCAGTGACAGCACAATGTTACAGGACAATTGTCATCACAATGCTCCATGACAACTGTCATCACAATGTTGCCTGCCCATGTCATCAAAATGCTCCATGTCCCCTGTAATCACAATGTTCCATTACACCTGTCATCACAATGTTCCCTGCCCATGCCATCACAATGCTCCATTACCCATGTCATCGTAGTGATCCATGACCCCTTTCATCACAATGCTCCATGACACCTGTCATCACAATGCTCCGTGCTCTTTGTCACCACAATGCTCCATGACCACTGTCATCACCATGCCCCATGACCCCAGTCATCACAATGCTCCATAGCACTTGTCATCACAATGCTCCATTATCCCTGTCATCACAATGTTCCATGACTCTTGTCATCAAAATGCCTCATGATCCTTTTACTCACAATGCTCCATGACTCCTTTCATCACATGCTCCATGATACTTGTCATTACACTGTCCCATGACCTTTTTCATAACAATGCTCCATGATACCAGTCATCACAATAATCCATGACCATTTTCGTCACAATGCTCCATGCCCCTTTCAACACAATGCTCCATGACAACTGTCACCACAATGCTCCATGGCCTTTGTCATCACAATTATACTTGGCCCCTGTAATCACAGTGCTCCATGACCCCTTTCATCACAATGCTCCATGATCACTGTCATCACAATGCCACATGAGCCCTGTCATCACATTGCTCCATGGCCCCTGTCATTACAATGCTCCATGACCACTGTCATCACAATGTTCCATGATGGCTGTAATCACAATGACCCATGACACCTTTCCTCAGAAGGCTCCAGTACACCTGTCATCACAATGTTCCAATGCCTGTCTCATCACAAAGTTCCATGATCCCTGTCAGCACAACGTTACAGGACAATTGTCATCACAATGCTCCATGACAACTGTCATCACAATGTTGCCTGCCCATGTCATCAAAATGCTCCATGTCCCCTGTAATCACAATGTTCCATTACACCTGTCATCACAATGTTCCCTGCCCATGTCATCACAATGCTCCATTACCAATGAAATCAAAATGTTCGCCTGCCCTTGTCATCAAAATGCTCCATGGCCCCTTTAATCACAATGCTCCATGAACACTGTCATCACAATGTTCCATGACAGTTGTCATCACAATGCTCCATGACCCCTGTAATCACAATGCTCCTGCCCTTGTCATCACAATGCTCCAGAACTCTTGTCATCATAATGATGAATGCCCATGTCATCACAAAGCTCCATGATACTTGTCATCACAATGTTCCATGGCCTTGTCATCACTATACTCCATGGCCCCCGTCATCACAGTGCTCCATGATACCTTTCATCACAATTCTAGATGACCACTGTCATCACAATGCCCCAAGACACATGTCATCACATTTCGCCATGGCCCTTGTCATCACAATGCTCCATGACCCGTGGCATCACAATGGTCCAGGACACTTGTCATCACAATGATCCATGACCACTTACTTCACAATGCTCCTTGACTCCCGTCATCACAATGCTCCATAGCCTATGCATTCGCAATGCTACATGGTCCCTGTAATCACATTGCTCCATGATCCATTTCATCCCAGTGCTCTATGACCACTGTCATCACCATGCCCCATTATACCTGTCATCACAAAGTTCCATGGCCCCTGTCAGCACAATGTTCCATGACAGATGTCATCACTATCCTCCATGGTCCCTGTAATCACAATGCTCCATCCCCTTGTCAACGCAATGCTCCAGAACTCTTGTCATCATAATGCTCCATGCCCGCCTCATCACAATGCTCCATGACACTTGTCCTCACAATGCTCCATGGCCCCTGTTATCACAGTGCTCCATGTTACCTTTCATCACAATTCTAGATGACCATTGTCATCACAATGCCCCATGACACCTGTCATCACTATTCGCCATGGCACTTGTCATCACAATGCTCCATGATCCCTGTCATCATAATGTTCGATGACACTTGTCGTCACGGTGCTCCATGACCCCTGTCATCACAATATTCACTGCCCATGTAATCACAATGCTCCTGGTCCCCTGTAATCACAATGCTCCATAGCCTTAACATCACAATGCTCCAGAACTCTTGTCATCATTATGCCCCATGCCCATGTCATCACAATGCTCCTTGACCCCTGTCATCACAATGCTCCATGGCCTATGTATTCACAATGCTCCATGGCCCCTGTAGTCACATTGCTCCATGATCCTTTTCATCACAATGCTCTATGACCACTGTCATCACAATGCCACATGACACCTGTCATTACAATGCTCTATGGCCCCTGTCAGCACAATGTTCCATGGCAGATATCATCACAATGATCCATGACCGCTGTCATCACAATGTTCCCTGCCCTTGTCATCTCAATGATCCCTGGCCCCTGTAATCACAATGCCCCATACCCTTGTCATCGCAATGCTCCAGATCACTTCTCATCATAATGCTCCATGCCCATGTCATCACAATGCTCCATGGCCCCTGTCATCACAGTGCTCCGTGATACCTTTCATCGTAATGATAGATGACCACTGTCATCACAATGCTCCATGACACCTGTCATCAGATTTGGCCATGGCCCTTATCATCACAATGCTCCAGGACACTTGTCTTCACAATGTTCCATGGCGCATTTCATCACAATGCTCCATGACCACTTTCATCAAATTGCTCCATGATGCCTGTCCTCACAATGCTCCATGGCCTTTGTCATCAAAATTCTACATGGCCCCGGTAATAACAGTGCTTCAGGACAACATTTATCACAATGCTCCATGACCACTCTCATCACCATGCCAGATAAGACCTTTCATGACAATGCTCCATGGCCCTTGTCATCACAATATTCTATGACTTCTGTCATCACAATGCTCCATGCCTCTGTCATCACAATGCCCCATCACCCCTGCTATTACAATGCTCCATGACCCCTGTCCTCACAATGCCCCGAAACCCTTGTCATCACAATATTCCATGATCCGTGTAATCACGATGATCCATGAACCATTTCTGTACAATGCTCCAGTACCCCGTTCATTAAAATGCTCCATGGCACGTGTCATCAGAATGCTCCAGGAACCCTTCCATCACAATAATCCATGACCCATTTCCTCACAATTCTCCAGGACCGCTTTCATCACAATGCTCCATTTCCTTGTCATCTCAATTCTTCATGGCCCCTGTCATCACAATGATCCATGCCTTTGTCATCAAAATGCTCCAGAACTCTTGTCATCACTATGCTCCATGCCCATGTCATCACAATGCTGCATGACCCCTGTCATCACAATGATACATGACCACTGTCATCGCAATGCCACATGAACCCTGTCATCACATTGCTCCATGATCCCTGTCATTACAATGCTCCATGACCACTGTCATCACAATGTTCCATGATCGCTGTAATCACAATGACCCATGACACCTTTCCTCAGAAGGCTCCATTACGCCTGTCATCAGAATGCTCCAATGCCCATCTCATCACAATGCTCCATGATCCGTGAAAGCACAATGTTACAGGACAATTGTCATCACAATGCTCCATGACAACTGTCATCACAATGTTGCCTGCCCATGTCATCAAAATGCTCCATGTCCCCTGTAATCACAATGTTCCATTACACCTGTCATCACAATGTTCCCTGCCCATGCCATCACAATGCTCCATTACCCATGTCATCGTAGTGATCCATGACCCCTTTCATCACAATGCTCCATGACACCTGTCATCACAATGCTCCGTGCTCTTTGTCACCACAATGCTCCATGACCACTGTCATCACCATGCCCCATGACCCCAGTCATCACAATGCTCCATAGCACTTGTCATCACAATGCTCCATTATCCCTGTCATCACAATGTTCCATGACTCTTGTCATCAAAATGCCTCATGATCCTTTTACTCACAATGCTCCATGACTCCTTTCATCACATGCTCCATGATACTTGTCATTACACTGTCCCATGACCTTTTTCATAACAATGCTCCATGATACCAGTCATCACAATAATCCATGACCATTTTCGTCACAATGCTCCATGCCCCTTTCAACACAATGCTCCATGACAACTGTCACCACAATGCTCCATGGCCTTTGTCATCACAATTATACTTGGCCCCTGTAATCACAGTGCTCCATGACCCCTTTCATCACAATGCTCCATGATCACTGTCATCACAATGCCACATGAGCCCTGTCATCACATTGCTCCATGGCCCCTGTCATTACAATGCTCCATGACCACTGTCATCACAATGTTCCATGATGGCTGTAATCACAATGACCCATGACACCTTTCCTCAGAAGGCTCCAGTACACCTGTCATCACAATGTTCCAATGCCTGTCTCATCACAAAGTTCCATGATCCCTGTCAGCACAACGTTACAGGACAATTGTCATCACAATGCTCCATGACAACTGTCATCACAATGTTGCCTGCCCATGTCATCAAAATGCTCCATGTCCCCTGTAATCACAATGTTCCATTACACCTGTCATCACAATGTTCCCTGCCCATGTCATCACAATGCTCCATTACCAATGAAATCAAAATGTTCGCCTGCCCTTGTCATCAAAATGCTCCATGGCCCCTTTAATCACAATGCTCCATGAACACTGTCATCACAATGTTCCATGACAGTTGTCATCACAATGCTCCATGACCCCTGTAATCACAATGCTCCTGCCCTTGTCATCACAATGCTCCAGAACTCTTGTCATCATAATGATGAATGCCCATGTCATCACAAAGCTCCATGATACTTGTCATCACAATGTTCCATGGCCTTGTCATCACTATACTCCATGGCCCCCGTCATCACAGTGCTCCATGATACCTTTCATCACAATTCTAGATGACCACTGTCATCACAATGCCCCAAGACACATGTCATCACATTTCGCCATGGCCCTTGTCATCACAATGCTCCATGACCCGTGGCATCACAATGGTCCAGGACACTTGTCATCACAATGATCCATGACCACTTACTTCACAATGCTCCTTGACTCCCGTCATCACAATGCTCCATAGCCTATGCATTCGCAATGCTACATGGTCCCTGTAATCACATTGCTCCATGATCCATTTCATCCCAGTGCTCTATGACCACTGTCATCACCATGCCCCATTATACCTGTCATCACAAAGTTCCATGGCCCCTGTCAGCACAATGTTCCATGACAGATGTCATCACTATCCTCCATGGTCCCTGTAATCACAATGCTCCATCCCCTTGTCAACGCAATGCTCCAGAACTCTTGTCATCATAATGCTCCATGCCCGCCTCATCACAATGCTCCATGACACTTGTCCTCACAATGCTCCATGGCCCCTGTTATCACAGTGCTCCATGTTACCTTTCATCACAATTCTAGATGACCATTGTCATCACAATGCCCCATGACACCTGTCATCACTATTCGCCATGGCACTTGTCATCACAATGCTCCATGATCCCTGTCATCATAATGTTCGATGACACTTGTCGTCACGGTGCTCCATGACCCCTGTCATCACAATATTCACTGCCCATGTAATCACAATGCTCCTGGTCCCCTGTAATCACAATGCTCCATAGCCTTAACATCACAATGCTCCAGAACTCTTGTCATCATTATGCCCCATGCCCATGTCATCACAATGCTCCTTGACCCCTGTCATCACAATGCTCCATGGCCTATGTATTCACAATGCTCCATGGCCCCTGTAGTCACATTGCTCCATGATCCTTTTCATCACAATGCTCTATGACCACTGTCATCACAATGCCACATGACACCTGTCATTACAATGCTCTATGGCCCCTGTCAGCACAATGTTCCATGGCAGATATCATCACAATGATCCATGACCGCTGTCATCACAATGTTCCCTGCCCTTGTCATCTCAATGATCCCTGGCCCCTGTAATCACAATGCCCCATACCCTTGTCATCGCAATGCTCCAGATCACTTCTCATCATAATGCTCCATGCCCATGTCATCACAATGCTCCATGGCCCCTGTCATCAGAGTGCTCCGTGATACCTTTCATCGTAATGATAGATGACCACTGTCATCACAATGCTCCATGACACCTGTCATCAGATTTGGCCATGGCCCTTATCATCACAATGCTCCAGGACACTTGTCTTCACAATGTTCCATGGCGCATTTCATCACAATGCTCCATGACCACTTTCATCAAATTGCTCCATGATGCCTGTCCTCACAATGCTCCATGGCCTTTGTCATCAAAATTCTACATGGCCCCTGTAATAACAGTGCTTCAGGACAACATTTATCACAATGCTCCATGACCACTCTCATCACCATGCCAGATAAGACCTTTCATGACAATGCTCCATGGCCCTTGTCATCACAATATTCTATGACTTCTGTCATCACAATGCTCCATGCCCCTGTCATCACAATGCCCCATCACCCCTGCTATTACAATGCTCCATGACCCCTGTCCTCACAATGCCCCGAAACCCTTGTCATCACAATATTCCATGATCCGTGTAATCACGATGATCCATGAACCATTTCTGTACAATGCTCCAGTACCCCGTTCATTAAAATGCTCCATGGCACGTGTCATCAGAATGCTCCAGGAACCCTTCCATCACAATAATCCATGACCCGTTTCCTCACAATTCTCCAGGACCGCTTTCATCACAATGCTCCATTTCCTTGTCATCTCAATTCTTCATGGCCCCTGTCATCACAATGATCCATGCCCTTGTCATCAAAATGCTCCAGAACTCTTGTCATCACTATGCTCCATGCCCATGTCATCACAATGCTGCATGACCCCTGTCATCACAATGATACATGACCACTGTCATCGCAATGCCACATGAACCCTGTCATCACATTGCTCCATGATCCCTGTCATTACAATGCTCCATGACCACTGTCATCACAATGTTCCATGATCGCTGTAATCACAATGACCCATGACACCTTTCCTCAGAAGGCTCCATTACGCCTGTCATCAGAATGCTCCAATGCCCATCTCATCACAATGCTCCATGATCCGTGAAAGCACAATGTTACAGGACAATTGTCATCACAATGCTCCATGACAACTGTCATCACAATGTTGCCTGCCCATGTCATCAAAATGCTCCATGTCCCCTGTAATCACAATGTTCCATTACACCTGTCATCACAATGTTCCCTGCCCATGCCATCACAATGCTCCATTACCCATGTCATCGTAGTGATCCATGACCCCTTTCATCACAATGCTCCATGACACCTGTCATCACAATGCTCCGTGCTCTTTGTCACCACAATGCTCCATGACCACTGTCATCACCATGCCCCATGACCCCAGTCATCACAATGCTCCATAGCACTTGTCATCACAATGCTCCATTATCCCTGTCATCACAATGTTCCATGACTCTTGTCATCAAAATGCCTCATGATCCTTTTACTCACAATGCTCCATGACTCCTTTCATCACATGCTCCATGATACTTGTCATTACACTGTCCCATGACCTTTTTCATAACAATGCTCCATGATACCAGTCATCACAATAATCCATGACCATTTTCGTCACAATGCTCCATGCCCCTTTCAACACAATGCTCCATGACAACTGTCACCACAATGCTCCATGGCCTTTGTCATCACAATTATACTTGGCCCCTGTAATCACAGTGCTCCATGACCCCTTTCATCACAATGCTCCATGATCACTGTCATCACAATGCCACATGAGCCCTGTCATCACATTGCTCCATGGCCCCTGTCATTACAATGCTCCATGACCACTGTCATCACAATGTTCCATGATGGCTGTAATCACAATGACCCATGACACCTTTCCTCAGAAGGCTCCAGTACACCTGTCATCACAATGTTCCAATGCCTGTCTCATCACAAAGTTCCATGATCCCTGTCAGCACAACGTTACAGGACAATTGTCATCACAATGCTCCATGACAACTGTCATCACAATGTTGCCTGCCCATGTCATCAAAATGCTCCATGTCCCCTGTAATCACAATGTTCCATTACACCTGTCATCACAATGTTCCCTGCCCATGTCATCACAATGCTCCATTACCAATGAAATCAAAATGTTCGCCTGCCCTTGTCATCAAAATGCTCCATGGCCCCTTTAATCACAATGCTCCATGAACACTGTCATCACAATGTTCCATGACAGTTGTCATCACAATGCTCCATGACCCCTGTAATCACAATGCTCCTGCCCTTGTCATCACAATGCTCCAGAACTCTTGTCATCATAATGATGAATGCCCATGTCATCACAAAGCTCCATGATACTTGTCATCACAATGTTCCATGGCCTTGTCATCACTATACTCCATGGCCCCCGTCATCACAGTGCTCCATGATACCTTTCATCACAATTCTAGATGACCACTGTCATCACAATGCCCCAAGACACATGTCATCACATTTCGCCATGGCCCTTGTCATCACAATGCTCCATGACCCGTGGCATCACAATGGTCCAGGACACTTGTCATCACAATGATCCATGACCACTTACTTCACAATGCTCCTTGACTCCCGTCATCACAATGCTCCATAGCCTATGCATTCGCAATGCTACATGGTCCCTGTAATCACATTGCTCCATGATCCATTTCATCCCAGTGCTCTATGACCACTGTCATCACCATGCCCCATTATACCTGTCATCACAAAGTTCCATGGCCCCTGTCAGCACAATGTTCCATGACAGATGTCATCACTATCCTCCATGGTCCCTGTAATCACAATGCTCCATCCCCTTGTCAACGCAATGCTCCAGAACTCTTGTCATCATAATGCTCCATGCCCGCCTCATCACAATGCTCCATGACACTTGTCCTCACAATGCTCCATGGCCCCTGTTATCACAGTGCTCCATGTTACCTTTCATCACAATTCTAGATGACCATTGTCATCACAATGCCCCATGACACCTGTCATCACTATTCGCCATGGCACTTGTCATCACAATGCTCCATGATCCCTGTCATCATAATGTTCGATGACACTTGTCGTCACGGTGCTCCATGACCCCTGTCATCACAATATTCACTGCCCATGTAATCACAATGCTCCTGGTCCCCTGTAATCACAATGCTCCATAGCCTTAACATCACAATGCTCCAGAACTCTTGTCATCATTATGCCCCATGCCCATGTCATCACAATGCTCCTTGACCCCTGTCATCACAATGCTCCATGGCCTATGTATTCACAATGCTCCATGGCCCCTGTAGTCACATTGCTCCATGATCCTTTTCATCACAATGCTCTATGACCACTGTCATCACAATGCCACATGACACCTGTCATTACAATGCTCTATGGCCCCTGTCAGCACAATGTTCCATGGCAGATATCATCACAATGATCCATGACCGCTGTCATCACAATGTTCCCTGCCCTTGTCATCTCAATCATCCCTGGCCCCTGTAATCACAATGCCCCATACCCTTGTCATCGCAATGCTCCAGATCACTTCTCATCATAATGCTCCATGCCCATGTCATCACAATGCTCCATGGCCCCTGTCATCAGAGTGCTCCGTGATACCTTTCATCGTAATGATAGATGACCACTGTCATCACAATGCTCCATGACACCTGTCATCAGATTTGGCCATGGCCCTTATCATCACAATGCTCCAGGACACTTGTCTTCACAATGTTCCATGGCGCATTTCATCACAATGCTCCATGACCACTTTCATCAAATTGCTCCATGATGCCTGTCCTCACAATGCTCCATGGCCTTTGTCATCAAAATTCTACATGGCCCCTGTAATAACAGTGCTTCAGGACAACATTTATCACAATGCTCCATGACCACTCTCATCACCATGCCAGATAAGACCTTTCATGACAATGCTCCATGGCCCTTGTCATCACAATATTCTATGACTTCTGTCATCACAATGCTCCATGCCCCTGTCATCACAATGCCCCATCACCCCTGCTATTACAATGCTCCATGACCCCTGTCCTCACAATGCCCCGAAACCCTTGTCATCACAATATTCCATGATCCGTGTAATCACGATGATCCATGAACCATTTCTGTACAATGCTCCAGTACCCCGTTCATTAAAATGCTCCATGGCACGTGTCATCAGAATGCTCCAGGAACCCTTCCATCACAATAATCCATGACCCGTTTCCTCACAATTCTCCAGGACCGCTTTCATCACAATGCTCCATTTCCTTGTCATCTCAATTCTTCATGGCCCCTGTCATCACAATGATCCATGCCCTTGTCATCAAAATGCTCCAGAACTCTTGTCATCACTATGCTCCATGCCCATGTCATCACAATGCTGCATGACCCCTGTCATCACAATGATACATGACCACTGTCATCGCAATGCCACATGAACCCTGTCATCACATTGCTCCATGATCCCTGTCATTACAATGCTCCATGACCACTGTCATCACAATGTTCCATGATCGCTGTAATCACAATGACCCATGACACCTTTCCTCAGAAGGCTCCATTACGCCTGTCATCAGAATGCTCCAATGCCCATCTCATCACAATGCTCCATGATCCGTGACAGCACAATGTTACAGGACAATTGTCATCACAATGCTCCATGACAACTGTCATCGCAATGTTGCCTGCCCATGTCATCAAAATGCTCCATGTCCCCTGTAATCACAATGTTCCATTACACCTGTCATCACAATGTTCCCTGCCCATGCCATCACAATGTTCCATTACCCATGTCATCGTAGTGATCCATGACCCCTTTCATCACAATGCTCCATGACACCTGTCATCACAATGCTCCGTGCTCTTTGTCACCACAATGCTCCATGACCACTGTCATCACCATGCCCCATGACCCCAGTCATCACAATGCTCCATAGCACTTGTCATCACAATGCTCCATTATCCCTGTCATCACAATGTTCCATGACTCTTGTCATCAAAATGCCTCATGATCCTTTTACTCACAATGCTCCATGACTCCTTTCATCACATGCTCCATGATACTTGTCATTACACTGTCCCATGACCTTTTTCATAACAATGCTCCATGATACCAGTCATCACAATAATCCATGACCATTTTCGTCACAATGCTCCATGCCCCTTTCAACACAATGCTCCATGACAACTGTCACCACAATGCTCCATGGCCTTTGTCATCACAATTATACTTGGCCCCTGTAATCACAGTGCTCCATGACCCCTTTCATCACAATGCTCCATGATCACTGTCATCACAATGCCACATGAGCCCTGTCATCACATTGCTCCATGGCCCCTGTCATTACAATGCTCCATGACCACTGTCATCACAATGTTCCATGATGGCTGTAATCACAATGACCCATGACACCTTTCCTCAGAAGGCTCCAGTACACCTGTCATCACAATGTTCCAATGCCTGTCTCATCACAAAGTTCCATGATCCCTGTCAGCACAACGTTACAGGACAATTGTCATCACAATGCTCCATGACAACTGTCATCACAATGTTGCCTGCCCATGTCATCAAAATGCTCCATGTCCCCTGTAATCACAATGTTCCATTACACCTGTCATCACAATGTTCCCTGCCCATGTCATCACAATGCTCCATTACCAATGAAATCAAAATGT
This sequence comes from Balaenoptera ricei, assembly GCF_028023285.1. Lineage (NCBI taxonomy): Eukaryota > Metazoa > Chordata > Mammalia > Artiodactyla > Balaenopteridae > Balaenoptera > Balaenoptera ricei. Next base: position 658,139 of record NW_026777686.1, read on the forward strand.
TCGCCTGCCCTTGTCATCAAAATGCTCCATGGCCCCTTTAATCACAATGCTCCATGAACACTGTCATCACAATGTTCCATGACAGTTGTCATCACAATGCTCCATGACCCCTGTAATCACAATGCTCCATGCCCTTGTCATCACAATGCTCCAGAACTCTTGTCATCATAATGATGAATGCCCGTGTCATCACAAAGCTCCATGATACTTGTCATCACAATGTTCCATGGCCTTGTCATCACTATACTCCATGGCCCCCGTCATCACAGTGCTCCATGATACCTTTCATCACAATTCTAGATGACCACTGTCATCACAATGCCCCAAGACACATGTCATCACATTTCGCCATGGCCCTTGTCATCACAATGCTCCATGACCCGTGGCATCACAATGGTCCAGGACACTTGTCATCACAATGATCCATGACCACTTACTTCACAATGCTCCTTGACTCCCGTCATCACAATGCTCCATAGCCTATGCATTCGCAATGCTACATGGTCCCTGTAATCACATTGCTCCATGATCCATTTCATCCCAGTGCTCTATGACCACTGTCATCACCATGCCCCATTATACCTGTCATCACAAAGTTCCATGGCCCCTGTCAGCACAATGTTCCATGACAGATGTCATCACTATCCTCCATGGTCCCTGTAATCACAATGCTCCATCCCCTTGTCAAGGCAATGCTCCAGAACTCTTGTCATCATAATGCTCCATGCCCGCCTCATCACAATGCTCCATGACACTTGTCCTCACAATGCTCCATGGCCCCTGTTATCACAGTGCTCCATGTTACCTTTCATCACAATTCTAGATGACCATTGTCATCACAATGCCCCATGACACCTGTCATCACTATTCGCCATGGCACTTGTCATCACAATGCTCCATGATCCCTGTCATCATAATGTTCGATGACACTTGTCGTCACGGTGCTCCATGACCCCTGTCATCACAATATTCACTGCCCATGTAATCACAATGCTCCTGGTCCCCTGTAATCACAATGCTCCATAGCCTTAACATCACAATGCTCCAGAACTCTTGTCATCATTATGCCCCATGCCCATGTCATCACAATGCTCCTTGACCCCTGTCATCACAATGCTCCATGGCCTATGTATTCACAATGCTCCATGGCCCCTGTAGTCACATTGCTCCATGATCCTTTTCATCACAATGCTCTATGACCACTGTCATCACAATGCCACATGACACCTGTCATTACAATGCTCTATGGCCCCTGTCAGCACAATGTTCCATGGCAGATATCATCACAATGATCCATGACCGCTGTCATCACAATGTTCCCTGCCCTTGTCATCTCAATGATCCCTGGCCCCTGTAATCACAATGCCCCATACCCTTGTCATCGCAATGCTCCAGATCACTTCTCATCATAATGCTCCATGCCCATGTCATCACAATGCTCCATGGCCCCTGTCATCACAGTGCTCCGTGATACCTTTCATCGTAATGATAGATGACCACTGTCATCACAATGCTCCATGACACCTGTCATCAGATTTGGCCATGGCCCTTATCATCACAATGCTCCAGGACACTTGTCTTCACAATGTTCCATGGCGCATTTCATCACAATGCTCCATGACCACTTTCATCAAATTGCTCCATGATGCCTGTCCTCACAATGCTCCATGGCCTTTGTCATCAAAATTCTACATGGCCCCTGTAATAACAGTGCTTCAGGACAACATTTATCACAATGCTCCATGACCACTCTCATCACCATGCCAGATAAGACCTTTCATGACAATGCTCCATGGCCCTTGTCATCACAATATTCTATGACTTCTGTCATCACAATGCTCCATGCCCCTGTCATCACAATGCCCCATCACCCCTGCTATTACAATGCTCCATGACCCCTGTCCTCACAATGCCCCGAAACCCTTGTCATCACAATATTCCATGATCCGTGTAATCACGATGATCCATGAACCATTTCTGTACAATGCTCCAGTACCCCGTTCATTAAAATGCTCCATGGCACGTGTCATCAGAATGCTCCAGGAACCCTTCCATCACAATAATCCATGACCCGTTTCCTCACAATTCTCCAGGACCGCTTTCATCACAATGCTCCATTTCCTTGTCATCTCAATTCTTCATGGCCCCTGTCATCACAATGATCCATGCCCTTGTCATCAAAATGCTCCAGAACTCTTGTCATCACTATGCTCCATGCCCATGTCATCACAATGCTGCATGACCCCTGTCATCACAATGATACATGACCACTGTCATCGCAATGCCACATGAACCCTGTCATCACATTGCTCCATGATCCCTGTCATTACAATGCTCCATGACCACTGTCATCACAATGTTCCATGATCGCTGTAATCACAATGACCCATGACACCTTTCCTCAGAAGGCTCCATTACGCCTGTCATCAGAATGCTCCAATGCCCATCTCATCACAATGCTCCATGATCCGTGACAGCACAATGTTACAGGACAATTGTCATCACAATGCTCCATGACAACTGTCATCACAATGTTGCCTGCCCATGTCATCAAAATGCTCCATGTCCCCTGTAATCACAATGTTCCATTACACCTGTCATCACAATGTTCCCTGCCCATGCCATCACAATGCTCCATTACCCATGTCATCGTAGTGATCCATGACCCCTTTCATCACAATGCTCCATGACACCTGTCATCACAATGCTCCGTGCTCTTTGTCACCACAATGCTCCATGACCACTGTCATCACCATGCCCCATGACCCCAGTCATCACAATGCTCCATAGCACTTGTCATCACAATGCTCCATTATCCCTGTCATCACAATGTTCCATGACTCTTGTCATCAAAATGCCTCATGATCCTTTTACTCACAATGCTCCATGACTCCTTTCATCACATGCTCCATGATACTTGTCATTACACTGTCCCATGACCTTTTTCATAACAATGCTCCATGATACCAGTCATCACAATAATCCATGACCATTTTCGTCACAATGCTCCATGCCCCTTTCAACACAATGCTCCATGACAACTGTCACCACAATGCTCCATGGCCTTTGTCATCACAATTATACTTGGCCCCTGTAATCACAGTGCTCCATGACCCCTTTCATCACAATGCTCCATGATCACTGTCATCACAATGCCACATGAGCCCTGTCATCACATTGCTCCATGGCCCCTGTCATTACAATGCTCCATGACCACTGTCATCACAATGTTCCATGATGGCTGTAATCACAATGACCCATGACACCTTTCCTCAGAAGGCTCCAGTACACCTGTCATCACAATGTTCCAATGCCTGTCTCATCACAAAGTTCCATGATCCCTGTCAGCACAACGTTACAGGACAATTGTCATCACAATGCTCCATGACAACTGTCATCACAATGTTGCCTGCCCATGTCATCAAAATGCTCCATGTCCCCTGTAATCACAATGTTCCATTACACCTGTCATCACAATGTTCCCTGCCCATGTCATCACAATGCTCCATTACCAATGAAATCAAAATGTTCGCCTGCCCTTGTCATCAAAATGCTCCATGGCCCCTTTAATCACAATGCTCCATGAACACTGTCATCACAATGTTCCATGACAGTTGTCATCACAATGCTCCATGACCCCTGTAATCACAATGCTCCATGCCCTTGTCATCACAATGCTCCAGAACTCTTGTCATCATAATGATGAATGCCCGTGTCATCACAAAGCTCCATGATACTTGTCATCACAATGTTCCATGGCCTTGTCATCACTATACTCCATGGCCCCCGTCATCACAGTGCTCCATGATACCTTTCATCACAATTCTAGATGACCACTGTCATCACAATGCCCCAAGACACATGTCATCACATTTCGCCATGGCCCTTGTCATCACAATGCTCCATGACCCGTGGCATCACAATGGTCCAGGACACTTGTCATCACAATGATCCATGACCACTTACTTCACAATGCTCCTTGACTCCCGTCATCACAATGCTCCATAGCCTATGCATTCGCAATGCTACATGGTCCCTGTAATCACATTGCTCCATGATCCATTTCATCCCAGTGCTCTATGACCACTGTCATCACCATGCCCCATTATACCTGTCATCACAAAGTTCCATGGCCCCTGTCAGCACAATGTTCCATGACAGATGTCATCACTATCCTCCATGGTCCCTGTAATCACAATGCTCCATCCCCTTGTCAACGCAATGCTCCAGAACTCTTGTCATCATAATGCTCCATGCCCGCCTCATCACAATGCTCCATGACACTTGTCCTCACAATGCTCCATGGCCCCTGTTATCACAGTGCTCCATGTTACCTTTCATCACAATTCTAGATGACCATTGTCATCACAATGCCCCATGACACCTGTCATCACTATTCGCCATGGCACTTGTCATCACAATGCTCCATGATCCCTGTCATCATAATGTTCGATGACACTTGTCGTCACGGTGCTCCATGACCCCTGTCATCACAATATTCACTGCCCATGTAATCACAATGCTCCTGGTCCCCTGTAATCACAATGCTCCATAGCCTTAACATCACAATGCTCCAGAACTCTTGTCATCATTATGCCCCATGCCCATGTCATCACAATGCTCCTTGACCCCTGTCATCACAATGCTCCATGGCCTATGTATTCACAATGCTCCATGGCCCCTGTAGTCACATTGCTCCATGATCCTTTTCATCACAATGCTCTATGACCACTGTCATCACAATGCCACATGACACCTGTCATTACAATGCTCTATGGCCCCTGTCAGCACAATGTTCCATGGCAGATATCATCACAATGATCCATGACCGCTGTCATCACAATGTTCCCTGCCCTTGTCATCTCAATGATCCCTGGCCCCTGTAATCACAATGCCCCATACCCTTGTCATCGCAATGCTCCAGATCACTTCTCATCATAATGCTCCATGCCCATGTCATCACAATGCTCCATGGCCCCTGTCATCACAGTGCTCCGTGATACCTTTCATCGTAATGATAGATGACCACTGTCATCACAATGCTCCATGACACCTGTCATCAGATTTGGCCATGGCCCTTATCATCACAATGCTCCAGGACACTTGTCTTCACAATGTTCCATGGCGCATTTCATCACAATGCTCCATGACCACTTTCATCAAATTGCTCCATGATGCCTGTCCTCACAATGCTCCATGGCCTTTGTCATCAAAATTCTACATGGCCCCGGTAATAACAGTGCTTCAGGACAACATTTATCACAATGCTCCATGACCACTCTCATCACCATGCCAGATAAGACCTTTCATGACAATGCTCCATGGCCCTTGTCATCACAATATTCTATGACTTCTGTCATCACAATGCTCCATGCCCCTGTCATCACAATGCCCCATCACCCCTGCTATTACAATGCTCCATGACCCCTGTCCTCACAATGCCCCGAAACCCTTGTCATCACAATATTCCATGATCCGTGTAATCACGATGATCCATGAACCATTTCTGTACAATGCTCCAGTACCCCGTTCATTAAAATGCTCCATGGCACGTGTCATCAGAATGCTCCAGGAACCCTTCCATCACAATAATCCATGACCCGTTTCCTCACAATTCTCCAGGACCGCTTTCATCACAATGCTCCATTTCCTTGTCATCTCAATTCTTCATGGCCCCTGTCATCACAATGATCCATGCCCTTGTCATCAAAATGCTCCAGAACTCTTGTCATCACTATGCTCCATGCCCATGTCATCACAATGCTGCATGACCCCTGTCATCACAATGATACATGACCACTGTCATCGCAATGCCACATGAACCCTGTCATCACATTGCTCCATGATCCCTGTCATTACAATGCTCCATGACCACTGTCATCACAATGTTCCATGATCGCTGTAATCACAATGACCCATGACACCTTTCCTCAGAAGGCTCCATTACGCCTGTCATCAGAATGCTCCAATGCCCATCTCATCACAATGCTCCATGATCCGTGACAGCACAATGTTACAGGACAATTGTCATCACAATGCTCCATGACAACTGTCATCACAATGTTGCCTGCCCATGTCATCAAAATGCTCCATGTCCCCTGTAATCACAATGCTCCATGACAACTGTCATCACAATGTTCCCTGCCCATGCCATCACAATGCTCCATTACCCATGTCATCGTAGTGATCCATGACCCCTTTCATCACAATGCTCCATGACACCTGTCATCACAATGCTCCGTGCTCTTTGTCACCACAATGCTCCATGACCACTGTCATCACCATGCCCCATGACCCCAGTCATCACAATGCTCCATAGCACTTGTCATCACAATGCTCCATTATCCCTGTCATCACAATGTTCCATGACTCTTGTCATCAAAATGCCTCATGATCCTTTTACTCACAATGCTCCATGACTCCTTTCATCACATGCTCCATGATACTTGTCATTACACTGTCCCATGACCTTTTTCATAACAATGCTCCATGATACCAGTCATCACAATAATCCATGACCATTTTCGTCACAATGCTCCATGCCCCTTTCAACACAATGCTCCATGACAACTGTCACCACAATGCTCCATGGCCTTTGTCATCACAATTATACTTGGCCCCTGTAATCACAGTGCTCCATGACCCCTTTCATCACAATGCTCCATGATCACTGTCATCACAATGCCACATGAGCCCTGTCATCACATTGCTCCATGGCCCCTGTCATTACAATGCTCCATGACCACTGTCATCACAATGTTCCATGATGGCTGTAATCACAATGACCCATGACACCTTTCCTCAGAAGGCTCCAGTACACCTGTCATCACAATGTTCCAATGCCTGTCTCATCACAAAGTTCCATGATCCCTGTCAGCACAACGTTACAGGACAATTGTCATCACAATGCTCCATGACAACTGTCATCACAATGTTGCCTGCCCATGTCATCAAAATGCTCCATGTCCCCTGTAATCACAATGTTCCATTACACCTGTCATCACAATGTTCCCTGCCCATGTCATCACAATGCTCCATTACCAATGAAATCAAAATGTTCGCCTGCCCTTGTCATCAAAATGCTCCATGGCCCCTTTAATCACAATGCTCCATGAACACTGTCATCACAATGTTCCATGACAGTTGTCATCACAATGCTCCATGACCCCTGTAATCACAATGCTCCTGCCCTTGTCATCACAATGCTCCAGAACTCTTGTCATCATAATGATGAATGCCCATGTCATCACAAAGCTCCATGATACTTGTCATCACAATGTTCCATGGCCTTGTCATCACTATACTCCATGGCCCCCGTCATCACAGTGCTCCATGATACCTTTCATCACAATTCTAGATGACCACTGTCATCACAATGCCCCAAGACACATGTCATCACATTTCGCCATGGCCCTTGTCATCACAATGCTCCATGACCCGTGGCATCACAATGGTCCAGGACACTTGTCATCACAATGATCCATGACCACTTACTTCACAATGCTCCTTGACTCCCGTCATCACAATGCTCCATAGCCTATGCATTCGCAATGCTACATGGTCCCTGTAATCACATTGCTCCATGATCCATTTCATCCCAGTGCTCTATGACCACTGTCATCACCATGCCCCATTATACCTGTCATCACAAAGTTCCATGGCCCCTGTCAGCACAATGTTCCATGACAGATGTCATCACTATCCTCCATGGTCCCTGTAATCACAATGCTCCATCCCCTTGTCAACGCAATGCTCCAGAACTCTTGTCATCATAATGCTCCATGCCCGCCTCATCACAATGCTCCATAACACTTGTCCTCACAATGCTCCATGGCCTTTGTCATCGCAATGCTCCATGGCCCCTGTTATCACAGTGCTCCATGTTACCTTTCATCACAATTCTAGATGACCATTGTCATCACAATGCCCCATGACACCTGTCATCACTATTCGCCATGGCACTTGTCATCACAATGCTCCATGATCCCTGTCATCATAATGTTCGATGACACTTGTCGTCACGGTGCTCCATGACCCCTGTCATCACAATATTCACTGCCCATGTAATCACAATGCTCCTGGTCCCCTGTAATCACAATGCTCCATAGCCTTAACATCACAATGCTCCAGAACTCTTGTCATCATTATGCCCCATGCCCATGTCATCACAATGCTCCTTGACCCCTGTCATCACAATGCTCCATGGCCTATGTATTCACAATGCTCCATGGCCCCTGTAGTCACATTGCTCCATGATCCTTTTCATCACAATGCTCTATGACCACTGTCATCACAATGCCACATGACACCTGTCATTACAATGCTCTATGGCCCCTTTCAGCACAATGTTCCATGGCAGATATCATCACAATGATCCATAACCGCTGTCATCACAATGTTCCCTGCCCTTGTCATCTCAATGATCCCTGGCCCCTGTAATCACAATGCCCCATACCCTTGTCATCGCAATGCTCCAGATCACTTCTCATCATAATGCTCCATGCCCATGTCATCACAATGCTCCATGGCCCCTGTCATCACAGTGCTCCGTGATACCTTTCATCGTAATGATAGATGACCGCTGTCATCACAATGCTCCATGACACCTGTCATCAGATTTGGCCATGGCCCTTATCATCACAATGCTCCAGGACACTTGTCTTCACAATGTTCCATGGCGCATTTCATCACAATGCTCCATGACCACTTTCATCAAATTGCTCCATGATGCCTGTCCTCACAATGCTCCATGGCCTTTGTCATCAAAATTCTACATGGCCCCTGTAATAACAGTGCTTCAGGACAACATTTATCACAATGCTCCATGACCACTCTCATCACCATGCCAGATAAGACCTTTCATGACAATGCTCCATGGCCCTTGTCATCACAATATTCTATGACTTCTGTCATCACAATGCTCCATGCCCCTGTCATCACAATGCCCCATCACCCCTGCTATTACAATGCTCCATGACCCCTGTCCTCACAATGCCCCGAAACCCTTGTCATCACAATATTCCATGATCCGTGTAATCACGATGATCCATGAACCATTTCTGTACAATGCTCCAGTACCCCGTTCATTAAAATGTTCCATGGCACTTGTCATCAGAATGCTGCAGGAACCCTTCCATCACAATAATCCATGACCCGTTTCCTCACAATTCTCCAGGACCGCTTTCATCACAATGCTCCATTTCCTTGTCATCTCAATTCTTCATGGCCCCTGTCATCACAATGATCCATGCCCTTGTCATCAAAATGCTCCAGAACTCTTGTCATCACTATGCTCCATGCCCATGTCATCACAATGCTGCATGACCCCTGTCATCACAATGATACATGACCACTGTCATCGCAATGACACATGAACCCTGTCATCACATTGCTCCATGGCCCCTGTCATTACAATGCTCCATGACCACAGTCATCACAATGTTCCATGATCGCTGTAATCACAATGACCCATGACACCTTTCCTCAGAAGGCTCCATTACGCCTGTCATCAGAATGCTCCAATGCCCATCTCATCACAACGCTCCATGATCCGTGACAGCACAATGTTACAGGACAATTGTCATCACAATGCTCCATGACAACTGTCATCACAATGTTGCCTGCCCATGTCATCAAAATGCTCCATGTCCCCTGTAATCACAATGTTCCATTACACCTGTCATCACAATGTTCCCTGCCCATGTCATCACAATGCTCCATTACCCATGTCATCGTAGTGATCCATGACCCCTTTCATCACAATGCTCCATGACACCTGTCATCACAATGCTCTGTGCTCTTTGTCACCACAATGCTCCATGACCACTGTCATCACCATGCCCCATGACCCCAGTCATCACAATGCTCCATAGCACTTGTCATCACAATGCTCCATTATCCCTGTCATCACAATGTTCCATGACTCTTGTCATCAAAATGCCTCATGATCCTTTTACTCACAATGCTCCATGACTCCTTTCATCACATGCTCCATGATACTTGTCATTACACTGTCCCATGACCTTTTTCATAACAATGCTCCATGATACCAGTCATCACAATAATCCATGACCATTTTCGTCACAATGCTCCATGCCCCTTTCAACACAATGCTCCATGACAACTGTCACCACAATGCTCCATGGCCTTTGTCATCACAATTATACTTGGCCCCTGTAATCACAGTGCTCCATGACCCCTTTCATCACAATGCTCCATGATCACTGTCATCACAATGCCACATGAGCCCTGTCATCACATTGCTCCATGGCCCCTGTCATTACAATGCTCCATGACCACTGTCATCACAATGTTCCATGATGGCTGTAATCACAATGACCCATGACACCTTTCCTCAGAAGGCTCCAGTACACCTGTCATCACAATGTTCCAATGCCTGTCTCATCACAAAGTTCCATGATCCCTGTCAGCACAACGTTACAGGACAATTGTCATCACAATGCTCCATGACAACTGTCATCACAATGTTGCCTGCCCATGTCATCAAAATGCTCCATGTCCCCTGTAATCACAATGTTCCATTACACCTGTCATCACAATGTTCCCTGCCCATGTCATCACAATGCTCCATTACCAATGAAATCAAAATGTTCGCCTGCCCTTGTCATCAAAATGCTCCATGGCCCCTTTAATCACAATGCTCCATGAACACTGTCATCACAATGTTCCATGACAGTTGTCATCACAATGCTCCATGACCCCTGTAATCACAATGCTCCTGCCCTTGTCATCACAATGCTCCAGAACTCTTGTCATCATAATGATGAATGCCCATGTCATCACAAAGCTCCATGATACTTGTCATCACAATGTTCCATGGCCTTGTCATCACTATACTCCATGGCCCCCGTCATCACAGTGCTCCATGATACCTTTCATCACAATTCTAGATGACCACTGTCATCACAATGCCCCAAGACACATGTCATCACATTTCGCCATGGCCCTTGTCATCACAATGCTCCATGACCCGTGGCATCACAATGGTCCAGGACACTTGTCATCACAATGATCCATGACCACTTACTTCACAATGCTCCTTGACTCCCGTCATCACAATGCTCCATAGCCTATGCATTCGCAATGCTACATGGTCCCTGTAATCACATTGCTCCATGATCCATTTCATCCCAGTGCTCTATGACCACTGTCATCACCATGCCCCATTAAACCTGTCATCACAAAGTTCCATGGCCCCTGTCAGCACAATGTTCCATGACAGATGTCATCACTATCCTCCATGGTCCCTGTAATCACAATGCTCCATCCCCTTGTCAACGCAATGCTCCAGAACTCTTGTCATCATAATGCTCCATGCCCGCCTCATCACAATGCTCCATGACACTTGTCCTCACAATGCTCCATGGCCCCTGTTATCACAGTGCTCCATGTTACCTTTCATCACAATTCTAGATGACCATTGTCATCACAATGCCCCATGACACCTGTCATCACTATTCGCCATGGCACTTGTCATCACAATGCTCCATGATCCCTGTCATCATAATGTTCGATGACACTTGTCGTCACGGTGCTCCATGACCCCTGTCATCACAATATTCACTGCCCATGTAATCACAATGCTCCTGGTCCCCTGTAATCACAATGCTCCATAGCCTTAACATCACAATGCTCCAGAACTCTTGTCATCATTATGCCCCATGCCCATGTCATCACAATGCTCCTTGACCCCTGTCATCACAATGCTCCATGGCCTATGTATTCACAATGCTCCATGGCCCCTGTAGTCACATTGCTCCATGATCCTTTTCATCACAATGCTCTATGACCACTGTCATCACAATGCCACATGACACCTGTCATTACAATGCTCTATGGCCCCTGTCAGCACAATGTTCCATGGCAGATATCATCACAATGATCCATGACCGCTGTCATCACAATGTTCCCTGCCCTTGTCATCTCAATGATCCCTGGCCCCTGTAATCACAATGCCCCATACCCTTGTCATCGCAATGCTCCAGATCACTTCTCATCATAATGCTCCATGCCCATGTCATCACAATGCTCCATGGCCCCTGTCATCACAGTGCTCCGTGATACCTTTCATCGTAATGATAGATGACCACTGTCATCACAATGCTCCATGACACCTGTCATCAGATTTGGCCATGGCCCTTATCATCACAATGCTCCAGGACACTTGTCTTCACAATGTTCCATGGCGCATTTCATCACAATGCTCCATGACCACTTTCATCAAATTGCTCCATGATGCCTGTCCTCACAATGCTCCATGGCCTTTGTCATCAAAATTCTACATGGCCCCGGTAATAACAGTGCTTCAGGACAACATTTATCACAATGCTCCATGACCACTCTCATCACCATGCCAGATAAGACCTTTCATGACAATGCTCCATGGCCCTTGTCATCACAATATTCTATGACTTCTGTCATCACAATGCTCCATGCCCCTGTCATCACAATGCCCCATCACCCCTGCTATTACAATGCTCCATGACCCCTGTCCTCACAATGCCCCGAAACCCTTGTCATCACAATATTCCATGATCCGTGTAATCACGATGATCCATGAACCATTTCTGTACAATGCTCCAGTACCCCGTTCATTAAAATGCTCCATGGCACGTGTCATCAGAATGCTCCAGGAACCCTTCCATCACAATAATCCATGACCCGTTTCCTCACAATTCTCCAGGACCGCTTTCATCACAATGCTCCATTTCCTTGTCATCTCAATTCTTCATGGCCCCTGTCATCACAATGATCCATGCCTTTGTCATCAAAATGCTCCAGAACTCTTGTCATCACTATGCTCCATGCCCATGTCATCACAATGCTGCATGACCCCTGTCATCACAATGATACATGACCACTGTCATCGCAATGCCACATGAACCCTGTCATCACATTGCTCCATGATCCCTGTCATTACAATGCTCCATGACCACTGTCATCACAATGTTCCATGATCGCTGTAATCACAATGACCCATGACACCTTTCCTCAGAAGGCTCCATTACGCCTGTCATCAGAATGCTCCAATGCCCATCTCATCACAATGCTCCATGATCAGTGACAGCACAATGTTACAGGACAATTGTCATCACAATGCTCCATGACAACTGTCATCACAATGTTGCCTGCCCATGTCATCAAAATGCTCCATGTCCCCTGTAATCACAATGTTCCATTACACCTGTCATCACAATGTTCCCTGCCCATGCCATCACAATGCTCCATTACCCATGTCATCGTAGTGATCCATGACCCCTTTCATCACAATGCTCCATGACACCTGTCATCACAATGCTCCGTGCTCTTTGTCACCACAATGCTCCATGACCACTGTCATCACCATGCCCCATGACCCCAGTCATCACAATGCTCCATAGCACTTGTCATCACAATGCTCCATTATCCCTGTCATCACAATGTTCCATGACTCTTGTCATCAAAATGCCTCATGATCCTTTTACTCACAATGCTCCATGACTCCTTTCATCACATGCTCCATGATACTTGTCATTACACTGTCCCATGACCTTTTTCATAACAATGCTCCATGATACCAGTCATCACAATAATCCATGACCATTTTCGTCACAATGCTCCATGCCCCTTTCAACACAATGCTCCATGACAACTGTCACCACAATGCTCCATGGCCTTTGTCATCACAATTATACTTGGCCCCTGTAATCACAGTGCTCCATGACCCCTTTCATCACAATGCTCCATGATCACTGTCATCACAATGCCACATGAGCCCTGTCATCACATTGCTCCATGGCCCCTGTCATTACAATGCTCCATGACCACTGTCATCACAATGTTCCATGATGGCTGTAATCACAATGACCCATGACACCTTTCCTCAGAAGGCTCCAGTACACCTGTCATCACAATGTTCCAATGCCTGTCTCATCACAAAGTTCCATGATCCCTGTCAGCACAACGTTACAGGACAATTGTCATCACAATGCTCCATGACAACTGTCATCACAATGTTGCCTGCCCATGTCATCAAAATGCTCCATGTCCCCTGTAATCACAATGTTCCATTACACCTGTCATCACAATGTTCCCTGCCCATGTCATCACAATGCTCCATTACCAATGAAATCAAAATGTTCGCCTGCCCTTGTCATCAAAATGCTCCATGGCCCCTTTAATCACAATGCTCCATGAACACTGTCATCACAATGTTCCATGACAGTTGTCATCACAATGCTCCATGACCCCTGTAATCACAATGCTCCTGCCCTTGTCATCACAATGCTCCAGAACTCTTGTCATCATAATGATGAATGCCCATGTCATCACAAAGCTCCATGATACTTGTCATCACAATGTTCCATGGCCTTGTCATCACTATACTCCATGGCCCCCGTCATCACAGTGCTCCATGATACCTTTCATCACAATTCTAGATGACCACTGTCATCACAATGCCCCAAGACACATGTCATCACATTTCGCCATGGCCCTTGTCATCACAATGCTCCATGACCCGTGGCATCACAATGGTCCAGGACACTTGTCATCACAATGATCCATGACCACTTACTTCACAATGCTCCTTGACTCCCGTCATCACAATGCTCCATAGCCTATGCATTCGCAATGCTACATGGTCCCTGTAATCACATTGCTCCATGATCCATTTCATCCCAGTGCTCTATGACCACTGTCATCACCATGCCCCATTAAACCTGTCATCACAAAGTTCCATGGCCCCTGTCAGCACAATGTTCCATGACAGATGTCATCACTATCCTCCATGGTCCCTGTAATCACAATGCTCCATCCCCTTGTCAACGCAATGCTCCAGAACTCTTGTCATCATAATGCTCCATGCCCGCCTCATCACAATGCTCCATGACACTTGTCCTCACAATGCTCCATGGCCCCTGTTATCACAGTGCTCCATGTTACCTTTCATCACAATTCTAGATGACCATTGTCATCACAATGCCCCATGACACCTGTCATCACTATTCGCCATGGCACTTGTCATCACAATGCTCCATGATCCCTGTCATCATAATGTTCGATGACACTTGTCGTCACGGTGCTCCATGACCCCTGTCATCACAATATTCACTGCCCATGTAATCACAATGCTCCTGGTCCCCTGTAATCACAATGCTCCATAGCCTTAACATCACAATGCTCCAGAACTCTTGTCATCATTATGCCCCATGCCCATGTCATCACAATGCTCCTTGACCCCTGTCATCACAATGCTCCATGGCCTATGTATTCACAATGCTCCATGGCCCCTGTAGTCACATTGCTCCATGATCCTTTTCATCACAATGCTCTATGACCACTGTCATCACAATGCCACATGACACCTGTCATTACAATGCTCTATGGCCCCTGTCAGCACAATGTTCCATGGCAGATATCATCACAATGATCCATGACCGCTGTCATCACAATGTTCCCTGCCCTTGTCATCTCAATGATCCCTGGCCCCTGTAATCACAATGCCCCATACCCTTGTCATCGCAATGCTCCAGATCACTTCTCATCATAATGCTCCATGCCCATGTCATCACAATGCTCCATGGCCCCTGTCATCACAGTGCTCCGTGATACCTTTCATCGTAATGATAGATGACCACTGTCATCACAATGCTCCATGACACCTGTCATCAGATTTGGCCATGGCCCTTATCATCACAATGCTCCAGGACACTTGTCTTCACAATGTTCCATGGCGCATTTCATCACAATGCTCCATGACCACTTTCATCAAATTGCTCCATGATGCCTGTCCTCACAATGCTCCATGGCCTTTGTCATCAAAATTCTACATGGCCCCGGTAATAACAGTGCTTCAGGACAACATTTATCACAATGCTCCATGACCACTCTCATCACCATGCCAGATAAGACCTTTCATGACAATGCTCCATGGCCCTTGTCATCACAATATTCTATGACTTCTGTCATCACAATGCTCCATGCCCCTGTCATCACAATGCCCCATCACCCCTGCTATTACAATGCTCCATGACCCCTGTCCTCACAATGCCCCGAAACCCTTGTCATCACAATATTCCATGATCCGTGTAATCACGATGATCCATGAACCATTTCTGTACAATGCTCCAGTACCCCGTTCATTAAAATGCTCCATGGCACGTGTCATCAGAATGCTCCAGGAACCCTTCCATCACAATAATCCATGACCCGTTTCCTCACAATTCTCCAGGACCGCTTTCATCACAATGCTCCATTTCCTTGTCATCTCAATTCTTCATGGCCCCTGTCATCACAATGATCCATGCCTTTGTCATCAAAATGCTCCAGAACTCTTGTCATCACTATGCTCCATGCCCATGTCATCACAATGCTGCATGACCCCTGTCATCACAATGATACATGACCACTGTCATCGCAATGCCACATGAACCCTGTCATCACATTGCTCCATGATCCCTGTCATTACAATGCTCCATGACCACTGTCATCACAATGTTCCATGATCGCTGTAATCACAATGACCCATGACACCTTTCCTCAGAAGGCTCCATTACGCCTGTCATCAGAATGCTCCAATGCCCATCTCATCACAATGCTCCATGATCAGTGACAGCACAATGTTACAGGACAATTGTCATCACAATGCTCCATGACAACTGTCATCACAATGTTGCCTGCCCATGTCATCAAAATGCTCCATGTCCCCTGTAATCACAATGTTCCATTACACCTGTCATCACAATGTTCCCTGCCCATGCCATCACAATGCTCCATTACCCATGTCATCGTAGTGATCCATGACCCCTTTCATCACAATGCTCCATGACACCTGTCATCACAATGCTCCGTGCTCTTTGTCACCACAATGCTCCATGACCACTGTCATCACCATGCCCCATGACCCCAGTCATCACAATGCTCCATAGCACTTGTCATCACAATGCTCCATTATCCCTGTCATCACAATGTTCCATGACTCTTGTCATCAAAATGCCTCATGATCCTTTTACTCACAATGCTCCATGACTCCTTTCATCACATGCTCCATGATACTTGTCATTACACTGTCCCATGACCTTTTTCATAACAATGCTCCATGATACCAGTCATCACAATAATCCATGACCATTTTCGTCACAATGCTCCATGCCCCTTTCAACACAATGCTCCATGACAACTGTCACCACAATGCTCCATGGCCTTTGTCATCACAATTATACTTGGCCCCTGTAATCACAGTGCTCCATGACCCCTTTCATCACAATGCTCCATGATCACTGTCATCACAATGCCACATGAGCCCTGTCATCACATTGCTCCATGGCCCCTGTCATTACAATGCTCCATGACCACTGTCATCACAATGTTCCATGATGGCTGTAATCACAATGACCCATGACACCTTTCCTCAGAAGGCTCCAGTACACCTGTCATCACAATGTTCCAATGCCTGTCTCATCACAAAGTTCCATGATCCCTGTCAGCACAACGTTACAGGACAATTGTCATCACAATGCTCCATGACAACTGTCATCACAATGTTGCCTGCCCATGTCATCAAAATGCTCCATGTCCCCTGTAATCACAATGTTCCATTACACCTGTCATCACAATGTTCCCTGCCCATGTCATCACAATGCTCCATTACCAATGAAATCAAAATGTTCGCCTGCCCTTGTCATCAAAATGCTCCATGGCCCCTTTAATCACAATGCTCCATGAACACTGTCATCACAATGTTCCATGACAGTTGTCATCACAATGCTCCATGACCCCTGTAATCACAATGCTCCTGCCCTTGTCATCACAATGCTCCAGAACTCTTGTCATCATAATGATGAATGCCCATGTCATCACAAAGCTCCATGATACTTGTCATCACAATGTTCCATGGCCTTGTCATCACTATACTCCATGGCCCCCGTCATCACAGTGCTCCATGATACCTTTCATCACAATTCTAGATGACCACTGTCATCACAATGCCCCAAGACACATGTCATCACATTTCGCCATGGCCCTTGTCATCACAATGCTCCATGACCCGTGGCATCACAATGGTCCAGGACACTTGTCATCACAATGATCCATGACCACTTACTTCACAATGCTCCTTGACTCCCGTCATCACAATGCTCCATAGCCTATGCATTCGCAATGCTACATGGTCCCTGTAATCACATTGCTCCATGATCCATTTCATCCCAGTGCTCTATGACCACTGTCATCACCATGCCCCATTAAACCTGTCATCACAAAGTTCCATGGCCCCTGTCAGCACAATGTTCCATGACAGATGTCATCACTATCCTCCATGGTCCCTGTAATCACAATGCTCCATCCCCTTGTCAACGCAATGCTCCAGAACTCTTGTCATCATAATGCTCCATGCCCGCCTCATCACAATGCTCCATGACACTTGTCCTCACAATGCTCCATGGCCCCTGTTATCACAGTGCTCCATGTTACCTTTCATCACAATTCTAGATGACCATTGTCATCACAATGCCCCATGACACCTGTCATCACTATTCGCCATGGCACTTGTCATCACAATGCTCCATGATCCCTGTCATCATAATGTTCGATGACACTTGTCGTCACGGTGCTCCATGACCCCTGTCATCACAATATTCACTGCCCATGTAATCACAATGCTCCTGGTCCCCTGTAATCACAATGCTCCATAGCCTTAACATCACAATGCTCCAGAACTCTTGTCATCATTATGCCCCATGCCCATGTCATCACAATGCTCCTTGACCCCTGTCATCACAATGCTCCATGGCCTATGTATTCACAATGCTCCATGGCCCCTGTAGTCACATTGCTCCATGATCCTTTTCATCACAATGCTCTATGACCACTGTCATCACAATGCCACATGACACCTGTCATTACAATGCTCTATGGCCCCTGTCAGCACAATGTTCCATGGCAGATATCATCACAATGATCCATGACCGCTGTCATCACAATGTTCCCTGCCCTTGTCATCTCAATGATCCCTGGCCCCTGTAATCACAATGCCCCATACCCTTGTCATCGCAATGCTCCAGATCACTTCTCATCATAATGCTCCATGCCCATGTCATCACAATGCTCCATGGCCCCTGTCATCACAGTGCTCCGTGATACCTTTCATCGTAATGATAGATGACCACTGTCATCACAATGCTCCATGACACCTGTCATCAGATTTGGCCATGGCCCTTATCATCACAATGCTCCAGGACACTTGTCTTCACAATGTTCCATGGCGCATTTCATCACAATGCTCCATGACCACTTTCATCAAATTGCTCCATGATGCCTGTCCTCACAATGCTCCATGGCCTTTGTCATCAAAATTCTACATGGCCCCGGTAATAACAGTGCTTCAGGACAACATTTATCACAATGCTCCATGACCACTCTCATCACCATGCCAGATAAGACCTTTCATGACAATGCTCCATGGCCCTTGTCATCACAATATTCTATGACTTCTGTCATCACAATGCTCCATGCCCCTGTCATCACAATGCCCCATCACCCCTGCTATTACAATGCTCCATGACCCCTGTCCTCACAATGCCCCGAAACCCTTGTCATCACAATATTCCATGATCCGTGTAATCACGATGATCCATGAACCATTTCTGTACAATGCTCCAGTACCCCGTTCATTAAAATGCTCCATGGCACGTGTCATCAGAATGCTCCAGGAACCCTTCCATCACAATAATCCATGACCCGTTTCCTCACAATTCTCCAGGACCGCTTTCATCACAATGCTCCATTTCCTTGTCATCTCAATTCTTCATGGCCCCTGTCATCACAATGATCCATGCCTTTGTCATCAAAATGCTCCAGAACTCTTGTCATCACTATGCTCCATGCCCATGTCATCACAATGCTGCATGACCCCTGTCATCACAATGATACATGACCACTGTCATCGCAATGCCACATGAACCCTGTCATCACATTGCTCCATGATCCCTGTCATTACAATGCTCCATGACCACTGTCATCACAATGTTCCATGATCGCTGTAATCACAATGACCCATGACACCTTTCCTCAGAAGGCTCCATTACGCCTGTCATCAGAATGCTCCAATGCCCATCTCATCACAATGCTCCATGATCAGTGACAGCACAATGTTACAGGACAATTGTCATCACAATGCTCCATGACAACTGTCATCACAATGTTGCCTGCCCATGTCATCAAAATGCTCCATGTCCCCTGTAATCACAATGTTCCATTACACCTGTCATCACAATGTTCCCTGCCCATGCCATCACAATGCTCCATTACCCATGTCATCGTAGTGATCCATGACCCCTTTCATCACAATGCTCCATGACACCTGTCATCACAATGCTCCGTGCTCTTTGTCACCACAATGCTCCATGACCACTGTCATCACCATGCCCCATGACCCCAGTCATCACAATGCTCCATAGCACTTGTCATCACAATGCTCCATTATCCCTGTCATCACAATGTTCCATGACTCTTGTCATCAAAATGCCTCATGATACTTTTACTCACAATGCTCCATGACTCCTTTCATCACATGCTCCATGATACTTGTCATTACACTGTCCCATGACCTTTTTCATAACAATGCTCCATGATACCAGTCATCACAATAATCCATGACCATTTTCGTCACAATGCTCCATGCCCCTTTCAACACAATGCTCCATGACAACTGTCACCACAATGCTCCATGGCCTTTGTCATCACAATTATACTTGGCCCCTGTAATCACAGTGCTCCATGACCCCTTTCATCACAATGCTCCATGATCACTGTCATCACAATGCCACATGAGCCCTGTCATCACATTGCTCCATGGCCCCTGTCATTACAATGCTCCATGACCACTGTCATCACAATGTTCCATGATGGCTGTAATCACAATGACCCATGACACCTTTCCTCAGAAGGCTCCAGTACACCTGTCATCACAATGTTCCAATGCCTGTCTCATCACAAAGTTCCATGATCCCTGTCAGCACAACGTTACAGGACAATTGTCATCACAATGCTCCATGACAACTGTCATCACAATGTTGCCTGCCCATGTCATCAAAATGCTCCATGTCCCCTGTAATCACAATGTTCCATTACACCTGTCATCACAATGTTCCCTGCCCATGTCATCACAATGCTCCATTACCAATGAAATCAAAATGTTCGCCTGCCCTTGTCATCAAAATGCTCCATGGCCCCTTTAATCACAATGCTCCATGAACACTGTCATCACAATGTTCCATGACAGTTGTCATCACAATGCTCCATGACCCCTGTAATCACAATGCTCCTGCCCTTGTCATCACAATGCTCCAGAACTCTTGTCATCATAATGATGAATGCCCATGTCATCACAAAGCTCCATGATACTTGTCATCACAATGTTCCATGGCCTTGTCATCACTATACTCCATGGCCCCCGTCATCACAGTGCTCCATGATACCTTTCATCACAATTCTAGATGACCACTGTCATCACAATGCCCCAAGACACATGTCATCACATTTCGCCATGGCCCTTGTCATCACAATGCTCCATGACCCGTGGCATCACAATGGTCCAGGACACTTGTCATCACAATGATCCATGACCACTTACTTCACAATGCTCCTTGACTCCCGTCATCACAATGCTCCATAGCCTATGCATTCGCAATGCTACATGGTCCCTGTAATCACATTGCTCCATGATCCATTTCATCCCAGTGCTCTATGACCACTGTCATCACCATGCCCCATTAAACCTGTCATCACAAAGTTCCATGGCCCCTGTCAGCACAATGTTCCATGACAGATGTCATCACTATCCTCCATGGTCCCTGTAATCACAATGCTCCATCCCCTTGTCAACGCAATGCTCCAGAACTCTTGTCATCATAATGCTCCATGCCCGCCTCATCACAATGCTCCATGACACTTGTCCTCACAATGCTCCATGGCCCCTGTTATCACAGTGCTCCATGTTACCTTTCATCACAATTCTAGATGACCATTGTCATCACAATGCCCCATGACACCTGTCATCACTATTCGCCATGGCACTTGTCATCACAATGCTCCATGATCCCTGTCATCATAATGTTCGATGACACTTGT
Organism: Balaenoptera ricei; assembly: GCF_028023285.1. Lineage (NCBI taxonomy): Eukaryota > Metazoa > Chordata > Mammalia > Artiodactyla > Balaenopteridae > Balaenoptera > Balaenoptera ricei. The sequence goes on from NW_026777686.1 coordinate 680,267, forward strand.
CGTCACGGTGCTCCATGACCCCTGTCATCACAATATTCACTGCCCATGTAATCACAATGCTCCTGGTCCCCTGTAATCACAATGCTCCATAGCCTTAACATCACAATGCTCCAGAACTCTTGTCATCATTATGCCCCATGCCCATGTCATCACAATGCTCCTTGACCCCTGTCATCACAATGCTCCATGGCCTATGTATTCACAATGCTCCATGGCCCCTGTAGTCACATTGCTCCATGATCCTTTTCATCACAATGCTCTATGACCACTGTCATCACAATGCCACATGACACCTTCATTACAATGCTCTATGGCCCCTGTCAGCACAATGTTCCATGGCAGATATCATCACAATGATCCATGACCGCTGTCATCACAATGTTCCCTGCCCTTGTCATCTCAATGATCCCTGGCCCCTGTAATCACAATGCCCCATACCCTTGTCATCGCAATGCTCCAGATCACTTCTCATCATAATGCTCCATGCCCATGTCATCACAATGCTCCATGGCCCCTGTCATCACAGTGCTCCGTGATACCTTTCATCGTAATGATAGATGACCACTGTCATCACAATGCTCCATGACACCTGTCATCAGATTTGGCCATGGCCCTTATCATCACAATGCTCCAGGACACTTGTCTTCACAATGTTCCATGGCGCATTTCATCACAATGCTCCATGACCACTTTCATCAAATTGCTCCATGATGCCTGTCCTCACAATGCTCCATGGCCTTTGTCATCAAAATTCTACATGGCCCCGGTAATAACAGTGCTTCAGGACAACATTTATCACAATGCTCCATGACCACTCTCATCACCATGCCAGATAAGACCTTTCATGACAATGCTCCATGGCCCTTGTCATCACAATATTCTATGACTTCTGTCATCACAATGCTCCATGCCCCTGTCATCACAATGCCCCATCACCCCTGCTATTACAATGCTCCATGACCCCTGTCCTCACAATGCCCCGAAACCCTTGTCATCACAATATTCCATGATCCGTGTAATCACGATGATCCATGAACCATTTCTGTACAATGCTCCAGTACCCCGTTCATTAAAATGCTCCATGGCACGTGTCATCAGAATGCTCCAGGAACCCTTCCATCACAATAATCCATGACCCGTTTCCTCACAATTCTCCAGGACCGCTTTCATCACAATGCTCCATTTCCTTGTCATCTCAATTCTTCATGGCCCCTGTCATCACAATGATCCATGCCTTTGTCATCAAAATGCTCCAGAACTCTTGTCATCACTATGCTCCATGCCCATGTCATCACAATGCTGCATGACCCCTGTCATCACAATGATACATGACCACTGTCATCGCAATGCCACATGAACCCTGTCATCACATTGCTCCATGATCCCTGTCATTACAATGCTCCATGACCACTGTCATCACAATGTTCCATGATCGCTGTAATCACAATGACCCATGACACCTTTCCTCAAAAGGCTCCATTACGCCTGTCATCAGAATGCTCCAATGCCCATCTCATCACAATGCTCCATGATCCGTGACAGCACAATGTTACAGGACAATTGTCATCACAATGCTCCATGACAACTGTCATCACAATGTTGCCTGCCCATGTCATCAAAATGCTCCATGTCCCCTGTAATCACAATGTTCCATTACACCTGTCATCACAATGTTCCCTGCCCATGCCATCACAATGCTCCATTACCCATGTCATCGTAGTGATCCATGACCCCTTTCATCACAATGCTCCATGACACCTGTCATCACAATGCTCCGTGCTCTTTGTCACCACAATGCTCCATGACCACTGTCATCACCATGCCCCATGACCCCAGTCATCACAATGCTCCATAGCACTTGTCATCACAATGCTCCATTATCCCTGTCATCACAATGTTCCATGACTCTTGTCATCAAAATGCCTCATGATCCTTTTACTCACAATGCTCCATGACTCCTTTCATCACATGCTCCATGATACTTGTCATTACACTGTCCCATGACCTTTTTCATAACAATGCTCCATGATACCAGTCATCACAATAATCCATGACCATTTTCGTCACAATGCTCCATGCCCCTTTCAACACAATGCTCCATGACAACTGTCACCACAATGCTCCATGGCCTTTGTCATCACAATTATACTTGGCCCCTGTAATCACAGTGCTCCATGACCCCTTTCATCACAATGCTCCATGATCACTGTCATCACAATGCCACATGAGCCCTGTCATCACATTGCTCCATGGCCCCTGTCATTACAATGCTCCATGACCACTGTCATCACAATGTTCCATGATGGCTGTAATCACAATGACCCATGACACCTTTCCTCAGAAGGCTCCAGTACACCTGTCATCACAATGTTCCAATGCCTGTCTCATCACAAAGTTCCATGATCCCTGTCAGCACAACGTTACAGGACAATTGTCATCACAATGCTCCATGACAACTGTCATCACAATGTTGCCTGCCCATGTCATCAAAATGCTCCATGTCCCCTGTAATCACAATGTTCCATTACACCTGTCATCACAATGTTCCCTGCCCATGTCATCACAATGCTCCATTACCAATGAAATCAAAATGTTCGCCTGCCCTTGTCATCAAAATGCTCCATGGCCCCTTTAATCACAATGCTCCATGAACACTGTCATCACAATGTTCCATGACAGTTGTCATCACAATGCTCCATGACCCCTGTAATCACAATGCTCCTGCCCTTGTCATCACAATGCTCCAGAACTCTTGTCATCATAATGATGAATGCCCATGTCATCACAAAGCTCCATGATACTTGTCATCACAATGTTCCATGGCCTTGTCATCACTATACTCCATGGCCCCCGTCATCACAGTGCTCCATGATACCTTTCATCACAATTCTAGATGACCACTGTCATCACAATGCCCCAAGACACATGTCATCACATTTCGCCATGGCCCTTGTCATCACAATGCTCCATGACCCGTGGCATCACAATGGTCCAGGACACTTGTCATCACAATGATCCATGACCACTTACTTCACAATGCTCCTTGACTCCCGTCATCACAATGCTCCATAGCCTATGCATTCGCAATGCTACATGGTCCCTGTAATCACATTGCTCCATGATCCATTTCATCCCAGTGCTCTATGACCACTGTCATCACCATGCCCCATTATACCTGTCATCACAAAGTTCCATGGCCCCTGTCAGCACAATGTTCCATGACAGATGTCATCACTATCCTCCATGGTCCCTGTAATCACAATGCTCCATCCCCTTGTCAAGGCAATGCTCCAGAACTCTTGTCATCATAATGCTCCATGCCCGCCTCATCACAATGCTCCATGACACTTGTCCTCACAATGCTCCATGGCCCCTGTTATCACAGTGCTCCATGTTACCTTTCATCACAATTCTAGATGACCATTGTCATCACAATGCCCCATGACACCTGTCATCACTATTCGCCATGGCACTTGTCATCACAATGCTCCATGATCCCTGTCATCATAATGTTCGATGACACTTGTCGTCACGGTGCTCCATGACCCCTGTCATCACAATATTCACTGCCCATGTAATCACAATGCTCCTGGTCCCCTGTAATCACAATGCTCCATAGCCTTAACATCACAATGCTCCAGAACTCTTGTCATCATTATGCCCCATGCCCATGTCATCACAATGCTCCTTGACCCCTGTCATCACAATGCTCCATGGCCTATGTATTCACAATGCTCCATGGCCCCTGTAGTCACATTGCTCCATGATCCTTTTCATCACAATGCTCTATGACCACTGTCATCACAATGCCACATGACACCTCTCATTACAATGCTCTATGGCCCCTGTCAGCACAATGTTCCATGGCAGATATCATCACAATGATCCATGACCGCTGTCATCACAATGTTCCCTGCCCTTGTCATCTCAATCATCCCTGGCCCCTGTAATCACAATGCCCCATACCCTTGTCATCGCAATGCTCCAGATCACTTCTCATCATAATGCTCCATGCCCATGTCATCACAATGCTCCATGGCCCCTGTCATCACAGTGCTCCGTGATACCTTTCATCGTAATGATAGATGACCACTGTCATCACAATGCTCCATGACACCTGTCATCAGATTTGGCCATGGCCCTTATCATCACAATGCTCCAGGACACTTGTCTTCACAATGTTCCATGGCGCATTTCATCACAATGCTCCATGACCACTTTCATCAAATTGCTCCATGATGCCTGTCCTCACAATGCTCCATGGCCTTTGTCATCAAAATTCTACATGGCCCCTGTAATAACAGTGCTTCAGGACAACATTTATCACAATGCTCCATGACCACTCTCATCACCATGCCAGATAAGACCTTTCATGACAATGCTCCATGGCCCTTGTCATCACAATATTCTATGACTTCTGTCATCACAATGCTCCATGCCCCTGTCATCACAATGCCCCATCACCCCTGCTATTACAATGCTCCATGACCCCTGTCCTCACAATGCCCTGAAACCCTTGTCATCACAATATTCCATGATCCGTGTAATCACGATGATCCATGAACCATTTCTGTACAATGCTCCAGTACCCCGTTCATTAAAATGCTCCATGGCACGTGTCATCAGAATGCTCCAGGAACCCTTCCATCACAATAATCCATGACCCGTTTCCTCACAATTCTCCAGGACCGCTTTCATCACAATGCTCCATTTCCTTGTCATCTCAATTCTTCATGGCCCCTGTCATCACAATGATCCATGCCTTTGTCATCAAAATGCTCCAGAACTCTTGTCATCACTATGCTCCATGCCCATGTCATCACAATGCTGCATGACCCCTGTCATCACAATGATACATGACCACTGTCATCGCAATGCCACATGAACCCTGTCATCACATTGCTCCATGATCCCTGTCATTACAATGCTCCATGACCACTGTCATCACAATGTTCCATGATCGCTGTAATCACAATGACCCATGACACCTTTCCTCAAAAGGCTCCATTACGCCTGTCATCAGAATGCTCCAATGCCCATCTCATCACAATGCTCCATGATCAGTGACAGCACAATGTTACAGGACAATTGTCATCACAATGCTCCATGACAACTGTCATCACAATGTTGCCTGCCCATGTCATCAAAATGCTCCATGTCCCCTGTAATCACAATGTTCCATTACACCTGTCATCACAATGTTCCCTGCCCATGCCATCACAATGCTCCATTACCCATGTCATCGTAGTGATCCATGACCCCTTTCATCACAATGCTCCATGACACCTGTCATCACAATGCTCCGTGCTCTTTGTCACCACAATGCTCCATGACCACTGTCATCACCATGCCCCATGACCCCAGTCATCACAATGCTCCATAGCACTTGTCATCACAATGCTCCATTATCCCTGTCATCACAATGTTCCATGACTCTTGTCATCAAAATGCCTCATGATCCTTTTACTCACAATGCTCCATGACTCCTTTCATCACATGCTCCATGATACTTGTCATTACACTGTCCCATGACCTTTTTCATAACAATGCTCCATGATACCAGTCATCACAATAATCCATGACCATTTTCGTCACAATGCTCCATGCCCCTTTCAACACAATGCTCCATGACAACTGTCACCACAATGCTCCATGGCCTTTGTCATCACAATTATACTTGGCCCCTGTAATCACAGTGCTCCATGACCCCTTTCATCACAATGCTCCATGATCACTGTCATCACAATGCCACATGAGCCCTGTCATCACATTGCTCCATGGCCCCTGTCATTACAATGCTCCATGACCACTGTCATCACAATGTTCCATGATGGCTGTAATCACAATGACCCATGACACCTTTCCTCAGAAGGCTCCAGTACACCTGTCATCACAATGTTCCAATGCCTGTCTCATCACAAAGTTCCATGATCCCTGTCAGCACAACGTTACAGGACAATTGTCATCACAATGCTCCATGACAACTGTCATCACAATGTTGCCTGCCCATATCATCAAAATGCTCCATGTCCCCTGTAATCACAATGTTCCATTACACCTGTCATCACAATGTTCCCTGCCCATGTCATCACAATGCTCCATTACCAATGAAATCAAAATGTTCGCCTGCCCTTGTCATCAAAATGCTCCATGGCCCCTTTAATCACAATGCTCCATGAACACTGTCATCACAATGTTCCATGACAGTTGTCATCACAATGCTCCATGACCCCTGTAATCACAATGCTCCTGCCCTTGTCATCACAATGCTCCAGAACTCTTGTCATCATAATGATGAATGCCCATGTCATCACAAAGCTCCATGATACTTGTCATCACAATGTTCCATGGCCTTGTCATCACTATACTCCATGGCCCCCGTCATCACAGTGCTCCATGATACCTTTCATCACAATTCTAGATGACCACTGTCATCACAATGCCCCAAGACACATGTCATCACATTTCGCCATGGCCCTTGTCATCACAATGCTCCATGACCCGTGGCATCACAATGGTCCAGGACACTTGTCATCACAATGATCCATGACCACTTACTTCACAATGCTCCTTGACTCCCGTCATCACAATGCTCCATAGCCTATGCATTCGCAATGCTACATGGTCCCTGTAATCACATTGCTCCATGATCCATTTCATCCCAGTGCTCTATGACCACTGTCATCACCATGCCCCATTAAACCTGTCATCACAAAGTTCCATGGCCCCTGTCAGCACAATGTTCCATGACCGATGTCATCACTATCCTCCATGGTCCCTGTAATCACAATGCTCCATCCCCTTGTCAACGCAATGCTCCAGAACTCTTGTCATCATAATGCTCCATGCCTGCCTCATCACAATGCTCCATGACACTTGTCCTCACAATGCTCCATGGCCCCTGTTATCACAGTGCTCCATGTTACCTTTCATCACAATTCTAGATGACCATTGTCATCACAATGCCCCATGACACCTGTCATCACTATTCGCCATGGCACTTGTCATCACAATGCTCCATGATCCCTGTCATCATAATGTTCGATGACACTTGTCGTCACGGTGCTCCATGACCGCTGTCATCACAATATTCACTGCCCATGTAATCACAATGCTCCTGGTCCCCTGTAATCACAATGCTCCATAGCCTTAACATCACAATGCTCCAGAACTCTTGTCATCATTATGCCCCATGCCCATGTCATCACAATGCTCCTTGACCCCTGTCATCACAATGCTCCATGGCCTATGTATTCACAATGCTCCATGGCCCCTGTAGTCACATTGCTCCATGATCCTTTTCATCACAATGCTCTATGACCACTGTCATCACAATGCCACATGACACCTGTCATTACAATGCTCTATGGCCCCTGTCAGCACAATGTTCCATGGCAGATATCATCACAATGATCCATGACCGCTGTCATCACAATGTTCCCTGCCCTTGTCATCTCAATGATCCCTGGCCCCTGTAATCACAATGCCCCATACCCTTGTCATCGCAATGCTCCAGATCACTTCTCATCATAATGCTCCATGCCCATGTCATCACAATGCTCCATGGCCCCTGTCATCACAGTGCTCCGTGATACCTTTCATCGTAATGATAGATGACCACTGTCATCACAATGCTCCATGACACCTGTCATCAGATTTGGCCATGGCCCTTATCATCACAATGCTCCAGGACACTTGTCTTCACAATGTTCCATGGCGCATTTCATCACAATGCTCCATGACCACTTTCATCAAATTGCTCCATGATGCCTGTCCTCACAATGCTCCATGGCCTTTGTCATCAAAATTCTACATGGCCCCGGTAATAACAGTGCTTCAGGACAACATTTATCACAATGCTCCATGACCACTCTCATCACCATGCCAGATAAGACCTTTCATGACAATGCTCCATGGCCCTTGTCATCACAATATTCTATGACTTCTGTCATCACAATGCTCCATGCCCCTGTCATCACAATGCCCCATCACCCCTGCTATTACAATGCTCCATGACCCCTGTCCTCACAATGCCCCGAAACCCTTGTCATCACAATATTCCATGATCCGTGTAATCATGATGATCCATGAACCATTTCTGTACAATGCTCCAGTACCCCGTTCATTAAAATGCTCCATGGCACGTGTCATCAGAATGCTCCAGGAACCCTTCCATCACAATAATCCATGACCCGTTTCCTCACAATTCTCCAGGACCGCTTTCATCACAATGCTCCATTTCCTTGTCATCTCAATTCTTCATGGCCCCTGTCATCACAATGATCCATGCCTTTGTCATCAAAATGCTCCAGAACTCTTGTCATCACTATGCTCCATGCCCATGTCATCACAATGCTGCATGACCCCTGTCATCACAATGATACATGACCACTGTCATCGCAATGCCACATGAACCCTGTCATCACATTGCTCCATGATCCCTGTCATTACAATGCTCCATGACCACTGTCATCACAATGTTCCATGATCGCTGTAATCACAATGACCCATGACACCTTTCCTCAGAAGGCTCCATTACGCCTGTCATCAGAATGCTCCAATGCCCATCTCATCACAATGCTCCATGATCCGTGACAGCACAATGTTACAGGACAATTGTCATCACAATGCTCCATGACAACTGTCATCACAATGTTGCCTGCCCATGTCATCAAAATGCTCCATGTCCCCTGTAATCACAATGTTCCATTACACCTGTCATCACAATGTTCCCTGCCCATGCCATCACAATGCTCCATTACCCATGTCATCGTAGTGATCCATGACCCCTTTCATCACAATGCTCCATGACACCTGTCATCACAATGCTCCGTGCTCTTTGTCACCACAATGCTCCATGACCACTGTCATCACCATGCCCCATGACCCCAGTCATCACAATGCTCCATAGCACTTGTCATCACAATGCTCCATTATCCCTGTCATCACAATGTTCCATGACTCTTGTCATCAAAATGCCTCATGATACTTTTACTCACAATGCTCCATGACTCCTTTCATCACATGCTCCATGATACTTGTCATTACACTGTCCCATGACCTTTTTCATAACAATGCTCCATGATACCAGTCATCACAATAATCCATGACCATTTTCGTCACAATGCTCCATGCCCCTTTCAACACAATGCTCCATGACAACTGTCACCACAATGCTCCATGGCCTTTGTCATCACAATTATACTTGGCCCCTGTAATCACAGTGCTCCATGACCCCTTTCATCACAATGCTCCATGATCACTGTCATCACAATGCCACATGAGCCCTGTCATCACATTGCTCCATGGCCCCTGTCATTACAATGCTCCATGACCACTGTCATCACAATGTTCCATGATGGCTGTAATCACAATGACCCATGACACCTTTCCTCAGAAGGCTCCAGTACACCTGTCATCACAATGTTCCAATGCCTGTCTCATCACAAAGTTCCATGATCCCTGTCAGCACAACGTTACAGGACAATTGTCATCACAATGCTCCATGACAACTGTCATCACAATGTTGCCTGCCCATGTCATCAAAATGCTCCATGTCCCCTGTAATCACAATGTTCCATTACACCTGTCATCACAATGTTCCCTGCCCATGTCATCACAATGCTCCATTACCAATGAAATCAAAATGTTCGCCTGCCCTTGTCATCAAAATGCTCCATGGCCCCTTTAATCACAATGCTCCATGAACACTGTCATCACAATGTTCCATGACAGTTGTCATCACAATGCTCCATGACCCCTGTAATCACAATGCTCCTGCCCTTGTCATCACAATGCTCCAGAACTCTTGTCATCATAATGATGAATGCCCATGTCATCACAAAGCTCCATGATACTTGTCATCACAATGTTCCATGGCCTTGTCATCACTATACTCCATGGCCCCCGTCATCACAGTGCTCCATGATACCTTTCATCACAATTCTAGATGACCACTGTCATCACAATGCCCCAAGACACATGTCATCACATTTCGCCATGGCCCTTGTCATCACAATGCTCCATGACCCGTGGCATCACAATGGTCCAGGACACTTGTCATCACAATGATCCATGACCACTTACTTCACAATGCTCCTTGACTCCCGTCATCACAATGCTCCATAGCCTATGCATTCGCAATGCTACATGGTCCCTGTAATCACATTGCTCCATGATCCATTTCATCCCAGTGCTCTATGACCACTGTCATCACCATGCCCCATTAAACCTGTCATCACAAAGTTCCATGGCCCCTGTCAGCACAATGTTCCATGACAGATGTCATCACTATCCTCCATGGTCCCTGTAATCACAATGCTCCATCCCCTTGTCAACGCAATGCTCCAGAACTCTTGTCATCATAATGCTCCATGCCCGCCTCATCACAATGCTCCATGACACTTGTCCTCACAATGCTCCATGGCCCCTGTTATCACAGTGCTCCATGTTACCTTTCATCACAATTCTAGATGACCATTGTCATCACAATGCCCCATGACACCTGTCATCACTATTCGCCATGGCACTTGTCATCACAATGCTCCATGATCCCTGTCATCATAATGTTCGATGACACTTGTCGTCACGGTGCTCCATGACCGCTGTCATCACAATATTCACTGCCCATGTAATCACAATGCTCCTGGTCCCCTGTAATCACAATGCTCCATAGCCTTAACATCACAATGCTCCAGAACTCTTGTCATCATTATGCCCCATGCCCATGTCATCACAATGCTCCTTGACCCCTGTCATCACAATGCTCCATGGCCTATGTATTCACAATGCTCCATGGCCCCTGTAGTCACATTGCTCCATGATCCTTTTCATCACAATGCTCTATGACCACTGTCATCACAATGCCACATGACACCTTCATTACAATGCTCTATGGCCCCTGTCAGCACAATGTTCCATGGCAGATATCATCACAATGATCCATGACCGCTGTCATCACAATGTTCCCTGCCCTTGTCATCTCAATGATCCCTGGCCCCTGTAATCACAATGCCCCATACCCTTGTCATCGCAATGCTCCAGATCACTTCTCATCATAATGCTCCATGCCCATGTCATCACAATGCTCCATGGCCCCTGTCATCACAGTGCTCCGTGATACCTTTCATCGTAATGATAGATGACCACTGTCATCACAATGCTCCATGACACCTGTCATCAGATTTGGCCATGGCCCTTATCATCACAATGCTCCAGGACACTTGTCTTCACAATGTTCCATGGCGCATTTCATCACAATGCTCCATGACCACTTTCATCAAATTGCTCCATGATGCCTGTCCTCACAATGCTCCATGGCCTTTGTCATCAAAATTCTACATGGCCCCGGTAATAACAGTGCTTCAGGACAACATTTATCACAATGCTCCATGACCACTCTCATCACCATGCCAGATAAGACCTTTCATGACAATGCTCCATGGCCCTTGTCATCACAATATTCTATGACTTCTGTCATCACAATGCTCCATGCCCCTGTCATCACAATGCCCCATCACCCCTGCTATTACAATGCTCCATGACCCCTGTCCTCACAATGCCCCGAAACCCTTGTCATCACAATATTCCATGATCCGTGTAATCACGATGATCCATGAACCATTTCTGTACAATGCTCCAGTACCCCGTTCATTAAAATGCTCCATGGCACGTGTCATCAGAATGCTCCAGGAACCCTTCCATCACAATAATCCATGACCCGTTTCCTCACAATTCTCCAGGACCGCTTTCATCACAATGCTCCATTTCCTTGTCATCTCAATTCTTCATGGCCCCTGTCATCACAATGATCCATGCCTTTGTCATCAAAATGCTCCAGAACTCTTGTCATCACTATGCTCCATGCCCATGTCATCACAATGCTGCATGACCCCTGTCATCACAATGATACATGACCACTGTCATCGCAATGCCACATGAACCCTGTCATCACATTGCTCCATGATCCCTGTCATTACAATGCTCCATGACCACTGTCATCACAATGTTCCATGATCGCTGTAATCACAATGACCCATGACACCTTTCCTCAAAAGGCTCCATTACGCCTGTCATCAGAATGCTCCAATGCCCATCTCATCACAATGCTCCATGATCCGTGACAGCACAATGTTACAGGACAATTGTCATCACAATGCTCCATGACAACTGCCATCACAATGTTGCCTGCCCATGTCATCAAAATGCTCCATGTCCCCTGTAATCACAATGTTCCATTACACCTGTCATCACAATGTTCCCTGCCCATGCCATCACAATGCTCCATTACCCATGTCATCGTAGTGATCCATGACCCCTTTCATCACAATGCTCCATGACACCTGTCATCACAATGCTCCGTGCTCTTTGTCACCACAATGCTCCATGACCACTGTCATCACCATGCCCCATGACCCCAGTCATCACAATGCTCCATAGCACTTGTCATCACAATGCTCCATTATCCCTGTCATCACAATGTTCCATGACTCTTGTCATCAAAATGCCTCATGATCCTTTTACTCACAATGCTCCATGACTCCTTTCATCACATGCTCCATGATACTTGTCATTACACTGTCCCATGACCTTTTTCATAACAATGCTCCATGATACCAGTCATCACAATAATCCATGACCATTTTCGTCACAATGCTCCATGCCCCTTTCAACACAATGCTCCATGACAACTGTCACCACAATGCTCCATGGCCTTTGTCATCACAATTATACTTGGCCCCTGTAATCACAGTGCTCCATGACCCCTTTCATCACAATGCTCCATGATCACTGTCATCACAATGCCACATGAGCCCTGTCATCACATTGCTCCATGGCCCCTGTCATTACAATGCTCCATGACCACTGTCATCACAATGTTCCATGATGGCTGTAATCACAATGACCCATGACACCTTTCCTCAGAAGGCTCCAGTACACCTGTCATCACAATGTTCCAATGCCTGTCTCATCACAAAGTTCCATGATCCCTGTCAGCACAACGTTACAGGACAATTGTCATCACAATGCTCCATGACAACTGTCATCACAATGTTGCCTGCCCATGTCATCAAAATGCTCCATGTCCCCTGTAATCACAATGTTCCATTACACCTGTCATCACAATGTTCCCTGCCCATGTCATCACAATGCTCCATTACCAATGAAATCAAAATGTTCGCCTGCCCTTGTCATCAAAATGCTCCATGGCCCCTTTAATCACAATGCTCCATGAACACTGTCATCACAATGTTCCATGACAGTTGTCATCACAATGCTCCATGACCCCTGTAATCACAATGCTCCTGCCCTTGTCATCACAATGCTCCAGAACTCTTGTCATCATAATGATGAATGCCCATGTCATCACAAAGCTCCATGATACTTGTCATCACAATGTTCCATGGCCTTGTCATCACTATACTCCATGGCCCCCGTCATCACAGTGCTCCATGATACCTTTCATCACAATTCTAGATGACCACTGTCATCACAATGCCCCAAGACACATGTCATCACATTTCGCCATGGCCCTTGTCATCACAATGCTCCATGACCCGTGGCATCACAATGGTCCAGGACACTTGTCATCACAATGATCCATGACCACTTACTTCACAATGCTCCTTGACTCCCGTCATCACAATGCTCCATAGCCTATGCATTCGCAATGCTACATGGTCCCTGTAATCACATTGCTCCATGATCCATTTCATCCCAGTGCTCTATGACCACTGTCATCACCATGCCCCATTATACCTGTCATCACAAAGTTCCATGGCCCCTGTCAGCACAATGTTCCATGACAGATGTCATCACTATCCTCCATGGTCCCTGTAATCACAATGCTCCATCCCCTTGTCAACGCAATGCTCCAGAACTCTTGTCATCATAATGCTCCATGCCCGCCTCATCACAATGCTCCATGACACTTGTCCTCACAATGCTCCATGGCCCCTGTTATCACAGTGCTCCATGTTACCTTTCATCACAATTCTAGATGACCATTGTCATCACAATGCCCCATGACACCTGTCATCACTATTCGCCATGGCACTTGTCATCACAATGCTCCATGATCCCTGTCATCATAATGTTCGATGACACTTGTCGTCACGGTGCTCCATGACCCCTGTCATCACAATATTCACTGCCCATGTAATCACAATGCTCCTGGTCCCCTGTAATCACAATGCTCCATAGCCTTAACATCACAATGCTCCAGAACTCTTGTCATCATTATGCCCCATGCCCATGTCATCACAATGCTCCTTGACCCCTGTCATCACAATGCTCCATGGCCTATGTATTCACAATGCTCCATGGCCCCTGTAGTCACATTGCTCCATGATCCTTTTCATCACAATGCTCTATGACCACTGTCATCACAATGCCACATGACACCTGTCATTACAATGCTCTATGGCCCCTGTCAGCACAATGTTCCATGGCAGATATCATCACAATGATCCATGACCGCTGTCATCACAATGTTCCCTGCCCTTGTCATCTCAATCATCCCTGGCCCCTGTAATCACAATGCCCCATACCCTTGTCATCGCAATGCTCCAGATCACTTCTCATCATAATGCTCCATGCCCATGTCATCACAATGCTCCATGGCCCCTGTCATCACAGTGCTCCGTGATACCTTTCATCGTAATGATAGATGACCACTGTCATCACAATGCTCCATGACACCTGTCATCAGATTTGGCCATGGCCCTTATCATCACAATGCTCCAGGACACTTGTCTTCACAATGTTCCATGGCGCATTTCATCACAATGCTCCATGACCACTTTCATCAAATTGCTCCATGATGCCTGTCCTCACAATGCTCCATGGCCTTTGTCATCAAAATTCTACATGGCCCCTGTAATAACAGTGCTTCAGGACAACATTTATCACAATGCTCCATGACCACTCTCATCACCATGCCAGATAAGACCTTTCATGACAATGCTCCATGGCCCTTGTCATCACAATATTCTATGACTTCTGTCATCACAATGCTCCATGCCCCTGTCATCACAATGCCCCATCACCCCTGCTATTACAATGCTCCATGACCCCTGTCCTCACAATGCCCTGAAACCCTTGTCATCACAATATTCCATGATCCGTGTAATCACGATGATCCATGAACCATTTCTGTACAATGCTCCAGTACCCCGTTCATTAAAATGCTCCATGGCACGTGTCATCAGAATGCTCCAGGAACCCTTCCATCACAATAATCCATGACCCGTTTCCTCACAATTCTCCAGGACCGCTTTCATCACAATGCTCCATTTCCTTGTCATCTCAATTCTTCATGGCCCCTGTCATCACAATGATCCATGCCTTTGTCATCAAAATGCTCCAGAACTCTTGTCATCACTATGCTCCATGCCCATGTCATCACAATGCTGCATGACCCCTGTCATCACAATGATACATGACCACTGTCATCGCAATGCCACATGAACCCTGTCATCACATTGCTCCATGATCCCTGTCATTACAATGCTCCATGACCACTGTCATCACAATGTTCCATGATCGCTGTAATCACAATGACCCATGACACCTTTCCTCAAAAGGCTCCATTACGCCTGTCATCAGAATGCTCCAATGCCCATCTCATCACAATGCTCCATGATCAGTGACAGCACAATGTTACAGGACAATTGTCATCACAATGCTCCATGACAACTGTCATCACAATGTTGCCTGCCCATGTCATCAAAATGCTCCATGTCCCCTGTAATCACAATGTTCCATTACACCTGTCATCACAATGTTCCCTGCCCATGCCATCACAATGCTCCATTACCCATGTCATCGTAGTGATCCATGACCCCTTTCATCACAATGCTCCATGACACCTGTCATCACAATGCTCCGTGCTCTTTGTCACCACAATGCTCCATGACCACTGTCATCACCATGCCCCATGACCCCAGTCATCACAATGCTCCATAGCACTTGTCATCACAATGCTCCATTATCCCTGTCATCACAATGTTCCATGACTCTTGTCATCAAAATGCCTCATGATCCTTTTACTCACAATGCTCCATGACTCCTTTCATCACATGCTCCATGATACTTGTCATTACACTGTCCCATGACCTTTTTCATAACAATGCTCCATGATACCAGTCATCACAATAATCCATGACCATTTTCGTCACAATGCTCCATGCCCCTTTCAACACAATGCTCCATGACAACTGTCACCACAATGCTCCATGGCCTTTGTCATCACAATTATACTTGGCCCCTGTAATCACAGTGCTCCATGACCCCTTTCATCACAATGCTCCATGATCACTGTCATCACAATGCCACATGAGCCCTGTCATCACATTGCTCCATGGCCCCTGTCATTACAATGCTCCATGACCACTGTCATCACAATGTTCCATGATGGCTGTAATCACAATGACCCATGACACCTTTCCTCAGAAGGCTCCAGTACACCTGTCATCACAATGTTCCAATGCCTGTCTCATCACAAAGTTCCATGATCCCTGTCAGCACAACGTTACAGGACAATTGTCATCACAATGCTCCATGACAACTGTCATCACAATGTTGCCTGCCCATATCATCAAAATGCTCCATGTCCCCTGTAATCACAATGTTCCATTACACCTGTCATCACAATGTTCCCTGCCCATGTCATCACAATGCTCCATTACCAATGAAATCAAAATGTTCGCCTGCCCTTGTCATCAAAATGCTCCATGGCCCCTTTAATCACAATGCTCCATGAACACTGTCATCACAATGTTCCATGACAGTTGTCATCACAATGCTCCATGACCCCTGTAATCACAATGCTCCTGCCCTTGTCATCACAATGCTCCAGAACTCTTGTCATCATAATGATGAATGCCCATGTCATCACAAAGCTCCATGATACTTGTCATCACAATGTTCCATGGCCTTGTCATCACTATACTCCATGGCCCCCGTCATCACAGTGCTCCATGATACCTTTCATCACAATTCTAGATGACCACTGTCATCACAATGCCCCAAGACACATGTCATCACATTTCGCCATGGCCCTTGTCATCACAATGCTCCATGACCCGTGGCATCACAATGGTCCAGGACACTTGTCATCACAATGATCCATGACCACTTACTTCACAATGCTCCTTGACTCCCGTCATCACAATGCTCCATAGCCTATGCATTCGCAATGCTACATGGTCCCTGTAATCACATTGCTCCATGATCCATTTCATCCCAGTGCTCTATGACCACTGTCATCACCATGCCCCATTAAACCTGTCATCACAAAGTTCCATGGCCCCTGTCAGCACAATGTTCCATGACCGATGTCATCACTATCCTCCATGGTCCCTGTAATCACAATGCTCCATCCCCTTGTCAACGCAATGCTCCAGAACTCTTGTCATCATAATGCTCCATGCCTGCCTCATCACAATGCTCCATGACACTTGTCCTCACAATGCTCCATGGCCCCTGTTATCACAGTGCTCCATGTTACCTTTCATCACAATTCTAGATGACCATTGTCATCACAATGCCCCATGACACCTGTCATCACTATTCGCCATGGCACTTGTCATCACAATGCTCCATGATCCCTGTCATCATAATGTTCGATGACACTTGTCGTCACGGTGCTCCATGACCGCTGTCATCACAATATTCACTGCCCATGTAATCACAATGCTCCTGGTCCCCTGTAATCACAATGCTCCATAGCCTTAACATCACAATGCTCCAGAACTCTTGTCATCATTATGCCCCATGCCCATGTCATCACAATGCTCCTTGACCCCTGTCATCACAATGCTCCATGGCCTATGTATTCACAATGCTCCATGGCCCCTGTAGTCACATTGCTCCATGATCCTTTTCATCACAATGCTCTATGACCACTGTCATCACAATGCCACATGACACCTGTCATTACAATGCTCTATGGCCCCTGTCAGCACAATGTTCCATGGCAGATATCATCACAATGATCCATGACCGCTGTCATCACAATGTTCCCTGCCCTTGTCATCTCAATGATCCCTGGCCCCTGTAATCACAATGCCCCATACCCTTGTCATCGCAATGCTCCAGATCACTTCTCATCATAATGCTCCATGCCCATGTCATCACAATGCTCCATGGCCCCTGTCATCACAGTGCTCCGTGATACCTTTCATCGTAATGATAGATGACCACTGTCATCACAATGCTCCATGACACCTGTCATCAGATTTGGCCATGGCCCTTATCATCACAATGCTCCAGGACACTTGTCTTCACAATGTTCCATGGCGCATTTCATCACAATGCTCCATGACCACTTTCATCAAATTGCTCCATGATGCCTGTCCTCACAATGCTCCATGGCCTTTGTCATCAAAATTCTACATGGCCCCGGTAATAACAGTGCTTCAGGACAACATTTATCACAATGCTCCATGACCACTCTCATCACCATGCCAGATAAGACCTTTCATGACAATGCTCCATGGCCCTTGTCATCACAATATTCTATGACTTCTGTCATCACAATGCTCCATGCCCCTGTCATCACAATGCCCCATCACCCCTGCTATTACAATGCTCCATGACCCCTGTCCTCACAATGCCCCGAAACCCTTGTCATCACAATATTCCATGATCCGTGTAATCATGATGATCCATGAACCATTTCTGTACAATGCTCCAGTACCCCGTTCATTAAAATGCTCCATGGCACGTGTCATCAGAATGCTCCAGGAACCCTTCCATCACAATAATCCATGACCCGTTTCCTCACAATTCTCCAGGACCGCTTTCATCACAATGCTCCATTTCCTTGTCATCTCAATTCTTCATGGCCCCTGTCATCACAATGATCCATGCCTTTGTCATCAAAATGCTCCAGAACTCTTGTCATCACTATGCTCCATGCCCATGTCATCACAATGCTGCATGACCCCTGTCATCACAATGATACATGACCACTGTCATCGCAATGCCACATGAACCCTGTCATCACATTGCTCCATGATCCCTGTCATTACAATGCTCCATGACCACTGTCATCACAATGTTCCATGATCGCTGTAATCACAATGACCCATGACACCTTTCCTCAAAAGGCTCCATTACGCCTGTCATCAGAATGCTCCAATGCCCATCTCATCACAATGCTCCATGATCAGTGACAGCACAATGTTACAGGACAATTGTCATCACAATGCTCCATGACAACTGTCATCACAATGTTGCCTGCCCATGTCATCAAAATGCTCCATGTCCCCTGTAATCACAATGTTCCATTACACCTGTCATCACAATGTTCCCTGCCCATGCCATCACAATGCTCCATTACCCATGTCATCGTAGTGATCCATGACCCCTTTCATCACAATGCTCCATGACACCTGTCATCACAATGCTCCGTGCTCTTTGTCACCACAATGCTCCATGACCACTGTCATCACCATGCCCCATGACCCCAGTCATCACAATGCTCCATAGCACTTGTCATCACAATGCTCCATTATCCCTGTCATCACAATGTTCCATGACTCTTGTCATCAAAATGCCTCATGATCCTTTTACTCACAATGCTCCATGACTCCTTTCATCACATGCTCCATGATACTTGTCATTACACTGTCCCATGACCTTTTTCATAACAATGCTCCATGATACCAGTCATCACAATAATCCATGACCATTTTCGTCACAATGCTCCATGCCCCTTTCAACACAATGCTCCATGACAACTGTCACCACAATGCTCCATGGCCTTTGTCATCACAATTATACTTGGCCCCTGTAATCACAGTGCTCCATGACCCCTTTCATCACAATGCTCCATGATCACTGTCATCACAATGCCACATGAGCCCTGTCATCACATTGCTCCATGGCCCCTGTCATTACAATGCTCCATGACCACTGTCATCACAATGTTCCATGATGGCTGTAATCACAATGACCCATGACACCTTTCCTCAGAAGGCTCCAGTACACCTGTCATCACAATGTTCCAATGCCTGTCTCATCACAAAGTTCCATGATCCCTGTCAGCACAACGTTACAGGACAATTGTCATCACAATGCTCCATGACAACTGTCATCACAATGTTGCCTGCCCATGTCATCAAAATGCTCCATGTCCCCTGTAATCACAATGTTCCATTACACCTGTCATCACAATGTTCCCTGCCCATGTCATCACAATGCTCCATTACCAATGAAATCAAAATGTTCGCCTGCCCTTGTCATCAAAATGCTCCATGGCCCCTTTAATCACAATGCTCCATGAACACTGTCATCACAATGTTCCATGACAGTTGTCATCACAATGCTCCATGACCCCTGTAATCACAATGCTCCTGCCCTTGTCATCACAATGCTCCAGAACTCTTGTCATCATAATGATGAATGCCCATGTCATCACAAAGCTCCATGATACTTGTCATCACAATGTTCCATGGCCTTGTCATCACTATACTCCATGGCCCCCGTCATCACAGTGCTCCATGATACCTTTCATCACAATTCTAGATGACCACTGTCATCACAATGCCCCAAGACACATGTCATCACATTTCGCCATGGCCCTTGTCATCACAATGCTCCATGACCCGTGGCATCACAATGGTCCAGGACACTTGTCATCACAATGATCCATGACCACTTACTTCACAATGCTCCTTGACTCCCGTCATCACAATGCTCCATAGCCTATGCATTCGCAATGCTACATGGTCCCTGTAATCACATTGCTCCATGATCCATTTCATCCCAGTGCTCTATGACCACTGTCATCACCATGCCCCATTATACCTGTCATCACAAAGTTCCATGGCCCCTGTCAGCACAATGTTCCATGACAGATGTCATCACTATCCTCCATGGTCCCTGTAATCACAATGCTCCATCCCCTTGTCAACGCAATGCTCCAGAACTCTTGTCATCATAATGCTCCATGCCCGCCTCATCACAATGCTCCATGACACTTGTCCTCACAATGCTCCATGGCCCCTGTTATCACAGTGCTCCATGTTACCTTTCATCACAATTCTAGATGACCATTGTCATCACAATGCCCCATGACACCTGTCATCACTATTCGCCATGGCACTTGTCATCACAATGCTCCATGATCCCTGTCATCATAATGTTCGATGACACTTGTCGTCACGGTGCTCCATGACCCCTGTCATCACAATATTCACTGCCCATGTAATCACAATGCTCCTGGTCCCCTGTAATCACAATGCTCCATAGCCTTAACATCACAATGCTCCAGAACTCTTGTCATCATTATGCCCCATGCCCATGTCATCACAATGCTCCTTGACCCCTGTCATCACAATGCTCCATGGCCTATGTATTCACAATGCTCCATGGCCCCTGTAGTCACATTGCTCCATGATCCTTTTCATCACAATGCTCTATGACCACTGTCATCACAATGCCACATGACACCTGTCATTACAATGCTCTATGGCCCCTGTCAGCACAATGTTCCATGGCAGATATCATCACAATGATCCATGACCGCTGTCATCACAATGTTCCCTGCCCTTGTCATCTCAATGATCCCTGGCCCCTGTAATCACAATGCCCCATACCCTTGTCATCGCAATGCTCCAGATCACTTCTCATCATAATGCTCCATGCCCATGTCATCACAATGCTCCATGGCCCCTGTCATCACAGTGCTCCGTGATACCTTTCATCGTAATGATAGATGACCACTGTCATCACAATGCTCCATGACACCTGTCATCAGATTTGGCCATGGCCCTTATCATCACAATGCTCCAGGACACTTGTCTTCACAATGTTCCATGGCGCATTTCATCACAATGCTCCATGACCACTTTCATCAAATTGCTCCATGATGCCTGTCCTCACAATGCTCCATGGCCTTTGTCATCAAAATTCTACATGGCCCCGGTAATAACAGTGCTTCAGGACAACATTTATCACAATGCTCCATGACCACTCTCATCACCATGCCAGATAAGACCTTTCATGACAATGCTCCATGGCCCTTGTCATCACAATATTCTATGACTTCTGTCATCACAATGCTCCATGCCTCTGTCATCACAATGCCCCATCACCCCTGCAATTACAATGCTCCATGACCCCTGTCCTCACAATGCCCCGAAACCCTTGTCATCACAATATTCCATGATCCGTGTAATCACGATGATCCATGAACCATTTCTGTACAATGCTCCAGTACCCCGTTCATTAAAATGCTCCATGGCACGTGTCATCAGAATGCTCCAGGAACCCTTCCATCACAATAATCCATGACCCGTTTCCTCACAATTCTCCAGGACCGCTTTCATCACAATGCTCCATTTCCTTGTCATCTCAATTCTTCATGGCCCCTGTCATCACAATGATCCATGCCCTTGTCATCAAAATGCTCCAGAACTCTTGTCATCACTATGCTCCATGCCCATGTCATCACAATGCTGCATGACCCCTGTCATCACAATGATACATGACCACTGTCATCGCAATGCCACATGAACCCTGTCATCACATTGCTCCATGATCCCTGTCATTACAATGCTCCATGACCACTGTCATCACAATGTTCCATGATCGCTGTAATCACAATGACCCATGACACCTTTCCTCAGAAGGCTCCATTACGCCTGTCATCAGAATGCTCCAATGCCCATCTCATCACAATGCTCCATGATCCGTGACAGCACAATGTTACAGGACAATTGTCATCACAATGCTCCATGACAACTGTCATCACAATGTTGCCTGCCCATGTCATCAAAATGCTCCATGTCCCCTGTAATCACAATGTTCCATTACACCTGTCATCACAATGTTCCCTGCCCATGCCATCACAATGCTCCATTACCCATGTCATCGTAGTGATCCATGACCCCTTTCATCACAATGCTCCATGACACCTGTCATCACAATGCTCCGTGCTCTTTGTCACCACAATGCTCCATGACCACTGTCATCACCATGCCCCATGACCCCAGTCATCACAATGCTCCATAGCACTTGTCATCACAATGCTCCATTATCCCTGTCATCACAATGTTCCATGACTCTTGTCATCAAAATGCCTCATGATCCTTTTACTCACAATGCTCCATGACTCCTTTCATCACATGCTCCATGATACTTGTCATTACACTGTCCCATGACCTTTTTCATAACAATGCTCCATGATACCAGTCATCACAATAATCCATGACCATTTTCGTCACAATGCTCCATGCCCCTTTCAACACAATGCTCCATGACAACTGTCACCACAATGCTCCATGGCCTTTGTCATCACAATTATACTTGGCCCCTGTAATCACAGTGCTCCATGACCCCTTTCATCACAATGCTCCATGATCACTGTCATCACAATGCCACATGAGCCCTGTCATCACATTGCTCCATGGCCCCTGTCATTACAATGCTCCATGACCACTGTCATCACAATGTTCCATGATGGCTGTAATCACAATGACCCATGACACCTTTCCTCAGAAGGCTCCAGTACACCTGTCATCACAATGTTCCAATGCCTGTCTCATCACAAAGTTCCATGATCCCTGTCAGCACAACGTTACAGGACAATTGTCATCACAATGCTCCATGACAACTGTCATCACAATGTTGCCTGCCCATGTCATCAAAATGCTCCATGTCCCCTGTAATCACAATGTTCCATTACACCTGTCATCACAATGTTCCCTGCCCATGTCATCACAATGCTCCATTACCAATGAAATCAAAATGTTCGCCTGCCCTTGTCATCAAAATGCTCCATGGCCCCTTTAATCACAATGCTCCATGAACACTGTCATCACAATGTTCCATGACAGTTGTCATCACAATGCTCCATGACCCCTGTAATCACAATGCTCCATGCCCTTGTCATCACAATGCTCCAGAACTCTTGTCATCATAATGATGAATGCCCGTGTCATCACAAAGCTCCATGATACTTGTCATCACAATGTTCCATGGCCTTGTCATCACTATACTCCATGGCCCCCGTCATCACAGTGCTCCATGATACCTTTCATCACAATTCTAGATGACCACTGTCATCACAATGCCCCAAGACACATGTCATCACATTTCGCCATGGCCCTTGTCATCACAATGCTCCATGACCCGTGGCATCACAATGGTCCAGGACACTTGTCATCACAATGATCCATGACCACTTACTTCACAATGCTCCTTGACTCCCGTCATCACAATGCTCCATAGCCTATGCATTCGCAATGCTACATGGTCCCTGTAATCA
This sequence comes from Balaenoptera ricei, assembly GCF_028023285.1. Taxonomy (NCBI): domain Eukaryota; kingdom Metazoa; phylum Chordata; class Mammalia; order Artiodactyla; family Balaenopteridae; genus Balaenoptera; species Balaenoptera ricei. The sequence goes on from NW_026777686.1 coordinate 704,544, forward strand.
CATTGCTCCATGATCCATTTCATCCCAGTGCTCTATGACCACTGTCATCACCATGCCCCATTATACCTGTCATCACAAAGTTCCATGGCCCCTGTCAGCACAATGTTCCATGACAGATGTCATCACTATCCTCCATGGTCCCTGTAATCACAATGCTCCATCCCCTTGTCAAGGCAATGCTCCAGAACTCTTGTCATCATAATGCTCCATGCCCGCCTCATCACAATGCTCCATGACACTTGTCCTCACAATGCTCCATGGCCCCTGTTATCACAGTGCTCCATGTTACCTTTCATCACAATTCTAGATGACCATTGTCATCACAATGCCCCATGACACCTGTCATCACTATTCGCCATGGCACTTGTCATCACAATGCTCCATGATCCCTGTCATCATAATGTTCGATGACACTTGTCGTCACGGTGCTCCATGACCCCTGTCATCACAATATTCACTGCCCATGTAATCACAATGCTCCTGGTCCCCTGTAATCACAATGCTCCATAGCCTTAACATCACAATGCTCCAGAACTCTTGTCATCATTATGCCCCATGCCCATGTCATCACAATGCTCCTTGACCCCTGTCATCACAATGCTCCATGGCCTATGTATTCACAATGCTCCATGGCCCCTGTAGTCACATTGCTCCATGATCCTTTTCATCACAATGCTCTATGACCACTGTCATCACAATGCCACATGACACCTGTCATTACAATGCTCTATGGCCCCTGTCAGCACAATGTTCCATGGCAGATATCATCACAATGATCCATGACCGCTGTCATCACAATGTTCCCTGCCCTTGTCATCTCAATGATCCCTGGCCCCTGTAATCACAATGCCCCATACCCTTGTCATCGCAATGCTCCAGATCACTTCTCATCATAATGCTCCATGCCCATGTCATCACAATGCTCCATGGCCCCTGTCATCACAGTGCTCCGTGATACCTTTCATCGTAATGATAGATGACCACTGTCATCACAATGCTCCATGACACCTGTCATCAGATTTGGCCATGGCCCTTATCATCACAATGCTCCAGGACACTTGTCTTCACAATGTTCCATGGCGCATTTCATCACAATGCTCCATGACCACTTTCATCAAATTGCTCCATGATGCCTGTCCTCACAATGCTCCATGGCCTTTGTCATCAAAATTCTACATGGCCCCTGTAATAACAGTGCTTCAGGACAACATTTATCACAATGCTCCATGACCACTCTCATCACCATGCCAGATAAGACCTTTCATGACAATGCTCCATGGCCCTTGTCATCACAATATTCTATGACTTCTGTCATCACAATGCTCCATGCCCCTGTCATCACAATGCCCCATCACCCCTGCTATTACAATGCTCCATGACCCCTGTCCTCACAATGCCCCGAAACCCTTGTCATCACAATATTCCATGATCCGTGTAATCACGATGATCCATGAACCATTTCTGTACAATGCTCCAGTACCCCGTTCATTAAAATGCTCCATGGCACGTGTCATCAGAATGCTCCAGGAACCCTTCCATCACAATAATCCATGACCCGTTTCCTCACAATTCTCCAGGACCGCTTTCATCACAATGCTCCATTTCCTTGTCATCTCAATTCTTCATGGCCCCTGTCATCACAATGATCCATGCCCTTGTCATCAAAATGCTCCAGAACTCTTGTCATCACTATGCTCCATGCCCATGTCATCACAATGCTGCATGACCCCTGTCATCACAATGATACATGACCACTGTCATCGCAATGCCACATGAACCCTGTCATCACATTGCTCCATGATCCCTGTCATTACAATGCTCCATGACCACTGTCATCACAATGTTCCATGATCGCTGTAATCACAATGACCCATGACACCTTTCCTCAGAAGGCTCCATTACGCCTGTCATCAGAATGCTCCAATGCCCATCTCATCACAATGCTCCATGATCCGTGACAGCACAATGTTACAGGACAATTGTCATCACAATGCTCCATGACAACTGTCATCACAATGTTGCCTGCCCATGTCATCAAAATGCTCCATGTCCCCTGTAATCACAATGTTCCATTACACCTGTCATCACAATGTTCCCTGCCCATGCCATCACAATGTTCCATTACCCATGTCATCGTAGTGATCCATGACCCCTTTCATCACAATGCTCCATGACACCTGTCATCACAATGCTCCGTGCTCTTTGTCACCACAATGCTCCATGACCACTGTCATCACCATGCCCCATGACCCCAGTCATCACAATGCTCCATAGCACTTGTCATCACAATGCTCCATTATCCCTGTCATCACAATGTTCCATGACTCTTGTCATCAAAATGCCTCATGATCCTTTTACTCACAATGCTCCATGACTCCTTTCATCACATGCTCCATGATACTTGTCATTACACTGTCCCATGACCTTTTTCATAACAATGCTCCATGATACCAGTCATCACAATAATCCATGACCATTTTCGTCACAATGCTCCATGCCCCTTTCAACACAATGCTCCATGACAACTGTCACCACAATGCTCCATGGCCTTTGTCATCACAATTATACTTGGCCCCTGTAATCACAGTGCTCCATGACCCCTTTCATCACAATGCTCCATGATCACTGTCATCACAATGCCACATGAGCCCTGTCATCACATTGCTCCATGGCCCCTGTCATTACAATGCTCCATGACCACTGTCATCACAATGTTCCATGATGGCTGTAATCACAATGACCCATGACACCTTTCCTCAGAAGGCTCCAGTACACCTGTCATCACAATGTTCCAATGCCTGTCTCATCACAAAGTTCCATGATCCCTGTCAGCACAACGTTACAGGACAATTGTCATCACAATGCTCCATGACAACTGTCATCACAATGTTGCCTGCCCATGTCATCAAAATGCTCCATGTCCCCTGTAATCACAATGTTCCATTACACCTGTCATCACAATGTTCCCTGCCCATGTCATCACAATGCTCCATTACCAATGAAATCAAAATGTTCGCCTGCCCTTGTCATCAAAATGCTCCATGGCCCCTTTAATCACAATGCTCCATGAACACTGTCATCACAATGTTCCATGACAGTTGTCATCACAATGCTCCATGACCCCTGTAATCACAATGCTCCATGCCCTTGTCATCACAATGCTCCAGAACTCTTGTCATCATAATGATGAATGCCCGTGTCATCACAAAGCTCCATGATACTTGTCATCACAATGTTCCATGGCCTTGTCATCACTATACTCCATGGCCCCCGTCATCACAGTGCTCCATGATACCTTTCATCACAATTCTAGATGACCACTGTCATCACAATGCCCCAAGACACATGTCATCACATTTCGCCATGGCCCTTGTCATCACAATGCTCCATGACCCGTGGCATCACAATGGTCCAGGACACTTGTCATCACAATGATCCATGACCACTTACTTCACAATGCTCCTTGACTCCCGTCATCACAATGCTCCATAGCCTATGCATTCGCAATGCTACATGGTCCCTGTAATCACATTGCTCCATGATCCATTTCATCCCAGTGCTCTATGACCACTGTCATCACCATGCCCCATTATACCTGTCATCACAAAGTTCCATGGCCCCTGTCAGCACAATGTTCCATGACAGATGTCATCACTATCCTCCATGGTCCCTGTAATCACAATGCTCCATCCCCTTGTCAACGCAATGCTCCAGAACTCTTGTCATCATAATGCTCCATGCCCGCCTCATCACAATGCTCCATGACACTTGTCCTCACAATGCTCCATGGCCCCTGTTATCACAGTGCTCCATGTTACCTTTCATCACAATTCTAGATGACCATTGTCATCACAATGCCCCATGACACCTGTCATCACTATTCGCCATGGCACTTGTCATCACAATGCTCCATGATCCCTGTCATCATAATGTTCGATGACACTTGTCGTCACGGTGCTCCATGACCCCTGTCATCACAATATTCACTGCCCATGTAATCACAATGCTCCTGGTCCCCTGTAATCACAATGCTCCATAGCCTTAACATCACAATGCTCCAGAACTCTTGTCATCATTATGCCCCATGCCCATGTCATCACAATGCTCCTTGACCCCTGTCATCACAATGCTCCATGGCCTATGTATTCACAATGCTCCATGGCCCCTGTAGTCACATTGCTCCATGATCCTTTTCATCACAATGCTCTATGACCACTGTCATCACAATGCCACATGACACCTGTCATTACAATGCTCTATGGCCCCTGTCAGCACAATGTTCCATGGCAGATATCATCACAATGATCCATGACCGCTGTCATCACAATGTTCCCTGCCCTTGTCATCTCAATGATCCCTGGCCCCTGTAATCACAATGCCCCATACCCTTGTCATCGCAATGCTCCAGATCACTTCTCATCATAATGCTCCATGCCCATGTCATCACAATGCTCCATGGCCCCTGTCATCACAGTGCTCCGTGATACCTTTCATCGTAATGATAGATGACCACTGTCATCACAATGCTCCATGACACCTGTCATCAGATTTGGCCATGGCCCTTATCATCACAATGCTCCAGGACACTTGTCTTCACAATGTTCCATGGCGCATTTCATCACAATGCTCCATGACCACTTTCATCAAATTGCTCCATGATGCCTGTCCTCACAATGCTCCATGGCCTTTGTCATCAAAATTCTACATGGCCCCTGTAATAACAGTGCTTCAGGACAACATTTATCACAATGCTCCATGACCACTCTCATCACCATGCCAGATAAGACCTTTCATGACAATGCTCCATGGCCCTTGTCATCACAATATTCTATGACTTCTGTCATCACAATGCTCCATGCCCCTGTCATCACAATGCCCCATCACCCCTGCTATTACAATGCTCCATGACCCCTGTCCTCACAATGCCCCGAAACCCTTGTCATCACAATATTCCATGATCCGTGTAATCACGATGATCCATGAACCATTTCTGTACAATGCTCCAGTACCCCGTTCATTAAAATGCTCCATGGCACGTGTCATCAGAATGCTCCAGGAACCCTTCCATCACAATAATCCATGACCCGTTTCCTCACAATTCTCCAGGACCGCTTTCATCACAATGCTCCATTTCCTTGTCATCTCAATTCTTCATGGCCCCTGTCATCACAATGATCCATGCCCTTGTCATCAAAATGCTCCAGAACTCTTGTCATCACTATGCTCCATGCCCATGTCATCACAATGCTGCATGACCCCTGTCATCACAATGATACATGACCACTGTCATCGCAATGCCACATGAACCCTGTCATCACATTGCTCCATGATCCCTGTCATTACAATGCTCCATGACCACTGTCATCACAATGTTCCATGATCGCTGTAATCACAATGACCCATGACACCTTTCCTCAGAAGGCTCCATTACGCCTGTCATCAGAATGCTCCAATGCCCATCTCATCACAATGCTCCATGATCCGTGACAGCACAATGTTACAGGACAATTGTCATCACAATGCTCCATGACAACTGTCATCACAATGTTGCCTGCCCATGTCATCAAAATGCTCCATGTCCCCTGTAATCACAATGTTCCATTACACCTGTCATCACAATGTTCCCTGCCCATGCCATCACAATGTTCCATTACCCATGTCATCGTAGTGATCCATGACCCCTTTCATCACAATGCTCCATGACACCTGTCATCACAATGCTCCGTGCTCTTTGTCACCACAATGCTCCATGACCACTGTCATCACCATGCCCCATGACCCCAGTCATCACAATGCTCCATAGCACTTGTCATCACAATGCTCCATTATCCCTGTCATCACAATGTTCCATGACTCTTGTCATCAAAATGCCTCATGATCCTTTTACTCACAATGCTCCATGACTCCTTTCATCACATGCTCCATGATACTTGTCATTACACTGTCCCATGACCTTTTTCATAACAATGCTCCATGATACCAGTCATCACAATAATCCATGACCATTTTCGTCACAATGCTCCATGCCCCTTTCAACACAATGCTCCATGACAACTGTCACCACAATGCTCCATGGCCTTTGTCATCACAATTATACTTGGCCCCTGTAATCACAGTGCTCCATGACCCCTTTCATCACAATGCTCCATGATCACTGTCATCACAATGCCACATGAGCCCTGTCATCACATTGCTCCATGGCCCCTGTCATTACAATGCTCCATGACCACTGTCATCACAATGTTCCATGATGGCTGTAATCACAATGACCCATGACACCTTTCCTCAGAAGGCTCCAGTACACCTGTCATCACAATGTTCCAATGCCTGTCTCATCACAAAGTTCCATGATCCCTGTCAGCACAACGTTACAGGACAATTGTCATCACAATGCTCCATGACAACTGTCATCACAATGTTGCCTGCCCATGTCATCAAAATGCTCCATGTCCCCTGTAATCACAATGTTCCATTACACCTGTCATCACAATGTTCCCTGCCCATGTCATCACAATGCTCCATTACCAATGAAATCAAAATGTTCGCCTGCCCTTGTCATCAAAATGCTCCATGGCCCCTTTAATCACAATGCTCCATGAACACTGTCATCACAATGTTCCATGACAGTTGTCATCACAATGCTCCATGACCCCTGTAATCACAATGCTCCATGCCCTTGTCATCACAATGCTCCAGAACTCTTGTCATCATAATGATGAATGCCCGTGTCATCACAAAGCTCCATGATACTTGTCATCACAATGTTCCATGGCCTTGTCATCACTATACTCCATGGCCCCCGTCATCACAGTGCTCCATGATACCTTTCATCACAATTCTAGATGACCACTGTCATCACAATGCCCCAAGACACATGTCATCACATTTCGCCATGGCCCTTGTCATCACAATGCTCCATGACCCGTGGCATCACAATGGTCCAGGACACTTGTCATCACAATGATCCATGACCACTTACTTCACAATGCTCCTTGACTCCCGTCATCACAATGCTCCATAGCCTATGCATTCGCAATGCTACATGGTCCCTGTAATCACATTGCTCCATGATCCATTTCATCCCAGTGCTCTATGACCACTGTCATCACCATGCCCCATTATACCTGTCATCACAAAGTTCCATGGCCCCTGTCAGCACAATGTTCCATGACAGATGTCATCACTATCCTCCATGGTCCCTGTAATCACAATGCTCCATCCCCTTGTCAAGGCAATGCTCCAGAACTCTTGTCATCATAATGCTCCATGCCCGCCTCATCACAATGCTCCATGACACTTGTCCTCACAATGCTCCATGGCCCCTGTTATCACAGTGCTCCATGTTACCTTTCATCACAATTCTAGATGACCATTGTCATCACAATGCCCCATGACACCTGTCATCACTATTCGCCATGGCACTTGTCATCACAATGCTCCATGATCCCTGTCATCATAATGTTCGATGACACTTGTCGTCACGGTGCTCCATGACCCCTGTCATCACAATATTCACTGCCCATGTAATCACAATGCTCCTGGTCCCCTGTAATCACAATGCTCCATAGCCTTAACATCACAATGCTCCAGAACTCTTGTCATCATTATGCCCCATGCCCATGTCATCACAATGCTCCTTGACCCCTGTCATCACAATGCTCCATGGCCTATGTATTCACAATGCTCCATGGCCCCTGTAGTCACATTGCTCCATGATCCTTTTCATCACAATGCTCTATGACCACTGTCATCACAATGCCACATGACACCTGTCATTACAATGCTCTATGGCCCCTGTCAGCACAATGTTCCATGGCAGATATCATCACAATGATCCATGACCGCTGTCATCACAATGTTCCCTGCCCTTGTCATCTCAATGATCCCTGGCCCCTGTAATCACAATGCCCCATACCCTTGTCATCGCAATGCTCCAGATCACTTCTCATCATAATGCTCCATGCCCATGTCATCACAATGCTCCATGGCCCCTGTCATCACAGTGCTCCGTGATACCTTTCATCGTAATGATAGATGACCACTGTCATCACAATGCTCCATGACACCTGTCATCAGATTTGGCCATGGCCCTTATCATCACAATGCTCCAGGACACTTGTCTTCACAATGTTCCATGGCGCATTTCATCACAATGCTCCATGACCACTTTCATCAAATTGCTCCATGATGCCTGTCCTCACAATGCTCCATGGCCTTTGTCATCAAAATTCTACATGGCCCCTGTAATAACAGTGCTTCAGGACAACATTTATCACAATGCTCCATGACCACTCTCATCACCATGCCAGATAAGACCTTTCATGACAATGCTCCATGGCCCTTGTCATCACAATATTCTATGACTTCTGTCATCACAATGCTCCATGCCCCTGTCATCACAATGCCCCATCACCCCTGCTATTACAATGCTCCATGACCCCTGTCCTCACAATGCCCCGAAACCCTTGTCATCACAATATTCCATGATCCGTGTAATCACGATGATCCATGAACCATTTCTGTACAATGCTCCAGTACCCCGTTCATTAAAATGCTCCATGGCACGTGTCATCAGAATGCTCCAGGAACCCTTCCATCACAATAATCCATGACCCGTTTCCTCACAATTCTCCAGGACCGCTTTCATCACAATGCTCCATTTCCTTGTCATCTCAATTCTTCATGGCCCCTGTCATCACAATGATCCATGCCCTTGTCATCAAAATGCTCCAGAACTCTTGTCATCACTATGCTCCATGCCCATGTCATCACAATGCTGCATGACCCCTGTCATCACAATGATACATGACCACTGTCATCGCAATGCCACATGAACCCTGTCATCACATTGCTCCATGATCCCTGTCATTACAATGCTCCATGACCACTGTCATCACAATGTTCCATGATCGCTGTAATCACAATGACCCATGACACCTTTCCTCAGAAGGCTCCATTACGCCTGTCATCAGAATGCTCCAATGCCCATCTCATCACAATGCTCCATGATCCGTGACAGCACAATGTTACAGGACAATTGTCATCACAATGCTCCATGACAACTGTCATCACAATGTTGCCTGCCCATGTCATCAAAATGCTCCATGTCCCCTGTAATCACAATGTTCCATTACACCTGTCATCACAATGTTCCCTGCCCATGCCATCACAATGTTCCATTACCCATGTCATCGTAGTGATCCATGACCCCTTTCATCACAATGCTCCATGACACCTGTCATCACAATGCTCCGTGCTCTTTGTCACCACAATGCTCCATGACCACTGTCATCACCATGCCCCATGACCCCAGTCATCACAATGCTCCATAGCACTTGTCATCACAATGCTCCATTATCCCTGTCATCACAATGTTCCATGACTCTTGTCATCAAAATGCCTCATGATCCTTTTACTCACAATGCTCCATGACTCCTTTCATCACATGCTCCATGATACTTGTCATTACACTGTCCCATGACCTTTTTCATAACAATGCTCCATGATACCAGTCATCACAATAATCCATGACCATTTTCGTCACAATGCTCCATGCCCCTTTCAACACAATGCTCCATGACAACTGTCACCACAATGCTCCATGGCCTTTGTCATCACAATTATACTTGGCCCCTGTAATCACAGTGCTCCATGACCCCTTTCATCACAATGCTCCATGATCACTGTCATCACAATGCCACATGAGCCCTGTCATCACATTGCTCCATGGCCCCTGTCATTACAATGCTCCATGACCACTGTCATCACAATGTTCCATGATGGCTGTAATCACAATGACCCATGACACCTTTCCTCAGAAGGCTCCAGTACACCTGTCATCACAATGTTCCAATGCCTGTCTCATCACAAAGTTCCATGATCCCTGTCAGCACAACGTTACAGGACAATTGTCATCACAATGCTCCATGACAACTGTCATCACAATGTTGCCTGCCCATGTCATCAAAATGCTCCATGTCCCCTGTAATCACAATGTTCCATTACACCTGTCATCACAATGTTCCCTGCCCATGTCATCACAATGCTCCATTACCAATGAAATCAAAATGTTCGCCTGCCCTTGTCATCAAAATGCTCCATGGCCCCTTTAATCACAATGCTCCATGAACACTGTCATCACAATGTTCCATGACAGTTGTCATCACAATGCTCCATGACCCCTGTAATCACAATGCTCCATGCCCTTGTCATCACAATGCTCCAGAACTCTTGTCATCATAATGATGAATGCCCGTGTCATCACAAAGCTCCATGATACTTGTCATCACAATGTTCCATGGCCTTGTCATCACTATACTCCATGGCCCCCGTCATCACAGTGCTCCATGATACCTTTCATCACAATTCTAGATGACCACTGTCATCACAATGCCCCAAGACACATGTCATCACATTTCGCCATGGCCCTTGTCATCACAATGCTCCATGACCCGTGGCATCACAATGGTCCAGGACACTTGTCATCACAATGATCCATGACCACTTACTTCACAATGCTCCTTGACTCCCGTCATCACAATGCTCCATAGCCTATGCATTCGCAATGCTACATGGTCCCTGTAATCACATTGCTCCATGATCCATTTCATCCCAGTGCTCTATGACCACTGTCATCACCATGCCCCATTATACCTGTCATCACAAAGTTCCATGGCCCCTGTCAGCACAATGTTCCATGACAGATGTCATCACTATCCTCCATGGTCCCTGTAATCACAATGCTCCATCCCCTTGTCAACGCAATGCTCCAGAACTCTTGTCATCATAATGCTCCATGCCCGCCTCATCACAATGCTCCATGACACTTGTCCTCACAATGCTCCATGGCCCCTGTTATCACAGTGCTCCATGTTACCTTTCATCACAATTCTAGATGACCATTGTCATCACAATGCCCCATGACACCTGTCATCACTATTCGCCATGGCACTTGTCATCACAATGCTCCATGATCCCTGTCATCATAATGTTCGATGACACTTGTCGTCACGGTGCTCCATGACCCCTGTCATCACAATATTCACTGCCCATGTAATCACAATGCTCCTGGTCCCCTGTAATCACAATGCTCCATAGCCTTAACATCACAATGCTCCAGAACTCTTGTCATCATTATGCCCCATGCCCATGTCATCACAATGCTCCTTGACCCCTGTCATCACAATGCTCCATGGCCTATGTATTCACAATGCTCCATGGCCCCTGTAGTCACATTGCTCCATGATCCTTTTCATCACAATGCTCTATGACCACTGTCATCACAATGCCACATGACACCTGTCATTACAATGCTCTATGGCCCCTGTCAGCACAATGTTCCATGGCAGATATCATCACAATGATCCATGACCGCTGTCATCACAATGTTCCCTGCCCTTGTCATCTCAATGATCCCTGGCCCCTGTAATCACAATGCCCCATACCCTTGTCATCGCAATGCTCCAGATCACTTCTCATCATAATGCTCCATGCCCATGTCATCACAATGCTCCATGGCCCCTGTCATCACAGTGCTCCGTGATACCTTTCATCGTAATGATAGATGACCACTGTCATCACAATGCTCCATGACACCTGTCATCAGATTTGGCCATGGCCCTTATCATCACAATGCTCCAGGACACTTGTCTTCACAATGTTCCATGGCGCATTTCATCACAATGCTCCATGACCACTTTCATCAAATTGCTCCATGATGCCTGTCCTCACAATGCTCCATGGCCTTTGTCATCAAAATTCTACATGGCCCCTGTAATAACAGTGCTTCAGGACAACATTTATCACAATGCTCCATGACCACTCTCATCACCATGCCAGATAAGACCTTTCATGACAATGCTCCATGGCCCTTGTCATCACAATATTCTATGACTTCTGTCATCACAATGCTCCATGCCCCTGTCATCACAATGCCCCATCACCCCTGCTATTACAATGCTCCATGACCCCTGTCCTCACAATGCCCCGAAACCCTTGTCATCACAATATTCCATGATCCGTGTAATCACGATGATCCATGAACCATTTCTGTACAATGCTCCAGTACCCCGTTCATTAAAATGCTCCATGGCACGTGTCATCAGAATGCTCCAGGAACCCTTCCATCACAATAATCCATGACCCGTTTCCTCACAATTCTCCAGGACCGCTTTCATCACAATGCTCCATTTCCTTGTCATCTCAATTCTTCATGGCCCCTGTCATCACAATGATCCATGCCCTTGTCATCAAAATGCTCCAGAACTCTTGTCATCACTATGCTCCATGCCCATGTCATCACAATGCTGCATGACCCCTGTCATCACAATGATACATGACCACTGTCATCGCAATGCCACATGAACCCTGTCATCACATTGCTCCATGATCCCTGTCATTACAATGCTCCATGACCACTGTCATCACAATGTTCCATGATCGCTGTAATCACAATGACCCATGACACCTTTCCTCAGAAGGCTCCATTACGCCTGTCATCAGAATGCTCCAATGCCCATCTCATCACAATGCTCCATGATCCGTGACAGCACAATGTTACAGGACAATTGTCATCACAATGCTCCATGACAACTGTCATCACAATGTTGCCTGCCCATGTCATCAAAATGCTCCATGTCCCCTGTAATCACAATGTTCCATTACACCTGTCATCACAATGTTCCCTGCCCATGCCATCACAATGTTCCATTACCCATGTCATCGTAGTGATCCATGACCCCTTTCATCACAATGCTCCATGACACCTGTCATCACAATGCTCCGTGCTCTTTGTCACCACAATGCTCCATGACCACTGTCATCACCATGCCCCATGACCCCAGTCATCACAATGCTCCATAGCACTTGTCATCACAATGCTCCATTATCCCTGTCATCACAATGTTCCATGACTCTTGTCATCAAAATGCCTCATGATCCTTTTACTCACAATGCTCCATGACTCCTTTCATCACATGCTCCATGATACTTGTCATTACACTGTCCCATGACCTTTTTCATAACAATGCTCCATGATACCAGTCATCACAATAATCCATGACCATTTTCGTCACAATGCTCCATGCCCCTTTCAACACAATGCTCCATGACAACTGTCACCACAATGCTCCATGGCCTTTGTCATCACAATTATACTTGGCCCCTGTAATCACAGTGCTCCATGACCCCTTTCATCACAATGCTCCATGATCACTGTCATCACAATGCCACATGAGCCCTGTCATCACATTGCTCCATGGCCCCTGTCATTACAATGCTCCATGACCACTGTCATCACAATGTTCCATGATGGCTGTAATCACAATGACCCATGACACCTTTCCTCAGAAGGCTCCAGTACACCTGTCATCACAATGTTCCAATGCCTGTCTCATCACAAAGTTCCATGATCCCTGTCAGCACAACGTTACAGGACAATTGTCATCACAATGCTCCATGACAACTGTCATCACAATGTTGCCTGCCCATGTCATCAAAATGCTCCATGTCCCCTGTAATCACAATGTTCCATTACACCTGTCATCACAATGTTCCCTGCCCATGTCATCACAATGCTCCATTACCAATGAAATCAAAATGTTCGCCTGCCCTTGTCATCAAAATGCTCCATGGCCCCTTTAATCACAATGCTCCATGAACACTGTCATCACAATGTTCCATGACAGTTGTCATCACAATGCTCCATGACCCCTGTAATCACAATGCTCCATGCCCTTGTCATCACAATGCTCCAGAACTCTTGTCATCATAATGATGAATGCCCGTGTCATCACAAAGCTCCATGATACTTGTCATCACAATGTTCCATGGCCTTGTCATCACTATACTCCATGGCCCCCGTCATCACAGTGCTCCATGATACCTTTCATCACAATTCTAGATGACCACTGTCATCACAATGCCCCAAGACACATGTCATCACATTTCGCCATGGCCCTTGTCATCACAATGCTCCATGACCCGTGGCATCACAATGGTCCAGGACACTTGTCATCACAATGATCCATGACCACTTACTTCACAATGCTCCTTGACTCCCGTCATCACAATGCTCCATAGCCTATGCATTCGCAATGCTACATGGTCCCTGTAATCACATTGCTCCATGATCCATTTCATCCCAGTGCTCTATGACCACTGTCATCACCATGCCCCATTATACCTGTCATCACAAAGTTCCATGGCCCCTGTCAGCACAATGTTCCATGACAGATGTCATCACTATCCTCCATGGTCCCTGTAATCACAATGCTCCATCCCCTTGTCAACGCAATGCTCCAGAACTCTTGTCATCATAATGCTCCATGCCCGCCTCATCACAATGCTCCATGACACTTGTCCTCACAATGCTCCATGGCCCCTGTTATCACAGTGCTCCATGTTACCTTTCATCACAATTCTAGATGACCATTGTCATCACAATGCCCCATGACACCTGTCATCACTATTCGCCATGGCACTTGTCATCACAATGCTCCATGATCCCTGTCATCATAATGTTCGATGACACTTGTCGTCACGGTGCTCCATGACCCCTGTCATCACAATATTCACTGCCCATGTAATCACAATGCTCCTGGTCCCCTGTAATCACAATGCTCCATAGCCTTAACATCACAATGCTCCAGAACTCTTGTCATCATTATGCCCCATGCCCATGTCATCACAATGCTCCTTGACCCCTGTCATCACAATGCTCCATGGCCTATGTATTCACAATGCTCCATGGCCCCTGTAGTCACATTGCTCCATGATCCTTTTCATCACAATGCTCTATGACCACTGTCATCACAATGCCACATGACACCTGTCATTACAATGCTCTATGGCCCCTGTCAGCACAATGTTCCATGGCAGATATCATCACAATGATCCATGACCGCTGTCATCACAATGTTCCCTGCCCTTGTCATCTCAATGATCCCTGGCCCCTGTAATCACAATGCCCCATACCCTTGTCATCGCAATGCTCCAGATCACTTCTCATCATAATGCTCCATGCCCATGTCATCACAATGCTCCATGGCCCCTGTCATCACAGTGCTCCGTGATACCTTTCATCGTAATGATAGATGACCACTGTCATCACAATGCTCCATGACACCTGTCATCAGATTTGGCCATGGCCCTTATCATCACAATGCTCCAGGACACTTGTCTTCACAATGTTCCATGGCGCATTTCATCACAATGCTCCATGACCACTTTCATCAAATTGCTCCATGATGCCTGTCCTCACAATGCTCCATGGCCTTTGTCATCAAAATTCTACATGGCCCCTGTAATAACAGTGCTTCAGGACAACATTTATCACAATGCTCCATGACCACTCTCATCACCATGCCAGATAAGACCTTTCATGACAATGCTCCATGGCCCTTGTCATCACAATATTCTATGACTTCTGTCATCACAATGCTCCATGCCCCTGTCATCACAATGCCCCATCACCCCTGCTATTACAATGCTCCATGACCCCTGTCCTCACAATGCCCCGAAACCCTTGTCATCACAATATTCCATGATCCGTGTAATCACGATGATCCATGAACCATTTCTGTACAATGCTCCAGTACCCCGTTCATTAAAATGCTCCATGGCACGTGTCATCAGAATGCTCCAGGAACCCTTCCATCACAATAATCCATGACCCGTTTCCTCACAATTCTCCAGGACCGCTTTCATCACAATGCTCCATTTCCTTGTCATCTCAATTCTTCATGGCCCCTGTCATCACAATGATCCATGCCCTTGTCATCAAAATGCTCCAGAACTCTTGTCATCACTATGCTCCATGCCCATGTCATCACAATGCTGCATGACCCCTGTCATCACAATGATACATGACCACTGTCATCGCAATGCCACATGAACCCTGTCATCACATTGCTCCATGATCCCTGTCATTACAATGCTCCATGACCACTGTCATCACAATGTTCCATGATCGCTGTAATCACAATGACCCATGACACCTTTCCTCAGAAGGCTCCATTACGCCTGTCATCAGAATGCTCCAATGCCCATCTCATCACAATGCTCCATGATCCGTGACAGCACAATGTTACAGGACAATTGTCATCACAATGCTCCATGACAACTGTCATCACAATGTTGCCTGCCCATGTCATCAAAATGCTCCATGTCCCCTGTAATCACAATGTTCCATTACACCTGTCATCACAATGTTCCCTGCCCATGTCATCACAATGCTCCATTACCCATGTCATCGTAGTGATCCATGACCCCTTTCATCACAGTGCTCCATGACACCTGTCATCACAATGCTCCGTGCTCTTTGTCACCACAATGCTCCATGACCACTGTCATCACCATGCCCCATGACCCCAGTCATCACAATGCTCCATAGCACTTGTCATCACAATGCTCCATTATCCCTGTCATCACAATGTTCCATGACTCTTGTCATCAAAATGCCTCATGATCCTTTTACTCACAATGCTCCATGACTCCTTTCATCACATGCTCCATGATACTTGTCATTACACTGTCCCATGACCTTTTTCATAACAATGCTCCATGATACCAGTCATCACAATAATCCATGACCATTTTCGTCACAATGCTCCATGCCCCTTTCAACACAATGCTCCATGACAACTGTCACCACAATGCTCCATGGCCTTTGTCATCACAATTATACTTGGCCCCTGTAATCACAGTGCTCCATGACCCCTTTCATCACAATGCTCCATGATCACTGTCATCACAATGCCACATGAGCCCTGTCATCACATTGCTCCATGGCCCCTGTCATTACAATGCTCCATGACCACTGTCATCACAATGTTCCATGATGGCTGTAATCACAATGACCCATGACACCTTTCCTCAGAAGGCTCCAGTACACCTGTCATCACAATGTTCCAATGCCTGTCTCATCACAAAGTTCCATGATCCCTGTCAGCACAACGTTACAGGACAATTGTCATCACAATGCTCCATGACAACTGTCATCACAATGTTGCCTGCCCATGTCATCAAAATGCTCCATGTCCCCTGTAATCACAATGTTCCATTACACCTGTCATCACAATGTTCCCTGCCCATGTCATCACAATGCTCCATTACCAATGAAATCAAAATGTTCGCCTGCCCTTGTCATCAAAATGCTCCATGGCCCCTTTAATCACAATGCTCCATGAACACTGTCATCACAATGTTCCATGACAGTTGTCATCACAATGCTCCATGACCCCTGTAATCACAATGCTCCATGCCCTTGTCATCACAATGCTCCAGAACTCTTGTCATCATAATGATGAATGCCCGTGTCATCACAAAGCTCCATGATACTTGTCATCACAATGTTCCATGGCCTTGTCATCACTATACTCCATGGCCCCCGTCATCACAGTGCTCCATGATACCTTTCATCACAATTCTAGATGACCACTGTCATCACAATGCCCCAAGACACATGTCATCACATTTCGCCATGGCCCTTGTCATCACAATGCTCCATGACCCGTGGCATCACAATGGTCCAGGACACTTGTCATCACAATGATCCATGACCACTTACTTCACAATGCTCCTTGACTCCCGTCATCACAATGCTCCATAGCCTATGCATTCGCAATGCTACATGGTCCCTGTAATCACATTGCTCCATGATCCATTTCATCCCAGTGCTCTATGACCACTGTCATCACCATGCCCCATTATACCTGTCATCACAAAGTTCCATGGCCCCTGTCAGCACAATGTTCCATGACAGATGTCATCACTATCCTCCATGGTCCCTGTAATCACAATGCTCCATCCCCTTGTCAACGCAATGCTCCAGAACTCTTGTCATCATAATGCTCCATGCCCGCCTCATCACAATGCTCCATGACACTTGTCCTCACAATGCTCCATGGCCCCTGTTATCACAGTGCTCCATGTTACCTTTCATCACAATTCTAGATGACCATTGTCATCACAATGCCCCATGACACCTGTCATCACTATTCGCCATGGCACTTGTCATCACAATGCTCCATGATCCCTGTCATCATAATGTTCGATGACACTTGTCGTCACGGTGCTCCATGACCCCTGTCATCACAATATTCACTGCCCATGTAATCACAATGCTCCTGGTCCCCTGTAATCACAATGCTCCATAGCCTTAACATCACAATGCTCCAGAACTCTTGTCATCATTATGCCCCATGCCCATGTCATCACAATGCTCCTTGACCCCTGTCATCACAATGCTCCATGGCCTATGTATTCACAATGCTCCATGGCCCCTGTAGTCACATTGCTCCATGATCCTTTTCATCACAATGCTCTATGACCACTGTCATCACAATGCCACATGACACCTGTCATTACAATGCTCTATGGCCCCTGTCAGCACAATGTTCCATGGCAGATATCATCACAATGATCCATGACCGCTGTCATCACAATGTTCCCTGCCCTTGTCATCTCAATGATCCCTGGCCCCTGTAATCACAA
Source organism: Balaenoptera ricei (assembly GCF_028023285.1). Classification (NCBI taxonomy): domain Eukaryota; kingdom Metazoa; phylum Chordata; class Mammalia; order Artiodactyla; family Balaenopteridae; genus Balaenoptera; species Balaenoptera ricei. The sequence continues at coordinate 723,036 of NW_026777686.1, forward strand.
TGCCCCATACCCTTGTCATCGCAATGCTCCAGATCACTTCTCATCATAATGCTCCATGCCCATGTCATCACAATGCTCCATGGCCCCTGTCATCACAGTGCTCCGTGATACCTTTCATCGTAATGATAGATGACCACTGTCATCACAATGCTCCATGACACCTGTCATCAGATTTGGCCATGGCCCTTATCATCACAATGCTCCAGGACACTTGTCTTCACAATGTTCCATGGCGCATTTCATCACAATGCTCCATGACCACTTTCATCAAATTGCTCCATGATGCCTGTCCTCACAATGCTCCATGGCCTTTGTCATCAAAATTCTACATGGCCCCTGTAATAACAGTGCTTCAGGACAACATTTATCACAATGCTCCATGACCACTCTCATCACCATGCCAGATAAGACCTTTCATGACAATGCTCCATGGCCCTTGTCATCACAATATTCTATGACTTCTGTCATCACAATGCTCCATGCCCCTGTCATCACAATGCCCCATCACCCCTGCTATTACAATGCTCCATGACCCCTGTCCTCACAATGCCCCGAAACCCTTGTCATCACAATATTCCATGATCCGTGTAATCACGATGATCCATGAACCATTTCTGTACAATGCTCCAGTACCCCGTTCATTAAAATGCTCCATGGCACGTGTCATCAGAATGCTCCAGGAACCCTTCCATCACAATAATCCATGACCCGTTTCCTCACAATTCTCCAGGACCGCTTTCATCACAATGCTCCATTTCCTTGTCATCTCAATTCTTCATGGCCCCTGTCATCACAATGATCCATGCCCTTGTCATCAAAATGCTCCAGAACTCTTGTCATCACTATGCTCCATGCCCATGTCATCACAATGCTGCATGACCCCTGTCATCACAATGATACATGACCACTGTCATCGCAATGCCACATGAACCCTGTCATCACATTGCTCCATGATCCCTGTCATTACAATGCTCCATGACCACTGTCATCACAATGTTCCATGATCGCTGTAATCACAATGACCCATGACACCTTTCCTCAGAAGGCTCCATTACGCCTGTCATCAGAATGCTCCAATGCCCATCTCATCACAATGCTCCATGATCCGTGACAGCACAATGTTACAGGACAATTGTCATCACAATGCTCCATGACAACTGTCATCACAATGTTGCCTGCCCATGTCATCAAAATGCTCCATGTCCCCTGTAATCACAATGTTCCATTACACCTGTCATCACAATGTTCCCTGCCCATGTCATCACAATGCTCCATTACCCATGTCATCGTAGTGATCCATGACCCCTTTCATCACAGTGCTCCATGACACCTGTCATCACAATGCTCCGTGCTCTTTGTCACCACAATGCTCCATGACCACTGTCATCACCATGCCCCATGACCCCAGTCATCACAATGCTCCATAGCACTTGTCATCACAATGCTCCATTATCCCTGTCATCACAATGTTCCATGACTCTTGTCATCAAAATGCCTCATGATCCTTTTACTCACAATGCTCCATGACTCCTTTCATCACATGCTCCATGATACTTGTCATTACACTGTCCCATGACCTTTTTCATAACAATGCTCCATGATACCAGTCATCACAATAATCCATGACCATTTTCGTCACAATGCTCCATGCCCCTTTCAACACAATGCTCCATGACAACTGTCACCACAATGCTCCATGGCCTTTGTCATCACAATTATACTTGGCCCCTGTAATCACAGTGCTCCATGACCCCTTTCATCACAATGCTCCATGATCACTGTCATCACAATGCCACATGAGCCCTGTCATCACATTGCTCCATGGCCCCTGTCATTACAATGCTCCATGACCACTGTCATCACAATGTTCCATGATGGCTGTAATCACAATGACCCATGACACCTTTCCTCAGAAGGCTCCAGTACACCTGTCATCACAATGTTCCAATGCCTGTCTCATCACAAAGTTCCATGATCCCTGTCAGCACAACGTTACAGGACAATTGTCATCACAATGCTCCATGACAACTGTCATCACAATGTTGCCTGCCCATGTCATCAAAATGCTCCATGTCCCCTGTAATCACAATGTTCCATTACACCTGTCATCACAATGTTCCCTGCCCATGTCATCACAATGCTCCATTACCAATGAAATCAAAATGTTCGCCTGCCCTTGTCATCAAAATGCTCCATGGCCCCTTTAATCACAATGCTCCATGAACACTGTCATCACAATGTTCCATGACAGTTGTCATCACAATGCTCCATGACCCCTGTAATCACAATGCTCCATGCCCTTGTCATCACAATGCTCCAGAACTCTTGTCATCATAATGATGAATGCCCGTGTCATCACAAAGCTCCATGATACTTGTCATCACAATGTTCCATGGCCTTGTCATCACTATACTCCATGGCCCCCGTCATCACAGTGCTCCATGATACCTTTCATCACAATTCTAGATGACCACTGTCATCACAATGCCCCAAGACACATGTCATCACATTTCGCCATGGCCCTTGTCATCACAATGCTCCATGACCCGTGGCATCACAATGGTCCAGGACACTTGTCATCACAATGATCCATGACCACTTACTTCACAATGCTCCTTGACTCCCGTCATCACAATGCTCCATAGCCTATGCATTCGCAATGCTACATGGTCCCTGTAATCACATTGCTCCATGATCCATTTCATCCCAGTGCTCTATGACCACTGTCATCACCATGCCCCATTATACCTGTCATCACAAAGTTCCATGGCCCCTGTCAGCACAATGTTCCATGACAGATGTCATCACTATCCTCCATGGTCCCTGTAATCACAATGCTCCATCCCCTTGTCAACGCAATGCTCCAGAACTCTTGTCATCATAATGCTCCATGCCCGCCTCATCACAATGCTCCATGACACTTGTCCTCACAATGCTCCATGGCCCCTGTTATCACAGTGCTCCATGTTACCTTTCATCACAATTCTAGATGACCATTGTCATCACAATGCCCCATGACACCTGTCATCACTATTCGCCATGGCACTTGTCATCACAATGCTCCATGATCCCTGTCATCATAATGTTCGATGACACTTGTCGTCACGGTGCTCCATGACCCCTGTCATCACAATATTCACTGCCCATGTAATCACAATGCTCCTGGTCCCCTGTAATCACAATGCTCCATAGCCTTAACATCACAATGCTCCAGAACTCTTGTCATCATTATGCCCCATGCCCATGTCATCACAATGCTCCTTGACCCCTGTCATCACAATGCTCCATGGCCTATGTATTCACAATGCTCCATGGCCCCTGTAGTCACATTGCTCCATGATCCTTTTCATCACAATGCTCTATGACCACTGTCATCACAATGCCACATGACACCTGTCATTACAATGCTCTATGGCCCCTGTCAGCACAATGTTCCATGGCAGATATCATCACAATGATCCATGACCGCTGTCATCACAATGTTCCCTGCCCTTGTCATCTCAATGATCCCTGGCCCCTGTAATCACAATGCCCCATACCCTTGTCATCGCAATGCTCCAGATCACTTCTCATCATAATGCTCCATGCCCATGTCATCACAATGCTCCATGGCCCCTGTCATCACAGTGCTCCGTGATACCTTTCATCGTAATGATAGATGACCACTGTCATCACAATGCTCCATGACACCTGTCATCAGATTTGGCCATGGCCCTTATCATCACAATGCTCCAGGACACTTGTCTTCACAATGTTCCATGGCGCATTTCATCACAATGCTCCATGACCACTTTCATCAAATTGCTCCATGATGCCTGTCCTCACAATGCTCCATGGCCTTTGTCATCAAAATTCTACATGGCCCCTGTAATAACAGTGCTTCAGGACAACATTTATCACAATGCTCCATGACCACTCTCATCACCATGCCAGATAAGACCTTTCATGACAATGCTCCATGGCCCTTGTCATCACAATATTCTATGACTTCTGTCATCACAATGCTCCATGCCCCTGTCATCACAATGCCCCATCACCCCTGCTATTACAATGCTCCATGACCCCTGTCCTCACAATGCCCCGAAACCCTTGTCATCACAATATTCCATGATCCGTGTAATCACGATGATCCATGAACCATTTCTGTACAATGCTCCAGTACCCCGTTCATTAAAATGCTCCATGGCACGTGTCATCAGAATGCTCCAGGAACCCTTCCATCACAATAATCCATGACCCGTTTCCTCACAATTCTCCAGGACCGCTTTCATCACAATGCTCCATTTCCTTGTCATCTCAATTCTTCATGGCCCCTGTCATCACAATGATCCATGCCCTTGTCATCAAAATGCTCCAGAACTCTTGTCATCACTATGCTCCATGCCCATGTCATCACAATGCTGCATGACCCCTGTCATCACAATGATACATGACCACTGTCATCGCAATGCCACATGAACCCTGTCATCACATTGCTCCATGATCCCTGTCATTACAATGCTCCATGACCACTGTCATCACAATGTTCCATGATCGCTGTAATCACAATGACCCATGACACCTTTCCTCAGAAGGCTCCATTACGCCTGTCATCAGAATGCTCCAATGCCCATCTCATCACAATGCTCCATGATCCGTGACAGCACAATGTTACAGGACAATTGTCATCACAATGCTCCATGACAACTGTCATCACAATGTTGCCTGCCCATGTCATCAAAATGCTCCATGTCCCCTGTAATCACAATGTTCCATTACACCTGTCATCACAATGTTCCCTGCCCATGCCATCACAATGTTCCATTACCCATGTCATCGTAGTGATCCATGACCCCTTTCATCACAATGCTCCATGACACCTGTCATCACAATGCTCCGTGCTCTTTGTCACCACAATGCTCCATGACCACTGTCATCACCATGCCCCATGACCCCAGTCATCACAATGCTCCATAGCACTTGTCATCACAATGCTCCATTATCCCTGTCATCACAATGTTCCATGACTCTTGTCATCAAAATGCCTCATGATCCTTTTACTCACAATGCTCCATGACTCCTTTCATCACATGCTCCATGATACTTGTCATTACACTGTCCCATGACCTTTTTCATAACAATGCTCCATGATACCAGTCATCACAATAATCCATGACCATTTTCGTCACAATGCTCCATGCCCCTTTCAACACAATGCTCCATGACAACTGTCACCACAATGCTCCATGGCCTTTGTCATCACAATTATACTTGGCCCCTGTAATCACAGTGCTCCATGACCCCTTTCATCACAATGCTCCATGATCACTGTCATCACAATGCCACATGAGCCCTGTCATCACATTGCTCCATGGCCCCTGTCATTACAATGCTCCATGACCACTGTCATCACAATGTTCCATGATGGCTGTAATCACAATGACCCATGACACCTTTCCTCAGAAGGCTCCAGTACACCTGTCATCACAATGTTCCAATGCCTGTCTCATCACAAAGTTCCATGATCCCTGTCAGCACAACGTTACAGGACAATTGTCATCACAATGCTCCATGACAACTGTCATCACAATGTTGCCTGCCCATGTCATCAAAATGCTCCATGTCCCCTGTAATCACAATGTTCCATTACACCTGTCATCACAATGTTCCCTGCCCATGTCATCACAATGCTCCATTACCAATGAAATCAAAATGTTCGCCTGCCCTTGTCATCAAAATGCTCCATGGCCCCTTTAATCACAATGCTCCATGAACACTGTCATCACAATGTTCCATGACAGTTGTCATCACAATGCTCCATGACCCCTGTAATCACAATGCTCCATGCCCTTGTCATCACAATGCTCCAGAACTCTTGTCATCATAATGATGAATGCCCGTGTCATCACAAAGCTCCATGATACTTGTCATCACAATGTTCCATGGCCTTGTCATCACTATACTCCATGGCCCCCGTCATCACAGTGCTCCATGATACCTTTCATCACAATTCTAGATGACCACTGTCATCACAATGCCCCAAGACACATGTCATCACATTTCGCCATGGCCCTTGTCATCACAATGCTCCATGACCCGTGGCATCACAATGGTCCAGGACACTTGTCATCACAATGATCCATGACCACTTACTTCACAATGCTCCTTGACTCCCGTCATCACAATGCTCCATAGCCTATGCATTCGCAATGCTACATGGTCCCTGTAATCACATTGCTCCATGATCCATTTCATCCCAGTGCTCTATGACCACTGTCATCACCATGCCCCATTATACCTGTCATCACAAAGTTCCATGGCCCCTGTCAGCACAATGTTCCATGACAGATGTCATCACTATCCTCCATGGTCCCTGTAATCACAATGCTCCATCCCCTTGTCAACGCAATGCTCCAGAACTCTTGTCATCATAATGCTCCATGCCCGCCTCATCACAATGCTCCATGACACTTGTCCTCACAATGCTCCATGGCCCCTGTTATCACAGTGCTCCATGTTACCTTTCATCACAATTCTAGATGACCATTGTCATCACAATGCCCCATGACACCTGTCATCACTATTCGCCATGGCACTTGTCATCACAATGCTCCATGATCCCTGTCATCATAATGTTCGATGACACTTGTCGTCACGGTGCTCCATGACCCCTGTCATCACAATATTCACTGCCCATGTAATCACAATGCTCCTGGTCCCCTGTAATCACAATGCTCCATAGCCTTAACATCACAATGCTCCAGAACTCTTGTCATCATTATGCCCCATGCCCATGTCATCACAATGCTCCTTGACCCCTGTCATCACAATGCTCCATGGCCTATGTATTCACAATGCTCCATGGCCCCTGTAGTCACATTGCTCCATGATCCTTTTCATCACAATGCTCTATGACCACTGTCATCACAATGCCACATGACACCTGTCATTACAATGCTCTATGGCCCCTGTCAGCACAATGTTCCATGGCAGATATCATCACAATGATCCATGACCGCTGTCATCACAATGTTCCCTGCCCTTGTCATCTCAATGATCCCTGGCCCCTGTTATCACAATGCCCCATACCCTTGTCATCGCAATGCTCCAGATCACTTCTCATCATAATGCTCCATGCCCATGTCATCACAATGCTCCATGGCCCCTGTCATCACAGTGCTCCGTGATACCTTTCATCGTAATGATAGATGACCACTGTCATCACAATGCTCCATGACACCTGTCATCAGATTTGGCCATGGCCCTTATCATCACAATGCTCCAGGACACTTGTCTTCACAATGTTCCATGGCGCATTTCATCACAATGCTCCATGACCACTTTCATCAAATTGCTCCATGATGCCTGTCCTCACAATGCTCCATGGCCTTTGTCATCAAAATTCTACATGGCCCCTGTAATAACAGTGCTTCAGGACAACATTTATCACAATGCTCCATGACCACTCTCATCACCATGCCAGATAAGACCTTTCATGACAATGCTCCATGGCCCTTGTCATCACAATATTCTATGACTTCTGTCATCACAATGCTCCATGCCCCTGTCATCACAATGCCCCATCACCCCTGCTATTACAATGCTCCATGACCCCTGTCCTCACAATGCCCCGAAACCCTTGTCATCACAATATTCCATGATCCGTGTAATCACGATGATCCATGAACCATTTCTGTACAATGCTCCAGTACCCCGTTCATTAAAATGCTCCATGGCACGTGTCATCAGAATGCTCCAGGAACCCTTCCATCACAATAATCCATGACCCGTTTCCTCACAATTCTCCAGGACCGCTTTCATCACAATGCTCCATTTCCTTGTCATCTCAATTCTTCATGGCCCCTGTCATCACAATGATCCATGCCCTTGTCATCAAAATGCTCCAGAACTCTTGTCATCACTATGCTCCATGCCCATGTCATCACAATGCTGCATGACCCCTGTCATCACAATGATACATGACCACTGTCATCGCAATGCCACATGAACCCTGTCATCACATTGCTCCATGATCCCTGTCATTACAATGCTCCATGACCACTGTCATCACAATGTTCCATGATCGCTGTAATCACAATGACCCATGACACCTTTCCTCAGAAGGCTCCATTACGCCTGTCATCAGAATGCTCCAATGCCCATCTCATCACAATGCTCCATGATCCGTGACAGCACAATGTTACAGGACAATTGTCATCACAATGCTCCATGACAACTGTCATCACAATGTTGCCTGCCCATGTCATCAAAATGCTCCATGTCCCCTGTAATCACAATGTTCCATTACACCTGTCATCACAATGTTCCCTGCCCATGTCATCACAATGCTCCATTACCCATGTCATCGTAGTGATCCATGACCCCTTTCATCACAGTGCTCCATGACACCTGTCATCACAATGCTCCGTGCTCTTTGTCACCACAATGCTCCATGACCACTGTCATCACCATGCCCCATGACCCCAGTCATCACAATGCTCCATAGCACTTGTCATCACAATGCTCCATTATCCCTGTCATCACAATGTTCCATGACTCTTGTCATCAAAATGCCTCATGATCCTTTTACTCACAATGCTCCATGACTCCTTTCATCACATGCTCCATGATACTTGTCATTACACTGTCCCATGACCTTTTTCATAACAATGCTCCATGATACCAGTCATCACAATAATCCATGACCATTTTCGTCACAATGCTCCATGCCCCTTTCAACACAATGCTCCATGACAACTGTCACCACAATGCTCCATGGCCTTTGTCATCACAATTATACTTGGCCCCTGTAATCACAGTGCTCCATGACCCCTTTCATCACAATGCTCCATGATCACTGTCATCACAATGCCACATGAGCCCTGTCATCACATTGCTCCATGGCCCCTGTCATTACAATGCTCCATGACCACTGTCATCACAATGTTCCATGATGGCTGTAATCACAATGACCCATGACACCTTTCCTCAGAAGGCTCCAGTACACCTGTCATCACAATGTTCCAATGCCTGTCTCATCACAAAGTTCCATGATCCCTGTCAGCACAACGTTACAGGACAATTGTCATCACAATGCTCCATGACAACTGTCATCACAATGTTGCCTGCCCATGTCATCAAAATGCTCCATGTCCCCTGTAATCACAATGTTCCATTACACCTGTCATCACAATGTTCCCTGCCCATGTCATCACAATGCTCCATTACCAATGAAATCAAAATGTTCGCCTGCCCTTGTCATCAAAATGCTCCATGGCCCCTTTAATCACAATGCTCCATGAACACTGTCATCACAATGTTCCATGACAGTTGTCATCACAATGCTCCATGACCCCTGTAATCACAATGCTCCATGCCCTTGTCATCACAATGCTCCAGAACTCTTGTCATCATAATGATGAATGCCCGTGTCATCACAAAGCTCCATGATACTTGTCATCACAATGTTCCATGGCCTTGTCATCACTATACTCCATGGCCCCCGTCATCACAGTGCTCCATGATACCTTTCATCACAATTCTAGATGACCACTGTCATCACAATGCCCCAAGACACATGTCATCACATTTCGCCATGGCCCTTGTCATCACAATGCTCCATGACCCGTGGCATCACAATGGTCCAGGACACTTGTCATCACAATGATCCATGACCACTTACTTCACAATGCTCCTTGACTCCCGTCATCACAATGCTCCATAGCCTATGCATTCGCAATGCTACATGGTCCCTGTAATCACATTGCTCCATGATCCATTTCATCCCAGTGCTCTATGACCACTGTCATCACCATGCCCCATTATACCTGTCATCACAAAGTTCCATGGCCCCTGTCAGCACAATGTTCCATGACAGATGTCATCACTATCCTCCATGGTCCCTGTAATCACAATGCTCCATCCCCTTGTCAACGCAATGCTCCAGAACTCTTGTCATCATAATGCTCCATGCCCGCCTCATCACAATGCTCCATGACACTTGTCCTCACAATGCTCCATGGCCCCTGTTATCACAGTGCTCCATGTTACCTTTCATCACAATTCTAGATGACCATTGTCATCACAATGCCCCATGACACCTGTCATCACTATTCGCCATGGCACTTGTCATCACAATGCTCCATGATCCCTGTCATCATAATGTTCGATGACACTTGTCGTCACGGTGCTCCATGACCCCTGTCATCACAATATTCACTGCCCATGTAATCACAATGCTCCTGGTCCCCTGTAATCACAATGCTCCATAGCCTTAACATCACAATGCTCCAGAACTCTTGTCATCATTATGCCCCATGCCCATGTCATCACAATGCTCCTTGACCCCTGTCATCACAATGCTCCATGGCCTATGTATTCACAATGCTCCATGGCCCCTGTAGTCACATTGCTCCATGATCCTTTTCATCACAATGCTCTATGACCACTGTCATCACAATGCCACATGACACCTGTCATTACAATGCTCTATGGCCCCTGTCAGCACAATGTTCCATGGCAGATATCATCACAATGATCCATGACCGCTGTCATCACAATGTTCCCTGCCCTTGTCATCTCAATGATCCCTGGCCCCTGTAATCACAATGCCCCATACCCTTGTCATCGCAATGCTCCAGATCACTTCTCATCATAATGCTCCATGCCCATGTCATCACAATGCTCCATGGCCCCTGTCATCACAGTGCTCCGTGATACCTTTCATCGTAATGATAGATGACCACTGTCATCACAATGCTCCATGACACCTGTCATCAGATTTGGCCATGGCCCTTATCATCACAATGCTCCAGGACACTTGTCTTCACAATGTTCCATGGCGCATTTCATCACAATGCTCCATGACCACTTTCATCAAATTGCTCCATGATGCCTGTCCTCACAATGCTCCATGGCCTTTGTCATCAAAATTCTACATGGCCCCTGTAATAACAGTGCTTCAGGACAACATTTATCACAATGCTCCATGACCACTCTCATCACCATGCCAGATAAGACCTTTCATGACAATGCTCCATGGCCCTTGTCATCACAATATTCTATGACTTCTGTCATCACAATGCTCCATGCCCCTGTCATCACAATGCCCCATCACCCCTGCTATTACAATGCTCCATGACCCCTGTCCTCACAATGCCCCGAAACCCTTGTCATCACAATATTCCATGATCCGTGTAATCACGATGATCCATGAACCATTTCTGTACAATGCTCCAGTACCCCGTTCATTAAAATGCTCCATGGCACGTGTCATCAGAATGCTCCAGGAACCCTTCCATCACAATAATCCATGACCCGTTTCCTCACAATTCTCCAGGACCGCTTTCATCACAATGCTCCATTTCCTTGTCATCTCAATTCTTCATGGCCCCTGTCATCACAATGATCCATGCCCTTGTCATCAAAATGCTCCAGAACTCTTGTCATCACTATGCTCCATGCCCATGTCATCACAATGCTGCATGACCCCTGTCATCACAATGATACATGACCACTGTCATCGCAATGCCACATGAACCCTGTCATCACATTGCTCCATGATCCCTGTCATTACAATGCTCCATGACCACTGTCATCACAATGTTCCATGATCGCTGTAATCACAATGACCCATGACACCTTTCCTCAGAAGGCTCCATTACGCCTGTCATCAGAATGCTCCAATGCCCATCTCATCACAATGCTCCATGATCCGTGACAGCACAATGTTACAGGACAATTGTCATCACAATGCTCCATGACAACTGTCATCACAATGTTGCCTGCCCATGTCATCAAAATGCTCCATGTCCCCTGTAATCACAATGTTCCATTACACCTGTCATCACAATGTTCCCTGCCCATGTCATCACAATGCTCCATTACCCATGTCATCGTAGTGATCCATGACCCCTTTCATCACAGTGCTCCATGACACCTGTCATCACAATGCTCCGTGCTCTTTGTCACCACAATGCTCCATGACCACTGTCATCACCATGCCCCATGACCCCAGTCATCACAATGCTCCATAGCACTTGTCATCACAATGCTCCATTATCCCTGTCATCACAATGTTCCATGACTCTTGTCATCAAAATGCCTCATGATCCTTTTACTCACAATGCTCCATGACTCCTTTCATCACATGCTCCATGATACTTGTCATTACACTGTCCCATGACCTTTTTCATAACAATGCTCCATGATACCAGTCATCACAATAATCCATGACCATTTTCGTCACAATGCTCCATGCCCCTTTCAACACAATGCTCCATGACAACTGTCACCACAATGCTCCATGGCCTTTGTCATCACAATTATACTTGGCCCCTGTAATCACAGTGCTCCATGACCCCTTTCATCACAATGCTCCATGATCACTGTCATCACAATGCCACATGAGCCCTGTCATCACATTGCTCCATGGCCCCTGTCATTACAATGCTCCATGACCACTGTCATCACAATGTTCCATGATGGCTGTAATCACAATGACCCATGACACCTTTCCTCAGAAGGCTCCAGTACACCTGTCATCACAATGTTCCAATGCCTGTCTCATCACAAAGTTCCATGATCCCTGTCAGCACAACGTTACAGGACAATTGTCATCACAATGCTCCATGACAACTGTCATCACAATGTTGCCTGCCCATGTCATCAAAATGCTCCATGTCCCCTGTAATCACAATGTTCCATTACACCTGTCATCACAATGTTCCCTGCCCATGTCATCACAATGCTCCATTACCAATGAAATCAAAATGTTCGCCTGCCCTTGTCATCAAAATGCTCCATGGCCCCTTTAATCACAATGCTCCATGAACACTGTCATCACAATGTTCCATGACAGTTGTCATCACAATGCTCCATGACCCCTGTAATCACAATGCTCCATGCCCTTGTCATCACAATGCTCCAGAACTCTTGTCATCATAATGATGAATGCCCGTGTCATCACAAAGCTCCATGATACTTGTCATCACAATGTTCCATGGCCTTGTCATCACTATACTCCATGGCCCCCGTCATCACAGTGCTCCATGATACCTTTCATCACAATTCTAGATGACCACTGTCATCACAATGCCCCAAGACACATGTCATCACATTTCGCCATGGCCCTTGTCATCACAATGCTCCATGACCCGTGGCATCACAATGGTCCAGGACACTTGTCATCACAATGATCCATGACCACTTACTTCACAATGCTCCTTGACTCCCGTCATCACAATGCTCCATAGCCTATGCATTCGCAATGCTACATGGTCCCTGTAATCACATTGCTCCATGATCCATTTCATCCCAGTGCTCTATGACCACTGTCATCACCATGCCCCATTATACCTGTCATCACAAAGTTCCATGGCCCCTGTCAGCACAATGTTCCATGACAGATGTCATCACTATCCTCCATGGTCCCTGTAATCACAATGCTCCATCCCCTTGTCAACGCAATGCTCCAGAACTCTTGTCATCATAATGCTCCATGCCCGCCTCATCACAATGCTCCATGACACTTGTCCTCACAATGCTCCATGGCCCCTGTTATCACAGTGCTCCATGTTACCTTTCATCACAATTCTAGATGACCATTGTCATCACAATGCCCCATGACACCTGTCATCACTATTCGCCATGGCACTTGTCATCACAATGCTCCATGATCCCTGTCATCATAATGTTCGATGACACTTGTCGTCACGGTGCTCCATGACCCCTGTCATCACAATATTCACTGCCCATGTAATCACAATGCTCCTGGTCCCCTGTAATCACAATGCTCCATAGCCTTAACATCACAATGCTCCAGAACTCTTGTCATCATTATGCCCCATGCCCATGTCATCACAATGCTCCTTGACCCCTGTCATCACAATGCTCCATGGCCTATGTATTCACAATGCTCCATGGCCCCTGTAGTCACATTGCTCCATGATCCTTTTCATCACAATGCTCTATGACCACTGTCATCACAATGCCACATGACACCTGTCATTACAATGCTCTATGGCCCCTGTCAGCACAATGTTCCATGGCAGATATCATCACAATGATCCATGACCGCTGTCATCACAATGTTCCCTGCCCTTGTCATCTCAATGATCCCTGGCCCCTGTAATCACAATGCCCCATACCCTTGTCATCGCAATGCTCCAGATCACTTCTCATCATAATGCTCCATGCCCATGTCATCACAATGCTCCATGGCCCCTGTCATCACAGTGCTCCGTGATACCTTTCATCGTAATGATAGATGACCACTGTCATCACAATGCTCCATGACACCTGTCATCAGATTTGGCCATGGCCCTTATCATCACAATGCTCCAGGACACTTGTCTTCACAATGTTCCATGGCGCATTTCATCACAATGCTCCATGACCACTTTCATCAAATTGCTCCATGATGCCTGTCCTCACAATGCTCCATGGCCTTTGTCATCAAAATTCTACATGGCCCCTGTAATAACAGTGCTTCAGGACAACATTTATCACAATGCTCCATGACCACTCTCATCACCATGCCAGATAAGACCTTTCATGACAATGCTCCATGGCCCTTGTCATCACAATATTCTATGACTTCTGTCATCACAATGCTCCATGCCCCTGTCATCACAATGCCCCATCACCCCTGCTATTACAATGCTCCATGACCCCTGTCCTCACAATGCCCCGAAACCCTTGTCATCACAATATTCCATGATCCGTGTAATCACGATGATCCATGAACCATTTCTGTACAATGCTCCAGTACCCCGTTCATTAAAATGCTCCATGGCACGTGTCATCAGAATGCTCCAGGAACCCTTCCATCACAATAATCCATGACCCGTTTCCTCACAATTCTCCAGGACCGCTTTCATCACAATGCTCCATTTCCTTGTCATCTCAATTCTTCATGGCCCCTGTCATCACAATGATCCATGCCCTTGTCATCAAAATGCTCCAGAACTCTTGTCATCACTATGCTCCATGCCCATGTCATCACAATGCTGCATGACCCCTGTCATCACAATGATACATGACCACTGTCATCGCAATGCCACATGAACCCTGTCATCACATTGCTCCATGATCCCTGTCATTACAATGCTCCATGACCACTGTCATCACAATGTTCCATGATCGCTGTAATCACAATGACCCATGACACCTTTCCTCAGAAGGCTCCATTACGCCTGTCATCAGAATGCTCCAATGCCCATCTCATCACAATGCTCCATGATCCGTGACAGCACAATGTTACAGGACAATTGTCATCACAATGCTCCATGACAACTGTCATCACAATGTTGCCTGCCCATGTCATCAAAATGCTCCATGTCCCCTGTAATCACAATGTTCCATTACACCTGTCATCACAATGTTCCCTGCCCATGCCATCACAATGTTCCATTACCCATGTCATCGTAGTGATCCATGACCCCTTTCATCACAGTGCTCCATGACACCTGTCATCACAATGCTCCGTGCTCTTTGTCACCACAATGCTCCATGACCACTGTCATCACCATGCCCCATGACCCCAGTCATCACAATGCTCCATAGCACTTGTCATCACAATGCTCCATTATCCCTGTCATCACAATGTTCCATGACTCTTGTCATCAAAATGCCTCATGATCCTTTTACTCACAATGCTCCATGACTCCTTTCATCACATGCTCCATGATACTTGTCATTACACTGTCCCATGACCTTTTTCATAACAATGCTCCATGATACCAGTCATCACAATAATCCATGACCATTTTCGTCACAATGCTCCATGCCCCTTTCAACACAATGCTCCATGACAACTGTCACCACAATGCTCCATGGCCTTTGTCATCACAATTATACTTGGCCCCTGTAATCACAGTGCTCCATGACCCCTTTCATCACAATGCTCCATGATCACTGTCATCACAATGCCACATGAGCCCTGTCATCACATTGCTCCATGGCCCCTGTCATTACAATGCTCCATGACCACTGTCATCACAATGTTCCATGATGGCTGTAATCACAATGACCCATGACACCTTTCCTCAGAAGGCTCCAGTACACCTGTCATCACAATGTTCCAATGCCTGTCTCATCACAAAGTTCCATGATCCCTGTCAGCACAACGTTACAGGACAATTGTCATCACAATGCTCCATGACAACTGTCATCACAATGTTGCCTGCCCATGTCATCAAAATGCTCCATGTCCCCTGTAATCACAATGTTCCATTACACCTGTCATCACAATGTTCCCTGCCCATGTCATCACAATGCTCCATTACCAATGAAATCAAAATGTTCGCCTGCCCTTGTCATCAAAATGCTCCATGGCCCCTTTAATCACAATGCTCCATGAACACTGTCATCACAATGTTCCATGACAGTTGTCATCACAATGCTCCATGACCCCTGTAATCACAATGCTCCATGCCCTTGTCATCACAATGCTCCAGAACTCTTGTCATCATAATGATGAATGCCCGTGTCATCACAAAGCTCCATGATACTTGTCATCACAATGTTCCATGGCCTTGTCATCACTATACTCCATGGCCCCCGTCATCACAGTGCTCCATGATACCTTTCATCACAATTCTAGATGACCACTGTCATCACAATGCCCCAAGACACATGTCATCACATTTCGCCATGGCCCTTGTCATCACAATGCTCCATGACCCGTGGCATCACAATGGTCCAGGACACTTGTCATCACAATGATCCATGACCACTTACTTCACAATGCTCCTTGACTCCCGTCATCACAATGCTCCATAGCCTATGCATTCGCAATGCTACATGGTCCCTGTAATCACATTGCTCCATGATCCATTTCATCCCAGTGCTCTATGACCACTGTCATCACCATGCCCCATTATACCTGTCATCACAAAGTTCCATGGCCCCTGTCAGCACAATGTTCCATGACAGATGTCATCACTATCCTCCATGGTCCCTGTAATCACAATGCTCCATCCCCTTGTCAACGCAATGCTCCAGAACTCTTGTCATCATAATGCTCCATGCCCGCCTCATCACAATGCTCCATGACACTTGTCCTCACAATGCTCCATGGCCCCTGTTATCACAGTGCTCCATGTTACCTTTCATCACAATTCTAGATGACCATTGTCATCACAATGCCCCATGACACCTGTCATCACTATTCGCCATGGCACTTGTCATCACAATGCTCCATGATCCCTGTCATCATAATGTTCGATGACACTTGTCGTCACGGTGCTCCATGACCCCTGTCATCACAATATTCACTGCCCATGTAATCACAATGCTCCTGGTCCCCTGTAATCACAATGCTCCATAGCCTTAACATCACAATGCTCCAGAACTCTTGTCATCATTATGCCCCATGCCCATGTCATCACAATGCTCCTTGACCCCTGTCATCACAATGCTCCATGGCCTATGTATTCACAATGCTCCATGGCCCCTGTAGTCACATTGCTCCATGATCCTTTTCATCACAATGCTCTATGACCACTGTCATCACAATGCCACATGACACCTGTCATTACAATGCTCTATGGCCCCTGTCAGCACAATGTTCCATGGCAGATATCATCACAATGATCCATGACCGCTGTCATCACAATGTTCCCTGCCCTTGTCATCTCAATCATCCCTGGCCCCTGTTATCACAATGCCCCATACCCTTGTCATCGCAATGCTCCAGATCACTTCTCATCATAATGCTCCATGCCCATGTCATCACAATGCTCCATGGCCCCTGTCATCACAGTGCTCCGTGATACCTTTCATCGTAATGATAGATGACCACTGTCATCACAATGCTCCATGACACCTGTCATCAGATTTGGCCATGGCCCTTATCATCACAATGCTCCAGGACACTTGTCTTCACAATGTTCCATGGCGCATTTCATCACAATGCTCCATGACCACTTTCATCAAATTGCTCCATGATGCCTGTCCTCACAATGCTCCATGGCCTTTGTCATCAAAATTCTACATGGCCCCTGTAATAACAGTGCTTCAGGACAACATTTATCACAATGCTCCATGACCACTCTCATCACCATGCCAGATAAGACCTTTCATGACAATGCTCCATGGCCCTTGTCATCACAATATTCTATGACTTCTGTCATCACAATGCTCCATGCCCCTGTCATCACAATGCCCCATCACCCCTGCTATTACAATGCTCCATGACCCCTGTCCTCACAATGCCCCGAAACCCTTGTCATCACAATATTCCATGATCCGTGTAATCACGATGATCCATGAACCATTTCTGTACAATGCTCCAGTACCCCGTTCATTAAAATGCTCCATGGCACGTGTCATCAGAATGCTCCAGGAACCCTTCCATCACAATAATCCATGACCCGTTTCCTCACAATTCTCCAGGACCGCTTTCATCACAATGCTCCATTTCCTTGTCATCTCAATTCTTCATGGCCCCTGTCATCACAATGATCCATGCCCTTGTCATCAAAATGCTCCAGAACTCTTGTCATCACTATGCTCCATGCCCATGTCATCACAATGCTGCATGACCCCTGTCATCACAATGATACATGACCACTGTCATCGCAATGCCACATGAACCCTGTCATCACATTGCTCCATGATCCCTGTCATTACAATGCTCCATGACCACTGTCATCACAATGTTCCATGATCGCTGTAATCACAATGACCCATGACACCTTTCCTCAGAAGGCTCCATTACGCCTGTCATCAGAATGCTCCAATGCCCATCTCATCACAATGCTCCATGATCCGTGACAGCACAATGTTACAGGACAATTGTCATCACAATGCTCCATGACAACTGTCATCACAATGTTGCCTGCCCATGTCATCAAAATGCTCCATGTCCCCTGTAATCACAATGTTCCATTACACCTGTCATCACAATGTTCCCTGCCCATGTCATCACAATGCTCCATTACCCATGTCATCGTAGTGATCCATGACCCCTTTCATCACAATGCTCCATGACACCTGTCATCACAATGCTCCGTGCTCTTTGTCACCACAATGCTCCATGACCACTGTCATCACCATGCCCCATGACCCCAGTCATCACAATGCTCCATAGCACTTGTCATCACAATGCTCCATTATCCCTGTCATCACAATGTTCCATGACTCTTGTCATCAAAATGCCTCATGATCCTTTTACTCACAATGCTCCATGACTCCTTTCATCACATGCTCCATGATACTTGTCATTACACTGTCCCATGACCTTTTTCATAACAATGCTCCATGATACCAGTCATCACAATAATCCATGACCATTTTCGTCACAATGCTCCATGCCCCTTTCAACACAATGCTCCATGACAACTGTCACCACAATGCTCCATGGCCTTTGTCATCACAATTATACTTGGCCCCTGTAATCACAGTGCTCCATGACCCCTTTCATCACAATGCTCCATGATCACTGTCATCACAATGCCACATGAGCCCTGTCATCACATTGCTCCATGGCCCCTGTCATTACAATGCTCCATGACCACTGTCATCACAATGTTCCATGATGGCTGTAATCACAATGACCCATGACACCTTTCCTCAGAAGGCTCCAGTACACCTGTCATCACAATGTTCCAATGCCTGTCTCATCACAAAGTTCCATGATCCCTGTCAGCACAACGTTACAGGACAATTGTCATCACAATGCTCCATGACAACTGTCATCACAATGTTGCCTGCCCATGTCATCAAAATGCTCCATGTCCCCTGTAATCACAATGTTCCATTACACCTGTCATCACAATGTTCCCTGCCCATGTCATCACAATGCTCCATTACCAATGAAATCAAAATGTTCGCCTGCCCTTGTCATCAAAATGCTCCATGGCCCCTTTAATCACAATGCTCCATGAACACTGTCATCACAATGTTCCATGACAGTTGTCATCACAATGCTCCATGACCCCTGTAATCACAATGCTCCATGCCCTTGTCATCACAATGCTCCAGAACTCTTGTCATCATAATGATGAATGCCCGTGTCATCACAAAGCTCCATGATACTTGTCATCACAATGTTCCATGGCCTTGTCATCACTATACTCCATGGCCCCCGTCATCACAGTGCTCCATGATACCTTTCATCACAATTCTAGATGACCACTGTCATCACAATGCCCCAAGACACATGTCATCACATTTCGCCATGGCCCTTGTCATCACAATGCTCCATGACCCGTGGCATCACAATGGTCCAGGACACTTGTCATCACAATGATCCATGACCACTTACTTCACAATGCTCCTTGACTCCCGTCATCACAATGCTCCATAGCCTATGCATTCGCAATGCTACATGGTCCCTGTAATCACATTGCTCCATGATCCATTTCATCCCAGTGCTCTATGACCACTGTCATCACCATGCCCCATTATACCTGTCATCACAAAGTTCCATGGCCCCTGTCAGCACAATGTTCCATGACAGATGTCATCACTATCCTCCATGGTCCCTGTAATCACAATGCTCCATCCCCTTGTCAACGCAATGCTCCAGAACTCTTGTCATCATAATGCTCCATGCCCGCCTCATCACAATGCTCCATGACACTTGTCCTCACAATGCTCCATGGCCCCTGTTATCACAGTGCTCCATGTTACCTTTCATCACAATTCTAGATGACCATTGTCATCACAATGCCCCATGACACCTGTCATCACTATTCGCCATGGCACTTGTCATCACAATGCTCCATGATCCCTGTCATCATAATGTTCGATGACACTTGTCGTCACGGTGCTCCATGACCCCTGTCATCACAATATTCACTGCCCATGTAATCACAATGCTCCTGGTCCCCTGTAATCACAATGCTCCATAGCCTTAACATCACAATGCTCCAGAACTCTTGTCATCATTATGCCCCATGCCCATGTCATCACAATGCTCCTTGACCCCTGTCATCACAATGCTCCATGGCCTATGTATTCACAATGCTCCATGGCCCCTGTAGTCACATTGCTCCATGATCCTTTTCATCACAATGCTCTATGACCACTGTCATCACAATGCCACATGACACCTGTCATTACAATGCTCTATGGCCCCTGTCAGCACAATGTTCCATGGCAGATATCATCACAATGATCCATGACCGCTGTCATCACAATGTTCCCTGCCCTTGTCATCTCAATGATCCCTGGCCCCTGTAATCACAATGCCCCATACCCTTGTCATCGCAATGCTCCAGATCACTTCTCATCATAATGCTCCATGCCCATGTCATCACAATGCTCCATGGCCCCTGTCATCACAGTGCTCCGTGATACCTTTCATCGTAATGATAGATGACCACTGTCATCACAATGCTCCATGACACCTGTCATCAGATTTGGCCATGGCCCTTATCATCACAATGCTCCAGGACACTTGTCTTCACAATGTTCCATGGCGCATTTCATCACAATGCTCCATGACCACTTTCATCAAATTGCTCCATGATGCCTGTCCTCACAATGCTCCATGGCCTTTGTCATCAAAATTCTACATGGCCCCTGTAATAACAGTGCTTCAGGACAACATTTATCACAATGCTCCATGACCACTCTCATCACCATGCCAGATAAGACCTTTCATGACAATGCTCCATGGCCCTTGTCATCACAATATTCTATGACTTCTGTCATCACAATGCTCCATGCCCCTGTCATCACAATGCCCCATCACCCCTGCTATTACAATGCTCCATGACCCCTGTCCTCACAATGCCCCGAAACCCTTGTCATCACAATATTCCATGATCCGTGTAATCACGATGATCCATGAACCATTTCTGTACAATGCTCCAGTACCCCGTTCATTAAAATGCTCCATGGCACGTGTCATCAGAATGCTCCAGGAACCCTTCCATCACAATAATCCATGACCCGTTTCCTCACAATTCTCCAGGACCGCTTTCATCACAATGCTCCATTTCCTTGTCATCTCAATTCTTCATGGCCCCTGTCATCACAATGATCCATGCCCTTGTCATCAAAATGCTCCAGAACTCTTGTCATCACTATGCTCCATGCCCATGTCATCACAATGCTGCATGACCCCTGTCATCACAATGATACATGACCACTGTCATCGCAATGCCACATGAACCCTGTCATCACATTGCTCCATGATCCCTGTCATTACAATGCTCCATGACCACTGTCATCACAATGTTCCATGATCGCTGTAATCACAATGACCCATGACACCTTTCCTCAGAAGGCTCCATTACGCCTGTCATCAGAATGCTCCAATGCCCATCTCATCACAATGCTCCATGATCCGTGACAGCACAATGTTACAGGACAATTGTCATCACAATGCTCCATGACAACTGTCATCACAATGTTGCCTGCCCATGTCATCAAAATGCTCCATGTCCCCTGTAATCACAATGTTCCATTACACCTGTCATCACAATGTTCCCTGCCCATGCCATCACAATGTTCCATTACCCATGTCATCGTAGTGATCCATGACCCCTTTCATCACAATGCTCCATGACACCTGTCATCACAATGCTCCGTGCTCTTTGTCACCACAATGCTCCATGACCACTGTCATCACCATGCCCCATGACCCCAGTCATCACAATGCTCCATAGCACTTGTCATCACAATGCTCCATTATCCCTGTCATCACAATGTTCCATGACTCTTGTCATCAAAATGCCTCATGATCCTTTTACTCACAATGCTCCATGACTCCTTTCATCACATGCTCCATGATACTTGTCATTACACTGTCCCATGACCTTTTTCATAACAATGCTCCATGATACCAGTCATCACAATAATCCATGACCATTTTCGTCACAATGCTCCATGCCCCTTTCAACACAATGCTCCATGACAACTGTCACCACAATGCTCCATGGCCTTTGTCATCACAATTATACTTGGCCCCTGTAATCACAGTGCTCCATGACCCCTTTCATCACAATGCTCCATGATCACTGTCATCACAATGCCACATGAGCCCTGTCATCACATTGCTCCATGGCCCCTGTCATTACAATGCTCCATGACCACTGTCATCACAATGTTCCATGATGGCTGTAATCACAATGACCCATGACACCTTTCCTCAGAAGGCTCCAGTACACCTGTCATCACAATGTTCCAATGCCTGTCTCATCACAAAGTTCCATGATCCCTGTCAGCACAACGTTACAGGACAATTGTCATCACAATGCTCCATGACAACTGTCATCACAATGTTGCCTGCCCATGTCATCAAAATGCTCCATGTCCCCTGTAATCACAATGTTCCATTACACCTGTCATCACAATGTTCCCTGCCCATGTCATCACAATGCTCCATTACCAATGAAATCAAAATGTTCGCCTGCCCTTGTCATCAAAATGCTCCATGGCCCCTTTAATCACAATGCTCCATGAACACTGTCATCACAATGTTCCATGACAGTTGTCATCACAATGCTCCATGACCCCTGTAATCACAATGCTCCATGCCCT
The DNA here is from genome assembly GCF_028023285.1 of Balaenoptera ricei. Classification (NCBI taxonomy): domain Eukaryota; kingdom Metazoa; phylum Chordata; class Mammalia; order Artiodactyla; family Balaenopteridae; genus Balaenoptera; species Balaenoptera ricei. Next base: position 746,511 of record NW_026777686.1, read on the forward strand.
TGTCATCACAATGCTCCAGAACTCTTGTCATCATAATGATGAATGCCCGTGTCATCACAAAGCTCCATGATACTTGTCATCACAATGTTCCATGGCCTTGTCATCACTATACTCCATGGCCCCCGTCATCACAGTGCTCCATGATACCTTTCATCACAATTCTAGATGACCACTGTCATCACAATGCCCCAAGACACATGTCATCACATTTCGCCATGGCCCTTGTCATCACAATGCTCCATGACCCGTGGCATCACAATGGTCCAGGACACTTGTCATCACAATGATCCATGACCACTTACTTCACAATGCTCCTTGACTCCCGTCATCACAATGCTCCATAGCCTATGCATTCGCAATGCTACATGGTCCCTGTAATCACATTGCTCCATGATCCATTTCATCCCAGTGCTCTATGACCACTGTCATCACCATGCCCCATTATACCTGTCATCACAAAGTTCCATGGCCCCTGTCAGCACAATGTTCCATGACAGATGTCATCACTATCCTCCATGGTCCCTGTAATCACAATGCTCCATCCCCTTGTCAACGCAATGCTCCAGAACTCTTGTCATCATAATGCTCCATGCCCGCCTCATCACAATGCTCCATGACACTTGTCCTCACAATGCTCCATGGCCCCTGTTATCACAGTGCTCCATGTTACCTTTCATCACAATTCTAGATGACCATTGTCATCACAATGCCCCATGACACCTGTCATCACTATTCGCCATGGCACTTGTCATCACAATGCTCCATGATCCCTGTCATCATAATGTTCGATGACACTTGTCGTCACGGTGCTCCATGACCCCTGTCATCACAATATTCACTGCCCATGTAATCACAATGCTCCTGGTCCCCTGTAATCACAATGCTCCATAGCCTTAACATCACAATGCTCCAGAACTCTTGTCATCATTATGCCCCATGCCCATGTCATCACAATGCTCCTTGACCCCTGTCATCACAATGCTCCATGGCCTATGTATTCACAATGCTCCATGGCCCCTGTAGTCACATTGCTCCATGATCCTTTTCATCACAATGCTCTATGACCACTGTCATCACAATGCCACATGACACCTGTCATTACAATGCTCTATGGCCCCTGTCAGCACAATGTTCCATGGCAGATATCATCACAATGATCCATGACCGCTGTCATCACAATGTTCCCTGCCCTTGTCATCTCAATGATCCCTGGCCCCTGTAATCACAATGCCCCATACCCTTGTCATCGCAATGCTCCAGATCACTTCTCATCATAATGCTCCATGCCCATGTCATCACAATGCTCCATGGCCCCTGTCATCACAGTGCTCCGTGATACCTTTCATCGTAATGATAGATGACCACTGTCATCACAATGCTCCATGACACCTGTCATCAGATTTGGCCATGGCCCTTATCATCACAATGCTCCAGGACACTTGTCTTCACAATGTTCCATGGCGCATTTCATCACAATGCTCCATGACCACTTTCATCAAATTGCTCCATGATGCCTGTCCTCACAATGCTCCATGGCCTTTGTCATCAAAATTCTACATGGCCCCTGTAATAACAGTGCTTCAGGACAACATTTATCACAATGCTCCATGACCACTCTCATCACCATGCCAGATAAGACCTTTCATGACAATGCTCCATGGCCCTTGTCATCACAATATTCTATGACTTCTGTCATCACAATGCTCCATGCCCCTGTCATCACAATGCCCCATCACCCCTGCTATTACAATGCTCCATGACCCCTGTCCTCACAATGCCCCGAAACCCTTGTCATCACAATATTCCATGATCCGTGTAATCACGATGATCCATGAACCATTTCTGTACAATGCTCCAGTACCCCGTTCATTAAAATGCTCCATGGCACGTGTCATCAGAATGCTCCAGGAACCCTTCCATCACAATAATCCATGACCCGTTTCCTCACAATTCTCCAGGACCGCTTTCATCACAATGCTCCATTTCCTTGTCATCTCAATTCTTCATGGCCCCTGTCATCACAATGATCCATGCCCTTGTCATCAAAATGCTCCAGAACTCTTGTCATCACTATGCTCCATGCCCATGTCATCACAATGCTGCATGACCCCTGTCATCACAATGATACATGACCACTGTCATCGCAATGCCACATGAACCCTGTCATCACATTGCTCCATGATCCCTGTCATTACAATGCTCCATGACCACTGTCATCACAATGTTCCATGATCGCTGTAATCACAATGACCCATGACACCTTTCCTCAGAAGGCTCCATTACGCCTGTCATCAGAATGCTCCAATGCCCATCTCATCACAATGCTTCATGATCCGTGACAGCACAATGTTACAGGACAATTGTCATCACAATGCTCCATGACAACTGTCATCACAATGTTGCCTGCCCATGTCATCAAAATGCTCCATGTCCCCTGTAATCACAATGTTCCATTACACCTGTCATCACAATGTTCCCTGCCCATGTCATCACAATGCTCCATTACCCATGTCATCGTAGTGATCCATGACCCCTTTCATCACAATGCTCCATGACACCTGTCATCACAATGCTCCGTGCTCTTTGTCACCACAATGCTCCATGACCACTGTCATCACCATGCCCCATGACCCCAGTCATCACAATGCTCCATAGCACTTGTCATCACAATGCTCCATTATCCCTGTCATCACAATGTTCCATGACTCTTGTCATCAAAATGCCTCATGATCCTTTTACTCACAATGCTCCATGACTCCTTTCATCACATGCTCCATGATACTTGTCATTACACTGTCCCATGACCTTTTTCATAACAATGCTCCATGATACCAGTCATCACAATAATCCATGACCATTTTCGTCACAATGCTCCATGCCCCTTTCAACACAATGCTCCATGACAACTGTCACCACAATGCTCCATGGCCTTTGTCATCACAATTATACTTGGCCCCTGTAATCACAGTGCTCCATGACCCCTTTCATCACAATGCTCCATGATCACTGTCATCACAATGCCACATGAGCCCTGTCATCACATTGCTCCATGGCCCCTGTCATTACAATGCTCCATGACCACTGTCATCACAATGTTCCATGATGGCTGTAATCACAATGACCCATGACACCTTTCCTCAGAAGGCTCCAGTACACCTGTCATCACAATGTTCCAATGCCTGTCTCATCACAAAGTTCCATGATCCCTGTCAGCACAACGTTACAGGACAATTGTCATCACAATGCTCCATGACAACTGTCATCACAATGTTGCCTGCCCATGTCATCAAAATGCTCCATGTCCCCTGTAATCACAATGTTCCATTACACCTGTCATCACAATGTTCCCTGCCCATGTCATCACAATGCTCCATTACCAATGAAATCAAAATGTTCGCCTGCCCTTGTCATCAAAATGCTCCATGGCCCCTTTAATCACAATGCTCCATGAACACTGTCATCACAATGTTCCATGACAGTTGTCATCACAATGCTCCATGACCCCTGTAATCACAATGCTCCATGCCCTTGTCATCACAATGCTCCAGAACTCTTGTCATCATAATGATGAATGCCCGTGTCATCACAAAGCTCCATGATACTTGTCATCACAATGTTCCATGGCCTTGTCATCACTATACTCCATGGCCCCCGTCATCACAGTGCTCCATGATACCTTTCATCACAATTCTAGATGACCACTGTCATCACAATGCCCCAAGACACATGTCATCACATTTCGCCATGGCCCTTGTCATCACAATGCTCCATGACCCGTGGCATCACAATGGTCCAGGACACTTGTCATCACAATGATCCATGACCACTTACTTCACAATGCTCCTTGACTCCCGTCATCACAATGCTCCATAGCCTATGCATTCGCAATGCTACATGGTCCCTGTAATCACATTGCTCCATGATCCATTTCATCCCAGTGCTCTATGACCACTGTCATCACCATGCCCCATTATACCTGTCATCACAAAGTTCCATGGCCCCTGTCAGCACAATGTTCCATGACAGATGTCATCACTATCCTCCATGGTCCCTGTAATCACAATGCTCCATCCCCTTGTCAACGCAATGCTCCAGAACTCTTGTCATCATAATGCTCCATGCCCGCCTCATCACAATGCTCCATGACACTTGTCCTCACAATGCTCCATGGCCCCTGTTATCACAGTGCTCCATGTTACCTTTCATCACAATTCTAGATGACCATTGTCATCACAATGCCCCATGACACCTGTCATCACTATTCGCCATGGCACTTGTCATCACAATGCTCCATGATCCCTGTCATCATAATGTTCGATGACACTTGTCGTCACGGTGCTCCATGACCCCTGTCATCACAATATTCACTGCCCATGTAATCACAATGCTCCTGGTCCCCTGTAATCACAATGCTCCATAGCCTTAACATCACAATGCTCCAGAACTCTTGTCATCATTATGCCCCATGCCCATGTCATCACAATGCTCCTTGACCCCTGTCATCACAATGCTCCATGGCCTATGTATTCACAATGCTCCATGGCCCCTGTAGTCACATTGCTCCATGATCCTTTTCATCACAATGCTCTATGACCACTGTCATCACAATGCCACATGACACCTGTCATTACAATGCTCTATGGCCCCTGTCAGCACAATGTTCCATGGCAGATATCATCACAATGATCCATGACCGCTGTCATCACAATGTTCCCTGCCCTTGTCATCTCAATGATCCCTGGCCCCTGTAATCACAATGCCCCATACCCTTGTCATCGCAATGCTCCAGATCACTTCTCATCATAATGCTCCATGCCCATGTCATCACAATGCTCCATGGCCCCTGTCATCACAGTGCTCCGTGATACCTTTCATCGTAATGATAGATGACCACTGTCATCACAATGCTCCATGACACCTGTCATCAGATTTGGCCATGGCCCTTATCATCACAATGCTCCAGGACACTTGTCTTCACAATGTTCCATGGCGCATTTCATCACAATGCTCCATGACCACTTTCATCAAATTGCTCCATGATGCCTGTCCTCACAATGCTCCATGGCCTTTGTCATCAAAATTCTACATGGCCCCTGTAATAACAGTGCTTCAGGACAACATTTATCACAATGCTCCATGACCACTCTCATCACCATGCCAGATAAGACCTTTCATGACAATGCTCCATGGCCCTTGTCATCACAATATTCTATGACTTCTGTCATCACAATGCTCCATGCCCCTGTCATCACAATGCCCCATCACCCCTGCTATTACAATGCTCCATGACCCCTGTCCTCACAATGCCCCGAAACCCTTGTCATCACAATATTCCATGATCCGTGTAATCACGATGATCCATGAACCATTTCTGTACAATGCTCCAGTACCCCGTTCATTAAAATGCTCCATGGCACGTGTCATCAGAATGCTCCAGGAACCCTTCCATCACAATAATCCATGACCCGTTTCCTCACAATTCTCCAGGACCGCTTTCATCACAATGCTCCATTTCCTTGTCATCTCAATTCTTCATGGCCCCTGTCATCACAATGATCCATGCCCTTGTCATCAAAATGCTCCAGAACTCTTGTCATCACTATGCTCCATGCCCATGTCATCACAATGCTGCATGACCCCTGTCATCACAATGATACATGACCACTGTCATCGCAATGCCACATGAACCCTGTCATCACATTGCTCCATGATCCCTGTCATTACAATGCTCCATGACCACTGTCATCACAATGTTCCATGATCGCTGTAATCACAATGACCCATGACACCTTTCCTCAGAAGGCTCCATTACGCCTGTCATCAGAATGCTCCAATGCCCATCTCATCACAATGCTCCATGATCCGTGACAGCACAATGTTACAGGACAATTGTCATCACAATGCTCCATGACAACTGTCATCACAATGTTGCCTGCCCATGTCATCAAAATGCTCCATGTCCCCTGTAATCACAATGTTCCATTACACCTGTCATCACAATGTTCCCTGCCCATGTCATCACAATGCTCCATTACCCATGTCATCGTAGTGATCCATGACCCCTTTCATCACAATGCTCCATGACACCTGTCATCACAATGCTCCGTGCTCTTTGTCACCACAATGCTCCATGACCACTGTCATCACCATGCCCCATGACCCCAGTCATCACAATGCTCCATAGCACTTGTCATCACAATGCTCCATTATCCCTGTCATCACAATGTTCCATGACTCTTGTCATCAAAATGCCTCATGATCCTTTTACTCACAATGCTCCATGACTCCTTTCATCACATGCTCCATGATACTTGTCATTACACTGTCCCATGACCTTTTTCATAACAATGCTCCATGATACCAGTCATCACAATAATCCATGACCATTTTCGTCACAATGCTCCATGCCCCTTTCAACACAATGCTCCATGACAACTGTCACCACAATGCTCCATGGCCTTTGTCATCACAATTATACTTGGCCCCTGTAATCACAGTGCTCCATGACCCCTTTCATCACAATGCTCCATGATCACTGTCATCACAATGCCACATGAGCCCTGTCATCACATTGCTCCATGGCCCCTGTCATTACAATGCTCCATGACCACTGTCATCACAATGTTCCATGATGGCTGTAATCACAATGACCCATGACACCTTTCCTCAGAAGGCTCCAGTACACCTGTCATCACAATGTTCCAATGCCTGTCTCATCACAAAGTTCCATGATCCCTGTCAGCACAACGTTACAGGACAATTGTCATCACAATGCTCCATGACAACTGTCATCACAATGTTGCCTGCCCATGTCATCAAAATGCTCCATGTCCCCTGTAATCACAATGTTCCATTACACCTGTCATCACAATGTTCCCTGCCCATGTCATCACAATGCTCCATTACCAATGAAATCAAAATGTTCGCCTGCCCTTGTCATCAAAATGCTCCATGGCCCCTTTAATCACAATGCTCCATGAACACTGTCATCACAATGTTCCATGACAGTTGTCATCACAATGCTCCATGACCCCTGTAATCACAATGCTCCTGCCCTTGTCATCACAATGCTCCAGAACTCTTGTCATCATAATGATGAATGCCCGTGTCATCACAAAGCTCCATGATACTTGTCATCACAATGTTCCATGGCCTTGTCATCACTATACTCCATGGCCCCCGTCATCACAGTGCTCCATGATACCTTTCATCACAATTCTAGATGACCACTGTCATCACAATGCCCCAAGACACATGTCATCACAATTCGCCATGGCCCTTGTCATCACAATGCTCCATGACCCGTGGCATCACAATGGTCCAGGACACTTGTCATCACAATGATCCATGACCACTTACTTCACAATGCTCCTTGACTCCCGTCATCACAATGCTCCATAGCCTATGCATTCGCAATGCTACATGGTCCCTGTAATCACATTGCTCCATGATCCATTTCATCCCAGTGCTCTATGACCACTGTCATCACCATGCCCCATTATACCTGTCATCACAAAGTTCCATGGCCCCTGTCAGCACAATGTTCCATGACAGATGTCATCACTATCCTCCATGGTCCCTGTAATCACAATGCTCCATCCCCTTGTCAACGCAATGCTCCAGAACTCTTGTCATCATAATGCTCCATGCCCGCCTCATCACAATGCTCCATGACACTTGTCCTCACAATGCTCCATGGCCTTTGTCATCGCAATGCTCCATGGCCCCTGTTATCACAGTGCTCCATGTTACCTTTCATCACAATTCTAGATGACCATTGTCATCACAATGCCCCATGACACCTGTCATCACTATTCGCCATGGCACTTGTCATCACAATGCTCCATGATCCCTGTCATCATAATGTTCGATGACACTTGTCGTCACGGTGCTCCATGACCCCTGTCATCACAATATTCACTGCCCATGTAATCACAATGCTCCTGGTCCCCTGTAATCACAATGCTCCATAGCCTTAACATCACAATGCTCCAGAACTCTTGTCATCATTATGCCCCATGCCCATGTCATCACAATGCTCCTTGACCCCTGTCATCACAATGCTCCATGGCCTATGTATTCACAATGCTCCATGGCCCCTGTAGTCACATTGCTCCATGATCCTTTTCATCACAATGCTCTATGACCACTGTCATCACAATGCCACATGACACCTGTCATTACAATGCTCTATGGCCCCTGTCAGCACAATGTTCCATGGCAGATATCATCACAATGATCCATGACCGCTGTCATCACAATGTTCCCTGCCCTTGTCATCTCAATGATCCCTGGCCCCTGTAATCACAATGCCCCATACCCTTGTCATCGCAATGCTCCAGATCACTTCTCATCATAATGCTCCATGCCCATGTCATCACAATGCTCCATGGCCCCTGTCATCACAGTGCTCCGTGATACCTTTCATCGTAATGATAGATGACCACTGTCATCACAATGCTCCATGACACCTGTCATCAGATTTGGCCATGGCCCTTATCATCACAATGCTCCAGGACACTTGTCTTCACAATGTTCCATGGCGCATTTCATCACAATGCTCCATGACCACTTTCATCAAATTGCTCCATGATGCCTGTCATCACAATGCTCCATGGCCTTTGTCATCAAAATTCTACATGGCCCCTGTAATAACAGTGCTTCAGGACAACTTTTATCACAATGCTCCATGACCACTCTCATCACCATGCCAGATAAGACCTTTCATGACAATGCTCCATGGCCCTTGTCATCACAATATTCTATGACTTCTGTCATCACAATGCTCCATGCCCCTGTCATCACAATGCCCCATCACCCCTGCTATTACAATGCTCCATGACCCCTGTCCTCACAATGCCCCGAAACCCTTGTCATCACAATATTCCATGATCCGTGTAATCACGATGATCCATGAACCATTTCTGTACAATGCTCCAGTACCCCGTTCATTAAAATGCTCCATGGCACTTGTCATCAGAATGCTGCAGGAACCCTTCCATCACAATAATCCATGACCCGTTTCCTCACAATTCTCCAGGACCGCTTTCATCACAATGCTCCATTTCCTTGTCATCTCAATTCTTCATGGCCCCTGTCATCACAATGATCCATGCCCTTGTCATCAAAATGCTCCAGAACTCTTGTCATCACTATGCTCCATGCCCATGTCATCACAATGCTGCATGACCCCTGTCATCACAATGATACATGACCACTGTCATCACAATGCCACATGAGCCCTGTCATCACATTGCTCCATAGCCCCTGTCATTACAATGCTCCATGACCACTGTCATCACAATGTTCCATGATCGCTGTAATCACAATGACCCATGACACCTTTCCTCAGAAGGCTCCATTACGCCTGTCATCAGAATGCTCCAATGCCCATCTCATCACAATGCTCCATGATCCGTGACAGCACAATGTTACAGGACAATTGTCATCACAATGCTCCATGACAACTGTCATCACAATGTTGCCTGCCCATGTCATCAAAATGCTCCATGTCCCCAGTAATCACAATGTTCCATTACACCTGTCATCACAATGTTCCCTGCCCATGTCATCACAATGCTCCATTACCCATGTCATCGTAGTGATCCATGACCCCTTTCATCACAATGCTCCATGACACCTGTCATCACAATGCTCCGTGCTCTTTGTCACCACAATGCTCCATGACCACTGTCATCACCATGCCCCATGACCCCAGTCATCACAATGCTCCATAGCACTTGTCATCACAATGCTCCATTATCCCTGTCATCACAATGTTCCATGACTCTTGTCATCAAAATGCCTCATGATCCTTTTACTCACAATGTCCATGACTCCTTTCATCACATGCTCCATGATACTTGTCATTACACTGTCCCATGACCTTTTTCATAACAATGCTCCATGATACCAGTCATCACAATAATCCATGACCATTTTCGTCACAATGCTCCATGCCCCTTTCAACACAATGCTCCATGACAACTGTCACCACAATGCTCCATGGCCTTTGTCATCACAATTATACTTGGCCCCTGTAATCACAGTGCTCCATGACCCCTTTCATCACAATGCTCCATGATCACTGTCATCACAATGCCACATGAGCCCTGTCATCACATTGCTCCATGGCCCCTGTCATTACAATGCTCCATGACCACTGTCATCACAATGTTCCATGATGGCTGTAATCACAATGACCCATGACACCTTTCCTCAGAAGGCTCCAGTACACCTGTCATCACAATGTTCCAATGCCTGTCTCATCACAAAGTTCCATGATCCCTGTCAGCACAACGTTACAGGACAATTGTCATCACAATGCTCCATGACAACTGTCATCACAATGTTGCCTGCCCATGTCATCAAAATGCTCCATGTCCCCTGTAATCACAATGTTCCATTACACCTGTCATCACAATGTTCCCTGCCCATGTCATCACAATGCTCCATTACCAATGAAATCAAAATGTTCGCCTGCCCTTGTCATCAAAATGCTCCATGGCCCCTTTAATCACAATGCTCCATGAACACTGTCATCACAATGTTCCATGACAGTTGTCATCACAATGCTCCATGACCCCTGTAATCACAATGCTCCTGCCCTTGTCATCACAATGCTCCAGAACTCTTGTCATCATAATGATGAATGCCCGTGTCATCACAAAGCTCCATGATACTTGTCATCACAATGTTCCATGGCCTTGTCATCACTATACTCCATGGCCCCCGTCATCACAGTGCTCCATGATACCTTTCATCACAATTCTAGATGACCACTGTCATCACAATGCCCCAAGACACATGTCATCACATTTCGCCATGGCCCTTGTCATCACAATGCTCCATGACCCGTGGCATCACAATGGTCCAGGACACTTGTCATCACAATGATCCATGACCACTTACTTCACAATGCTCCTTGACTCCCGTCATCACAATGCTCCATAGCCTATGCATTCGCAATGCTACATGGTCCCTGTAATCACATTGCTCCAAGATCCATTTCATCCCAGTGCTCTATGACCACTGTCATCACCATGCCCCATTATACCTGTCATCACAAAGTTCCATGGCCCCTGTCAGCACAATGTTCCATGACAGATGTCATCACTATCCTCCATGGTCCCTGTAATCACAATGCTCCATCCCCTTGTCAACGCAATGCTCCAGAACTCTTGTCATCATAATGCTCCATGCCCGCCTCATCACAATGCTCCATGACACTTGTCCTCACAATGCTCCATGGCCCCTGTTATCACAGTGCTCCATGTTACCTTTCATCACAATTCTAGATGACCATTGTCATCACAATGCCCCATGACACCTGTCATCACTATTCGCCATGGCACTTGTCATCACAATGCTCCATGATCCCTGTCATCATAATGTTCGATGACACTTGTCGTCACGGTGCTCCATGACCCCTGTCATCACAATATTCACTGCCCATGTAATCACAATGCTCCTGGTCCCCTGTAATCACAATGCTCCATAGCCTTAACATCACAATGCTCCAGAACTCTTGTCATCATTATGCCCCATGCCCATGTCATCACAATGCTCCTTGACCCCTGTCATCACAATGCTCCATGGCCTATGTATTCACAATGCTCCATGGCCCCTGTAGTCACATTGCTCCATGATCCTTTTCATCACAATGCTCTATGACCACTGTCATCACAATGCCACATGGCACCTGTCATTACAATGCTCTATGGCCCCTGTCAGCACAATGTTCCATGGCAGATATCATCACAATGATCCATGACCGCTGTCATCACAATGTTCCCTGCCCTTGTCATCTCAATGATCCCTGGCCCCTGTAATCACAATGCCCCATACCCTTGTCATCGCAATGCTCCAGATCACTTCTCATCATAATGCTCCATGCCCATGTCATCACAATGCTCCATGGCCCCTGTCATCACAGTGCTCCGTGATACCTTTCATCGTAATGATAGATGACCACTGTCATCACAATGCTCCATGACACCTGTCATCAGATTTGGCCATGGCCCTTATCATCACAATGCTCCAGGACACTTGTCTTCACAATGTTCCATGGCGCATTTCATCACAATGCTCCATGACCACTTTCATCAAATTGCTCCATGATGCCTGTCCTCACAATGCTCCATGGCCTTTGTCATCAAAATTCTACATGGCCCCTGTAATAACAGTGCTTCAGGACAACATTTATCACAATGCTCCATGACCACTCTCATCACCATGCCAGATAAGACCTTTCATGACAATGCTCCATGGCCCTTGTCATCACAATATTCTATGACTTCTGTCATCACAATGCTCCATGCCCCTGTCATCACAATGCCCCATCACCCCTGCTATTACAATGCTCCATGACCCCTGTCCTCACAATGCCCCGAAACCCTTGTCATCACAATATTCCATGATCCGTGTAATCACGATGATCCATGAACCATTTCTGTACAATGCTCCAGTACCCCGTTCATTAAAATGCTCCATGGCACGTGTCATCAGAATGCTCCAGGAACCCTTCCATCACAATAATCCATGACCCGTTTCCTCACAATTCTCCAGGACCGCTTTCATCACAATGCTCCATTTCCTTGTCATCTCAATTCTTCGTGGCCCCTGTCATCACAATGATCCATGCCCTTGTCATCAAAATGCTCCAGAACTCTTGTCATCACTATGCTCCATGCCCATGTCATCACAATGCTGCATGACCCCTGTCATCACAATGATACATGACCACTGTCATCGCAATGCCACATGAACCCTGTCATCACATTGCTCCATGATCCCTGTCATTACAATGCTCCATGAGCACTGTCATCACAATGTTCCATGATCGCTGTAATCACAATGACCCATGACACCTTTCCTCAGAAGGCTCCATTACGCCTGTCATCAGAATGCTCCAATGCCCATCTCATCACAATGCTCCATGAACACTGTCATCACAATGTTCCATGACAGTTGTCATCACAATGCTCCATGACCCCTGTAATCACAATGCTCCATGCCCTTGTCATCACAATGCTCCAGAACTCTTGTCATCATAATGATGAATGCCCGTGTCATCACAAAGCTCCATGATACTTGTCATCACAATGTTCCATGGCCTTGTCATCACTATACTCCATGGCCCCCGTCATCACAGTGCTCCATGATACCTTTCATCACAATTCTAGATGACCACTGTCATCACAATGCCCCAAGACACATGTCATCACAATTCGCCATGGCCCTTGTCATCACAATGCTCCATGACCCGTGGCATCACAATGGTCCAGGACACTTGTCATCACAATGATCCATGACCACTTACATCACAATGCTCCTTGACTCCCGTCATCACAATGCTCCATAGCCTATGCATTCGCAATGCTACATGGTCCCTGTAATCACATTGCTCCATGATCCATTTCATCCCAATGCTCTATGACCACTGTCATCACCATGCCCCATTATACCTGTCATCACAAAGTTCCATGGCCCCTGTCAGCACAATGTTCCATGACCGATGTCATCACTATCCTCCATTGTTCCTGTAATCACAATGCTCCATCCCCTTGTCAACGCAATGCTCCAGAACTCTTGTCATCATATTGCTCCATGCCCGCCTCATCACAATGCTCCATGACACTTGTCCTCACAATGCTCCATGGCCCCTGTTATCACAGTGCTCCATGTTACCTTTCATCACAATTCTAGATGACCATTGTCATCACAATGCCCCATGACACCTGTCATCACTATTCGCCATGGCACTTGTCATCACAATGCTCCATGATCCCTGTCATCATAATGTTCGATGACACTTGTCGTCACGGTGCTCCATGACCCCTGTCATCACAATATTCACTGCCCATGTAATCACAATGCTCCTGGTCCCCTGTAATCACAATGCTCCATAGCCTTAACATCACAATGCTCCAGAACTCTTGTCATCATTATGCCCCATGCCCATGTCATCACAATGCTCCTTGACCCCTGTCATCACAATGCTCCATGGCCTATGTATTCACAATGCTCCATGGCCCCTGTAGTCACATTGCTCCATGATCCTTTTCATCACAATGCTCTATGACCACTGTCATCACAATGCCACATGACACCTGTCATTACAATGCTCTATGGCCCCTGTCAGCACAATGTTCCATGGCAGATATCATCACAATGATCCATGACCGCTGTCATCACAATGTTCCCTGCCCTTGTCATCTCAATGATCCCTGGCCCCTGTTATCACAATGCCCCATACCCTTGTCATCGCAATGCTCCAGATCACTTCTCATCATAATGCTCCATGCCCATGTCATCACAATGCTCCATGGCCCCTGTCATCACAGTGCTCCGTGATACCTTTCATCGTAATGATAGATGACCACTGTCATCACAATGCTCCATGACACCTGTCATCAGATTTGGCCATGGCCCTTATCATCACAATGCTCCAGGACACTTGTCTTCACAATGTTCCATGGCGCATTTCATCACAATGCTCCATGACCACTTTCATCAAATTGCTCCATGATGCCTGTCCTCACAATGCTCCATGGCCTTTGTCATCAAAATTCTACATGGCCCCTGTAATAACAGTGCTTCAGGACAACATTTATCACAATGCTCCATGACCACTCTCATCACCATGCCAGATAAGACCTTTCATGACAATGCTCCATGGCCCTTGTCATCACAATATTCTATGACTTCTGTCATCACAATGCTCCATGCCCCTGTCATCACAATGCCCCATCACCCCTGCTATTACAATGCTCCATGACCCCTGTCCTCACAATGCCCCGAAACCCTTGTCATCACAATATTCCATGATCCGTGTAATCACGATGATCCATGAACCATTTCTGTACAATGCTCCAGTACCCCGTTCATTAAAATGCTCCATGGCACGTGTCATCAGAATGCTGCAGGAACCCTTCCATCACAATAATCCATGACCCGTTTCCTCACAATTCTCCAGGACCGCTTTCATCACAATGCTCCATTTCCTTGTCATCTCAATTCTTCATGGCCCCTGTCATCACAATGATCCATGCCCTTGTCATCAAAATGCTCCAGAACTCTTGTCATCACTATGCTCCATGCCCATGTCATCACAATGCTGCATGACCCCTGTCATCACAATGATACATGACCACTGTCATCGCAATGCCACGTGAACCCTGTCATCACATTGCTCCATGATCCCTGTCATTACAATGCTCCATGACCACTGTCATCACAATGTTCCATGATCGCTGTAATCACAATGACCCATGACACCTTTCCTCAGAAGGCTCCATTACGCCTGTCATCAGAATGCTCCAATGCCCATCTCATCACAATGGTCCATGATCCGTGACAGCACAACGTTACAGGACAATTGTCATCACAATGCTCCATGACAACTGTCATCACAATGTTGCCTGCCCATGTCATCAAAATGCTCCATGTCCCCTGTAATCACAATGTTCCATTACAACTGTCATCACAATGTTCCCTGCCCATGTCATCACAATGCTCCATTACCAATGAAATCAAAATGTTCGCCTGCCCTTGTCATCAAAATGCTCCATGGCCCCTTTAATCACAATGCTCCATGAACACTGTCATCACAATGTTCCATGACAGTTGTCATCACAATGCTCCATGACCCCTGTAATCACAATGCTCCATGCCCTTGTCATCACAATGCTCCAGAACTCTTGTCATCATAATGATGAATGCCCGTGTCATCACAAAGCTACATGATACTTGTCATCACAATGTTCCATGGCCTTGTCATCACTATACTCCATGGCCCCTGTCATCACAGTGCTCCATGATACCTTTCATCACAATCCTAGATGATCACTGTCATCACAATGCCCCAAGACACATGTCATCACAATTCGCCATGGCCCTTGTCATCACAATGCTCCATGACCCGTGGCATCACAATGGTCCAGGACACTTGTCATCACAATGATCCATGACCACTTACATCACAATGCTCCTTGACTCCCGTCATCACAATGCTCCATAGCGTATGCATTCGCAATGCTACATGGTCCCTGTAATCACATTGCTCCATGATCCATTTCATCCCAATGCTCTATGACCACTGTCATCACCATGCCCCATTATACCTGTCATCACAAAGTTCCATGGCCCCTGTCAGCACAATGTTCCATGACAGATGTCATCACTATCCTCCATGGTCCCTGTAATCACAATGCTCCATCCCCTTGTCAACGCAATGCTCCAGAACTCTTGTCATCATAATGCTCCATGCCCGCCTCATCACAATGCTCCATGACACTTGTCCTCACAATGCTCCATGGCCTTTGTCATCGCAATGCTCCATGGCCCCTGTTATCACAGTGCTCCATGTTACCTTTCATCACAATTCTAGATGACCATTGTCATCACAATGCCCCATGACACCTGTCATCACTATTCGCCATGGCACTTGTCATCACAATGCTCCATGACCCGTGGCATCACAATGATCCAGGACCACTTACATCACAATGCTCCTTGACTCCTGTCATCACATTGCTCCATGGCCCCTGTCATTACAATGCTCCATGACCACTGTCATCACAATGTTCCATGATGGCTGTAATCACAATGACCCATGACACCTTTCCTCAGAAGGCTCCAGTACACCTGTCATCACAATGCTCCAATGCCCGTCTCATCACAAAGTTCATTGATCCCTGTCAGCACAACGTTACAGGACAATTGTCATCACAATGCTCCATGACAACTGTCATCACAATGTTGCCTGCCCATGTCATCAAAATGCTCCATGTCCCCTGTAATCACAATGTTCCATTACACCTGTCATCACAATGTTCCCTGCCCATGTCATCACAATGCTCCATTACCAATGAAATCAAAATGTTCGCCTGCCCTTGTCATCAAAATGCTCCATGGCCCCTTTAATCACAATGCTCCATGAACACTGTAATCACAATGTTCCATGACACTTGTCATCACAATGCTCCATGACCCCTGTAATCACAATGCTCCATGCCCTTGTCATCACAATGCTCCAGAACTCTTGTCATCATAATGATGAATGCCCGTGTCATCACAAAGCTCCATGATACTTGTCATCACAATGTTCCATGGCCTTGTCATCACTATACTCCATGGCCCCCGTCATCACAGTGCTCCATGATACCTTTCATCACAATTCTAGATGACCACTGTCATCACAATGCCCCAAGACACATGTCATCACAATTCGCCATGGCCCTTGTCATCACAATGCTCCATGACCCGTGGCATCACAATGGTCCAGGACACTTGTCATCACAATGATCCATGACCACTTACATCACAATGCTCCTTGACTCCCGTCATCACAATGCTCCATAGCCTATGCATTCGCAATGCTACATGGTCCCTGTAATCACATTGCTCCATGATCCATTTCATCCCAAAGCTCTATGACCACTGTCATCACCATGCCCCATTATACCTGTCATCACAAAGTTCCATGGCCCCTGTCAGCACAATGTTCCATGACCGATGTCATCACTATCCTCCATGGTCCCTGTAATCACAATGCTCCATCCCCTTGTCAACGCAATGCTCCAGAACTCTTGTCATCATAATGCTCCATGCCCGCCTCATCACAATGCTCCATGACACTTGTCCTCACAATGCTCCATGGCCCCTGTTATCACAGTGCTCCATGTTACCTTTCATCACAATTCTAGATGACCATTGTCATCACAATGCCCCATGACACCTGTCATCACTATTCGCCATGGCACTTGTCATCACAATGCTCCATGATCCCTGTCATCATAATGTTCGATGACACTTGTCATCACGGTGCTCCATGGCCCCTGTCATCACAGTGCTCCGTGATACCTTTCATCGTAATGATAGATGACCACTGTCATCACAATGCTCCATGACACCTGTCATCAGATTTGGCCATGGCCCTTATCATCACAATGCTCCAGGACACTTGTCTTCACAATGTTCCATGGCGCATTTCATCACAATGCTCCATGACCACTTTCATCAAATTGCTCCATGATGCCTGTCCTCACAATGCTCCATGGCCTTTGTCATCAAAATTCTACATGGCCCCTGTAATAACAGTGCTTCAGGACAACTTTTATCACAATGCTCCATGACCACTCTCATCACCATGCCAGATAAGACCTTTCATGACAATGCTCCATGGCCTTTGTCATCACAATATTCTATGACTTCTGTCATCACAATGCTCCATGCCCCTGTCATCACAATGCCCCATCACCTCTGCTATTACAATGCTCCATGACCCCTGTCCTCACAATGCCCCGAAACCCTTGTCATCACAATATTCCATGATCCGTGTAATCACGATGATCCATGAACCATTTCTGTACAATGCTCCAGTACCCCGTTCATTAAAATGCTCCATGGCACTTGTCATCAGAATGCTGCAGGAACCCTTCCATCACAATAATCCATGACCCGTTTCCTCACAATTCTCCAGGACCGCTTTCATCACAATGCTCCATTTCCTTCTCATCTCAATTCTTCATGGCCCCTGTCATCACAATGATCCATGCCCTTGTCATCAAAATGCTCCAGAACTCTTGTCATCACTATGCTCCATGCCCATGTCATCACAATGCTGCATGACCCCTGTCATCACAATGATACATGACCACTGTCATCACAATGCCACATGAGCCCTGTCATCACATTGCTCCATGGCCCCTGTCATTACAATGCTCCATGACCACTGTCATCACAATGTTCCATGATCGCTGTAATCACAATTACCCATGACACCTTTCCTCAGAAGGCTCCATTACGCCTGTCATCAGAATGCTCCAATGCCCATCTCATCACAATGCTCCATGATCCGTGACAGCACAATGTTACAGGACAATTGTCATCACAATGCTCCATGACAACTCTCATCACAATGTTGCCTGCCCATGTCATCAAAATGCTCCATGTCCCCTGTAATCACAATGTTCCATTACACCTGTCATCACAATGTTCCCTGCCCATGTCATCACAATGCTCCATTACCCATGTCATCGTAGTGATCCATGACCCCTTTCATCACAATGCTCCATGACACCTGTCATCACAATGCTCCGTGCTCTTTGTCATCACAATGCTCCATGACCACTGTCATCACCATGCCCCATGACCCCAGTCATCACAATGCTCCATAGCACTTGTCATCACAATGCTCCATTATCCCTGTCATCACAATGTTCCATGACTCTTGTCATCAAAATGCCTCATGATCCTTTTACTCACAATGCTCCATGACTCCTTTCATCACATGCTCCATGATACTTGTCATTACACTGTCCCATGACCTTTTTCATAACAATGCTCCATGATACCAGTCATCACAATAATCCATGACCATTTTCGTCACAATGCTCCATGCCCCTTTCAACACAATGCTCCATGACAACTGTCACCACAATGCTCCATGGCCTTTGTCATCACAATTATACATGGCCCCTGTAATCACAGTGCTCCATGACCCCTTTCATCACAATGCTCCATGATCACTGTCATCACAATGCCACATGAGCCCTGTCATCACATTGCTCCATGGCCCCTGTCACTACAATGCTCCATGACCACTGTCATCACAATGTTGCATGATGGCTGTAATCACAATGACCCATGACACCTTTCCTCAGAAGGCTCCAGTACACCTGTCATCACAATGCTCCAATGCCCGTCTCATCACAAAGTTCCATGATCCCTGTCAGCACAACGTTACAGGACAATTGTCATCACAATGCTCCATGACAACTGTCATCACAATGTTGCCTGCCAATGTCATCAAAATGCTCCATGTCCCCTGTAATCACAATGTTCCATTACACCTGTCATCACAATGTTCCCTGCCCATATCATCACAATGCTCAATGAACACTGTCATCACAATGTTCCATGACAGTTGTCATCACAATTCTCCATGACCCCTGTAATCACAATGCTCCATGCCCTTGTCATCACAATGCTCCAGAACTCTTGTCATCATAATGATGAATGCCTGTGTTATCACAAAGCTCCATGATACTTGTCATCACAATGTTCCATGGCCTTGTCATCACTATACTCCATGGCCCCCGTCATCACAGTGCTCCATGATACCTTTCATCACAATTCTAGATGACCACTGTCATCACAATGCCCCAAGACACATGTCATCACAATTCGCCATGGCCCTTGTCATCACAATGCTCCATGACCCGTGGCATCACAATGGTCCAGGACACTTGTCATCACAATGATCCATTACCACTTACACCACAATGCTCCTTGACTCCTGTCATCACAATGCTCCATAGCCTATGCATTCGCAATGCTACATGGTCCCTGTAATCACATTGCTCCATGATCCATTTCATCCCAATGCTCTATGACCACTGTCATCACCATGCCCCATTATACCTGTCATCACAATGCTCCATGGCCCCTGTCAGCACAATGTTCCATGACAGATGTCCTCACTATCCTCCATGGTCCCTGTAATCACAACGCTGCAGGCCCTTTTCTTCACAATGCTCCAGATCTCTTGTCATCATAATGCCCCATGCCCGTGTCATCACAATGCTCCCTGGCCTATGTATTCACAATGCTCCATGGCCTCTGTAATCACATTGCTCCATAATCCTTTTCATCACAATGCTCTATGAGCACTGTCATCACAATGCCACATGACACCTGTCATTACAATGCTCTATGGCCCCTGTCAGCACAATGTTCCATGGCAGATATCATCACAATGATCCATGACCGCTGTCATCACAATGTTCCCTGCCCTTGTCATCTCAATGATCCCTGGCCCCTGTAATCACAATGCCCCATACCCTTGTCATCGCAATGCTCCAGATCACTTCTCATCATAATGCTCCATGCCCATGTCATCACAATGTTCCATGGCCCCTGTCATCACAGTGCTCCGTGATACCTTTCATCGTAATGATAGATGACCACTGTCATCACAATGCTCCATGACACCTGTCATCAGATTTGGCCATGGCCCTTATCATCACAATGCTCCAGGACACTTGTCTTCACAATGTTCCATGGCGCATTTCATCACAATGCTCCATGACCACTTTCATCAAATTGCTCCATGATGCCTGTCCTCACAATGCTCCATGGCCTTTGTCATCAAAATTCTACATGGCCCCTGTAATAACAGTGCTTCAGGACAACATTTATCACAATGCTCCATGACCACTCTCATCACCATGCCAGATAAGACCTTTCATGACAATGCTCCATGGCCCTTGTCATCACAATATTCTATGACTTCTGTCATCACAATGCTCCATGCCCCTGTCATCACAATGCCCCATCACCCCTGCTATTACAATGCTCCATGACCCCTGTCCTCACAATGCCCCGAAACCCTTGTCATCACAATATTCCATGATCCGTGTAATCACGATGATCCATGAACCATTTCTGTACAATGCTCCAGTACCACGTTCATTAAAATGCTCCATGGCACTTGTCATCAGAATGCTGCAGGAACCCTTCCATCAATAATCCATGACCCGTTTCCTCACAATTCTCCAGGACCGCTTTCATCACAATGCTCCATTTCCTTGTCATCTCAATTCTTCATGGCCCCTGTCATCACAATGATCCATGCCCTTGTCATCAAAATGCTCCAGAACTCTTGTCATCACTATGCTCCATGCCCATGTCATCACAATGCTGCATGACCCCTGTCATCACAATGATACATGACCACTGTCATCGCAATGCCACATGAACCCTGTCATCACATTGCTCCATGATCCCTGTCATTACAATGCTCCATGACCACTGTCATCACAATGTTCCATGATCGCTGTAATCACAATGACCCATGACACCTTTCCTCAGAAGGCTCCATTACGCCTGTCATCAGAATGCTCCAATGCCCATCTCATCACAATGGTCCATGATCCGTGACAGCACAACGTTACAGGACAATTGTCATCACAATGCTCCATGACAACTGTCATCACAATGTTGCCTGCCCATGTCATCAAAATGCTCCATGTCCCCTGTAATCACAATGTTCCATTACAACTGTCATCACAATGTTCCCTGCCCATGTCATCACAATGCTCCATTACCAATGAAATCAAAATGTTCGCCTGCCCTTGTCATCAAAATGCTCCATGGCCCCTTTAATCACAATGCTCCATGAACACTGTCATCACAATGTTCCATGACAGTTGTCATCACAATGCTCCATGACCCCTGTAATCACAATGCTCCATGCCCTTGTCATCACAATGCTCCAGAACTCTTGTCATCATAATGATGAATGCCCGTGTCATCACAAAACTCCATGATACTTGTCATCACAATGTTCCATGGCCTTGTCATCACTATACTCCATGGCCCCTGTCATCACAGTGCTCCATGATACCTTTCATCACAATCCTAGATGATCACTGTCATCACAATGCCCCAAGACACATGTCATCACAATTCGCCATGGCCCTTGTCATCACAATGCTCCATGACCCGTGGCATCACAATGGTCCAGGACACTTGTCATCACAATGATCCATGACCACTTACATCACAATGCTCCTTGACTCCCGTCATCACAATGCTCCATAGCCTATGCATTCGCAATGCTACATGGTCCCTGTAATCACATTGCTCCATGATCCATTTCATCCCAATGCTCTATGACCACTGTCATCACCATGCCCCATTATACCTGTCATCACAAAGTTCCATGGCCCCTGTCAGCACAATGTTCCATGACAGATGTCATCACTATCCTCCATGGTCCCTGTAATCACAATGCTCCATCCCCTTGTCAACGCAATGCTCCAGAACTCTTGTCATCATAATGCTCCATGCCCGCCTCATCACAATGCTCCATGACACTTGTCCTCACAATGCTCCATGGCCCCTGTTATCACAGTGCTCCATGTTACCTTTCATCACAATTCTAGATGACCATTGTCATCACAATGCCCCATGACACCTGTCATCACTATTCGCCATGGCACTTGTCATCACAATGCTCCATGATCCCTGTCATCATAATGTTCGATGACACTTGTCGTCACGGTGCTCCATGACCGCTGTCATCACAATATTCACTGCCCATGTAATCACAATGCTCCTGGTCCCCTGTAATCACAATGCTCCATAGCCTTAACATCACAATGCTCCAGAACTCTTGTCATCATTATGCCCCATGCCCATGTCATCACAATGCTCCTTGACCCCTGTCATCACAATGCTCCACGGCCTATGTATTCACAATGCTCCATGGCCCCTGTAGTCACATTGCTCCATGATCCTTTTCATCACAATGCTCTATGACCACTGTCATCACAATGCCACATGACACCTGTCATTACAATGCTCTATGGCCCCTGTCAGCACAATGTTCCATGGCAGATATCATCACAATGATCCATGACCGCTGTCATCACAATGTTCCCTGCCCTTGTCATCTCAATGATCCCTGGCCCCTGTAATCACAATGCCCCATACCCTTGTCATCGCAATGCTCCAGATCACTTCTCATCATAATGCTCCATGCCCATGTCATCACAATGCTCCATGGCCCCTGTCATCACAGTGCTCCGTGATACCTTTCATCGTAATGATAGATGACCGCTGTCATCACAATGCTCCATGACACCTGTCATCAGATTTGGCCATGGCCCTTATCATCGCAATGCTCCAGGACACTTGTCTTCACAATGTTCCATGGCGCATTTCATCACAATGCTCCATGACCACTTTCATCAAATTGCTCCATGATGCCTGTCCTCACAATGCTCCATGGCCTTTGTCATCAAAATTCTACATGGCCCCTGTAATAACAGTGCTTCAGGACAACATTTATCACAATGCTCCATGACCACTCTCATCACCATGCCAGATAAGACCTTTCATGACAATGCTCCATGGCCCTTGTCATCACAATATTCTATGACTTCTGTCATCACAATGCTCCATGCCCCTGTCATCACAATGCCCCATCACCCCTGCTATTACAATGCTCCATGACCCCTGTCCTCACAATGCCCCGAAACCCTTGTCATCACAAAGTTCCATGATCCGTGTAATCACGATGATCCATGAACCATTTCTGTACAATGCTCCAGTACACCGTTCATTAAAATGCTCCATGGCACTTGTCATCAGAATGCTGCAGGAACCCTTCCATCACAATAATCCATGACCCGTTTCCTCACAATTCTCCAGGACCGCTTTCATCACAATGCTCCATTTCCTTGTCATCTCAATTCTTCATGGCCCCTGTCATCACAATGATCCATGCCCTTGTCATCAAAATGCTCCAGAACTCTTGTCATCACTATGCTCCATGCCCATGTCATCACAATGCTGCATGACCCCTGTCATCACAATGATACATGACCACTGTCATCGCAATGCCACATGAACCCTGTCATCACATTGCTCCATGATCCCTGTCATTACAATGCTCCATGACCACTGTCATCACAATGTTCCATGATCGCTGTAATCACAATGACCCATGACACCTTTCCTCAGAAGGCTCCATTACGCCTGTCATCAGAATGCTCCAATGCCCATCTCATCACAATGCTCCATGATCCGTGACAGCACAATGTTACAGGACAATTGTCATCACAATGCTCCATGACAACTGTCATCACAATGTTGCCTGCCCATGTCATCAAAATGCTCCATGTCCCCTGTAATCACAATGTTCCATTACACCTGTCATCACAATGTTCCCTGCCCATGTCATCACAATGCTCCATTACCCATGTCATCGTAGTGATCCATGACCCCTTTCATCACAATGCTCCATGACACCTGTCATCACAATGCTCCGTGCTCTTTGTCACCACAATGCTCCATGACCACTGTCATCACCATGCCCCATGACCCCAGTCATCACAATGCTCCATAGCACTTGTCATCACAATGCTCCATTATCCCTGTCATCACAATGTTCCATGACTCTTGTCATCAAAATGCCTCATGATCCTTTTACTCACAATGCTCCATGACTCCTTTCATCACATGCTCCATGATACTTGTCATTACACTGTCCAATGACCTTTTTCATAACAATGCTCCATGATACCAGTCATCACAATAATCCATGACCATTTTCGTCACAATGCTCCATGCCCCTTTCAACACAATGCTCCATGACAACTGTCACCACAATGCTCCATGGCCTTTGTCATCACAATTATACTTGGCCCCTGTAATCACAGTGCTCCATGACCCCTTTCATCACAATGCTCCATGATCACTGTCATCACAATGCCACATGAACCCTGTCATCACATTGCTCCATGGCCCCTGTCATTACAATGCTCCATGACCACTGTCATCACAATGTTCCATGATGGCTGTAATCACAATGACCCATGACACCTTTCCTCAGAAGGCTCCAGTACACCTGTCATCACAATGCTCCAATGCCCGTCTCATCACAAAGTTCCATGATCCCTCTCAGCACAACGTTACAGGACAATTGTCATCACAATGCTCCACGACAACTGTCATCACAATGTTGCCTGCCCATGTCATCAAAATGCTCCATGTCCCCTGTAATCACAATGTTCCATTACACCTGTCATCACAATGTTCCCTGCCCATGTCATCACAATGCTCCATTACCAATGAAATCAAAATGTTCGCCTGCCCTTGTCATCAAAATGCTCCATGGCCCCTTTAATCACAATGCTCCATGAACACTGTCATCACAATGTTCCATGACAGTTGTCATCACAATGCTCCATGACCCCTGTAATCACAATGCTCCATGCCCTTGTCATCACAATGCTCCAGAACTCTTGTCATCATAATGATGAATGCCCGTGTCATCACAAAGCTCCATGATACTTGTCATCACAATGTTCCATGGCCTTGTCATCACTATACTCCATGGCCCCCGTCATCACAGTGCTCCATGATACCTTTCATCACAATCCTAGATGATCACTGTCATCACAATGCCCCAAGACACATGTCATCACAATTCGCCATGGCCCTTGTCATCACAATGCTCCATGACCCGTGGCATCACAATGGTCCAGGACACTTGTCATCACAATGATCCATGACCACTTACATCACAATGCTCCTTGACTCCCGTCATCACAATGCTCCATAGCCTATGCATTCGCAATGCTACATGGTCCCTGTAATCACATTGCTCCATGATCCATTTCATCCCAATGCTCTATGACCACTGTCATCACCATGCCCCATTATACCTGTCATCACAAAGTTCCATGGCCCCTGTCAGCACAATGTTCCATGACAGATGTCATCACTATCCTCCATGGTCCCTGTAATCACAATGCTCCATCCCCTTGTCAACGCAATGCTCCAGAACTCTTGTCATCATAATGCTCCATGCCCGCCTCATCACAATGCTCCATGACACTTGTCCTCACAATGCTCCATGGCCTTTGTCATCGCAATGCTCCATGGCCCCTGTTATCACAGTGCTCCATGTTACCTTTCATCACAATTCTAGATGACCATTGTCATCACAATGCCCCATGACACCTGTCATCACTATTCGCCATGGAACTTGTCATCACAATGCCCCATGACACCTGTCATCACTATTCGCCATGGCACTTGTCATCACAATGCTCCATGATCCCTGTCATCATAATGTTCGATGACACTTGTCGTCACGGTGCTCCATGACCCCTGTCATCACAATATTCACTGCCCATGTAATCACAATGCTCCTGGTCCCCTGTAATCACAATGCTCCATAGCCTTAACATCACAATGCTCCAGAACTCTTGTCATCATTATGCCCCATGCCCATGTCATCACAATGCTCCTTGACCCCTGTCATCACAATGCTCCATGGCCTATGTATTCACAATGCTCCATGGCCCCTGTCATCACAGTGCTCCGTGATACCTTTCATCGTAATGATAGATGACCACTGTCATCACAATGCTCCATGACACCTGTCATCAGATTTGGCCATGGCCCTTATCATCACAATGCTCCAGGACACTTGTCTTCACAATGTTCCATGGCGCATTTCATCACAATGCTCCATGACCACTTTCATCAAATTGCTCCATGATGCCTGTCATCACAATGCTCCATGGCCTTTGTCATCAAAATTCTACATGGCCCCTGTAATAACAGTGCTTCAGGACAACTTTTATCACAATGCTCCATGACCACTCTCATCACCATGCCAGATAAGACCTTTCATGACAATGCTCCATGGCCCTTGTCATCACAATATTCTATGACTTCTGTCATCACAATGCTCCATGCCCCTGCCATCACAATGCCCCATCACCCCTGCTATTACAATGCTCCATGACCCCTGTCCTCACAATGCCCCGAAACCCTTGTCATCACAATATTCCATGATCCGTGTAATCACGATGATCCATGAACCATTTCTGTACAATGCTCCAGTACCCCGTTCATTAAAATGCTCCATGGCACTTGTCATCAGAATGCTGCAGGAACCCTTCCATCACAATAATCCATGACCCGTTTCCTCACAATTCTCCAGGACCGCTTTCATCACAATGCTCCATTTCCTTGTCATCTCAATGCTTCATGGCCCCTGTCATCACAATGATCCATGCCCTTGTCATCAAAATGCTCCAGAACTCTTGTCATCACTATGCTCCATGCCCATGTCATCACAATGCTGCATGACCCCTGTCATCACAATGATACATGACCACTGTCATCACAATGCCACATGAGCCCTGTCATCACATTGCTCCATGGCCCCTGTCATTACAATGCTCCATGACCACTGTCATCACAATGTTCCATGATCG
This sequence comes from Balaenoptera ricei, assembly GCF_028023285.1. Classification (NCBI taxonomy): domain Eukaryota; kingdom Metazoa; phylum Chordata; class Mammalia; order Artiodactyla; family Balaenopteridae; genus Balaenoptera; species Balaenoptera ricei. The sequence continues at coordinate 774,317 of NW_026777686.1, forward strand.
CTGTAATCACAATGACCCATGACACCTTTCCTCAGAAGGATCCATTACGCCTGTCATCAGAATGCTCCTATGCCCATCTCATCACAATGCTACATGATCCGTGACAGCACAACGTTACAGGACAATTGTCATCACAATGCTCCATGACAACTCTCATCACAATGTTGCCTGCCCATGTCATCAAAATGCTCCATGTCCCCTGTAATCACAATGTTCCATTACACCTGTCATCACAATGTTCCCTGCCCATGTCATCACAATGCTCCATTACCCATGTCATCGTAGTGATCCATGACCCCTTTCATCACAATGCTCCATGACACCTGTCATCACAATGCTCCGTGCTCTTTGTCACCACAATGCTTCATGACCACTGTCATCACCATGCCCCATGACCCCAGTCATCACAATGCTCCATAGCACTTGTCATCACAATGCTCCATTATCCCTGTCATCACAATGTTCCATGACTCTTGTCATCAAAATGCCTCATGATCCTTTTACTCACAATGCTCCATGACTCCTTTCATCACATGCTCCATGATACTTGTCATTACACTGTCCCATGACCTTTTTCATAACAATGCTCCATGATACCAGTCATCACAATAATCCATGACCATTGTCGTCACAATGCTCCATGCCCCTTTCAACACAATGCTCCATGACAACTGTCACCACAATGCTCCATGGCCTTTGTCATCACAATTATACATGGCCCCTGTAATCACAGTGCTCCATGACCCCTTTCATCACAATGCTCCATGGTCACTGTCATCACAATGCCACATGAGCCCTGTCATCACATTGCTCCATGGCCCCTGTCATTACAATGCTCCATGACCACTGTCATCACAATGTTCCATGATGGCTGTAATCACAATGACCCATGACACCTTTCCTCAGAAGGCTCCAGTACACCTGGCATCACAATGCTCCAATGCCCGTCTCATCACAAAGTTCCATGATCCCTGTCAGCACAACGTTACAGGACAATTGTCATCACAATGCTCCACGACAACTGTCATCACAATGTTGCCTGCCCATGTCATCAAAATGCTCCATGTCCCCTGTAATCACAATGTTCCATTACACCTGTCATCACAATGTTCCCTGCCCATGTCATCACAATGCTCCATTACCAATGAAATCAAAATGTTCGCCTGCCCTTGTCATCAAAATGCTCCATGGCCCCTTTAATCACAATGCTCCATGAACACTGTCATCACAATGTTCCATGACAGTTGTCATCACAATGCTCCATGACCCCTGTAATCACAATGCTCCATGCCCTTGTCATCACAATGCTCCAGAACTCTTGTCATCATAATGATGAATGCCCGTGTCATCACAAAGCTCCATGATACTTGTCATCACAATGTTCCATGGCCTTGTCATCACTATACTCCATGGCCCCCGTCATCACAGTGCTCCATGATACCTTTCATTACAATTCTAGATGACCACTGTCATCACAATGCCCCAAGACACATGTCATCACAATTCGCCATGGCCCTTGTCATCACAATGCTCCATGACCCGTGGCATCACAATGGTCCAGGACACTTGTCATCACAATGATCCATGACCACTTACATCACAATGCTCCTTGACTCCCGTCATCACAATGCTCCATAGCCTATGCATTCGCAATGCTACATGGTCCCTGTAATCACATTGCTCCATGATCCATTTCATCCCAATGCTCTATGACCACTGTCATCACCATGCCCCATTATACCTGTCATCACAAAGTTCCATGGCCCCTGTCAGCACAATGTTCCATGACAGATGTCATCACTATCCTCCATGGTCCCTGTAATCACAATGCTCCATCCCCTTGTCAACGCAATGCTCCAGAACTCTTGTCATCATAATGCTCCATGCCCGCCTCATCACAATGCTCCATGACACTTGTCCTCACAATGCTCCATGGCCTTTGTCATCGCAATGCTCCATGGCCCCTGTTATCACAGTGCTCCATGTTACCTTTCATCACAATTCTAGATGACCATTGTCATCACAATGCCCCATGACACCTGTCATCACTATTCGCCATGGCACTTGTCATCACAATGCTCCATGATCCCTGTCATCATAATGTTCGATGACACTTGTCGTCACGGTGCTCCATGACCCCTGTCATCACAATATTCACTGCCCATGTAATCACAATGCTCCTGGTCCCCTGTAATCACAATGCTCCATAGCCTTAACATCACAATGCTCCAGAACTCTTGTCATCATTATGCCCCATGCCCATGTCATCACAATGCTCCTTGACCCCTGTCATCACAATGCTCCATGGCCTATGTATTCACAATGCTCCATGGCCCCTGTAGTCACATTGCTCCATGATCCTTTTCATCACAATGCTCTATGACCACTGTCATCACAATGCCACATGACACCTGTCAGTACAATGCTCTATGGCCCCTGTCAGCACAATGTTCCATGGCAGATATCATCACAATGATCCATGACCGCTGTCATCACAATGTTCCCTGCCCTTGTCATCTCAATGATCCCTGGCCCCTGTTATCACAATGCCCCATACCCTTGTCATCGCAATGCTCCAGATCACTTCTCATCATAATGCTCCATGCCCATGTCATCACAATGCTCCATGGCCCCTGTCATCACAGTGCTCCGTGATACCTTTCATCGTAATGATAGATGACCACTGTCATCACAATGCTCCATGACACCTGTCATCAGATTTGGCCATGGCCCTTATCATCACAATGCTCCAGGACACTTGTCTTCACAATGTTCCATGGCGCATTTCATCACAATGCTCCATGACCACTTTCATCAAATTGCTCCATGATGCCTGTCATCACAATGCTCCATGGCCTTTGTCATCAAAATTCTACATGGCCCCTGTAATAACAGTGCTTCAGGACAACTTTTATCACAATGCTCCATGACCACTCTCATCACCATGCCAGATAAGACCTTTCATGACAATGCTCCATGGCCCTTGTCATCACAATATTCTATGACTTCTGTCATCACAATGCTCCATGCCCCTGTCATCACAATGCCCCATCACCCCTGCTATTACAATGCTCCATGACCCCTGTCCTCACAATGCCCCGAAACCCTTGTCATCACAATATTCCATGATCCGTGTAATCACGATGATCCATGAACCATTTCTGTACAATGCTCCAGTAGCCCGTTCATTAAAATGCTCCATGGCACGTGTCATCAGAATGCTCCAGGAACCCTTCCATCACAATAATCCATGACCCGTTTCCTCACAATTCTCCAGGACCGCTTTCATCACAATGCTCCATTTCCTTGTCATCTCAATTCTTCATGGCCCCTGTCATCACAATGATCCATGCCCTTGTCATCAAAATGCTCCAGAACTCTTGTCATCACTATGCTCCATGCCCATGTCATCACAATGCTGCATGACCCCTGTCATCACAATGATACATGACCACTGTCATCACAATGCCACATGAGCCCTGTCATCACATTGCTCCATGGCCCCTGTCATTACAATGCTCCATGACCACTGTCATCACAATGTTCCATGATCGCTGTAATCACAATGACCCATGACACCTTTCCTCAGAAGGCTCCATTACGCCTGTCATCAGAATGCTCCAATGCCCATCTCATCACAATGCTCCATGATCCGTGACAGCACAACGTTACAGGACAATTGTCATCACAATGCTCCATGACAACTCTCATCACAATGTTGCCTGCCCATGTCATCAAAATGCTCCATGTCCCCTGTAATCACAATGTTCCATTACACCTGTCATCACAATGTTCCCTGCCCATGTCATCAAAATGCTCCATGTCCCCTGTAATCACAATGTTCCATTACACCTGTCATCACAATGTTCCCTGCCCATGTCATCACAATGCTCCATTACCCATGTCATCGTAGTGATCCATGACCCCTTTCATCACAATGCTCCATGACACCTGTCATCACAATGCTCCGTGCTCTTTGTCACCACAATGCTCCATGACCACTGTCATCACCATGCCCCATGACCCCAGTCATCACAATGCTCCATAGCACTTGTCATCACAATGCTCCATTATCCCTGTCATCACAATGTTCCATGACTCTTGTCATCAAAATGCCTCATGATCCTTTTACTCACAATGCTCCATGACTCCTTTCATCACATGCTCCATGATACTTGTCATTACACTGTCCCATGACCTTTTTCATAACAATGCTCCATGATACCAGTCATCACAATAATCCATGACCATTTTCGTCACAATGCTCCATGCCCCTTTCAACACAATGCTCCATGACAACTGTCACCACAATGCTCCATGGCCTTTGTCATCACAATTATACATGGCCCCTGTAATCACAGTGCTCCATGACCCCTTTCATCACAATGCTCCATGATCACTGTCATCACAATGCCACATGAGCCCTGTCATCACATTGCTCCATGGCCCCTGTCATTACAATGCTCCATGACCACTGTCATCACAATGTTCCATGATGGCTGTAATCACAATGACCCATGACACCTTTCCTCAGAAGGCTCCAGTACACCTGTCATCACAATGCTCCAATGCCCGTCTCATCACAAAGTTCCATGATCCCTCTCAGCACAACGTTACAGGACAATTGTCATCACAATGCTCCACGACAACTGTCATCACAATGTTGCCTGCCCATGTCATCAAAATGCTCCATGTCCCCTGTAATCACAATGTTCCATTACACCTGTCATCACAATGTTCCCTGCCCATGTCATCACAATGCTCCATTACCAATGAAATCAAAATGTTCGCCTGCCCTTGTCATCAAAATGCTCCATGGCCCCTTTAATCACAATGCTCCATGAACACTGTCATCACAATGTTCCATGACAGTTGTCATCACAATGCTCCATGACCCCTGTAATCACAATGCTCCATGCCCTTGTCATCACAATGCTCCAGAACTCTTGTCATCATAATGATGAATGCCCATGTCATCACAAAGCTCCATGATACTTGTCATCACAATGTTCCATGGCCTTGTCATCACTATACTCCATGGCCCCCGTCATCACAGTGCTCCATGATACCTTTCATCACAATTCTAGATGATCACTGTCATCACAATGCCCCAAGACACATGTCATCACAATTCGCCATGGCCCTTGTCATCACAATGCTCCATGACCCGTGGCATCACAATGGTCCAGGACACTTGTCATCACAATGATCCATGACCACTTACATCACAATGCTCCTTGACTCCCATCATCACAATGCTCCATAGCCTATGCATTCGCAATGCTACATGGTCCCTGTAATCACATTGCTCCATGATCCATTTCATCCCAATGCTCTATGACCACTGTCATCACCATGCCCCATTATACCTGTCATCACAAAGTTCCATGGCCCCTGTCAGCACAATGTTCCATGACAGATGTCATCACTATCCTCCATGGTCCCTGTAATCACAATGCTCCATCCCCTTGTCAACGCAATGCTCCAGAACTCTTGTCATCATAATGCTCCATGCCCGCCTCATCACAATGCTCCATGACACTTGTCCTCACAATGCTCCATGGCCTTTGTCATCGCAATGCTCCATGGCCCCTGTTATCACAGAGCTCCATGTTACCTTTCATCACAATTTTAGATGACCATTGTCATCACAATGCCCCATGACACCTGTCATCACTATTCGCCATGGCACTTGTCATCACAATGCTCCATGATCCCTGTCATCATAATGTTCGATGACACTTGTCGTCACGGTGCTCCATGACCGCTGTCATCACAATATTCACTGCCCATGTAATCACAATGCTCCTGGTCCCCTGTAATCACAATGCTCCATAGCCTTAACATCACAATGCTCCAGAACTCTTGTCATCATTATGCCCCATGCCCATGTCATCACAATGCTCCTTGACCCCTCTCATCACAATGCTCCATGGCCTATGTATTCACAATGCTCCATGGCCCCTGTAGTCACATTGCTCCATGATCCTTTTCATCACAATGCTCTATGACCACTGTCATCACAATGCCACATGACACCTGTCAGTACAATGCTCTATGGCCCCTGTCAGCACAATGTTCCATGGCAGATATCATCACAATGATCCATGACCGCTGTCATCACAATGTTCCCTGCCCTGGTCATCTCAATGATCCCTGGCCCCTGTAATCACAATGCCCCATACCCTTGTCATCGCAATGCTCCAGATCACTTCTCATCATAATGCTCCATGCCCATGTCATCACAATGCTCCATGGCCCCTGTCATCACAGTGCTCCGTGATACCTTTCATCGTAATGATAGATGACCACTGTCATCACAATGCTCCATGACACCTGTCATCAGATTTGGCCATGGCCCTTATCATCACAATGCTCCAGGACACTTGTCTTCACAATGTTCCATGGCGCATTTCATCACAATGCTCCATGACCACTTTCATCAAATTGCTCCATGATGCCTGTCATCACAATGCTCCATGGCCTTTGTCATCAAAATTCTACATGGCCCCAGTAATAACAGTGCTTCAGGATATCTTTTATCACAATGCTCCATGACCACTCTCATCACAATGCCAGATAAGACCTTTCATGACAATGCTCCATGGCCCTTGTCATCACAATATTCTATGACTTCTGTCATCACAATGCTCCATGCCCCTGTCGTCACAATGCCCCATCACCCCTGCTATTACAATGTTCCATGAACTCTTTCATCACAATGCCCCGAAACCCTTGTCATCACAATATTCCATGATCCGTGTAATCACGATGATCCATGAACCATTTCTGTACAATGCTCCAGTACCCCTTTCATTAAAATGCTCCATGGCACTTGTCATCAGAATGCTGCAGGAACCCTTCCATCACAATAATCCATGACCCGTTTCCTCACAATTCTCCAGGACCGCTTTCATCACAATGCTCCATTCCCTTGTCATCTCAATGCTTCATGGCCCCTGTCATCACAATGATCCATGCCCTTGTCATCAAAATGCTCCAGAACCCTTGTCATCACTATGCTCCATGCCCATGTCATCACAATGCTGCATGACCCCTGTCATCACAATGCTACATGACCCCTGTCATCACAATGTTCCATGCCCGTTTCATCACAATGCTCCATTACCCATGTCATCGTAGTGATCCATGACCCCTTTCATCACAATGCTCCATGACACCTGTCATCACAATGCTCCGTGCTCTTTGTCACCACAATGCTCCATGACCACTGTCATCACCATGCCCCATGACCCCAGTCATCACAATGCTCCATAGCACTTGTCATCACAATGCTCCATTATCCCTGTCATCACAATGTTCCATGACTCTTGTCATCAAAATGCCTCATGATCCTTTTACTCACAATGCTCCATGACTCCTTTCATCACATGCTCCATGATACTTGTCATTACACTGTCCCATGACCTTTTTCATAACAATGCTCCATGATACCAGTCATCACAATAATCCATGACCATTTTCGTCACAATGCTCCATGCCCCTTTCAACACAATGCTCCATGACAACTGTCACCACAATGCTCCATGGCCTTTGTCATCACAATTATACATGGCCCCTGTAATCACAGTGCTCCATGACCCCTTTCATCACAATGCTCCATGATCACTGTCATCACAATGCCACATGAGCCCTGTCATCACATTGCTCCATGGCCCCTGTCATTACAATGCTCCATGACCACTGTCATCACAATGTTCCATGATGGCTGTAATCACAATGACCCATGACACCTTTCCTCAGAAGGCTCCAGTACACCTGTCATCACAATGCTCCAATGCCCATCTCATCACAATGCTCCATGATCCGTGACAGCACAACGTTACAGGACAATTGTCATCACAATGCTCCATGACAACTGTCATCACAATGTTGCCTGCCCATGTCATCAAAATGCTCCATGTCCCCTGTAATCACAATGTTCCATTACACCTGTCATCACAATGTTCCCTGCCCATGTCATCACAATGCTCCATTACCAATGAAATCAAAATGTTCGCCTGCCCTTGTCATCAAAATGCTCCATGGCCCCTTTAATCACAATGCTCCATGAACACTGTCATCACAATGTTCCATGACAGTTGTCATCACAATGCTCCATGACCCCTGTAATCACAATGCTCCATGCCCTTGTCATCACAATGCTCCAGAACTCTTGTCATCATAATGATGAATGCCCGTGTCATCACAAAGCTACATGATACTTGTCATCACAATGTTCCATGGCCTTGTCATCACTATACTCCATGGCCCCTGTCATCACAGTGCTCCATGATACCTTTCATCACAATCCTAGATGATCACTGTCATCACAATGCCCCAAGACACATGTCATCACAATTCGCCATGGCCCTTGTCATCACAATGCTCCATGACCCGTGGCATCACAATGGTCCAGGACACTTGTCATCACAATGATCCATGACCACTTACATCACAATGCTCCTTGACTCCCGTCATCACAATGCTCCATAGCCTATGCATTCGCAATGCTACATGGTCCCTGTAATCACGTTGCTCCATGATCCATTTCATCCCAATGCTCTATGACCACTGTCATCACCATGCCCCATTATACCTGTCATCACAAAGTTCCATGGCCCCTGTCAGCACAATGTTCCATGACAGATGTCATCACTATCCTCCATGGTCCCTGTAATCACAATGCTCCATCCCCTTGTCAACGCAATGCTCCAGAACTCTTGTCATCATAATGCTCCATGCCCGCCTCATCACAATGCTCCATGACACTTGTCCTCACAATGCTCCATGGCCCCTGTTATCACAGTGCTCCATGTTACCTTTCATCACAATTCTAGATGACCATTGTCATCACAATGCCCCATGACACCTGTCATCACTATTCGCCATGGCACTTGTCATCACAATGCTCCATGATCCCTGTCATCATAATGTTCGATGACACTTGTCGTCACGGTGCTCCATGACCCCTGTCATCACAATATTCACTGCCCATGTAATCACAATGCTCCTGGTCCCCTGTAATCACAATGCTCCATAGCCTTAACATCACAATGCTCCAGAACTCTTGTCATCATTATGCCCCATGCCCATGTCATCACAATGCTCCTTGACCCCTGTCATCACAATGCTCCATGGCCTATGTATTCACAATGCTCCATGGCCCCTGTCATCACAGTGCTCCGTGATACCTTTCATCGTAATGATAGATGACCACTGTCATCACAATGCTCCATGACATCTGTCATCAGATTTGGCCATGGCCCTTATCATCACAATGCTCCAGGACACTTGTCTTCACAATGTTCCATGGCGCATTTCATCACAATGCTCCATGACCACTTTCATCAAATTGCTCCATGATGCCTGTCATCACAATGCTCCATGGCCTTTGTCATCAAAATTCTACATGGCCCCTGTAATAACAGTGCTTCAGGACAACTTTTATCACAATGCTCCATGACCACTCTCATCACCATGCCAGATAAGACCTTTCATGACAATGCTCCATGGCCCTTGTCATCACAATATTCTATGACTTCTGTCATCACAATGCTCCATGCCCCTGCCATCACAATGCCCCATCACCCCTGCTATTACAATGCTCCATGACCCCTGTCCTCACAATGCCCCGAAACCCTTGTCATCACAATATTCCATGATCCGTGTAATCACGATGATCCATGAACCATTTCTGTACAATGCTCCAGTACCCCGTTCATTAAAATGCTCCATGGCACTTGTCATCAGAATGCTGCAGGAACCCTTCCATCACAATAATCCATGACCCGTTTCCTCACAATTCTCCAGGACCGCTTTCATCACAATGCTCCATTTCCTTGTCATCTCAATGCTTCATGGCCCCTGTCATCACAATGATCCATGCCCTTGTCATCAAAATGCTCCAGAACTCTTGTCATCACTATGCTCCATGCCCATGTCATCACAATGCTGCATGACCCCTGTCATCACAATGATACATGACCACTGTCATCACAATGCCACATGAGCCCTGTCATCACATTGCTCCATGGCCCCTGTCATTACAATGCTCCATGACCACTGTCATCACAATGTTCCATGATCGCTGTAATCACAATGACCCATGACACCTTTCCTCAGAAGGATCCATTACGCCTGTCATCAGAATGCTCCTATGCCCATCTCATCACAATGCTCCATGATCCGTGACAGCACAACGTTACAGGACAATTGTCATCACAATGCTCCATGACAACTCTCATCACAATGTTGCCTGCCCATGTCATCAAAATGCTCCATGTCCCCTGTAATCACAATGTTCCATTACACCTGTCATCACAATGTTCCCTGCCCATGTCATCACAATGCTCCATTACCCATGTCATCGTAGTGATCCATGACACCTTTCATCACAATGCTCCATGACACCTGTCATCACAATGCTCCGTGCTCTTTGTCACCACAATGCTTCATGACCACTGTCATCACCATGCCCCATGACCCCAGTCATCACAATGCTCCATAGCACTTGTCATCACAATGCTCCATTATCCCTGTCATCACAATGTTCCATGACTCTTGTCATCAAAATGCCTCATGATCCTTTTACTCACAATGCTCCATGACTCCTTTCATCACATGCTCCATGATACTTGTCATTACACTGTCCCATGACCTTTTTCATAACAATGCTCCATGATACCAGTCATCACAATAATCCATGACCATTGTCGTCACAATGCTCCATGCCCCTTTCAACACAATGCTCCATGACAACTGTCACCACAATGCTCCATGGCCTTTGTCATCACAATTATACATGGCCCCTGTAATCACAGTGCTCCATGACCCCTTTCATCAAAATGCTCCATGATCACTGTCATCACAATGCCACATGAGCCCTGTCATCACATTGCTCCATGGCCCCTGTCATTACAATGCTCCATGACCACTGTCATCACAATGTTCCATGATGGCTGTAATCACAATGACCCATGACACCTTTCCTCAGAAGGCTCCAGTACACCTGGCATCACAATGCTCCAATGCCCGTCTCATCACAAAGTTCCATGATCCCTGTCAGCACAACGTTACAGGACAATTGTCATCACAATGCTCCACGACAACTGTCATCACAATGTTGCCTGCCCATGTCATCAAAATGCTCCATGTCCCCTGTAATCACAATGTTCCATTACACCTGTCATCACAATGTTCCCTGCCCATGTCATCACAATGCTCCATTACCAATGAAATCAAAATGTTCGCCTGCCCTTGTCATCAAAATGCTCCATGGCCCCTTTAATCACAATGCTCCATGAACACTGTCATCACAATGTTCCATGACAGTTGTCATCACAATGCTCCATGACCCCTGTAATCACAATGCTCCATGCCCTTGTCATCACAATGCTCCAGAACTCTTGTCATCATAATGATGAATGCCCGTGTCATCACAAAGCTCCATGATACTTGTCATCACAATGTTCCATGGCCTTGTCATCACTATACTCCATGGCCCCCGTCATCACAGTGCTCCATGATACCTTTCATCACAATCTTAGATGATCACTGTCATCACAATGCCCCAAGACACATGTCATCACAATTCGCCATGGCCCTTGTCATCACAATGCTCCATGACCCGTGGCATCACAATGGTCCAGGACACTTGTCATCACAATGATCCATGACCACTTACATCACAATGCTCCTTGACTCCCGTCATCACAATGCTCCATAGCCTATGCATTCGCAATGCTACATGGTCCCTGTAATCACATTGCTCCATGATCCATTTCATCCCAATGCTCTATGACCACTGTCATCACCATGCCCCATTATACCTGTCATCACAAAGTTCCATGGCCCCTGTCAGCACAATGTTCCATGACAGATGTCATCACTATCCTCCATGGTCCCTGTAATCACAATGCTCCATCCCCTTGTCAACGCAATGCTCCAGAACTCTTGTCATCATAATGCTCCATGCCCGCCTCATCACAATGCTCCATGACACTTGTCCTCACAATGCTCCATGGCCTTTGTCATCGCAATGCTCCATGGCCCCTGTTATCACAGTGCTCCATGTTACCTTTCATCACAATTCTAGATGACCATTGTCATCACAATGCCCCATGACACCTGTCATCACTATTCGCCATGGCACTTGTCATCACAATGCTCCATGATCCCTGTCATCATAATGTTCGATGACACTTGTCGTCACGGTGCTCCATGACCACTGTCATCACAATATTCACTGCCCATGTAATCACAATGCTCCTGGTCCCCTGTAATCACAATGCTCCATAACCTTAACATCACAATGCTCCAGAACTCTTGTCATCATTATGCCCCATGCCCATGTCATCACAATGCTCCTTGACCCCTGTCATCACAATGCTCCATGGCCTATGTATTCACAATGCTCCATGGCCCCTGTCATCACAGTGCTCCGTGATACCTTTCATCGTAATGATAGATGACCACTGTCATCACAATGCTCCATGACACCTGTCATCAGATTTGGCCATGGCCCTTATCATCACAATGCTCCAGGACACTTGTCTTCACAATGTTCCATGGCGCATTTCATCACAATGCTCCATGACCACTTTCATCAAATTGCTCCATGATGCCTGTCATCACAATGCTCCATGGCCTTTGTCATCAAAATTCTACATGGCCCCTGTAATAACAGTGCTTCAGGACAACATTTATCACAATGCTCCATGACCACTCTCATCCCCATGCCAGATAAGACCTTTCATGACAATGCTCCATGGCCCTTGTCATCACAATATTCTATGACTTCTGTCATCACAATGCTCCATGCCCCTGTCATCACAATCCCCCATCACCCCTGCTATTACAATGCTCCATGACCCCTGTCCTCACAATGCCCCGAAACCCTTGTCATCACAATATTCCATGATCCGTGTAATCACGATGATCCATGAACCATTTCTGTACAATGCTCCAGTAGCCCGTTCATTAAAATGCTCCATGGCACTTGTCATCAGAATGCTGCAGGAACCCTTCCATCACAATAATCCATGACCGGTTTCCTCACAATTCTCCAGGACCGCTTTCATCACAATGCTCCATTTCCTTGTCATCTCAATGCTTCATGGCCCCTGTCATCACAATGATCCATGCCCTTGTCATCAAAATGCTCCAGAACTCTTGTCATCACTATGCTCCATGCCCATGTCATCACAATGCTGCATGACCCCTGTCATCACAATGATACATGACCACTGTCATCACAATGCCACATGAGCCCTGTCATCACATTGCTCCATGGCCCCTGTCATTACAATGCTCCATGACCACTGTCATCACAATGTTCCATGATCGCTGTAATCACAATGACCCATGACACCTTTCCTCAGAAGGATCCATTACGCCTGTCATCAGAATGCTCCTATGCCCATCTCATCACAATGCTCCATGATCCGTGACAGCACAACGTTACAGGACAATTGTCATCACAATGCTCCATGACAACTCTCATCACAATGTTGCCTGCCCATGTCATCAAAATGCTCCATGTCCCCTGTAATCACAATGTTCCATTACACCTGTCATCACAATGTTCCCTGCCCATGTCATCACAATGCTCCATTACCCATGTCATCGTAGTGATCCATGACACCTTTCATCACAATGCTCCATGACACCTGTCATCACAATGCTCCGTGCTCTTTGTCACCACAATGCTTCATGACCACTGTCATCACCATGCCCCATGACCCCAGTCATCACAATGCTCCATAGCACTTGTCATCACAATGCTCCATTATCCCTGTCATCACAATGTTCCATGACTCTTGTCATCAAAATGCCTCATGATCCTTTTACTCACAATGCTCCATGACTCCTTTCATCACATGCTCCATGATACTTGTCATTACACTGTCCCATGACCTTTTTCATAACAATGCTCCATGATACCAGTCATCACAATAATCCATGACCATTTTCGTCACAATGCTCCATGCCCCTTTCAACACAATGCTCCATGACAACTGTCACCACAATGCTCCATGGCCTTTGTCATCACAATTATACATGGCCCCTGTAATCACAGTGCTCCATGACCCCTTTCATCAAAATGCTCCATGATCACTGTCATCACAATGCCACATGAGCCCTGTCATCACATTGCTCCATGGCCCCTGTCATTACAATGCTCCATGACCACTGTCATCACAATGTTCCATGATGGCTGTAATCACAATGACCCATGACACCTTTCCTCAGAAGGCTCCAGTACACCTGGCATCACAATGCTCCAATGCCCGTCTCATCACAAAGTTCCATGATCCCTGTCAGCACAACGTTACAGGACAATTGTCATCACAATGCTCCACGACAACTGTCATCACAATGTTGCCTGCCCATGTCATCAAAATGCTCCATGTCCCCTGTAATCACAATGTTCCATTACACCTGTCATCACAATGTTCCCTGCCCATGTCATCACAATGCTCCATTACCAATGAAATCAAAATGTTCGCCTGCCCTTGTCATCAAAATGCTCCATGGCCCCTTTAATCACAATGCTCCATGAACACTGTCATCACAATGTTCCATGACAGTTGTCATCACAATGCTCCATGACCCCTGTAATCACAATGCTCCATGCCCTTGTCATCACAATGCTCCAGAACTCTTGTCATCATAATGATGAATGCCCGTGTCATCACAAAGCTCCATGATACTTGTCATCACAATGTTCCATGGCCTTGTCATCACTATACTCCATGGCCCCCGTCATCACAGTGCTCCATGATACCTTTCATCACAATCTTAGATGATCACTGTCATCACAATGCCCCAAGACACATGTCATCACAATTCGCCATGGCCCTTGTCATCACAATGCTCCATGACCCGTGGCATCACAATGGTCCAGGACACTTGTCATCACAATGATCCATGACCACTTACATCACAATGCTCCTTGACTCCCGTCATCACAATGCTCCATAGCCTATGCATTCGCAATGCTACATGGTCCCTGTAATCACATTGCTCCATGATCCATTTCATCCCAATGCTCTATGACCACTGTCATCACCATGCCCCATTATACCTGTCATCACAAAGTTCCATGGCCCCTGTCAGCACAATGTTCCATGACAGATGTCATCACTATCCTCCATGGTCCCTGTAATCACAATGCTCCATCCCCTTGTCAACGCAATGCTCCAGAACTCTTGTCATCATAATGCTCCATGCCCGCCTCATCACAATGCTCCATGACACTTGTCCTCACAATGCTCCATGGCCTTTGTCATCGCAATGCTCCATGGCCCCTGTTATCACAGTGCTCCATGTTACCTTTCATCACAATTCTAGATGACCATTGTCATCACAATGCCCCATGACACCTGTCATCACTATTCGCCATGGCACTTGTCATCACAATGCTCCATGATCCCTGTCATCATAATGTTCGATGACACTTGTCGTCACGGTGCTCCATGACCCCTGTCATCACAATATTCACTGCCCATGTAATCACAATGCTCCTGGTCCCCTGTAATCACAATGCTCCATAGCCTTAACATCACAATGCTCCAGAACTCTTGTCATCATTATGCCCCATGCCCATGTCATCACAATGCTCCTTGACCCCTGTCATCACAATGCTCCATGGCCTATGTATTCACAATGCTCCATGGCCCCTGTAGTCACATTGCTCCATGATCCTTTTCATCACAATGCTCTATGACCACTGTCATCACAATGCCACATGACACCTGTCAGTACAATGCTCTATGGCCCCTGTCAGCACAATGTTCCATGGCAGATATCATCACAATGATCCATGACCGCTGTCATCACAATGTTCCCTGCCCTTGTCATCTCAATGATCCCTGGCCCCTGTTATCACAATGCCCCATACCCTTGTCATCGCAATGCTCCAGATCACTTCTCATCATAATGCTCCATGCCCATGTCATCACAATGCTCCATGGCCCCTGTCATCACAGTGCTCCGTGATACCTTTCATCGTAATGATAGATGACCACTGTCATCACAATGCTCCATGACACCTGTCATCAGATTTGGCCATGGCCCTTATCATCACAATGCTCCAGGACACTTGTCTTCACAATGTTCCATGGCGCATTTCATCACAATGCTCCATGACCACTTTCATCAAATTGCTCCATGATGCCTGTCATCACAATGCTCCATGGCCTTTGTCATCAAAATTCTACATGGCCCCTGTAATAACAGTGCTTCAGGACAACTTTTATCACAATGCTCCATGACCACTCTCATCACCATGCCAGATAAGACCTTTCATGACAATGCTCCATGGCCCTTGTCATCACAATATTCTATGACTTCTGTCATCACAATGCTCCATGCCCCTGTCATCACAATGCCCCATCACCCCTGCTATTACAATGCTCCATGACCCCTGTCCTCACAATGCCCCGAAACCCTTGTCATCACAATATTCCATGATCCGTGTAATCACGATGATCCATGAACCATTTCTGTACAATGCTCCAGTAGCCCGTTCATTAAAATGCTCCATGGCACGTGTCATCAGAATGCTCCAGGAACCCTTCCATCACAATAATCCATGACCCGTTTCCTCACAATTCTCCAGGACCGCTTTCATCACAATGCTCCATTTCCTTGTCATCTCAATTCTTCATGGCCCCTGTCATCACAATGATCCATGCCCTTGTCATCAAAATGCTCCAGAACTCTTGTCATCACTATGCTCCATGCCCATGTCATCACAATGCTGCATGACCCCTGTCATCACAATGATACATGACCACTGTCATCACAATGCCACATGAGCCCTGTCATCACATTGCTCCATGGCCCCTGTCATTACAATGCTCCATGACCACTGTCATCACAATGTTCCATGATCGCTGTAATCACAATGACCCATGACACCTTTCCTCAGAAGGCTCCATTACGCCTGTCATCAGAATGCTCCAATGCCCATCTCATCACAATGCTCCATGATCCGTGACAGCACAACGTTACAGGACAATTGTCATCACAATGCTCCATGACAACTGTCATCACAATGTTGCCTGCCCATGTCATCAAAATGCTCCATGTCCCCTGTAATCACAATGTTCCATTACACCTGTCATCACAATGTTCCCTGCCCATGTCATCACAATGCTCCATTACCCATGTCATCGTAGTGATCCATGACCCCTTTCATCACAATGCTCCATGACACCTGTCATCACAATGCTCCGTGCTCTTTGTCACCACAATGCTCCATGACCACTGTCATCACCATGCCCCATGACCCCAGTCATCACAATGCTCCATAGCACTTGTCATCACAATGCTCCCTTATCCCTGTCATCACAATGTTCCATGACTCTTGTCATCAAAATGCCTCATGATGCTTTTACTCACAATGCTCCATGACTCCTTTCATCACATGCTCCATGATACTTGTCATTACACTGTCCCATGACCTTTTTCATAACAATGCTCCATGATACCAGTCATCACAATAATCCATGACCAATGTCGTCACAATGCTCCATGCCCCTTTCAACACAATGCTCCATGACAACTGTCACCACAATGCTCCATGGCCTTTGTCATCACAATTATACATGGCCCCTGTAATCACAGTGCTCCATGACCCCTTTCATCACAATGCTCCATGATCACTGTCATCACAATGCCACATGAGCCTTGTCATCACATTGCTCCATGGCCCCTGTCATTACAATGCTCCATGACCACTGTCATCACAATGTTCCATGATGGCTGTAATCACAATGACCCATGACACCTTTCCTCAGAAGGCTCCAGTACACCTGTCATCACAATGCTCCAATGCCCGTCTCATCACAAAGTTCCATGATCCCTATCAGCACAACGTTACAGGACAATTGTCATCACAATGCTCCACGACAACTGTCATCACAATGTTGCCTGCCCATGTCATCAAAATGCTCCATGTCCCCTGTAATCACAATGTTCCATTACACCTGTCATCACAATGTTCCCTGCCCATGTCATCACAATGCTCCATTACCAATGAAATCAAAATGTTTGCCTGCCCTTGTCATCAAAATGCTCCATGGCCCCTTTAATCACAATGCTCCGTGAACACTGTCATCACAATGTTCCATGACAGTTGTCATCACAATGCTCCATGACCCTGTAATCACAATGCTCCATGCCCTTGTCATCACAATGCTCCAGAACTCTTGTCATCATAATGATGAATGCCCGTGTCCTCACAAAACTCCATGATACTTGTCATCACAATGTTCCATGGCCTTGTCATCACTATACTCCATGGCCCCCGTCATCACAGTGCTCCATGATACCTTTCATCACAATTCTAGATGATCACTGTCATCACAATGCCCCAAGACACATGTCATCACAATTCGCCATGGCCCTTGTCATCACAATGCTCCATGACCCGTGGCATCACAATGGTCCAGGACACTTGTCATCACAATGATCCATGACCACTTACATCACAATGCTCCTTGACTCCCGTCATCACAATGCTCCATAGCCTATGCATTCGCAATGCTACATGGTCCCTGTAATCACATTGCTCCATGATCCATTTCATCCCAATGCTCTATGACCACTGTCATCACCATGCCCCATTATACCTGTCATCACAAAGTTCCATGGCCCCTGTCAGCACAATGTTCCATGACAGATGTCATCACTATCCTCCATGGTCCCTGTAATCACAATGCTCCATCCCCTTGTCAACGCAATGCTCCAGAACTCTTGTCATCATAATGCTCCATGCCCGCCTCATCACAATGCTCCATGACACTTGTCCTCACAATGCTCCATGGCCTTTGTCATCGCAATGCTCCATGGCCCCTGTTATCACAGTGCTCCATGTTACCTTTCATCACAATTCTAGATGACCATTGTCATCACAATGCCCCATGACACCTGTCATCACTATTCGCCATGGCACTTGTCATCACAATGCTCCATGATCCCTGTCATCATAATGTTCGATGACACTTGTCATCACGGTGCTCCATGACCCCTGTCATCACAATATTCACTGCCCATGTAATCACAATGCTCCTGGTCCCCTGTAATCACAATGCTCCATAGCCTTAACATCACAATGCTCCAGAACTCTTGTCATCATTATGCCCCATGCCCATGTCATCACAATGCTCCTTGACCCCTGTCATCACAATGCTCCATGGCCTATGTATTCACAATGCTCCATGGCCCCTGTAGTCACATTGCTCCATGATCCTTTTCATCACAATGCTCTATGACCACTGTCATCACAATGCCACATGACACCTGTCAGTACAATGCTCTATGGCCCCTGTCAGCACAATGTTCCATGGCAGATATCATCACAATGATCCATGACCGCTGTCATCACAATGTTCCCTGCCCTTGTCATCTCAATGATCCCTGGCCCCTGTTATCACAATGCCCCATACCCTTGTCATCGCAATGCTCCAGATCACTTCTCATCATAATGCTCCATGCCCATGTCATCACAATGCTCCATGGCCCCTGTCATCACAGTGCTCCGTGATACCTTTCATCGTAATGATAGATGACCACTGTCATCACAATGCTCCATGACACCTGTCATCAGATTTGGCCATGGCCCTTATCATCACAATGCTCCAGGACACTTGTCTTCACAATGTTCCATGGCGCATTTCATCACAATGCTCCATGACCACTTTCATCAAATTGCTCCATGATGCCTGTCATCACAATGCTCCATGGCCTTTGTCATCAAAATTCTACATGGCCCCTGTAATAACAGTGCTTCAGGACAACTTTTATCACAATGCTCCATGACCACTCTCATCACCATGCCAGATAAGACCTTTCATGACAATGCTCCATGGCCCTTGTCATCACAATATTCTATGACTTCTGTCATCACAATGCTCCATGCCCCTGTCATCACAATGCCCCATCACCCCTGCTATTACAATGCTCCATGACACCTGTCCTCACAATGCCCCGAAACCCTTGTCATAACAATGTTCCATGATCCGTGTAATCACGATGATCCATGAACCATTTCTGTACAATGCTCCAGTACCCCGTTCATTAAAATGCTCCATGGCACTTGTCATCAGAATGCTGCAGGAACCCTTCCATCACAATAATCCATGACCCGTTTCCTCACAATTCTCCAGGACCGCTTTCATCACAATGCTCCATTTCCTTGTCATCTCAATTCTTCATGGCCCCTGTCATCACAATGATCCATGCCCTTGTCATCAAAATGCTCCAGAACTCTTGTCATCACTATGCTCCATGCCCATGTCATCACAATGCTGCATGACCCCTGTCATCACAATGATACATGACCACTGTCATCACAATGCCACATGAGCCCTGTCATCACATTGCTCCATGGCCCCTGTCATTACAATGCTCCATGACCACTGTCATCACAATGTTCCATGATCGCTGTAATCACAATGACCCATGACACCTTTCCTCAGAAGGCTCCATTACGCCTGTCATCAGAATGCTCCAATGCCCATCTCATCACAATGCTCCATGATCCGTGACAGCACAACATTACAGGACAATTGTCATCACAATGCTCCATGACAACTGTCATCACAATGTTGCCTGCCCATGTCATCAAAATGCTCCATGTCCCCTGTAATCACAATGTTCCATTACACCTGTCATCACAATGTTCCCTGCCCATGTCATCACAATGCTCCATTACCCATGTCATCGTAGTGATCCATGACCCCTTTCATCACAATGCTCCATGACACCTGTCATCACAATGCTCCGTGCTCTTTGTCACCACAATGCTCCATGACCACTGTCATCACCATGCCCCATGACCCCAGTCATCACAATGCTCCATAGCACTTGTCATCACAATGCTCCATTATCCCTGTCATCACAATGTTCCATGACTCTTGTCATCAAAATGCCTCATGATCCTTTTACTCACAATGCTCCATGACTCCTTTCATCACATGCTCCATGATACTTGTCATTACACTGTCCCATGACCTTTTTCATAACAATGCTCCATGATACCAGTCATCACAATAATCCATGACCATTGTCGTCACAATGCTCCATGCCCCTTTCAACACAATGCTCCATGACAACTGGCACCACAATGCTCCATGGCCTTTGTCATCACAATTATACATGGCCCCTGTAATCACAGTGCTCCATGACCCCTTTCATCACAATATTCACTGCCCATGTAATCACAATGCTCCTGGTCCCCTGTAATCACAATGCTCCATAGCCTTAACATCACAATGCTCCAGAACTCTTGTCATCATTATGCCCCATGCCCATGTCATCACAATGCTCCTTGACCCCTGTCATCACAATGCTCCATGGCCTATGTATTCACAATGCTCCATGGCCCCTGTAGTCACATTGCTCCATGATCCTTTTCATCACAATGCTCTATGACCACTGTCATCACAATGCCACATGACACCTGTCAGTACAATGCTCTATGGCCCCTGTCAGCACAATGTTCCATGGCAGATATCATCACAATGATCCATGACCGCTGTCATCACAATGTTCCCTGCCCTTGTCATCTCAATGATCCCTGGCCCCTGTTATCACAATGCCCCATACCCTTGTCATCGCAATGCTCCAGATCACTTCTCATCATAATGCTCCATGCCCATGTCATCACAATGCTCCATGGCCCCTGTCATCACAGTGCTCCGTGATACCTTTCATCGTAATGATAGATGACCACTGTCATCACAATGCTCCATGACACCTGTCATCAGATTTGGCCATGGCCCTTATCATCACAATGCTCCAGGACACTTGTCTTCACAATGTTCCATGGCGCATTTCATCACAATGCTCCATGACCACTTTCATCAAATTGCTCCATGATGCCTGTCATCACAATGCTCCATGGCCTTTGTCATCAAAATTCTACATGGCCCCTGTAATAACAGTGCTTCAGGACAACTTTTATCACAATGCTCCATGACCACTCTCATCACCATGCCAGATAAGACCTTTCATGACAATGCTCCATGGCCCTTGTCATCACAATATTCTATGACTTCTGTCATCACAATGCTCCATGCCCCTGTCATCACAATGCCCCATCACCCCTGCTATTACAATGTTCCATGAACTCTTTCATCACAATGCTCCGAAACTCTTGTCATCACAATATTCCATGATCCGTGTAATCACGATGATCCATGAACCATTTCTGTATAATGCTCCAGTACCCCTTTCATTAAAATGCTCCATGGCACTTGTCATCAGAATGCTGCAGGAACCCTTCCATCACAATAATCCATGACCCGTTTCCTCACAATTCTCCAGGACCGCTTTCATCACAATGCTCCATTCCCTTGTCATCTCAATGCTTCATGGCCCCTGTCATCACAATGATCCATGCCCTTGTCATCAAAATGCTCCAGAACCCTTGTCATCACTATGCTCCATGCCCATGTCATCACAATGCTGCATGACCCCTGTCATCACAATGCTACATGATCCCTGTCATCACAATGTTCCATGCCCGTATCATCACAATGCTCCATTACCCATGTCATCGTAGTGATCCATGACCCCTTTCATCACAATGCTCCTTGACTCCCGTCATCACAATGCTCCATAGCCTATGCATTCGCAATGCTACATGGTCCCTGTAATCACATTGCTCCATGATCCATTTCATCCCAATGCTCTATGAGCACTGTCATCACTATGCCCCATTATACCTGTCATCACAAAGTTCCATGGCCCCTGTCAGCACAATGTTCCATGACAGATGTCATCACTATCCTCCATGGTCCCTGTAATCACAATGCTCCATCCCCTTGTCAATGCAATGCTCCAGAACTCTTGTCATCATAATGCTCCATGCCCGCCTCATCACAATGCTCCATGACACTTGTCCTCACAATGCTCCATGGCCTTTGTCATCGCAATGCTCCATGGCCCCTGTTTTCACAGTGCTCCATGTTACCTTTCATCACAATTCTAGATGACCATTGTCATCACAATGCCCCATGACACCTGTCATCACTATTCGCCATGGCACTTGTCATCACAATGCTCCATGATCCCTGTCATCATAATGTTCGATGACACTTGTCGTCACGGTGCTCCATGACCCCTGTCATCACAATATTCACTGCCCATGTAATCACAATGCTCCTGGTCCCCTGTAATCACAATGCTCCATAGCCTTAACATCACAATGCTCCAGAACTCTTGTCATCATTATGCCCCATGCCCATGTCATCACAATGCTCCTTGACACCTGTCATCACAATGCTCCATGGCCTATGTATTCACAATGCTCCATGGCCCCTGTCATCACAGTGCTCCGTGATACCTTTCATCGTAATGATAGATGACCACTGTCATCACAATGCTCCATGACACCTGTCATCAGATTTGGCCTTGGCCCTTATCATCACAATGCTCCAGGACACTTGTCTTCACAATGTTCCATGGCGCATTTCATCACAATGCTCCATGACCACTTTCATCAAATTGCTCCATGATGCCTGTCATCACAATGCTCCATGGCCTTTGTCATCAAAATTCTACATGGCCCCTGTAATAACAGTGCTTCAGGACAACATTTATCACAATGCTCCATGACCACTCTCATCACCATGCCAGATAAGACCTTTCATGACAATGCTCCATGGCCCTTGTCATCACAATATTCTATGACTTCTGTCATCACAATGCTCCATGCCCCTGTCATCACAATGCCCCATCACCCCTGCTATTACAATGCTCCATGACCCCTGTCCTCACAATGCCCCGAAACCCTTGTCATCACAATATTCCATGATCCGTGTAATCACGATGATCCATGAACCATTTCTGTACAATGCTCCAGTACCCCGTTCATTAAAATGCTCCATGGCACTTGTCATCAGAATGCTGCAGGAACCCTTCCATCACAATAATCCATGACCCGTTTCCTCACACTTCTCCAGGACCGCTTTCATCACAATGCTCCATTTCCTTGTCATCTCAATTCTTCATGGCCCCTGTCATCACAATGATCCATGCCCTTGTCATCAAAATGCTCCAGAACTCTTGTCATCACTATGCTCCATGCCCATGTCATCACAATGCTGCATGACCCCTGTCATCACAATGATACATGACCACTGTCATCACAATGCCACATGAGCCCTGTCATCACATTGCTCCATGGCCCCTGTCATTACAATGCTCCATGACCACTGTCATCACAATGTTCCATGATCGCTGTAATCACAATGACCCATGACACCTTTCCTCAGAAGGCTCCATTACGCCTGTCATCAGAATGCTCCAATGCCCATCTCATCACAATGCTCCATGATCCGTGACAGCACAACGTTACAGGACAATTGTCATCACAATGCTCCATGACAACTCTCATCACAATGTTGCCTGTCCATGTCATCAAAATGCTCCATGTCCCCTGTAATCACAATGTTCCATTACATCTGTCATCACAATGTTCCCTGCCCATGTCATCACAATGCTCCATTACCCATGTCATCGTAGTGATCCATGACCCCTTTCATCACAATGCTCCATGACACCTGTCATCACAATGCTCCGTGCTCTTTGTCACCACAATGCTCCATGACCACTGTCATCACCATGCCCCATGACCCCAGTCATCACAATGCTCCATAGCACTTGTCATCACAATGCTCCATTATCACTGTCATCATAATGTTCCATGACTCTTGTCATCAAAATGCCTCATGATCATTTTACTCACAATGCTCCATGACTCCTTTCATCACATGCTCCATGATACTTGTCATTACACTGTCCCATGACCTTTTTCATAACAATGCTCCATGATACCAGTCATCACAATAATCCATGACCATTTTCGTCACAATGCTCCATGCCCCTTTCAACACAATGCTCCATGACAACTGTCACCACAATGCTCCATGGCCTTTGTCATCACAATTATACATGGCCCCTGTAATCACAGTGCTCCATGACCCCTTTCATCACAATGCTCCATGATCACTGTCATCACAATGCCACATGAGCCCTGTCATCACATTGCTCCATGGCCCCTGTCATTACAATGCTCCATGACCACTGTCATCACAATGTTCCATGATCGCTGTAATCACAATGACCCATGACACCTTTCCTCAGAAGGCTCCAGTACACCTGTCATCACAATGCTCCAATGCCCGTCTCATCACAAAGTTCCATGATCCCTGTCAGCACAACGTTACAGGACAATTGTCATCACAATGCTCCACGAAAACTGTCATCACAATGTTGCCTGCCCATGTCATCAAAATGCTCCATGTCCCCTGTAATCACAATGTTCCATTACACCTGTCATCACAATGTTCCCTGCCCATGTCATCACAATGCTCCATTACCAATGAAATCAAAATGTTCGCCTGCCCTTGTCATCAAAATGCTCCATGGCCCCTTTAATCACAATGCTCCATGAACACTGTCATCACAATGTTCCATGACAGTTGTCATCACAATGCTCCATGACCCCTGTAATCACAATGCTCCATGCCCTTGTCATCACAATGCTCCAGAACACTTGTCATCATAATGATGAATGCCCGTGTCATCACAAAGCTCCATGATACTTGTCATCACAATGTTCCATGGCCTTGTCATCACTATACTTCATGGCCCCCATCATCACAGTGCTCCATGATACCTTTCATCACAATCCTAGATGATCACTGTCATCACAATGCCCCAAGACACATGTCATCACAATTCGCCATGGCCCTTGTCATCACAATGCTCCATGACCCGTGGCATCACAATGGTCCAGGACACTTGTCATCACAATGATCCATGACCACTTACATCACAATGCTCCTTGACTCCCGTCATCACAATGCTCCATAGCCTATGCATTCGCAATGCTACATGGTCCCTGTAATCACATTGCTCCATGATCCATTTCATCCCAGTGCTCTATGACCACTGTCATCACCATGCCCCATTATACCTGTCATCACAAAGTTCCATGGCCCCTGTCAGCACAATGTTCCATGACAGATGTCATCACTATCCTCCATGGTCCCTGTAATCACAATGCTCCATCCCCTTGTCAACGCAATGCTCCAGAACTCTTGTCATCATAATGCTCCATGCCCGCCTCATCACAATGCTCCATGACACTTGTCCTCACAATGCTCCATGGCCTTTGTCATCGCAATGCTCCATGGCCCCTGTTATCACAGTGCTCCATGTTACCTTTCATCACAATTCTAGATGACCATTGTCATCACAATGCCCCATGACACCTGTCATCACTATTCGCCATGGCACTTGTCATCACAATGCTCCATGATCCCTGTCATCATAATGTTCGATGACACTTGTCGTCACGGTGCTCCATGACCCCTGTCATCACAATATTCACTGCCCATGTAATCACAATGCTCCTGGTCCCCTGTAATCACAATGCTCCATGGCCTTAACATCACAATGCTCCAGAACTCTTGTCATCATTATGCCCCATGCCCATGTCATCACAATGCTCCTTGACCCCTGTCATCACAATGCTCCATGGCCTATGTATTCACAATGCTCCATGGCCCCTGTAGTCACATTGCTCCATGATCCTTTTCATCACAATGCTCTATGACCACTGTCATCACAATGCCACATGACACCTGTCATTACAATGCTCTATGGCCCCTGTCAGCACAATGTTCCATGGCAGATATCATCACAATGATCCATGACTGCTCTCATCACAATGTTCCCTGCCCTTGTCATCTCAATCATCCCTGGCCCCTGTAATCACAATGCCCCATACCCTTGTCATCGCAATGCTCCAGATCACTTCTCATCATAATGCTCCTTGCCCATGTCATCACAATGCTCCATGGCCCCTGTCATCACAGTGCTCCGTGATACCTTTCATCGTAATGATAGATGACCACTGTCATCACAATGCTCCATGACACCTGTCATCAGATTTGGCCATGGCCCTTATCATCACAATGCTCCAGGACACTTGTCTTCACAATGTTCCATGGCGCATTTCATCACAATGCTCCATGACCACTTTCATCAAATTGCTCCATGATGCCTGTCATCACAATGCTCCATGGCCTTTGTCATCAAAATTCTACATGGCCCCTGTAATAACAGTGCTTCAGGACAACTTTTATCACAATGCTCCATGACCA
The DNA here is from genome assembly GCF_028023285.1 of Balaenoptera ricei. Lineage (NCBI taxonomy): Eukaryota > Metazoa > Chordata > Mammalia > Artiodactyla > Balaenopteridae > Balaenoptera > Balaenoptera ricei. The sequence goes on from NW_026777686.1 coordinate 801,505, forward strand.
CTCTCATTACCATGCCAGATAAGACCTTTCATGACAATGCTCCATGGCCCTTGTCATCACAATATTCTATGACTTCTGTCATCACAATGCTCCATGCCACTGTCATCACAATGCCCCATCACCCCTGCTGTTACAATGCTCCATGACCCCTGTCCTCACAATGCCCCGAAACCCTTGTCATCACAATATTCCATGATCCGTGTAATCACGATGATCCATGAACCATTTCTGTACAATGCTCCAGTACCCCGTTCATTAAAATGCTCCATGGAACTTGTCATCAGAATGCTCCAGGAACCCTTCCATCACAATAATCCATGACCCGTTTCCTCACAATTCTCCAGGACCGCTTTCATCACAATGCTCCATTTCCTTGTCATCTCAATGCTTCATGGCCCCTGTCATCACAATGATCCATGCCCTTGTCATCAAAATGCTCCAGAACTCTTGTCATCACTATGCTCCATGCCCATGTCATCACAATGCTGCATGACCCCTGTCATCACAATGATACATGACCACTGTCATCACAATGCCACATGAACCCTGTCATCACATTGCTCCATGATCCCTGTCATTACAATGCTCCATGACCACTGTCATCACAATGTTCCATGATCGCTGTAATCACAATGACCCATGACACCTTTCCTCAGAAGGCTCCATTACGCCTGTCATCAGAATGCTCCAATGCCCATCTCATCACAATGCTCCATGATCCGTGACAGCACAACGTTACAGGACAATTGTCATCACAATGCTCCATGACAACTGTCATCACAATGTTGCCTGCCCATGTCATCAAAATGCTCCATGTCCCCTGTAATCACAATGTTCCATTACACCTGTCATCACAATGTTCCCTGCCCATGTCATCACAATGCTCCATTACCCATGTCATCGTAGTGATCCATGACCCCTTTCATCACAATGCTCCATGACACCTGTCATCACAATGCTCCGTGCTCTTTGTCACCACAATGCTCCATGACCACTGTCATCACCATGCCCCATGACCCCAGTCATCACAATGCTCCAAAGCACTTGTCATCACAATGCTCCATTATCCCTGTCATCACAATGTTCCATGACTCTTGTCATCAAAATGCCTCATGATCCTTTTACTCACAATGCTCCATGACTCCTTTCATCACATGCTCCATGATACTTGTCATTACACTGTCCCATGACCTTTTTCATAACAATGCTCCATGATACCAGTCATCACAATAATCCATGACCATTGTCGTCACAATGCTCCATGCCCCTTTCAACACAATGCTCCATGACAACTGTCACCACAATGCTCCATGGCCTTTGTCATCACAATTATACATGGCCCCTGTAATCACAGTGCTCCATGACCCCTTTCATCACAATGCTCCATGATCACTGTCATCACAATGCCACATGAGCCCTGTCATCACATTGCTCCATGGCCCCTGTCATTACAATGCTCCATGACCACTGTCATCACAATGTTCCATGATGGCTGTAATCACAATGACCCATGACACCTTTCCTCAGAAGGCTCCAGTACACCTGTCATCACAATGCTCCAATGCCCGTCTCATCACAAAGTTCCATGATCCCTGTCAGCACAACGTTACAGGACAATTGTCATCACAATGCTCCACGACAACTGTCATCACAATGTTGCCTGCCCATGTCATCAAAATGCTCCATGTCCCCTGTAATCACAATGTTCCATTACACCTGTCATCACAATGTTCCCTGCCCATGTCATCACAATGCTCCATTACCAATGAAATCAAAATGTTCGCCTGCCCTTGTCATCAAAATGCTCCATGGCCCCTTTAATCACAATGCTCCATGAACACTGTCATCACAATGTTCCATGACAGTTGTCATCACAATGCTCCATGACCCCTGTAATCACAATGCTCCATGCCCTTGTCATCACAATGCTCCAGAACTCTTGTCATCATAATGATGAATGCCCGTGTCATCACAAAGCTCCATGATACTTGTCATCACAATGTTCCATGGCCTTGTCATCACTATACTCCATGGCCCCCGTCATCACAGTGCTCCATGATACCTTTCATCACAATTCTAGATGATCACTGTCATCACAATGCCCCAAGACACATGTCATCACAATTCGCCATGGCCCTTGTCATCACAATGCTCCATGACCCGTGGCATCACAATGGTCCAGGACACTTGTCATCACAATGATCCATGACCACTTACATCACAATGCTCCTTGACTCCCGTCATCACAATGCTCCATAGCCTATGCATTCGCAATGCTACATGGTCCCTGTAATCACATTGCTCCATGATCCATTTCATCCCAATGCTCTATGACCACTGTCATCACCATGCCCCATTATACCTGTCATCACAAAGTTCCATGGCCCCTGTCAGCACAATGTTCCATGACAGATGTCATCACTATCCTCCATGGTCCCTGTAATCACAATGCTCCATCCCCTTGTCAACGCAATGCTCCAGAACTCTTGTCATCATAATGCTCCATGCCCGCCTCATCACAATGCTCCATGACACTTGTCCTCACAATGCTCCATGGCCTTTGTCATCGCAATGCTCCATGGCCCCTGTTATCACAGTGCTCCATGTTACCTTTCATCACAATTCTAGATGACCATTGTCATCACAATGCCCCATGACACCTGTCATCACTATTCGCCATGGCACTTGTCATCACAATGCTCCATGATCCCTGTCATCATAATGTTCGATGACACTTGTCGTCACGGTGCTCCATGACCCCTGTCATCACAATATTCACTGCCCATGTAATCACAATGCTCCTGGTCCCCTGTAATCACAATGCTCCATAGCCTTAACATCACAATGCTCCAGAACTCTTGTCATCATTATGCCCCATGCCCATGTCATCACAATGCTCCTTGACCCCTGTCATCACAATGCTCCATGGCCTATGTATTCACAATGCTCCATGGCCCCTGTAGTCACATTGCTCCATGATCCTTTTCATCACAATGCTCTATGACCACTGTCATCACAATGCCACATGACACCTGTCATTACAATGCTCTATGGCCCCTGTCAGCACAATGTTCCATGGCAGATATCATCACAATGATCCATGACCGCTGTCATCACAATGTTCCCTGCCCTTGTCATCTCAATCATCCCTGGCCCCTGTAATCACAATGCCCCATACCCTTGTCATCGCAATGCTCCAGATCACTTCTCATCATAATGCTCCTTGCCCATGTCATCACAATGCTCCATGGCCCCTGTCATCACAGTGCTCCGTGATACCTTTCATCGTAATGATAGATGACCACTGTCATCACAATGCTCCATGACACCTGTCATCAGATTTGGCCATGGCCCTTATCATCACAATGCTCCAGGACACTTGTCTTCACAATGTTCCATGGCGCATTTCATCACAGTGCTCCATGACCACTTTCATCAAATTGCTCCATGATGCCTGTCATCACAATGCTCCATGGCCTTTGTCATCAAAATTCTACATGGCCCCTGTAATAACAGTGCTTCAGGACAACTTTTATCACAATGCTCCATGACCACTCTCATTACCATGCCAGATAAGACCTTTCATGACAATGCTCCATGGCCCTTGTCATCACAATATTCTATGACTTCTGTCATCACAATGCTCCATGCCACTGTCATCACAATGCCCCATCACCCCTGCTGTTACAATGCTCCATGACCCCTGTCCTCACAATGCCCCGAAACCCTTGTCATCACAATATTCCATGATCCGTGTAATCACGATGATCCATGAACCATTTCTGTACAATGCTCCAGTACCCCGTTCATTAAAATGCTCCATGGCACGTGTCATCAGAATGCTCCAGGAACCCTTCCATCACAATAATCCATGACCCGTTTCCTCACAATTCTCCAGGACCGCTTTCATCACAATGCTCCATTTCCTTGTCATCTCAATGCTTCATGGCCCCTGTCATCACAATGATCCATGCCCTTGTCATCAAAATGCTCCAGAACTCTTGTCATCACTATGCTCCATGCCCATGTCATCACAATGCTGCATGACCCCTGTCATCACAATGATACATGACCACTGTCATCACAATGCCACATGAACCCTGTCATCACATTGCTCCATGATCCCTGTCATTACAATGCTCCATGACCACTGTCATCACAATGTTCCATGATCGCTGTAATCACAATGACCCATGACACCTTTCCTCAGAAGGCTCCATTACGCCTGTCATCAGAATGCTCCAATGCCCATCTCATCACAATGCTCCATGATCCGTGACAGCACAACGTTACAGGACAATTGTCATCACAATGCTCCATGACAACTGTCATCACAATGTTGCCTGCCCATGTCATCAAAATGCTCCATGTCCCCTGTAATCACAATGTTCCATTACACCTGTCATCACAATGTTCCCTGCCCATGTCATCACAATGCTCCATTACCCATGTCATCGTAGTGATCCATGACCCCTTTCATCACAATGCTCCATGACACCTGTCATCACAATGCTCCGTGCTCTTTGTCACCACAATGCTCCATGACCACTGTCATCACCATGCCCCATGACCCCAGTCATCACAATGCTCCAAAGCACTTGTCATCACAATGCTCCATTATCCCTGTCATCACAATGTTCCATGACTCTTGTCATCAAAATGCCTCATGATCCTTTTACTCACAATGCTCCATGACTCCTTTCATCACATGCTCCATGATACTTGTCATTACACTGTCCCATGACCTTTTTCATAACAATGCTCCATGATACCAGTCATCACAATAATCCATGACCATTGTCGTCACAATGCTCCATGCCCCTTTCAACACAATGCTCCATGACAACTGTCACCACAATGCTCCATGGCCTTTGTCATCACAATTATACATGGCCCCTGTAATCACAGTGCTCCATGACCCCTTTCATCACAATGCTCCATGATCACTGTCATCACAATGCCACATGAGCCCTGTCATCACATTGCTCCATGGCCCCTGTCATTACAATGCTCCATGACCACTGTCATCACAATGTTCCATGATGGCTGTAATCACAATGACCCATGACACCTTTCCTCAGAAGGCTCCAGTACACCTGTCATCACAATGCTCCAATGCCCGTCTCATCACAAAGTTCCATGATCCCTGTCAGCACAACGTTACAGGACAATTGTCATCACAATGCTCCACGACAACTGTCATCACAATGTTGCCTGCCCATGTCATCAAAATGCTCCATGTCCCCTGTAATCACAATGTTCCATTACACCTGTCATCACAATGTTCCCTGCCCATGTCATCACAATGCTCCATTACCAATGAAATCAAAATGTTCGCCTGCCCTTGTCATCAAAATGCTCCATGGCCCCTTTAATCACAATGCTCCATGAACACTGTCATCACAATGTTCCATGACAGTTGTCATCACAATGCTCCATGACCCCTGTAATCACAATGCTCCATGCCCTTGTCATCACAATGCTCCAGAACTCTTGTCATCATAATGATGAATGCCCGTGTCATCACAAAGCTCCATGATACTTGTCATCACAATGTTCCATGGCCTTGTCATCACTATACTCCATGGCCCCCGTCATCACAGTGCTCCATGATACCTTTCATCACAATTCTAGATGATCACTGTCATCACAATGCCCCAAGACACATGTCATCACAATTCGCCATGGCCCTTGTCATCACAATGCTCCATGACCCGTGGCATCACAATGGTCCAGGACACTTGTCATCACAATGATCCATGACCACTTACATCACAATGCTCCTTGACTCCCGTCATCACAATGCTCCATAGCCTATGCATTCGCAATGCTACATGGTCCCTGTAATCACATTGCTCCATGATCCATTTCATCCCAATGCTCTATGACCACTGTCATCACCATGCCCCATTATACCTGTCATCACAAAGTTCCATGGCCCCTGTCAGCACAATGTTCCATGACAGATGTCATCACTATCCTCCATGGTCCCTGTAATCACAATGCTCCATCCCCTTGTCAACGCAATGCTCCAGAACTCTTGTCATCATAATGCTCCATGCCCGCCTCATCACAATGCTCCATGACACTTGTCCTCACAATGCTCCATGGCCTTTGTCATCGCAATGCTCCATGGCCCCTGTTATCACAGTGCTCCATGTTACCTTTCATCACAATTCTAGATGACCATTGTCATCACAATGCCCCATGACACCTGTCATCACTATTCGCCATGGCACTTGTCATCACAATGCTCCATGATCCCTGTCATCATAATGTTCGATGACACTTGTCGTCACGGTGCTCCATGACCCCTGTCATCACAATATTCACTGCCCATGTAATCACAATGCTCCTGGTCCCCTGTAATCACAATGCTCCATAGCCTTAACATCACAATGCTCCAGAACTCTTGTCATCATTATGCCCCATGCCCATGTCATCACAATGCTCCTTGACCCCTGTCATCACAATGCTCCATGGCCTATGTATTCACAATGCTCCATGGCCCCTGTAGTCACATTGCTCCATGATCCTTTTCATCACAATGCTCTATGACCACTGTCATCACAATGCCACATGACACCTGTCATTACAATGCTCTATGGCCCCTGTCAGCACAATGTTCCATGGCAGATATCATCACAATGATCCATGACCGCTGTCATCACAATGTTCCCTGCCCTTGTCATCTCAATCATCCCTGGCCCCTGTAATCACAATGCCCCATACCCTTGTCATCGCAATGCTCCAGATCACTTCTCATCATAATGCTCCTTGCCCATGTCATCACAATGCTCCATGGCCCCTGTCATCACAGTGCTCCGTGATACCTTTCATCGTAATGATAGATGACCACTGTCATCACAATGCTCCATGACACCTGTCATCAGATTTGGCCATGGCCCTTATCATCACAATGCTCCAGGACACTTGTCTTCACAATGTTCCATGGCGCATTTCATCACAGTGCTCCATGACCACTTTCATCAAATTGCTCCATGATGCCTGTCATCACAATGCTCCATGGCCTTTGTCATCAAAATTCTACATGGCCCCTGTAATAACAGTGCTTCAGGACAACTTTTATCACAATGCTCCATGACCACTCTCATTACCATGCCAGATAAGACCTTTCATGACAATGCTCCATGGCCCTTGTCATCACAATATTCTATGACTTCTGTCATCACAATGCTCCATGCCACTGTCATCACAATGCCCCATCACCCCTGCTGTTACAATGCTCCATGACCCCTGTCCTCACAATGCCCCGAAACCCTTGTCATCACAATATTCCATGATCCGTGTAATCACGATGATCCATGAACCATTTCTGTACAATGCTCCAGTACCCCGTTCATTAAAATGCTCCATGGCACGTGTCATCAGAATGCTCCAGGAACCCTTCCATCACAATAATCCATGACCCGTTTCCTCACAATTCTCCAGGACCGCTTTCATCACAATGCTCCATTTCCTTGTCATCTCAATGCTTCATGGCCCCTGTCATCACAATGATCCATGCCCTTGTCATCAAAATGCTCCAGAACTCTTGTCATCACTATGCTCCATGCCCATGTCATCACAATGCTGCATGACCCCTGTCATCACAATGATACATGACCACTGTCATCACAATGCCACATGAACCCTGTCATCACATTGCTCCATGATCCCTGTCATTACAATGCTCCATGACCACTGTCATCACAATGTTCCATGATCGCTGTAATCACAATGACCCATGACACCTTTCCTCAGAAGGCTCCATTACGCCTGTCATCAGAATGCTCCAATGCCCATCTCATCACAATGCTCCATGATCCGTGACAGCACAACGTTACAGGACAATTGTCATCACAATGCTCCATGACAACTGTCATCACAATGTTGCCTGCCCATGTCATCAAAATGCTCCATGTCCCCTGTAATCACAATGTTCCATTACACCTGTCATCACAATGTTCCCTGCCCATGTCATCACAATGCTCCATTACCCATGTCATCGTAGTGACCCATGACCCCTTTCATCACAATGCTCCATGACACCTGTCATCACAATGCTCCGTGCTCTTTGTCACCACAATGCTCCATGACCACTGTCATCACCATGCCCCATGACCCCAGTCATCACAATGCTCCATAGCACTTGTCATCACAATGCTCCATTATCCCTGTCATCACAATGTTCCATGACTCTTGTCATCAAAATGCCTCATGATCCTTTTACTCACAATGCTCCATGACTCCTTTCATCACATGCTCCATGATACTTGTCATTACACTGTCCCATGACCTTTTTCATAACAATGCTCCATGATACCAGTCATCACAATAATCCATGACCATTGTCGTCACAATGCTCCATGCCCCTTTCAACACAATGCTCCATGACAACTGTCACCACAATGCTCCATGGCCTTTGTCATCACAATTATACATGGCCCCTGTAATCACAGTGCTCCATGACCCCTTTCATCACAATGCTCCATGATCACTGTCATCACAATGCCACATGAGCCCTGTCATCACATTGCTCCATGGCCCCTGTCATTACAATGCTCCATGACCACTGTCATCACAATGTTCCATGATGGCTGTAATCACAATGACCCATGACACCTTTCCTCAGAAGGCTCCAGTACACCTGTCATCACAATGCTCCAATGCCCGTCTCATCACAAAGTTCCATGATCCCTGTCAGCACAACGTTACAGGACAATTGTCATCACAATGCTCCACGACAACTGTCATCACAATGTTGCCTGCCCATGTCATCAAAATGCTCCATGTCCCCTGTAATCACAATGTTCCATTACACCTGTCATCACAATGTTCCCTGCCCATGTCATCACAATGCTCCATTACCAATGAAATCAAAATGTTCGCCTGCCCTTGTCATCAAAATGCTCCATGGCCCCTTTAATCACAATGCTCCATGAACACTGTCATCACAATGTTCCATGACAGTTGTCATCACAATGCTCCATGACCCCTGTAATCACAATGCTCCATGCCCTTGTCATCACAATGCTCCAGAACTCTTGTCATCATAATGATGAATGCCCGTGTCATCACAAAGCTCCATGATACTTGTCATCACAATGTTCCATGGCCTTGTCATCACTATACTCCATGGCCCCCGTCATCACAGTGCTCCATGATACCTTTCATCACAATTCTAGATGATCACTGTCATCACAATGCCCCAAGACACATGTCATCACAATTCGCCATGGCCCTTGTCATCACAATGCTCCATGACCCGTGGCATCACAATGGTCCAGGACACTTGTCATCACAATGATCCATGACCACTTACATCACAATGCTCCTTGACTCCCGTCATCACAATGCTCCATAGCCTATGCATTCGCAATGCTACATGGTCCCTGTAATCACATTGCTCCATGATCCATTTCATCCCAATGCTCTATGACCACTGTCATCACCATGCCCCATTATACCTGTCATCACAAAGTTCCATGGCCCCTGTCAGCACAATGTTCCATGACAGATGTCATCACTATCCTCCATGGTCCCTGTAATCACAATGCTCCATCCCCTTGTCAACGCAATGCTCCAGAACTCTTGTCATCATAATGCTCCATGCCCGCCTCATCACAATGCTCCATGACACTTGTCCTCACAATGCTCCATGGCCTTTGTCATCGCAATGCTCCATGGCCCCTGTTATCACAGTGCTCCATGTTACCTTTCATCACAATTCTAGATGACCATTGTCATCACAATGCCCCATGACACCTGTCATCACTATTCGCCATGGCACTTGTCATCACAATGCTCCATGATCCCTGTCATCATAATGTTCGATGACACTTGTCGTCACGGTGCTCCATGACCCCTGTCATCACAATATTCACTGCCCATGTAATCACAATGCTCCTGGTCCCCTGTAATCACAATGCTCCATAGCCTTAACATCACAATGCTCCAGAACTCTTGTCATCATTATGCCCCATGCCCATGTCATCACAATGCTCCTTGACCCCTGTCATCACAATGCTCCATGGCCTATGTATTCACAATGCTCCATGGCCCCTGTAGTCACATTGCTCCATGATCCTTTTCATCACAATGCTCTATGACCACTGTCATCACAATGCCACATGACACCTGTCATTACAATGCTCTATGGCCCCTGTCAGCACAATGTTCCATGGCAGATATCATCACAATGATCCATGACCGCTCTCATCACAATGTTCCCTGCCCTTGTCATCTCAATCATCCCTGGCCCCTGTAATCACAATGCCCCATACCCTTGTCATCGCAATGCTCCAGATCACTTCTCATCATAATGCTCCATGCCCATGTCATCACAATGCTCCATGGCCCCTGTCATCACAGTGCTCCGTGATACCTTTCATCGTAATGATAGATGACCACTGTCATCACAATGCTCCATGACACCTGTCATCAGATTTGGCCATGGCCCTTATCATCACAATGCTCCAGGACACTTGTCTTCACAATGTTCCATGGCGCATTTCATCACAATGCTCCATGACCACTTTCATCAAATTGCTCCATGATGCCTGTCATCACAATGCTCCATGGCCTTTGTCATCAAAATTCTACATGGCCCCTGTAATAACAGTGCTTCAGGACAACTTTTATCACAATGCTCCATGACCACTCTCATTACCATGCCAGATAAGACCTTTCATGACAATGCTCCATGGCCCTTGTCATCACAATATTCTATGACTTCTGTCATCACAATGCTCCATGCCACTGTCATCACAATGCCCCATCACCCCTGCTGTTACAATGCTCCATGACCCCTGTCCTCACAATGCCCCGAAACCCTTGTCATCACAATATTCCATGATCCGTGTAATCACGATGATCCATGAACCATTTCTGTACAATGCTCCAGTACCCCGTTCATTAAAATGCTCCATGGAACTTGTCATCAGAATGCTCCAGGAACCCTTCCATCACAATAATCCATGACCCGTTTCCTCACAATTCTCCAGGACCGCTTTCATCACAATGCTCCATTTCCTTGTCATCTCAATGCTTCATGGCCCCTGTCATCACAATGATCCATGCCCTTGTCATCAAAATGCTCCAGAACTCTTGTCATCACTATGCTCCATGCCCATGTCATCACAATGCTGCATGACCCCTGTCATCACAATGATACATGACCACTGTCATCACAATGCCACATGAACCCTGTCATCACATTGCTCCATGATCCCTGTCATTACAATGCTCCATGACCACTGTCATCACAATGTTCCATGATCGCTGTAATCACAATGACCCATGACACCTTTCCTCAGAAGGCTCCATTACGCCTGTCATCAGAATGCTCCAATGCCCATCTCATCACAATGCTCCATGATCCGTGACAGCACAACGTTACAGGACAATTGTCATCACAATGCTCCATGACAACTGTCATCACAATGTTGCCTGCCCATGTCATCAAAATGCTCCATGTCCCCTGTAATCACAATGTTCCATTACACCTGTCATCACAATGTTCCCTGCCCATGTCATCACAATGCTCCATTACCCATGTCATCGTAGTGATCCATGACCCCTTTCATCACAATGCTCCATGACACCTGTCATCACAATGCTCCGTGCTCTTTGTCACCACAATGCTCCATGACCACTGTCATCACCATGCCCCATGACCCCAGTCATCACAATGCTCCATAGCACTTGTCATCACAATGCTCCATTATCCCTGTCATCACAATGTTCCATGACTCTTGTCATCAAAATGCCTCATGATCCTTTTACTCACAATGCTCCATGACTCCTTTCATCACATGCTCCATGATACTTGTCATTACACTGTCCCATGACCTTTTTCATAACAATGCTCCATGATACCAGTCATCACAATAATCCATGACCATTGTCGTCACAATGCTCCATGCCCCTTTCAACACAATGCTCCATGACAACTGTCACCACAATGCTCCATGGCCTTTGTCATCACAATTATACATGGCCCCTGTAATCACAGTGCTCCATGACCCCTTTCATCACAATGCTCCATGATCACTGTCATCACAATGCCACATGAGCCCTGTCATCACATTGCTCCATGGCCCCTGTCATTACAATGCTCCATGACCACTGTCATCACAATGTTCCATGATGGCTGTAATCACAATGACCCATGACACCTTTCCTCAGAAGGCTCCAGTACACCTGTCATCACAATGCTCCAATGCCCGTCTCATCACAAAGTTCCATGATCCCTGTCAGCACAACGTTACAGGACAATTGTCATCACAATGCTCCACGACAACTGTCATCACAATGTTGCCTGCCCATGTCATCAAAATGCTCCATGTCCCCTGTAATCACAATGTTCCATTACACCTGTCATCACAATGTTCCCTGCCCATGTCATCACAATGCTCCATTACCAATGAAATCAAAATGTTCGCCTGCCCTTGTCATCAAAATGCTCCATGGCCCCTTTAATCACAATGCTCCATGAACACTGTCATCACAATGTTCCATGACAGTTGTCATCACAATGCTCCATGACCCCTGTAATCACAATGCTCCATGCCCTTGTCATCACAATGCTCCAGAACTCTTGTCATCATAATGATGAATGCCCGTCTCATCACAAAGTTCCATGATCCCTGTCAGCACAACGTTACAGGACAATTGTCATCACAATGCTCCACGACAACTGTCATCACAATGTTGCCTGCCCATGTCATCAAAATGCTCCATGTCCCCTGTAATCACAATGTTCCATTACACCTGTCATCACAATGTTCCCTGCCCATGTCATCACAATGCTCCATTACCAATGAAATCAAAATGTTCGCCTGCCCTTGTCATCAAAATGCTCCATGGCCCCTTTAATCACAATGCTCCATGAACACTGTCATCACAATGTTCCATGACAGTTGTCATCACAATGCTCCATGACCCCTGTAATCACAATGCTCCATGCCCTTGTCATCACAATGCTCCAGAACTCTTGTCATCATAATGATGAATGCCCGTGTCATCACAAAGCTCCATGATACTTGTCATCACAATGTTCCATGGCCTTGTCATCACTATACTCCATGGCCCCCGTCATCACAGTGCTCCATGATACCTTTCATCACAATTCTAGATGATCACTGTCATCACAATGCCCCAAGACACATGTCATCACAATTCGCCATGGCCCTTGTCATCACAATGCTCCATGACCCGTGGCATCACAATGGTCCAGGACACTTGTCATCACAATGATCCATGACCACTTACATCACAATGCTCCTTGACTCCCGTCATCACAATGCTCCATAGCCTATGCATTCGCAATGCTACATGGTCCCTGTAATCACATTGCTCCATGATCCATTTCATCCCAATGCTCTATGACCACTGTCATCACCATGCCCCATTATACCTGTCATCACAAAGTTCCATGGCCCCTGTCAGCACAATGTTCCATGACAGATGTCATCACTATCCTCCATGGTCCCTGTAATCACAATGCTCCATCCCCTTGTCAACGCAATGCTCCAGAACTCTTGTCATCATAATGCTCCATGCCCGCCTCATCACAATGCTCCATGACACTTGTCCTCACAATGCTCCATGGCCTTTGTCATCGCAATGCTCCATGGCCCCTGTTATCACAGTGCTCCATGTTACCTTTCATCACAATTCTAGATGACCATTGTCATCACAATGCCCCATGACACCTGTCATCACTATTCGCCATGGCACTTGTCATCACAATGCTCCATGATCCCTGTCATCATAATGTTCGATGACACTTGTCGTCACGGTGCTCCATGACCCCTGTCATCACAATATTCACTGCCCATGTAATCACAATGCTCCTGGTCCCCTGTAATCACAATGCTCCATAGCCTTAACATCACAATGCTCCAGAACTCTTGTCATCATTATGCCCCATGCCCATGTCATCACAATGCTCCTTGACCCCTGTCATCACAATGCTCCATGGCCTATGTATTCACAATGCTCCATGGCCCCTGTAGTCACATTGCTCCATGATCCTTTTCATCACAATGCTCTATGACCACTGTCATCACAATGCCACATGACACCTGTCATTACAATGCTCTATGGCCCCTGTCAGCACAATGTTCCATGGCAGATATCATCACAATGATCCATGACCGCTGTCATCACAATGTTCCCTGCCCTTGTCATCTCAATCATCCCTGGCCCCTGTAATCACAATGCCCCATACCCTTGTCATCGCAATGCTCCAGATCACTTCTCATCATAATGCTCCTTGCCCATGTCATCACAATGCTCCATGGCCCCTGTCATCACAGTGCTCCGTGATACCTTTCATCGTAATGATAGATGACCACTGTCATCACAATGCTCCATGACACCTGTCATCAGATTTGGCCATGGCCCTTATCATCACAATGCTCCAGGACACTTGTCTTCACAATGTTCCATGGCGCATTTCATCACAATGCTCCATGACCACTTTCATCAAATTGCTCCATGATGCCTGTCATCACAATGCTCCATGGCCTTTGTCATCAAAATTCTACATGGCCCCTGTAATAACAGTGCTTCAGGACAACTTTTATCACAATGCTCCATGACCACTCTCATTACCATGCCAGATAAGACCTTTCATGACAATGCTCCATGGCCCTTGTCATCACAATATTCTATGACTTCTGTCATCACAATGCTCCATGCCACTGTCATCACAATGCCCCATCACCCCTGCTGTTACAATGCTCCATGACCCCTGTCCTCACAATGCCCCGAAACCCTTGTCATCACAATATTCCATGATCCGTGTAATCACGATGATCCATGAACCATTTCTGTACAATGCTCCAGTACCCCGTTCATTAAAATGCTCCATGGCACGTGTCATCAGAATGCTCCAGGAACCCTTCCATCACAATAATCCATGACCCGTTTCCTCACAATTCTCCAGGACCGCTTTCATCACAATGCTCCATTTCCTTGTCATCTCAATGCTTCATGGCCCCTGTCATCACAATGATCCATGCCCTTGTCATCAAAATGCTCCAGAACTCTTGTCATCACTATGCTCCATGCCCATGTCATCACAATGCTGCATGACCCCTGTCATCACAATGATACATGACCACTGTCATCACAATGCCACATGAACCCTGTCATCACATTGCTCCATGATCCCTGTCATTACAATGCTCCATGACCACTGTCATCACAATGTTCCATGATCGCTGTAATCACAATGACCCATGACACCTTTCCTCAGAAGGCTCCATTACGCCTGTCATCAGAATGCTCCAATGCCCATCTCATCACAATGCTCCATGATCCGTGACAGCACAACGTTACAGGACAATTGTCATCACAATGCTCCATGACAACTGTCATCACAATGTTGCCTGCCCATGTCATCAAAATGCTCCATGTCCCCTGTAATCACAATGTTCCATTACACCTGTCATCACAATGTTCCCTGCCCATGTCATCACAATGCTCCATTACCCATGTCATCGTAGTGACCCATGACCCCTTTCATCACAATCCTCCATGACACCTGTCATCACAATGCTCCGTGCTCTTTGTCACCACAATGCTCCATGACCACTGTCATCACCATGCCCCATGACCCCAGTCATCACAATGCTCCATAGCACTTGTCATCACAATGCTCCATTATCCCTGTCATCACAATGTTCCATGACTCTTGTCATCAAAATGCCTCATGATCCTTTTACTCACAATGCTCCATGACTCCTTTCATCACATGCTCCATGATACTTGTCATTACACTGTCCCATGACCTTTTTCATAACAATGCTCCATGATACCAGTCATCACAATAATCCATGACCATTGTCGTCACAATGCTCCATGCCCCTTTCAACACAATGCTCCATGACAACTGTCACCACAATGCTCCATGGCCTTTGTCATCACAATTATACATGGCCCCTGTAATCACAGTGCTCCATGACCCCTTTCATCACAATGCTCCATGATCACTGTCATCACAATGCCACATGAGCCCTGTCATCACATTGCTCCATGGCCCCTGTCATTACAATGCTCCATGACCACTGTCATCACAATGTTCCATGATGGCTGTAATCACAATGACCCATGACACCTTTCCTCAGAAGGCTCCAGTACACCTGTCATCACAATGCTCCAATGCCCGTCTCATCACAAAGTTCCATGATCCCTGTCAGCACAACGTTACAGGACAATTGTCATCACAATGCTCCACGACAACTGTCATCACAATGTTGCCTGCCCATGTCATCAAAATGCTCCATGTCCCCTGTAATCACAATGTTCCATTACACCTGTCATCACAATGTTCCCTGCCCATGTCATCACAATGCTCCATTACCAATGAAATCAAAATGTTCGCCTGCCCTTGTCATCAAAATGCTCCATGGCCCCTTTAATCACAATGCTCCATGAACACTGTCATCACAATGTTCCATGACAGTTGTCATCACAATGCTCCATGACCCCTGTAATCACAATGCTCCATGCCCTTGTCATCACAATGCTCCAGAACTCTTGTCATCATAATGATGAATGCCCGTGTCATCACAAAGCTCCATGATACTTGTCATCACAATGTTCCATGGCCTTGTCATCACTATACTCCATGGCCCCCGTCATCACAGTGCTCCATGATACCTTTCATCACAATTCTAGATGATCACTGTCATCACAATGCCCCAAGACACATGTCATCACAATTCGCCATGGCCCTTGTCATCACAATGCTCCATGACCCGTGGCATCACAATGGTCCAGGACACTTGTCATCACAATGATCCATGACCACTTACATCACAATGCTCCTTGACTCCCGTCATCACAATGCTCCATAGCCTATGCATTCGCAATGCTACATGGTCCCTGTAATCACATTGCTCCATGATCCATTTCATCCCAATGCTCTATGACCACTGTCATCACCATGCCCCATTATACCTGTCATCACAAAGTTCCATGGCCCCTGTCAGCACAATGTTCCATGACAGATGTCATCACTATCCTCCATGGTCCCTGTAATCACAATGCTCCATCCCCTTGTCAACGCAATGCTCCAGAACTCTTGTCATCATAATGCTCCATGCCCGCCTCATCACAATGCTCCATGACACTTGTCCTCACAATGCTCCATGGCCTTTGTCATCGCAATGCTCCATGGCCCCTGTTATCACAGTGCTCCATGTTACCTTTCATCACAATTCTAGATGACCATTGTCATCACAATGCCCCATGACACCTGTCATCACTATTCGCCATGGCACTTGTCATCACAATGCTCCATGATCCCTGTCATCATAATGTTCGATGACACTTGTCGTCACGGTGCTCCATGACCCCTGTCATCACAATATTCACTGCCCATGTAATCACAATGCTCCTGGTCCCCTGTAATCACAATGCTCCATAGCCTTAACATCACAATGCTCCAGAACTCTTGTCATCATTATGCCCCATGCCCATGTCATCACAATGCTCCTTGACCCCTGTCATCACAATGCTCCATGGCCTATGTATTCACAATGCTCCATGGCCCCTGTAGTCACATTGCTCCATGATCCTTTTCATCACAATGCTCTATGACCACTGTCATCACAATGCCACATGACACCTGTCATTACAATGCTCTATGGCCCCTGTCAGCACAATGTTCCATGGCAGATATCATCACAATGATCCATGACCGCTGTCATCACAATGTTCCCTGCCCTTGTCATCTCAATGATCCCTGGCCCCTGTAATCACAATGCCCCATACCCTTGTCATCGCAATGCTCCAGATCACTTCTCATCATAATGCTCCATGCCCATGTCATCACAATGCTCCATGGCCCCTGTCATCACAGTGCTCCGTGATACCTTTCATCGTAATGATAGATGACCACTGTCATCACAATGCTCCATGACACCTGTCATCAGATTTGGCCATGGCCCTTATCATCACAATGCTCCAGGACACTTGTCTTCACAATGTTCCATGGCGCATTTCATCACAATGCTCCATGACCACTTTCATCAAATTGCTCCATGATGCCTGTCATCACAATGCTCCATGGCCTTTGTCATCAAAATTCTACATGGCCCCTGTAATAACAGTGCTTCAGGACAACTTTTATCACAATGCTCCATGACCACTCTCATTACCATGCCAGATAAGACCTTTCATGACAATGCTCCATGGCCCTTGTCATCACAATATTCTATGACTTCTGTCATCACAATGCTCCATGCCACTGTCATCACAATGCCCCATCACCCCTGCTGTTACAATGCTCCATGACCCCTGTCCTCACAATGCCCCGAAACCCTTGTCATCACAATATTCCATGATCCGTGTAATCACGATGATCCATGAACCATTTCTGTACAATGCTCCAGTACCCCGTTCATTAAAATGCTCCATGGAACTTGTCATCAGAATGCTCCAGGAACCCTTCCATCACAATAATCCATGACCCGTTTCCTCACAATTCTCCAGGACCGCTTTCATCACAATGCTCCATTTCCTTGTCATCTCAATGCTTCATGGCCCCTGTCATCACAATGATCCATGCCCTTGTCATCAAAATGCTCCAGAACTCTTGTCATCACTATGCTCCATGCCCATGTCATCACAATGCTGCATGACCCCTGTCATCACAATGATACATGACCACTGTCATCACAATGCCACATGAACCCTGTCATCACATTGCTCCATGATCCCTGTCATTACAATGCTCCATGACCACTGTCATCACAATGTTCCATGATCGCTGTAATCACAATGACCCATGACACCTTTCCTCAGAAGGCTCCATTACGCCTGTCATCAGAATGCTCCAATGCCCATCTCATCACAATGCTCCATGATCCGTGACAGCACAACGTTACAGGACAATTGTCATCACAATGCTCCATGACAACTGTCATCACAATGTTGCCTGCCCATGTCATCAAAATGCTCCATGTCCCCTGTAATCACAATGTTCCATTACACCTGTCATCACAATGTTCCCTGCCCATGTCATCACAATGCTCCATTACCCATGTCATCGTAGTGATCCATGACCCCTTTCATCACAATGCTCCATGACACCTGTCATCACAATGCTCCGTGCTCTTTGTCACCACAATGCTCCATGACCACTGTCATCACCATGCCCCATGACCCCAGTCATCACAATGCTCCATAGCACTTGTCATCACAATGCTCCATTATCCCTGTCATCACAATGTTCCATGACTCTTGTCATCAAAATGCCTCATGATCCTTTTACTCACAATGCTCCATGACTCCTTTCATCACATGCTCCATGATACTTGTCATTACACTGTCCCATGACCTTTTTCATAACAATGCTCCATGATACCAGTCATCACAATAATCCATGACCATTGTCGTCACAATGCTCCATGCCCCTTTCAACACAATGCTCCATGACAACTGTCACCACAATGCTCCATGGCCTTTGTCATCACAATTATACATGGCCCCTGTAATCACAGTGCTCCATGACCCCTTTCATCACAATGCTCCATGATCACTGTCATCACAATGCCACATGAGCCCTGTCATCACATTGCTCCATGGCCCCTGTCATTACAATGCTCCATGACCACTGTCATCACAATGTTCCATGATGGCTGTAATCACAATGACCCATGACACCTTTCCTCAGAAGGCTCCAGTACACCTGTCATCACAATGCTCCAATGCCCGTCTCATCACAAAGTTCCATGATCCCTGTCAGCACAACGTTACAGGACAATTGTCATCACAATGCTCCACGACAACTGTCATCACAATGTTGCCTGCCCATGTCATCAAAATGCTCCATGTCCCCTGTAATCACAATGTTCCATTACACCTGTCATCACAATGTTCCCTGCCCATGTCATCACAATGCTCCATTACCAATGAAATCAAAATGTTCGCCTGCCCTTGTCATCAAAATGCTCCATGGCCCCTTTAATCACAATGCTCCATGAACACTGTCATCACAATGTTCCATGACAGTTGTCATCACAATGCTCCATGACCCCTGTAATCACAATGCTCCATGCCCTTGTCATCACAATGCTCCAGAACTCTTGTCATCATAATGATGAATGCCCGTGTCATCACAAAGCTCCATGATACTTGTCATCACAATGTTCCATGGCCTTGTCATCACTATACTCCATGGCCCCCGTCATCACAGTGCTCCATGATACCTTTCATCACAATTCTAGATGATCACTGTCATCACAATGCCCCAAGACACATGTCATCACAATTCGCCATGGCCCTTGTCATCACAATGCTCCATGACCCGTGGCATCACAATGGTCCAGGACACTTGTCATCACAATGATCCATGACCACTTACATCACAATGCTCCTTGACTCCCGTCATCACAATGCTCCATAGCCTATGCATTCGCAATGCTACATGGTCCCTGTAATCACATTGCTCCATGATCCATTTCATCCCAATGCTCTATGACCACTGTCATCACCATGCCCCATTATACCTGTCATCACAAAGTTCCATGGCCCCTGTCAGCACAATGTTCCATGACAGATGTCATCACTATCCTCCATGGTCCCTGTAATCACAATGCTCCATCCCCTTGTCAACGCAATGCTCCAGAACTCTTGTCATCATAATGCTCCATGCCCGCCTCATCACAATGCTCCATGACACTTGTCCTCACAATGCTCCATGGCCTTTGTCATCGCAATGCTCCATGGCCCCTGTTATCACAGTGCTCCATGTTACCTTTCATCACAATTCTAGATGACCATTGTCATCACAATGCCCCATGACACCTGTCATCACTATTCGCCATGGCACTTGTCATCACAATGCTCCATGATCCCTGTCATCATAATGTTCGATGACACTTGTCGTCACGGTGCTCCATGACCCCTGTCATCACAATATTCACTGCCCATGTAATCACAATGCTCCTGGTCCCCTGTAATCACAATGCTCCATAGCCTTAACATCACAATGCTCCAGAACTCTTGTCATCATTATGCCCCATGCCCATGTCATCACAATGCTCCTTGACCCCTGTCATCACAATGCTCCATGGCCTATGTATTCACAATGCTCCATGGCCCCTGTAGTCACATTGCTCCATGATCCTTTTCATCACAATGCTCTATGACCACTGTCATCACAATGCCACATGACACCTGTCATTACAATGCTCTATGGCCCCTGTCAGCACAATGTTCCATGGCAGATATCATCACAATGATCCATGACCGCTGTCATCACAATGTTCCCTGCCCTTGTCATCTCAATCATCCCTGGCCCCTGTAATCACAATGCCCCATACCCTTGTCATCGCAATGCTCCAGATCACTTCTCATCATAATGCTCCTTGCCCATGTCATCACAATGCTCCATGGCCCCTGTCATCACAGTGCTCCGTGATACCTTTCATCGTAATGATAGATGACCACTGTCATCACAATGCTCCATGACACCTGTCATCAGATTTGGCCATGGCCCTTATCATCACAATGCTCCAGGACACTTGTCTTCACAATGTTCCATGGCGCATTTCATCACAATGCTCCATGACCACTTTCATCAAATTGCTCCATGATGCCTGTCATCACAATGCTCCATGGCCTTTGTCATCAAAATTCTACATGGCCCCTGTAATAACAGTGCTTCAGGACAACTTTTATCACAATGCTCCATGACCACTCTCATTACCATGCCAGATAAGACCTTTCATGACAATGCTCCATGGCCCTTGTCATCACAATATTCTATGACTTCTGTCATCACAATGCTCCATGCCACTGTCATCACAATGCCCCATCACCCCTGCTGTTACAATGCTCCATGACCCCTGTCCTCACAATGCCCCGAAACCCTTGTCATCACAATATTCCATGATCCGTGTAATCACGATGATCCATGAACCATTTCTGTACAATGCTCCAGTACCCCGTTCATTAAAATGCTCCATGGCACGTGTCATCAGAATGCTCCAGGAACCCTTCCATCACAATAATCCATGACCCGTTTCCTCACAATTCTCCAGGACCGCTTTCATCACAATGCTCCATTTCCTTGTCATCTCAATGCTTCATGGCCCCTGTCATCACAATGATCCATGCCCTTGTCATCAAAATGCTCCAGAACTCTTGTCATCACTATGCTCCATGCCCATGTCATCACAATGCTGCATGACCCCTGTCATCACAATGATACATGACCACTGTCATCACAATGCCACATGAACCCTGTCATCACATTGCTCCATGATCCCTGTCATTACAATGCTCCATGACCACTGTCATCACAATGTTCCATGATCGCTGTAATCACAATGACCCATGACACCTTTCCTCAGAAGGCTCCATTACGCCTGTCATCAGAATGCTCCAATGCCCATCTCATCACAATGCTCCATGATCCGTGACAGCACAACGTTACAGGACAATTGTCATCACAATGCTCCATGACAACTGTCATCACAATGTTGCCTGCCCATGTCATCAAAATGCTCCATGTCCCCTGTAATCACAATGTTCCATTACACCTGTCATCACAATGTTCCCTGCCCATGTCATCACAATGCTCCATTACCCATGTCATCGTAGTGACCCATGACCCCTTTCATCACAATGCTCCATGACACCTGTCATCACAATGCTCCGTGCTCTTTGTCACCACAATGCTCCATGACCACTGTCATCACCATGCCCCATGACCCCAGTCATCACAATGCTCCATAGCACTTGTCATCACAATGCTCCATTATCCCTGTCATCACAATGTTCCATGACTCTTGTCATCAAAATGCCTCATGATCCTTTTACTCACAATGCTCCATGACTCCTTTCATCACATGCTCCATGATACTTGTCATTACACTGTCCCATGACCTTTTTCATAACAATGCTCCATGATACCAGTCATCACAATAATCCATGACCATTGTCGTCACAATGCTCCATGCCCCTTTCAACACAATGCTCCATGACAACTGTCACCACAATGCTCCATGGCCTTTGTCATCACAATTATACATGGCCCCTGTAATCACAGTGCTCCATGACCCCTTTCATCACAATGCTCCATGATCACTGTCATCACAATGCCACATGAGCCCTGTCATCACATTGCTCCATGGCCCCTGTCATTACAATGCTCCATGACCACTGTCATCACAATGTTCCATGATGGCTGTAATCACAATGACCCATGACACCTTTCCTCAGAAGGCTCCAGTACACCTGTCATCACAATGCTCCAATGCCCGTCTCATCACAAAGTTCCATGATCCCTGTCAGCACAACGTTACAGGACAATTGTCATCACAATGCTCCACGACAACTGTCATCACAATGTTGCCTGCCCATGTCATCAAAATGCTCCATGTCCCCTGTAATCACAATGTTCCATTACACCTGTCATCACAATGTTCCCTGCCCATGTCATCACAATGCTCCATTACCAATGAAATCAAAATGTTCGCCTGCCCTTGTCATCAAAATGCTCCATGGCCCCTTTAATCACAATGCTCCATGAACACTGTCATCACAATGTTCCATGACAGTTGTCATCACAATGCTCCATGACCCCTGTAATCACAATGCTCCATGCCCTTGTCATCACAATGCTCCAGAACTCTTGTCATCATAATGATGAATGCCCGTGTCATCACAAAGCTCCATGATACTTGTCATCACAATGTTCCATGGCCTTGTCATCACTATACTCCATGGCCCCCGTCATCACAGTGCTCCATGATACCTTTCATCACAATTCTAGATGATCACTGTCATCACAATGCCCCAAGACACATGTCATCACAATTCGCCATGGCCCTTGTCATCACAATGCTCCATGACCCGTGGCATCACAATGGTCCAGGACACTTGTCATCACAATGATCCATGACCACTTACATCACAATGCTCCTTGACTCCCGTCATCACAATGCTCCATAGCCTATGCATTCGCAATGCTACATGGTCCCTGTAATCACATTGCTCCATGATCCATTTCATCCCAATGCTCTATGACCACTGTCATCACCATGCCCCATTATACCTGTCATCACAAAGTTCCATGGCCCCTGTCAGCACAATGTTCCATGACAGATGTCATCACTATCCTCCATGGTCCCTGTAATCACAATGCTCCATCCCCTTGTCAACGCAATGCTCCAGAACTCTTGTCATCATAATGCTCCATGCCCGCCTCATCACAATGCTCCATGACACTTGTCCTCACAATGCTCCATGGCCTTTGTCATCGCAATGCTCCATGGCCCCTGTTATCACAGTGCTCCATGTTACCTTTCATCACAATTCTAGATGACCATTGTCATCACAATGCCCCATGACACCTGTCATCACTATTCGCCATGGCACTTGTCATCACAATGCTCCATGATCCCTGTCATCATAATGTTCGATGACACTTGTCGTCACGGTGCTCCATGACCCCTGTCATCACAATATTCACTGCCCATGTAATCACAATGCTCCTGGTCCCCTGTAATCACAATGCTCCATAGCCTTAACATCACAATGCTCCAGAACTCTTGTCATCATTATGCCCTATGCCCATGTCATCACAATGCTCCTTGACCCCTGTCATCACAATGCTCCATGGCCTATGTATTCACAATGCTCCATGGCCCCTGTAGTCACATTGCTCCATGATCCTTTTCATCACAATGCTCTATGACCACTGTCATCACAATGCCACATGACACCTGTCATTACAATGCTCTATGGCCCCTGTCAGCACAATGTTCCATGGCAGATATCATCACAATGATCCATGACCGCTGTCATCACAATGTTCCCTGCCCTTGTCATCTCAATGATCCCTGGCCCCTGTAATCACAATGCCCCATACCCTTGTCATCGCAATGCTCCAGATCACTTCTCATCATAATGCTCCATGCCCATGTCATCACAATGCTCCATGGCCCCTGTCATCACAGTGCTCCGTGATACCTTTCATCGTAATGATAGATGACCACTGTCATCACAATGCTCCATGACACCTGTCATCAGATTTGGCCATGGCCCTTATCATCACAATGCTCCAGGACACTTGTCTTCACAATGTTCCATGGCGCATTTCATCACAATGCTCCATGACCACTTTCATCAAATTGCTCCATGATGCCTGTCATCACAATGCTCCATGGCCTTTGTCATCAAAATTCTACATGGCACCTGTAATAACAGTGCTTCAGGACAACTTTTATCACAATGCTCCATGACCACTCTCATTACCATGCCAGATAAGACCTTTCATGACAATGCTCCATGGCCCTTGTCATCACAATATTCTATGACTTCTGTCATCACAATGCTCCATGCCACTGTCATCACAATGCCCCATCACCCCTGCTGTTACAATGCTCCATGACCCCTGTCCTCACAATGCCCCGAAACCCTTGTCATCACAATATTCCATGATCCGTGTAATCACGATGATCCATGAACCATTTCTGTACAATGCTCCAGTACCCCGTTCATTAAAATGCTCCATGGCACGTGTCATCAGAATGCTCCAGGAACCCTTCCATCACAATAATCCATGACCCGTTTCCTCACAATTCTCCAGGACCGCTTTCATCACAATGCTCCATTTCCTTGTCATCTCAATGCTTCATGGCCCCTGTCATCACAATGATCCATGCCCTTGTCATCAAAATGCTCCAGAACTCTTGTCATCACTATGCTCCATGCCCATGTCATCACAATGCTGCATGACCCCTGTCATCACAATGATACATGACCACTGTCATCACAATGCCACATGAACCCTGTCATCACATTGCTCCATGATCCCTGTCATTACAATGCTCCATGACCACTGTCATCACAATGTTCCATGATCGCTGTAATCACAATGACCCATGACACCTTTCCTCAGAAGGCTCCATTACGCCTGTCATCAGAATGCTCCAATGCCCATCTCATCACAATGCTCCATGATCCGTGACAGCACAACGTTACAGGACAATTGTCATCACAATGCTCCATGACAACTCTCATCACAATGTTGCCTGCCCATGTCATCAAAATGCTCCATGTCCCCTGTAATCACAATGTTCCATTACACCTGTCATCACAATGTTCCCTGCCCATGTCATCACAATGCTCCATTACCCATGTCATCGTAGTGATCCATGACCCCTTTCATCACAATGCTCCATGACACCTGTCATCACAATGCTCCGTGCTCTTTGTCACCACAATGCTCCATGACCACTGTCATCACCATGCCCCATGACCCCAGTCATCACAATGCTCCATAGCACTTGTCATCACAATGCTCCATTATCCCTGTCATCACAATGTTCCATGACTCTTGTCATCAAAATGCCTCATGATCCTTTTACTCACAATGCTCCATGACTCCTTTCATCACATGCTCCATGATACTTGTCATTACACTGTCCCATGACCTTTTTCATAACAATGCTCCATGATACCAGTCATCACAATAATCCATGACCATTGTCGTCACAATGCTCCATGCCCCTTTCAACACAATGCTCCATGACAACTGTCACCACAATGCTCCATGGCCTTTGTCATCACAATTATACATGGCCCCTGTAATCACAGTGCTCCATGACCCCTTTCATCACAATGCTCCATGATCACTGTCATCACAATGCCACATGAGCCCTGTCATCACATTGCTCCATGGCCCCTGTCATTACAATGCTCCATGACCACTGTCATCACAATGTTCCATGATGGCTGTAATCACAATGACCCATGACACCTTTCCTCAGAAGGCTCCAGTACACCTGTCATCACAATGCTCCAATGCCCGTCTCATCACAAAGTTCCATGATCCCTGTCAGCACAACGTTACAGGACAATTGTCATCACAATGCTCCACGACAACTGTCATCACAATGTTGCCTGCCCATGTCATCAAAATGCTCCATGTCCCCTGTAATCACAATGTTCCATTACACCTGTCATCACAATGTTCCCTGCCCATGTCATCACAATGCTCCATTACCAATGAAATCAAAATGTTCGCCTGCCCTTGTCATCAAAATGCTCCATGGCCCCTTTAATCACAATGCTCCATGAACACTGTCATCACAATGTTCCATGACAGTTGTCATCACAATGCTCCATGACCCCTGTAATCACAATGCTCCATGCCCTTGTCATCACAATGCTCCAGAACTCTTGTCATCATAATGATGAATGCCCGTGTCATCACAAAGCTCCATGATACTTGTCATCACAATGTTCCATGGCCTTGTCATCACTATACTCCATGGCCCCCGTCATCACAGTGCTCCATGATACCTTTCATCACAATTCTAGATGATCACTGTCATCACAATGCCCCAAGACACATGTCATCACAATTCGCCATGGCCCTTGTCATCACAATGCTCCATGACCCGTGGCATCACAATGGTCCAGGACACTTGTCATCACAATGATCCATGACCACTTACATCACAATGCTCCTTGACTCCCGTCATCACAATGCTCCATAGCCTATGCATTCGCAATGCTACATGGTCCCTGTAATCACATTGCTCCATGATCCATTTCATCCCAATGCTCTATGACCACTGTCATCACCATGCCCCATTATACCTGTCATCACAAAGTTCCATGGCCCCTGTCAGCACAATGTTCCATGACAGATGTCATCACTATCCTCCATGGTCCCTGTAATCACAATGCTCCATCCCCTTGTCAACGCAATGCTCCAGAACTCTTGTCATCATAATGCTCCATGCCCGCCTCATCACAATGCTCCATGACACTTGTCCTCACAATGCTCCATGGCCTTTGTCATCGCAATGCTCCATGGCCCCTGTTATCACAGTGCTCCATGTTACCTTTCATCACAATTCTAGATGACCATTGTCATCACAATGCCCCATGACACCTGTCATCACTATTCGCCATGGCACTTGTCATCACAATGCTCCATGATCCCTGTCATCATAATGTTCGATGACACTTGTCGTCACGGTGCTCCATGACCCCTGTCATCACAATATTCACTGCCCATGTAATCACAATGCTCCTGGTCCCCTGTAATCACAATGCTCCATAGCCTTAACATCACAATGCTCCAGAACTCTTGTCATCATTATGCCCCATGCCCATGTCATCACAATGCTCCTTGACCCCTGTCATCACAATGCTCCATGGCCTATGTATTCACAATGCTCCATGGCCCCTGTAGTCACATTGCTCCATGATCCTTTTCATCACAATGCTCTATGACCACTGTCATCACAATGCCACATGACACCTGTCATTACAATGCTCTATGGCCCCTGTCAGCACAATGTTCCATGGCAGATATCATCACAATGATCCATGACCGCTGTCATCACAATGTTCCCTGCCCTTGTCATCTCAATGATCCCTGGCCCCTGTAATCACAATGCCCCATACCCTTGTCATCGCAATGCTCCAGATCACTTCTCATCATAATGCTCCATGCCCATGTCATCACAATGCTCCATGGCCCCTGTCATCACAGTGCTCCGTGATACCTTTCATCGTAATGATAGATGACCACTGTCATCACAATGCTCCATGACACCTGTCATCAGATTTGGCCATGGCCCTTATCATCACAATGCTCCAGGACACTTGTCTTCACAATGTTCCATGGCGCATTTCATCACAATGCTCCATGACCACTTTCATCAAATTGCTCCATGATGCCTGTCATCACAATGCTCCATGGCCTTTGTCATCAAAATTCTACATGGCCCCTGTAATAACAGTGCTTCAGGACAACTTTTATCACAATGCTCCATGACCACTCTCATTACCATGCCAGATAAGACCTTTCATGACAATGCTCCATGGCCCTTGTCATCACAATATTCTATGACTTCTGTCATCACAATGCTCCATGCCACTGTCATCACAATGCCCCATCACCCCTGCTGTTACAATGCTCCATGACCCCTGTCCTCACAATGCCCCGAAACCCTTGTCATCACAATATTCCATGATCCATGTAATCACGATGATCCATGAACCATTTCTGTACAATGCTCCAGTACCCCGTTCATTAAAATGCTCCATGGCACATGTCATCAGAATGCTCCAGGAACCCTTCCATCACAATAATCCATGACCCGTTTCCTCACAATTCTCCAGGACCGCTTTCATCACAATGCTCCATTTCCTTGTCATCTCAATGCTTCATGGCCCCTGTCATCACAATGATCCATGCCCTTGTCATCAAAATGCTCCAGAACTCTTGTCATCACTATGCTCCATGCCCATGTCATCACAATGCTGCATGACCCCTGTCATCACAATGATACATGACCACTGTCATCACAATGCCACATGAACCCTGTCATCACATTGCTCCATGATCCCTGTCATTACAATGCTCCATGACCACTGTCATCACAATGTTCCATGATCGCTGTAATCACAATGACCCATGACACCTTTCCTCAGAAGGCTCCATTACGCCTGTCATCAGAATGCTCCAATGCCCATCTCATCACAATGCTCCATGATCCGTGACAGCACAACGTTACAGGACAATTGTCATCACAATGCTCCATGACAACTGTCATCACAATGTTGCCTGCCCATGTCATCAAAATGCTCCATGTCCCCTGTAATCACAATGTTCCATTACACCTGTCATCACAATGTTCCCTGCCCATGTCATCACAATGCTCCATTACCCATGTCATCGTAGTGATCCATGACCCCTTTCATCACAATGCTCCATGACACCTGTCATCACAATGCTCCGTGCTCTTTGTCACCACAATGCTCCATGACCACTGTCATCACCATGCCCCATGACCCCAGTCATCACAATGCTCCATAGCACTTGTCATCACAATGCTCCATTATCCCTGTCATCACAATGTTCCATGACTCTTGTCATCAAAATGCCTCATGATCCTTTTACTCACAATGCTCCATGACTCCTTTCATCACATGCTCCATGATACTTGTCATTACACTGTCCCATGACCTTTTTCATAACAATGCTCCATGATACCAGTCATCACAATAATCCATGACCATTGTCGTCACAATGCTCCATGCCCCTTTCAACACAATGCTCCATGACAACTGTCACCACAATGCTCCATGGCCTTTGTCATCACAATTATACATGGCCCCTGTAATCACAGTGCTCCATGACCCCTTTCATCACAATGCTCCATGATCACTGTCATCACAATGCCACATGAGCCCTGTCATCACATTGCTCCATGGCCCCTGTCATTACAATGCTCCATGACCACTGTCATCACAATGTTCCATGATGGCTGTAATCACAATGACCCATGACACCTTTCCTCAGAAGGCTCCAGTACACCTGTCATCACAATGCTCCAATGCCCGTCTCATCACAAAGTTCCATGATCCCTGTCAGCACAACGTTACAGGACAATTGTCATCACAATGCTCCACGACAACTGTCATCACAATGTTGCCTGCCCATGTCATCAAAATGCTCCATGTCCCCTGTAATCACAATGTTCCATTACACCTGTCATCACAATGTTCCCTGCCCATGTCATCACAATGCTCCATTACCAATGAAATCAAAATGTTCGCCTGCCCTTGTCATCAAAATGCTCCATGGCCCCTTTAATCACAATGCTCCATGAACACTGTCATCACAATGTTCCATGACAGTTGTCATCACAATGCTCCATGACCCCTGTAATCACAATGCTCCATGCCCTTGTCATCACAATGCTCCAGAACTCTTGTCATCATAATGATGAATGCCCGTGTCATCACAAAGCTCCATGATACTTGTCATCACAATGTTCCATGGCCTTGTCATCACTATACTCCATGGCCCCCGTCATCACAGTGCTCCATGATACCTTTCATCACAATTCTAGATGATCACTGTCATCACAATGCCCCAAGACACATGTCATCACAATTCGCCATGGCCCTTGTCATCACAATGCTCCATGACCCGTGGCATCACAATGGTCCAGGACACTTGTCATCACAATGATCCATGACCACTTACATCACAATGCTCCTTGACTCCCGTCATCACAATGCTCCATAGCCTATGCATTCGCAATGCTACATGGTCCCTGTAATCACATTGCTCCATGATCCATTTCATCCCAATGCTCTATGACCACTGTCATCACCATGCCCCATTATACCTGTCATCACAAAGTTCCATGGCCCCTGTCAGCACAATGTTCCATGACAGATGTCATCACTATCCTCCATGGTCCCTGTAATCACAATGCTCCATCCCCTTGTCAACGCAATGCTCCAGAACTCTTGTCATCATAATGCTCCATGCCCGCCTCATCACAATGCTCCATGACACTTGTCCTCACAATGCTCCATGGCCTTTGTCATCGCAATGCTCCATGGCCCCTGTTATCACAGTGCTCCATGTTACCTTTCATCACAATTCTAGATGACCATTGTCATCACAATGCCCCATGACACCTGTCATCACTATTCGCCATGGCACTTGTCATCACAATGCTCCATGATCCCTGTCATCATAATGTTCGATGACACTTGTCGTCACGGTGCTCCATGACCCCTGTCATCACAATATTCACTGCCCATGTAATCACAATGCTCCTGGTCCCCTGTAATCACAATGCTCCATAGCCTTAACATCACAATGCTCCAGAACTCTTGTCATCATTATGCCCCATGCCCATGTCATCACAATGCTCCTTGACCCCTGTCATCACAATGCTCCATGGCCTATGTATTCACAATGCTCCATGGCCCCTGTAGTCACATTGCTCCATGATCCTTTTCATCACAATGCTCTATGACCACTGTCATCACAATGCCACATGACACCTGTCATTACAATGCTCTATGGCCCCTGTCAGCACAATGTTCCATGGCAGATATCATCACAATGATCCATGACCGCTGTCATCACAATGTTCCCTGCCCTTGTCATCTCAATGATCCCTGGCCCCTGTAATCACAATGCCCCATACCCTTGTCATCGCAATGCTCCAGATCACTTCTCATCATAATGCTCCATGCCCATGTCATCACAATGCTCCATGGCCCCTGTCATCACAGTGCTCCGTGATACCTTTCATCGTAATGATAGATGACCACTGTCATCACAATGCTCCATGACACCTGTCATCAGATTTGGCCATGGCCCTTATCATCACAATGCTCCAGGACACTTGTCTTCACAATGTTCCATGGCGCATTTCATCACAATGCTCCATGACCACTTTCATCAAATTGCTCCATGATGCCTGTCATCACAATGCTCCATGGCCTTTGTCATCAAAATTCTACATGGCCCCTGTAATAACAGTGCTTCAGGACAACTTTTATCACAATGCTCCATGACCACTCTCATCACCATGCCAGATAAGACCTTTCATGACAATGCTCCATGGCGCTTGTCATCACAATATTCTATGACTTCTGTCATCACAATGCTCCATGCCACTGTCATCACAATGCCCCATCACCCCTGCTGTTACAATGCTCCATGACCCCTGTCCTCACAATGCCCCGAAACCCTTGTCATCACAATATTCCATGATCCGTGTAATCACGATGATCCATGAACCATTTCTGTACAATGCTCCAGTACCCCGTTCATTAAAATGCTCCATGGCACGTGTCATCAGAATGCTCCAGGAACCCTTCCATCACAATAATCCATGACCCGTTTCCTCACAATTCTCCAGGACCGCTTTCATCACAATGCTCCATTTCCTTGTCATCTCAATGCTTCATGGCCCCTGTCATCACAATGATCCATGCCCTTGTCATCAAAATGCTCCAGAACTCTTGTCATCACTATGCTCCATGCCCATGTCATCACAATGCTGCATGACCCCTGTCATCACAATGATACATGACCACTGTCATCACAATGCCACATGAACCCTGTCATCACATTGCTCCATGATCCCTGTCATTACAATGCTCCATGACCACTGTCATCACAATGTTCCATGATCGCTGTAATCACAATGACCCATGACACCTTTCCTCAGAAGGCTCCATTACGCCTGTCATCAGAATGCTCCAATGCCCATCTCATCACAATGCTCCATGACCGTGACAGCACAACGTTACAGGACAATTGTCATCACAATGCTCCATGACAACTGTCATCACAATGTTGCCTGCCCATGTCATCAAAATGCTCCATGTCCCCTGTAATCACAATGTTCCATTACACCTGTCATCACAATGTTCCCTGCCCATGTCATCACAATGCTCCATTACCCATGTCATCGTAGTGATCCATGACCCCTTTCATCACAATGCTCCATGACACCTGTCATCACAATGCTCCGTGCTCTTTGTCACCACAATGCTCCATGACCACTGTCATCACCATGCCCCATGACCCCAGTCATCACAATGCTCCATAGCACTTGTCATCACAATGCTCCATTATCCCTGTCATCACAATGTTCCATGACTCTTGTCATCAAAATGCCTCATGATCCTTTTACTCACAATGCTCCATGACTACTTTCATCACATGCTCCATGATACTTGTCATTACACTGTCCCATGACCTTTTTCATAACAATGCTCCATGATACCAGTCATCACAATAATCCATGACCATTGTCGTCACAATGCTCCATGCCCCTTTCAACACAATGCTCCATGACAACTGTCACCACAATGCTCCATGGCCTTTGTCATCACAATTATACATGGCCCCTGTAATCACAGTGCTCCATGACCCCTTTCATCACAATGCTCCATGATCACTGTCATCACAATGCCACATGAGCCCTGTCATCACATTGCTCCATGGCCCCTGTCATTACAATGCTCCATGACCACTGTCATCACAATGTTCCATGATGGCTGTAATCACAATGACCCATGACACCTTTCCTCAGAAGGCTCCAGTACACCTGTCATCACAATGCTCCAATGCCCGTCTCATCACAAAGTTCCATGATCCCTGTCAGCACAACGTTACAGGACAATTGTCATCACAATGCTCCATGACAACTGTCATCACAATGTTGCCTGCCCATGTCATCAAAATGCTCCATGTCCCCTGTAATCACAATGTTCCATTACACCTGTCATCACAATGTTCCCTGCCCATGTCATCACAATGCTCCATTACCAATGAAATCAAAATGTTCGCCTGCCCTTGTCATCAAAATGCTCCATGGCCCCTTTAATCACAATGCTCCATGAACACTGTCATCACAATGTTCCATGACAGTTGTCATCACAATGCTCCATGACCCCTGTAATCACAATGCTCCATGCCCTTGTCATCACAATGCTCCAGAACTCTTGTCATCATAATGATGAATGCCCGTGTCATCACAAAGCTCCATGATACTTGTCATCACAATGTTCCATGGCCTTGTCATCACTATACTCCATGGCCCCCGTCATCACAGTGCTCCATGATACCTTTCATCACAATTCTAGATGATCACTGTCATCACAATGCCCCAAGACACATGTCATCACAATTCGCCATGGCCCTTGTCATCACAATGCTCCATGACCCGTGGCATCACAATGGTCCAGGACACTTGTCATCACAATGATCCATGACCACTTACATCACAATGCTCCTTGACTCCCGTCATCACAATGCTCCATAGCCTATGCATTCGCAATGCTACATGGTCCCTGTAATCACATTGCTCCATGATCCATTTCATCCCAATGCTCTATGACCACTGTCATCACCATGCCCCATTATACCTGTCATCACAAAGTTCCATGGCCCCTGTCAGCACAATGTTCCATGACAGATGTCATCACTATCCTCCATGGTCCCTGTAATCACAATGCTCCATCCCCTTGTCAACGCAATGCTCCAGAACTCTTGTCATCATAATGCTCCATGCCCGCCTCATCACAATGCTCCATGACACTTGTCCTCACAATGCTCCATGGCCTTTGTCATCGCAATGCTCCATGGCCCCTGTTATCACAGTGCTCCATGTTACCTTTCATCACAATTCTAGATGACCATTGTCATCACAATGCCCCATGACACCTGTCATCACTATTCGCCATGGCACTTGTCATCACAATGCTCCATGATCCCTGTCATCATAATGTTCGATGACACTTGTCGTCACGGTGCTCCATGACCCCTGTCATCACAATATTCACTGCCCATGTAATCACAATGCTCCTGGTCCCCTGTCATCACAATGCTCCATAGCCTTAACATCACAATGCTCCAGAACTCTTGTCATCATTATGCCCCATGCCCATGTCATCACAATGCTCCTTGACCCCTGTCATCACAATGCTCCATGGCCTATGTATTCACAATGCTCCATGACCCCTGTAGTCACATTGCTCCATGATCCTTTTCATCACAATGCTCTATGACCACTGTCATCACAATGCCACATGACACCTGTCAGTACAATGCTCTATGGCCCCTGTCAGCACAATGTTCCATGGCAGATATCATCACAATGATCCATGACCGCTGTCATCACAATGTTCCCTGCCCTGGTCATATCAATGATCCCTGGCCCCTGTAATCACAATGCCCCATACCCTTGTCATCGCAATGCTCCAGATCACTTCTCATCATAATGCTCCATGCCCATGTCATCACAATGCTCCATGGCCCCTGTCATCACAGTGCTCCGTGATACCTTTCATCGTAATGATAGATGACCACTGTCATCACAATGCTCCATGACACCTGTCATCAGATTTGGCCATGGCCCTTATCATCACAATGCTCCAGGACACTTGTCTTCACAATGTTCCATGGCGCATTTCATCACAATGCTCCATGACCACTTTCATCAAATTGCTCCATGATGCCTGTCCTCACAATGCTCCATGGCCTTTGTCATCAAAATTCTACATGGCCCCAGTAATAACAGTGCTTCAGGATATCTTTTATCACAATGCTCCATGACCACTCTCATCACAATGCCAGATAAGACCTTTCATGACAATGCTCCATGGCCCTTGTCATCACAATATTCTATGACTTCTGTCATCACAATGCTCCATGCCCCTGTCGTCACAATGCCCCGTCACCCCTGCTATTACAATGTTCCATAAACTCTTTCATCACAATGCTCCGAAACCCTTGTCATCACAATATTCCATGATCCGTGTAATCACGATGATCCATGAACCATTTCTGTACAATGCTCCAGTACCCCTTTCATTAAAATGCTCCATGGCACTTGTCATCAGAATGCTGCAGGAACCCTTCCATCACAATAATCCATGACCCGTTTCCTCACAATTCTCCAGGACCGCTTTCATCACAATGCTCCATTCCCTTGTCATCTCAATGCTTCATGGCCCCTGTCATCACAATGATCCATGCCCTTGTCATCAAAATGCTCCAGAACCCTTGTCATCACTATGCTCCATGCCCATGTCATCACAATGCTGCATGACCCCTGTCATCACAATGCTACATGACCCCTGTCATCACAATGTTCCATGCCCGTATCATCACAATGCTCCATTACCCATGTCATCGTAGTGATCCATGACCCCTTTCATCACAATGCTCCATGACACCTGTCATCACAATGCTCCGTGCTCTTTGTCACCACAATGCTCCATGACCACTGTCATCACCATGCCCCATGACCCCAGTCATCACAATGCTCCATAGCACTTGTCATCACAATGCTCCATTATCCCTGTCATCACAATGTTCCATGACTCTTGTCATCAAAATGCCTCATGATCCTTTTACTCACAATGCTCCATGACTCCTTTCATCACATGCTCCATGATACTTGTCATTACACTGTCCCATGACCTTTTTCATAACAATGCTCCATGATACCAGTCATCACAATAATCCATGACCATTTTCGTCACAATGCTCCATGCCCCTTTCAACACAATGCTCCATGACAACTGTCACCACAATGCTCCATGGCCTTTGTCATCACAATTATACATGGCCCCTGTAATCACAGTGCTCCATGACCCCTTTCATCACAATGCTCCATGATCACTGTCATCACAATGCCACATGAGCCCTGTCATCACATTGCTCCATGGCCCCTGTCATTACAATGCTCCATGACCACTGTCATCACAATGTTCCATGATGGCTGTAATCACAATGACCCATGACACCTTTCCTCAGAAGGCTCCAGTACACCTGTCATCACAAAGCTCCAATGCCCGTCTCATCACAAAGTTCCATGATCCCTGTCAGCACAACGTTACAGGACAATTGTCATCACAATGCTCCACGACAACTGTCATCACAATGTTGCCTGCCCATGTCATCAAAATGCTCCATGTCCCCTGTAATCACAATGTTCCATTACACCTGTCATCACAATGTTCCCTGCCCATGTCATCACAATGCTCCATTACCAATGAAATCAAAATGTTCGCCTGCCCTTGTCATCAAAATGCTCCATGGCCCCTTTAATCACAATGCTCCATGAACACTGTCATCACAATGTTCCATGACAGTTGTCATCACAATGCTCCATGACCCCTGTAATCACAATGCTCCATGCCCTTGTCATCACAATGCTCCAGAACTCTTGTCATCATAATGATGAATGCCCGTGTCATCACAAAGCTCCATGATACTTGTCATCACAATGTTCCATGGCCTTGTCATCACTATACTCCATGGCCCCCGTCATCACAGTGCTCCATGATACCTTTCATCACAATTCTAGATGATCACTGTCATCACAATGCCCCGAGACACATGTCATCACAATTCGCCATGGCCCTTGTCATCACAATGCTCCATGACCCGTGGCATCACAATGGTCCAGGACACTTGTCATCACAATGATCCATGACCACTTACATCACAATGCTCCTTGACTCCCGTCATCACAATGCTCCATAGCCTATGCATTCGCAATGCTACATGGTCCCTGTAATCACATTGCTCCATGATCCATTTCATCCCAATGCTCTATGACCACTGTCATCACCATGCCCCATTATACCTGTCATCACAAAGTTCCATGGCCCCTGTCAGCACAATGTTCCATGACAGATGTCATCACTATCCTCCATGGTCCCTGTAATCACAATGCTCCATCCCCTTGTCAACGCAATGCTCCAGAACTCTTGTCATCATAATGCTCCATGCCCGCCTCATCACAATGCTCCATGACACTTGTCCTCACAATGCTCCATGGCCTTTGTCATCGCAATGCTCCATGGCCCCTGTTATCACAGTGCTCCATGTTACCTTTCATCACAATTCTAGATGACCATTGTCATCACAATGCCCCATGACACCTGTCATCACTATTCGCCATGGCACTTGTCATCACAATGCTCCATGATCCCTGTCATCATAATGTTCGATGACACTTGTCGTCACGGTGCTCCATGACCCCTGTCATCACAATATTCACTGCCCATGTAATCACAATGCTCCTGGTCCCCTGTCATCACAATGCTCCATAGCCTTAACATCACAATGCTCCAGAACTCTTGTCATCATTATGCCCCATGCCCATGTCATCACAATGCTCCTTGACCCCTGTCATCACAATGCTCCATGGCCTATGTATTCACAATGCTCCATGGCCCCTGTAGTCACATTGCTCCATGATCCTTTTCATCACAATGCTCTATGACCACTGTCATCACAATGCCACATGACACCTGTCAGTACAATGCTCTATGGCCCCTGTCAGCACAATGTTCCATGGCAGATATCATCACAATGATCCATGACCGCTGTCATCACAATGTTCCCTGCCCTTGTCATCTCAATGATCCCTGGCCCCTGTTATCACAATGCCCCATACCCTTGTCATCGCAATGCTCCAGATCACTTCTCATCATAATGCTCCATGCCCATGTCATCACAATGCTCCATGGCCCCTGTCATCACAGTGCTCCGTGATACCTTTCATCGTAATGATAGATGACCACTGTCATCACAATGCTCCATGACACCTGTCATCAGATTTGGCCATGGCCCTTATCATCACAATGCTCCAGGACACTTGTCTTCACAATGTTCCATGGCGCATTTCATCACAATGCTCCATGACCACTTTCATCAAATTGCTCCATGATGCCTGTCATCACAATGCTCCATGGCCTTTGTCATCAAAACTCTACATGGCCCCTGTAATAACATTGCTTCAGGATATCTTTTATCACAATGCTCCATGACCACTCTCATCACCATGCCAGATAAGACCTTTCATGACAATGCTCCATGGCCCTTGTCATCACAATATTCTATGACTTCTGTCATCACAATGCTCCATGCCCCTGTCATCACAATGCCCCATCACCCCTGCTATTACAATGCTCCATGACCCCTGTCCTCACAATGCCCCGAAACCCTTGTCATCACAATATTCCATGATCCGTGTAATCACGATGATCCATGAACCATTTCTGTACAATGCTCCAGTACCCCGTTCATTAAAATGCTCCATGGCACTTGTCATCAGAATGCTGCAGGAACCCTTCCATCACAATAATCCATGACCCGTTTCCTCACAATTCTCCAGGACCGCTTTCATCACAATGCTCCATTTCCTTGTCATCTCAATGCTTCATGGCCCCTGTCATCACAATGATCCATGCCCTTGTCATCAAAATGCTCCAGAACTCTTGTCATCACTATGCTCCATGCCCATGTCATCACAATGCTGCATGACCCCTGTCATCACAATGATACATGACCACTGTCATCACAATGCCACATGAGCCCTGTCATCACATTGCTCCATGGCCCCTGTCATTACAATGCTTCATGACCACTGTCATCACAATGTTCCATGATCGCTGTAATCACAATGACCCATGACACCTTTCCTCAGAAGGCTCCATTACGCCTGTCATCAGAATGCTCCAATGCCCATCTCATCACAATGCTCCATGATCCGTGACAGCACAACGTTACAGGACAATTGTCATCACAATGCTCCATGACAACTCTCATCACAATGTTGCCTGCCCATGTCATCAAAATGCTCCATGTCCCCTGTAATCACAATGTTCCATTACACCTGTCATCACAATGTTCCCTGCCCATGTCACCACAATGCTCCATTACCCATGTCATCGTAGTGATCCATGACCCCTTTCATCACAATGCTCCATGACACCTGTCATCACAATGCTCCGTGCTCTTTGTCACCACAATGCTCCATGACCACTGTCATCACCATGCCCCATGACCCCAGTCATCACAATGCTCCATAGCACTTGTCATCACAATGCTCCATTATCCCTGTCATCACAATGTTCCATGACTCTTGTCATCAAAATGCCTCATGATCCTTTTACTCACAATGCTCCATGACTCCTTTCATCACATGCTCCATGATACTTGTCATTACACTGTCCCATGACCTTTTTCATAACAATGCTCCATGATACCAGTCATCACAATAATCCATGACCATTTTCGTCACAATGCTCCATGCCCCTTTCAACACAATGCTCCATGACAACTGTCACGACAATGCTCCATGGCCTTTGTCATCACAATTATACTTGGCCCCTGTAATCACAGTGCTCCATGACCCCTTTCATCACAATGCTCCATGATCACTGTCATCACAATGCCACATGAGCCCTGTCATCACATTGCTCCATGGCCCCTGTCATTACAATGCTCCATGACCACTGTCATCACAATGTTCCATGATGGCTGTAATCACAATGACCCATGACACCTTTCCTCAGAAGGCTCCAGTACACCTGTCATCACAATGCTCCAATGCCCGTCTCATCACAAAGTTCCATGATCCCTGTCAGCACAACGTTACAGGACAATTGTCATCACAATGCTCCACGACAACTGTCATCACAATGTTGCCTGCCCATGTCATCAAAATGCTCCATGTCCCCTGTAATCACAATGTTCCATTACACCTGTCATCACAATGTTCCCTGCCCATGTCATCACAATGCTCCATTACCAATGAAATCAAAATGTTCGCCTGCCCTTGTCATCAAAATGCTCCATGGCCCCTTTAATCACAATGCTCCATGAACACTGTCATCACAATGTTCCATGACAGTTGTCATCACAATGCTCCATGACCCCTGTAATCACAATGCTCCATGCCCTTGTCATCACAATGCTCCAGAACTCTTGTCATCATAATGATGAATGCCCGTGTCATCACAAAGCTCCATGATACTTGTCATCACAATGTTCCATGGCCTTGTCATCACTATACTCCATGGCCCCCGTCATCACAGTGCTCCATGATACCTTTCATCACAATCCTAGATGATCACTGTCATCACAATGCCCCAAGACACATGTCATCACAATTCGCCATGGCCCTTGTCATCACAATGCTCCATGACCCGTGGCATCACAATGGTCCAGGACACTTGTCATCACAATGATCCATGACCACTTACATCACAATGCTCCTTGACTCCCGTCATCACAATGGTCCATAGCCTATGCATTCGCAATGCTACATGGTCCCTGTAATCACATTGCTCCATGATCCATTTCATCCCAATGCTCTATGACCACTGTCATCACCATGCCCCATTATACCTGTCATCACAAAGTTCCATGGCCCCTGTCAGCACAATGTTCCATGACAGATGTCATCACTATCCTCCATGGTCCCTGTAATCACAATGCTCCATCCCCTTGTCAACGCAATGCTCCAGAACTCTTGTCATCATAATGCTCCATGCCCGCCTCATCACAATGCTCCATGACACTTGTCCTCACAATGCTCCATGGCCTTTGTCATCGCAATGCTCCATGGCCCCTGTTATCACAGTGCTCCATGTTACCTTTCATCACAATTCTAGATGACCATTGTCATCACAATGCCCCATGACACCTGTCATCACTATTCGCCATGGCACTTGTCATCACAATGCTCCATGATCCCTGTCATCATAATGTTCGATGACACTTGTCGTCACGGTGCTCCATGACCCCTGTCATCACAATATTCACTGCCCATGTAATCACAATGCTCCTGGTCCCCTGTCATCACAATGCTCCATAGCCTTAACATCACAATGCTCCAGAACTCTTGTCATCATTATGCCCCATGCCCATGTCATCACAATGCTCCTTGACCCCTGTCATCACAATGCTCCATGGCCTATGTATTCACAATGCTCCATGGCCCCTGTAGTCACATTGCTCCATGATCCTTTTCATCACAATGCTCTATGACCACTGTCATCACAATGCCACATGACACCTGTCAGTACAATGCTCTATGGCCCCTGTCAGCACAATGTTCCATGGCAGATATCATCACAATGATCCATGACCGCTGTCATCACAATGTTCCCTGCCCTTGTCATCTCAATGATCCCTGGCCCCTGTTATCACAATGCCCCATACCCTTGTCATCGCAATGCTCCAGATCACTTCTCATCATAATGCTCCATGCCCATGTCATCACAATGCTCCATGGCCCCTGTCATCACAGTGCTCCGTGATACCTTTCATCGTAATGATAGATGACCACTGTCATCACAATGCTCCATGACACCTGTCATCAGATTTGGCCATATCCCTTATCATCACAATGCTCCAGGACACTTGTCTTCACAATGTTCCATGGCGCATTTCATCACAATGCTCCA
Organism: Balaenoptera ricei; assembly: GCF_028023285.1. Taxonomy (NCBI): domain Eukaryota; kingdom Metazoa; phylum Chordata; class Mammalia; order Artiodactyla; family Balaenopteridae; genus Balaenoptera; species Balaenoptera ricei. The sequence goes on from NW_026777686.1 coordinate 844,093, forward strand.
TGACCACTTTCATCAAATTGCTCCATGATGCCTGTCATCACAATGCTCCATGGCCTTTGTCATCAAAATTCTACATGGCCCCTGTAATAACAGTGCTTCAGGACAACTTTTATCACAATGCTCCATGACCACTCTCATCACCATGCCAGATAAGACCTTTCATGACAATGCTCCATGGCCCTTGTCATCACAATATTCTATGACTTCTGTCATCACAATGCTCCATGCCCCTGTCATCACAATGCCCCATCACCCCTGCTATTACAATGCTCCATGACCCCTGTCCTCACAATGCCCCGAAACCCTTGTCATCACAATATTCCATGATCCGTGTAATCACGATGATCCATGAACCATTTCTGTACAATGCTCCAGTAGCCCGTTCATTAAAATGCTCCATGGCACTTGTCATCAGAATGCTGCAGGAACCCTTCCATCACAATAATTCATGACCCGTTTCCTCACAATTCTCCAGGACCGCTTTCATCACAATGCTCCATTTCCTTGTCATCTCAATTCTTCATGGCCCCTGTCATCACAATGATCCATGCCCTTGTCATCAAAATGCTCCAGAACTCTTGTCATCACTATGCTCCATGCCCATGTCATCACAATGCTGCATGACCCCTGTCATCACAATGATACATGACCACTGTCATCACAATGCCACATGAGCCCTGTCATCACATTGCTCCATGGCCCCTGTCATTACAATGCTCCATGACCACTGTCATCACAATGTTCCATGATCGCTGTAATCACAATGACCCATGACACCTTTCCTCAGAAAGCTCCATTACGCCTGTCATCAGAATGCTCCAATGCCCATCTCATCACAATGCTCCATGATCCGTGACAGCACAACGTTACAGGACAATTGTCATCACAATGCTCCATGACAACTGTCATCACAATGTTGCCTGCCCATGTCATCAAAATGCTCCATGTCCCCTGTAATCACAATGTTCCATTACACCTGTCATCACAATGTTCCCTGCCCATGTCATCACAATGCTCCATTACCCATGTCATCGTAGTGATCCATGACCCCTTTCATCACAATGCTCCATGACACCTGTCATCACAATGCTCCGTGCTCTTTGTCACCACAATGCTCCATGACCACTGTCATCACCATGCCCCATGACCCCAGTCATCACAATGCTCCATAGCACTTGTCATCACAATGCTCCATTATCCCTGTCATCACAATGTTCCATGACTCTTGTCATCAAAATGCCTCATGATCCTTTTACTCACAATGCTCCATGACTCCTTTCATCACATGCTCCATGATACTTGTCATTACACTGTCCCATGACCTTTTTCATAACAATGCTCCATGATACCAGTCATCACAATAAACCATGACCATTTTCGTCACAATGCTCCATGCCCCTTTCAACACAATGCTCCATGACAACTGTCACCACAATGCTCCATGGCCTTTGTCATCACAATTATACATGGCCCCTGTAATCACAGTGCTCCATGACCCCTTTCATCACAATATTCACTGCCCATGTAATCACAATGCTCCTGGTCCCCTGTAATCACAATGCTCCATAGCCTTAACATCACAATGCTCCAGAACTCTTGTCATCATTATGCCCCATGCCCATGTCATCACAATGCTCCTTGACCCCTGTCATCACAATGCTGCATGGCCTATGTATTCACAATGCTCCTTGGCCCCTGTAGTCACATTGCTCCATGATCCTTTTCATCACAATGCTCTATGACCACTGTCATCACAATGCCACATGACACCTGTCATTACAATGCTCTATGGCCCCTGTCAGCACAATGTTCCATGGCAGATATCATCACAATGATCCATGACCGCTGTCATCACAATGTTCCCTGCCCTTGTCATCTCAATGATCCCTGGCCCCTCTAATCACAATGCCCCATACCCTTGTCATCGCAATGCTCCAGATCACTTCTCATCATAATGCTCCATGCCCATGTCATCACAATGCTCCATGGCCCCTGTCATCACAGTGCTCCGTGATACCTTTCATCGTAATGATAGATGACCACTGTCATCACAATGCTCCATGACACCTGTCATCAGATTTGGCCATGGCCCTTATCATCACAATGCTCCAGGACACTTGTCTTCACAATGTTCCATGGCGCATTTCATCACAATGCTCCATGACCACTTTCATCAAATTGCTCCATGATGCCTGTCCTCACAATGCTCCATGGCCTTTGTCATCAAAATTCTACATGGCCCCTGTAATAACAGTGCTTCAGGACAACTTTTATCACAATGCTCCATGACCACTCTCATCACCATGCCAGATAAGACCTTTCATGACAATGCTCCATGGCCCTTGTCATCACAATATTCTATGACTTCTGTCATCACAATGCTCCATGCCCCTGTCATCACAATGCCCCATCACCCCTGCTATTACAATGCTCCATGACCCCTGTCCTCACAATGCCCCGAAACCCTTGTCATCACAATGTTCCATGATCCGTGTAATCACGATGATCCATGAACCATTTCTGTACAATGCTCCAGTACCCCGTTCATTAAAATGCTCCATGGCACTTGTCATCAGAATGCTGCAGGAACCCTTCCATCACAATAATCCATGACCCGTTTCCTCACAATTCTCCAGGACCGCTTTCATCACAATGCTCCATTTCCTTGTCATCTCAATTCTTCATGGCCCCTGTCATCACAATGTTCCCTGCCCATGTCATCACAATGCTCCATTACCCATGTCATCGTAGTGATCCATGACCCCTTTCATCACAATGCTCCATGACACCTGTCATCACAATGCTCCGTGCTCTTTGTCACCACAATGTTCCATGACCACTGTCATCACCATGCCCCATGACCCCAGTCATCACAATGCTCCATAGCACTTGTCATCACAATGCTCCATTATCCCTGTCATCACAATATTCCATGACTCTTGTCATCAAAATGCCTCATGATCCTTTTACTCACAATGCTCCATGACTCCTTTCATCACATGCTCCATGATACTTGTCATTACACTGTCCCATGACCTTTTTCATAACAATGCTCCATGATACCAGTCATCACAATAATCCATGACCATTTTCGTCACAATGCTCCATGCCCCTTTCAACACAATGCTCCATGACAACTGTCACCACAATGCTCCATGGCCTTTGTCATCACAATTATACATGGCCCCTGTAATCACAGTGCTCCATGACCCCTTTCATCACAATGCTCCATGATCACTGTCATCACAATGCCACATGAGCCCTGTCATCACATTGCTCCATGGCCCCTGTCATTACAATGCTCCATGACCACTGTCATCACAATGTTCCATGATGGCTGTAATCACAATGACCCATGACACCTTTCCTCAGAAGGCTCCAGTACACCTGTCATCAGAATGCTCCAATGCCCATCTCATCACAATGCTCCATGATCCGTGACAGCACAACGTTACAGGACAATTGTCATCACAATGCTCCATGACAACTGTCATCACAATGTTGCCTGCCCATGTCATCAAAATGCTCCATGTCCCCTGTAATCACAATGTTCCATTACACCTGTCATCACAATGTTCCCTGCCCATGTCATCACAATGCTCCATTACCAATGAAATCAAAATGTTCGCCTGCCCTTGTCATCAAAATGCTCCATGGCCCCTTTAATCACAATGCTCCATGAACACTGTCATCACAATGTTCCATGACAGTTGTCATCACAATGCTCCATGACCCCTGTAATCACAATGCTCCATGCCCTTGTCATCACAATGCTCCAGAACTCTTGTCATCATAATGATGAATGCCCGTGTCATCACAAAGCTACATGATACTTGTCATCACAATGTTCCATGGCCTTGTCATCACTATACTCCATGGCCCCTGTCATCACAGTGCTCCATGATACCTTTCATCACAATCCTAGATGATCACTGTCATCACAATGCCCCAAGACACATGTCATCACAATTCGCCATGGCCCTTGTCATCACAATGCTCCATGACCCGTGGCATCACAATGGTCCAGGACACTTGTCATCACAATGATCCATGACCACTTACATCACAATGCTCCTTGACTCCCGTCATCACAATGCTCCATAGCCTATGCATTCGCAATGCTACATGGTCCCTGTAATCACATTGCTCCATGATCCATTTCATCCCAATGCTCTATGACCACTGTCATCACCATGCCCCATTATACCTGTCATCACAAAGTTCCATGGCCCCTGTCAGCACAATGTTCCATGACAGATGTCATCACTATCCTCCATGGTCCCTGTAATCACAATGCTCCATCCCCTTGTCAACGCAATGCTCCAGAACTCTTGTCATCATAATGCTCCATGCCCGCCTCATCACAATGCTCCATGACACTTGTCCTCACAATGCTCCATGGCCTTTGTCATCGCAATGCTCCATGGCCCCTGTTATCACAGTGCTCCATGTTACCTTTCATCACAATTCTAGATGACCATTGTCATCACAATGCCCCATGACACCAGTCATCACTATTCGCCATGGCACTTGTCATCACAATGCTCCATGACCCGTGGCATCACAATGATCCAGGACCACTTACATCACAATGCTCCTTGACTCCTGTCATCACATTGCTCCATGGCCCCTGTCATTACAATGCTCCATGACCACTGTCATCACAATGTTCCATGATGGCTGTAATCACAATGACCCATGACACCTTTCCTCAGAAGGCTCCAGTACACCTGTCATCACAATGCTCCAATGCCCGTCTCATCACAAAGTTCCATGATCCCTGTCAGCACAACGTTACAGGACAATTGTCATCACAATTCTCCATGACAACTGTCATCACAATGTTGCCTGCCCATGTCATCAAAATGCTCCATGTCCCCTGTAATCACAATGTTCCATTACACCCGTCATCACAATGTTCCCTGCCCATGTCATCACAATGCTCCATTACCAATGAAATCAAAATGTTCGCCTGCCCTTGTCATCAAAATGCTCCATGGCCCCTTTAATCACAATGCTCCATGAACACTGTCATCACAATGTTCCATGACAGTTGTCATCACAATGCTCCATGACCCCTGTAATCACAATGCTCCATGCCCTTGTCATCACAATGCTCCAGAACTCTTGTCATCATAATGATGAATGCCCGTGTCATCACAAAGCTCCATGATACTTGTCATCACAATGTTCCATGGCCTTGTCATCACTATACTCCATGGCCCCCGTCATCACAGTGCTCCATGATACCTTTCATCACAATTCTAGATGACCACTGTCATCACAATGCCCCAAGACACATGTCATCACAATTCGCCATGGCCCTTGTCGTCACAATGCTCCATGACCCGTGGCATCACAATGGTCCAGGACACTTGTCATCACAATGATCCATGACCACTTACATCACAATGCTCCTTGACTCCCGTCATCACAATGCTCCATAGCCTATGCATTCGCAATGCTACATGGTCCCTGTAATCACATTGCTCCATGATCCATTTCATCCCAATGCTCTATGACCACTGTCATTACCATGCCCCATTATACCTGTCATCACAAAGTTCCATGGCCCCTGTCAGCACAATGTTCCATGACCGATGTCATCACTATCCTCCATGGTCCCTGTAATCACAATGCTCCATCCCCTTGTCAACGCAATGCTCCAGAACTCTTGTCATCATAATGCTCCATGCCCGCCTCATCACAATGCTCCATGACACTTGTCCTCACAATGCTCCATGGCCCCTGTTATCACAGTGCTCCATGTTACCTTTCATCACAATTCTAGATGACCATTGTCATCACAATGCCCCATGACACCTGTCATCACTATTCGCCATGGCACTTGTCATCACAATGCTCCATGATCCCTGTCATCATAATGTTCGATGACACTTGTCGTCACGGTGCTCCATGACCGCTGTCATCACAATATTCACTGCCCATGTAATCACAATGCTCCTGGTCCCCTGTAATCACAATGCTCCATAGCCTTAACATCACAATGCTCCAGAACTCTTGTCATCATTATGCCCCATGCCCATGTCATCACAATGCTCCTTGACCCCTGTCATCACAATGCTCCATGGCCTATGTATACACAATGCTCCATGGCCCCTGTAGTCACATTGCTCCATGATCCTTTTCATCACAATGATCCATGACCGCTGTCATCACAATGTTCCCTGCCCTTGTCATCTCAATGATCCCTGGCCCCTGTAATCACAATGCCCCATACCCTTGTCATCGCAATGCTCCAGATCACTTCTCATCATAATGCTCCATGCCCATGTCATCACAATGCTCCATGGCCCCTGTCATCACAGTGCTCCGTGATACCTTTCATCGTAATGATAGATGACCACTGTCATCACAATGCTCCATGACACCTGTCATCAGATTTGGCCATGGCCCTTATCATCACAATGCTCCAGGACACTTGTCTTCACAATGTTCCATGGCGCATTTCATCACAATGCTCCATGACCACTTTCATCAAATTGCTCCATGATGCCTGTCCTCACAATGCTCCATGGCCTTTGTCATCAAAATTCTACATGGCCCCTGTAATAACAGTGCTTCAGGACAACTTTTATCACAATGCTCCATGACCACTCTCATCACCATGCCAGATAAGACCTTTCATGACAATGCTCCATGGCCCTTGTCATCACAATATTCTATGACTTCTGTCATCACAATGCTCCATGCCCCTGTCATCACAATGCCCCATCACCCCTGCTATTACAATGCTCCATGACCCCTGTCCTCACAATGCCCCGAAACCCTTGTCATCACAATGTTCCATGATCCGTGTAATCACGATGATCCATGAACCATTTCTGTACAATGCTCCAGTACCCCGTTCATTAAAATGCTCCATGGCACTTGTCATCAGAATGCTGCAGGAACCCTTCCATCACAATAATCCATGACCCGTTTCCTCACAATTCTCCAGGACCGCTTTCATCACAATGCTCCATTTCCTTGTCATCTCAATTCTTCATGGCCCCTGTCATCACAATGTTCCCTGCCCATGTCATCACAATGCTCCATTACCCATGTCATCGTAGTGATCCATGACCCCTTTCATCACAATGCTCCATGACACCTGTCATCACAATGCTCCGTGCTCTTTGTCACCACAATGTTCCATGACCACTGTCATCACCATGCCCCATGACCCCAGTCATCACAATGCTCCATAGCACTTGTCATCACAATGCTCCATTATCCCTGTCATCACAATATTCCATGACTCTTGTCATCAAAATGCCTCATGATCCTTTTACTCACAATGCTCCATGACTCCTTTCATCACATGCTCCATGATACTTGTCATTACACTGTCCCATGACCTTTTTCATAACAATGCTCCATGATACCAGTCATCACAATAATCCATGACCATTTTCGTCACAATGCTCCATGCCCCTTTCAACACAATGCTCCATGACAACTGTCACCACAATGCTCCATGGCCTTTGTCATCACAATTATACATGGCCCCTGTAATCACAGTGCTCCATGACCCCTTTCATCACAATGCTCCATGATCACTGTCATCACAATGCCACATGAGCCCTGTCATCACATTGCTCCATGGCCCCTGTCATTACAATGCTCCATGACCACTGTCATCACAATGTTCCATGATGGCTGTAATCACAATGACCCATGACACCTTTCCTCAGAAGGCTCCAGTACACCTGTCATCAGAATGCTCCAATGCCCATCTCATCACAATGCTCCATGATCCGTGACAGCACAACGTTACAGGACAATTGTCATCACAATGCTCCATGACAACTGTCATCACAATGTTGCCTGCCCATGTCATCAAAATGCTCCATGTCCCCTGTAATCACAATGTTCCATTACACCTGTCATCACAATGTTCCCTGCCCATGTCATCACAATGCTCCATTACCAATGAAATCAAAATGTTCACCTGCCCTTGTCATCAAAATGCTCCATGGCCCCTTTAATCACAATGCTCCATGAACACTGTCATCACAATGTTCCATGACAGTTGTCATCACAATGCTCCATGACCCCTGTAATCACAATGCTCCATGCCCTTGTCATCACAGTGCTCCAGAACTCTTGTCATCATAATGATGAATGCCCGTGTCATCACAAAGCTACATGATACTTGTCATCACAATGTTCCATGGCCTTGTCATCACTATACTCCATGGCCCCCGTCATCACAGTGCTCCATGATACCTTTCATCACAATTCTAGATGATCACTGTCATCACAATGCCCCAAGACACATGTCATCACAATTCGCCATGGCCCTTGTCATCACAATGCTCCATGACCCGTGGCATCACAATGGTCCAGGACACTTGTCATCACAATGATCCATGACCACTTACATCACAATGCTCCTTGACTCCCGTCATCACAATGCTCCATAGCCTATGCATTCGCAATGCTACATGGTCCCTGTAATCACATTGCTCCATGATCCATTTCATCCCAATGCTCTATGACCACTGTCATCACCATGCCCCATTATACCTGTCATCACAAAGTTCCATGGCCCCTGTCAGCACAATGTTCCATGACAGATGTCATCACTATCCTCCATGGTCCCTGTAATCACAATGCTCCATCCGCTTGTCAACGCAATGCTCCAGAACTCTTGTCATCATAATGCTCCATGCCCGCCTCATCACAATGCTCCATGACACTTGTCCTCACAATGCTCCATGGCCTTTGTCGTCGCAATGCTCCATGGCCCCTGTTATCACAGTGCTCCATGTTACCTTTCATCACAATTCTAGATGACCATTGTCATCACAATGCCCCATGACACCTGTCATCACTATTCGCCATGGCACTTGTCATCACAATGCTCCATGATCCCTGTCATCATAATGTTCGATGACACTTGTCATCACGGTGCTCCATGACCCCTGTCATCACAATATTCACTGCCCATGTAATCACAATGCTCCTGGTCCCCTGTAATCACAATGCTCCATAGCCTTAACATCACAATGCTCCAGAACTCTTGTCATCATTATGCCCCATGCCCATGTCATCACAATGCTCCTTGACCCCTGTCATCACAATGCTCCATGGCCTATGTATTCACAATGCTCCATGGCCCCTGTAGTCACATTGCTCCATGATCCTTTTCATCACAATGCTCTATGACCACTGTCATCACAATGCCACATGACACCTGTCAGTACAATGCTCTATGGCCCCTGTCAGCACAATGTTCCATGGCAGATATCATCACAATGATCCATGACCGCTGTCATCACAATGTTCCCTGCCCTTGTCATCTCAATGATCCCTGGCCCCTGTTATCACAATGCCCCATACCCTTGTCATCGCAATGCTCCAGATCACTTCTCATCATAATGCTCCATGCCCATGTCATCACAATGCTCCATGGCCCCTGTCATCACAGTGCTCCGTGATACCTTTCATCGTAATGATAGATGACCACTGTCATCACAATGCTCCATGACACCTGTCATCAGATTTGGCCATGGCCCTTATCATCACAATGCTCCAGGACACTTGTCTTCACAATGTTCCATGGCGCATTTCATCACAATGCTCCATGACCACTTTCATCAAATTGCTCCATGATGCCTGTCATCACAATGCTCCATGGCCTTTGTCATCAAAATTCTACATGGCCCCTGTAATAACAGTGCTTCAGGACAACTTTTATCACAATGCTCCATGACCACTCTCATCACCATGCCAGATAAGACCTTTCATGACAATGCTCCATGGCCCTTGTCATCACAATATTCTATGACTTCTGTCATCACAATGCTCCATGCCCCTGTCATCACAATGCCCCATCACCCCTGCTATTACAATGCTCCATGACACCTGTCCTCACAATGCCCCGAAACCCTTGTCATCACAATGTTCCATGATCCGTGTAATCACGATGATCCATGAACCATTTCTGTACAATGCTCCAATACCCCGTTCATTAAAATGCTCCATGGCACTTGTCATCAGAATGCTGCAGGAACCCTTCCATCACAATAATCCATGACCCGTTTCCTCACAATTCTCCAGGACCGCTTTCATCACAATGCTCCATTTCCTTGTCATCTCAATTCTTCATGGCCCCTGTCATCACAATGATCCATGCCCTTGTCATCAAAATGCTCCAGAACTCTTGTCATCACTATGCCCCATGCCCATGTCATCACAATGCTGCATGACCCCTGTCATCACAATGATACATGACCACTGTCATCACAATGCCACATGAGCCCTGTCATCACATTGCTCCATGGCCCCTGTCATTACAATGCTCCATGACCACTGTCATCACAATGTTCCATGATCGCTGTAATCACAATGACCCATGACACCTTTCCTCAGAAGGCTCCATTACGCCTGTCATCAGAATGCTCCAATGCCCATCTCATCACAATGCTCCATGATCCGTGACAGCACAACGTTACAGGACAATTGTCATCACAATGCTCCATGACAACTGTCATCACAATGTTGCCTGCCCATGTCATCAAAATGCTCCATGTCCCCTGTAATCACAATGTTCCATTCCACCTGTCATCACAATGTTCCCTGCCCATGTCATCACAATGCTCCATTACCCATGTCATCGTAGTGATCCATGACCCCTTTCATCACAATGCTCCATGACACCTGTCATCACAATGCTCCGTGCTCTTTGTCACCACAATGCTCCATGACCACTGTCATCACCATGCCCCATGACCCCAGTCATCACAATGCTCCATAGCACTTGTCATCACAATGCTCCATTATCCCTGTCATCACAATGTTCCATGACTCTTGTCATCAAAATGCCTCATGATCCTTTTACTCACAATGCTCCATGACCCCTTTCATCACAATGCTCCATGATCACTGTCATCACAATGCCACATGAGCCCTATCATCACATTGCTCCATGGCCCCTGTCATTACAATGCTCCATGACCACTGTCATCACAATGTTCCATGATGGCTGTAATCACAATGACCCATGACACCTTTCCTCAGAAGGCTCCAGTACACCTGTCATCACAATGCTCCAATGCCCGTCTCATCACAAAGTTCCATGATCCCTGTCAGCACAACGTTACAGGACAATTGTCATCACAATGCTCCACGACAACTGTCATCACAATGTTGCCTGCCCATGTCATCAAAATGCTCCATGTCCCCTGTAATCACAATGTTCCATTACACCTGTCATCACAATGTTCCCTGCCCATGTCATCACAATGCTCCATTACCAATGAAATCAAAATGTTCGCCTGCCCTTGTCATCAAAATGCTCCGTGGCCCCTTTAATCACAATGCTCCATGAACACTGTCATCACAATGTTCCATGACAGTTGTCATCACAATGCTCCATGACCCCTGTAATCACAATGCTCCATGCCCTTGTCATCACAATGCTCCAGAACTCTTGTCATCATAATGATGAATGCCCGTGTCATCACAAAGCTCCATGATACTTGTCATCACAATGTTCCATGGCCTTGTCATCACTATACTCCATGGCCCCCATCATCACAGTGCTCCATGATACCTTTCATCACAATCCTAGATGATCACTGTCATCACAATGCCCCAAGACACATGTCATCACAATTCGCCATGGCCCTTGTCATCACAATGCTCCATGACCCGTGGCATCACAATGGTCCAGGACACTTGTCATCACAATGATCCATGACCACTTACATCACAATGCTCCTTGACTCCCGTCATCACAATGCTCCATAGCCTATGCATTCGCAATGCTACATGGTCCCTGTAATCACATTGCTCCATGATCCATTTCATCCCAATGCTCTATGACCACTGTCATCACCATGCCCCATTATACCTGTCATCACAAAGTTCCATGGCCCCTGTCAGCACAATGTTCCATGACAGATGTCATCACTATCCTCCATGGTCCCTGTAATCACAATGCTCCATCCCCTTGTCAACGCAATGCTCCAGAACTCTTGTCATCATAATGCTCCATGCCCGCCTCCTCACAATGCTCCATGACACTTGTCCTCACAATGCTCCATGGCCTTTGTCATCGCAATGCTCCATGGCCCCTGTTATCACAGTGCTCCATGTTACCTTTCATCACAATTCTAGATGACCATTGTCATCACAATGCCCCATGACACCTGTCATCACTATTCGCCATGGCACTTGTCATCACAATGCTCCATGATCCCTGTCATCATAATGTTCGATGACACTTGTCGTCACGGTGCTCCATGACCCCTGTCATCACAATATTCACTGCCCATGTAATCACAATGCTCCTGGTCCCCTGTAATCACAATGCTCCATAGCCTTAACATCACAATGCTCCAGAACTCTTGTCATCATTATGCCCCATGCCCATGTCATCACAATGCTCCTTGACCCCTGTCATCACAATGCTCCATGGCCTATGTATTCACAATGCTCCATGGCCCCTGTAGTCACATTGCTCCATGATCCTTTTCATCACAATGCTCTATGACCACTGTCATCACAATGCCACATGACACCTGTCATTACAATGCTCTATGGCCCCTGTCAGCACAATGTTCCATGGCAGATATCATCACAATGATCCATGACCGCTGTCATCACAATGTTCCATGCCCTGGTCATCTCAATGATCCCTGGCCCCTGTAATCACAATGCCCCATACCCTTGTCATCGCAATGCTCCAGATCACTTCTCATCATAATGCTCCATGCCCATGTCATCACAATGCTCCATGGCCCCTGTCATCACAGTGCTCCGTGATACCTTTCATCGTAATGATAGATGACCACTGTCATCACAATGCTCCATGACACCTGTCATCAGATTTGGCCATGGCCCTTATCATCACAATGCTCCAGGACACTTGTCTTCACAATGTTCCATGGCGCATTTCATCACAATGCTCCATGACCACTTTCATCAAATTGCTCCATGATGCCTGTCCTCACAATGCTCCATGGCCTTTGTCATCAAAATTCTACATGGCCCCTGTAATAACAGTGCTTCAGGACAACATTTATCACAATGCTCCATGACCACTCTCATCACCATGCCAGATAAGACCTTTCATGACAATGCTCCATGGCCCTTGTCATCACAATATTCTATGACTTCTGTCATCACAATGCTCCATGCCCCTGTCATCACAATGCGCCATCACCCCTGCTATTACAATGCTCCATGACCCCTGTCCTCACAATGCCCCGAAACCCTTGTCATCACAATGTTCCATGATCCGTGTAATCACGATGATCCATGAACCAATTCTGTACAATGCTCCAGTACCCCGTTCATTAAAATGCTCCATGGCACGTGTCATCAGAATGCTCCAGGAACCCTTCCATCACAATAATCCATGACCCGTTTCCTCACAATTCTCCAGGACCGCTTTCATCACAATGCTCCATTTCCTTGTCATCTCAATGCTTCATGGCCCCTGTCATCACAATGATCCATGCCCTTGTCATCAAAATGCTCCAGAACTCTTGTCATCACTATGCTCCATGCCCATGTCATCACAATGCTGCATGACCCCTGTCATCACAATGATACATGACCACTGTCATCACAATGCCACATGAACCCTGTCATCACATTGCTCCATGATCCCTGTCATTACAATGCTCCATGACCACTGTCATCACAATGTTCCATGATTGCTGTAATCACAATGACCCATGACACCTTTCCTCAGAAGGCTCCATTACGCCTGTCATCAGAATGCTCCAATGCCCATCTCATCACAATGCTCCATGATCCGTGACAGCACAACGTTACAGGACAATTGTCATCACAATGCTCCACGACAACTGTCATCACAATGTTGCCTGCCCATGTCATCAAAATGCTCCATGTCCCCTGTAATCACAATGTTCCATTACACCTGTCATCACAATGTTCCCTGCCCATGTCATCACAATGCTCCATTACCAATGAAATCAAAATGTTCGCCTGCCCTTGTCATCAAAATGCTCCATGGCCCCTTTAATCACAATGCTCCATGAACACTGTCATCACAATGTTCCATGACAGTTGTCATCACAATGCTCCATGACCCCTGTAATCACAATGCTCCATGCCCTTGTCATCACAATGCTCCAGAACTCTTGTCATCATAATGATGAATGCCCGTGTCATCACAAAGCTCCATGATACTTGTCATCACAATGTTCCATGGCCTTGTCATCACTATACTCCATGGCCCCCATCATCACAGTGCTCCATGATACCTTTCATCACAATCCTAGATGATCACTGTCATCACAATGCCCCAAGACACATGTCATCACAATTCGCCATGGCCCTTGTCATCACAATGCTCCATGACCCGTGGCATCACAATGGTCCAGGACACTTGTCATCACAATGATCCATGACCACTTACATCACAATGCTCCTTGACTCCCGTCATCACAATGCTCCATAGCCTATGCATTCGCAATGCTACATGGTCCCTGTAATCACATTGCTCCATGATCCATTTCATCCCAATGCTCTATGACCACTGTCATCACCATGCCCCATTATACCTGTCATCACAAAGTTCCATGGCCCCTGTCAGCACAATGTTCCATGACAGATGTCATCACTATCCTCCATGGTCCCTGTAATCACAATGCTCCATCCCCTTGTCAACGCAATGCTCCAGAACTCTTGTCATCATAATGCTCCATGCCCGCCTCATCACAATGCTCCATGACACTTGTCCTCACAATGCTCCATGGCCTTTGTCATCGCAATGCTCCATGGCCCCTGTTATCACAGTGCTCCATGTTACCTTTCATCACAATTCTAGATGACCATTGTCATCACAATGCCCCATGACACCTGTCATCACTATTCGCCATGGCACTTGTCATCACAATGCTCCATGATCCCTGTCATCATAATGTTCGATGACACTTGTCGTCACGGTGCTCCATGACCCCTGTCATCACAATATTCACTGCCCATGTAATCACAATGCTCCTGGTCCCCTGTAATCACAATGCTCCATAGCCTTAACATCACAATGCTCCAGAACTCTTGTCATCATTATGCCCCATGCCCATGTCATCACAATGCTCCTTGACCCCTGTCATCACAATGCTCCATGGCCTATGTATTCACAATGCTCCATGGCCCCTGTAGTCACATTGCTCCATGATCCTTTTCATCACAATGCTCTATGACCACTGTCATCACAATGCCACATGACACCTGTCATTACAATGCTCTATGGCCCCTGTCAGCACAATGTTCCATGGCAGATATCATCACAATGATCCATGACCGCTGTCATCACAATGTTCCCTGCCCTTGTCATCTCAATGATCCCTGGCCCCTGTAATCACAATGCCCCATACCCTTGTCATCGCAATGCTCCAGATCACTTCTCATCATAATGCTCCATGCCCATGTCATCACAATGCTCCATGGCCCCTGTCATCACAGTGCTCCGTGATACCTTTCATCGTAATGATAGATGACCACTGTCATCACAATGCTCCATGACACCTGTCATCAGATTTGGCCATGGCCCTTATCATCACAATGCTCCAGGACACTTGTCTTCACAATGTTCCATGGCGCATTTCATCACAATGCTCCATGACCACTTTCATCAAATTGCTCCATGATGCCTGTCCTCACAATGCTCCATGGCCTTTGTCATCAAAATTCTACATGGCCCCTGTAATAACAGTGCTTCAGGACAACATTTATCACAATGCTCCATGACCACTCTCATCACCATGCCAGATAAGACCTTTCATGACAATGCTCCATGGCCCTTGTCATCACAATATTCTATGACTTCTGTCATCACAATGCTCCATGCCCCTGTCATCACAATGCCCCATCACCCCTGCTATTACAATGCTCCATGACCCCTGTCCTCACAATGCCCCGAAACCCTTGTCATCACAATATTCCATGATCCGTGTAATCACGATGATCCATGAACCATTTCTGTACAATGCTCCAGTACCCCGTTCATTAAAATGCTCCATGGCACTTGTCATCAGAATGCTGCAGGAACCCTTCCATCACAATAATCCATGACCCGTTTCCTCACAATTCTCCAGGACCGCTTTCATCACAATGCTCCATTTCCTTGTCATCTCAATGCTTCATGGCCCCTGTCATCACAATGATCCATGCCCTTGTCATCAAAATGCTCCAGAACTCTTGTCATCACTATGCTCCATGCCCATGTCATCACAATGCTGCATGACCCCTGTCATCACAATGATACATGACCACTGTCATCACAATGCCACATGAGCCCTGTCATCACATTGCTCCATGGCCCCTGTCATTACAATGCTCCATGACCACTGTCATCACAATGTTCCATGATCGCTGTAATCACAATGACCCATGACACCTTTCCTCAGAAGGCTCCATTACGCCTGTCATCAGAATGCTCCAATGCCCATCTCATCACAATGCTCCATGATCCGTGACAGCACAACGTTACAGGACAATTGTCATCACAATGCTCCATGACAACTCTCATCACAATGTTGCCTGCCCATGTCATCAAAATGCTCCATGTCCCCTGTAATCACAATGTTCCATTACACCTGTCATCACAATGTTCCCTGCCCATGTCATCACAATGCTCCATTACCCATGTCATCGTAGTGATCCATGACCCCTTTCATCACAATGCTCCATGACACCTGTCATCACAATGCTCCGTGCTCTTTGTCACCACAATGCTCCATGACCACTGTCATCACCATGCCCCATGACCCCAGTCATCACAATGCTCCATAGCACTTGTCATCACAATGCTCCATTATCCCTGTCATCACAATGTTCCATGACTCTTGTCATCAAAATGCCTCATGATCCTTTTACTCACAATGCTCCATGACTCCTTTCATCACATGCTCCATGATACTTGTCATTACACTGTCCCATGACCTTTTTCATAACAATGCTCCATGATACCAGTCATCACAATAAACCATGACCATTTTCGTCACAATGCTCCATGCCCCTTTCAACACAATGCTCCATGACAACTGTCACCACAATGCTCCATGGCCTTTGTCATCACAATTATACATGGCCCCTGTAATCACAGTGCTCCATGACCCCTTTCATCACAATATTCACTGCCCATGTAATCACAATGCTCCTGGTCCCCTGTAATCACAATGCTCCATAGCCTTAACATCACAATGCTCCAGAACTCTTGTCATCATTATGCCCCATGCCCATGTCATCACAATGCTCCTTGACCCCTGTCATCACAATGCTCCATGGCCTATGTATTCACAATGCTCCATGGCCCCTGTAGTCACATTGCTCCATGATCCTTTTCATCACAATGCTCTATGACCACTGTCATCACAATGCCACATGACACCTGTCATTACAATGCTCTATGGCCCCTGTCAGCACAATGTTCCATGGCAGATATCATCACAATGATCCATGACCGCTGTCATCACAATGTTCCCTGCCCTTGTCATCTCAATGATCCCTGGCCCCTGTAATCACAATGCCCCATACCCTTGTCATCGCAATGCTCCAGATCACTTCTCATCATAATGCTCCATGCCCATGTCATCACAATGCTCCATGGCCCCTGTCATCACAGTGCTCCATGATACCTTTCATCGTAATGATAGATGACCACTGTCATCACAATGCTCCATGACACCTGTCATCAGATTTGGCCATGGCCCTTATCATCACAATGCTCCAGGACACTTGTCTTCACAATGTTCCATGGCGCATTTCATCACAATGCTCCATGACCACTTTCATCAAATTGCTCCATGATGCCTGTCCTCACAATGCTCCATGGCCTTTGTCATCAAAATTCTACATGGCCCCTGTAATAAC
This sequence comes from Balaenoptera ricei, assembly GCF_028023285.1. Taxonomy (NCBI): domain Eukaryota; kingdom Metazoa; phylum Chordata; class Mammalia; order Artiodactyla; family Balaenopteridae; genus Balaenoptera; species Balaenoptera ricei. Next base: position 861,952 of record NW_026777686.1, read on the forward strand.
AGTGCTTCAGGACAACTTTTATCACAATGCTCCATGACCACTCTCATCACCATGCCAGATAAGACCTTTCATGACAATGCTCCATGGCCCTTGTCATCACAATATTCTATGACTTCTGTCATCACAATGCTCCATGCCCCTGTCATCACAATGCCCCATCACCCCTGCTATTACAATGCTCCATGACCCCTGTCCTCACAATGCCCCGAAACCCTTGTCATCACAATGTTCCATGATCCGTGTAATCACGATGATCCATGAACCATTTCTGTACAATGCTCCAGTACCCCGTTCATTAAAATGCTCCATGGCACTTGTCATCAGAATGCTGCAGGAACCCTTCCATCACAATAATCCATGACCCGTTTCCTCACAATTCTCCAGGACCGCTTTCATCACAATGCTCCATTTCCTTGTCATCTCAATTCTTCATGGCCCCTGTCATCACAATGTTCCCTGCCCATGTCATCACAATGCTCCATTACCCATGTCATCGTAGTGATCCATGACCCCTTTCATCACAATGCTCCATGACACCTGTCATCACAATGCTCCATGCTCTTTGTCACCACAATGTTCCATGACCACTGTCATCACCATGCCCCATGACCCCAGTCATCACAATGCTCCATAGCACTTGTCATCACAATGCTCCATTATCCCTGTCATCACAATATTCCATGACTCTTGTCATCAAAATGCCTCATGATCCTTTTACTCACAATGCTCCATGACTCCTTTCATCACATGCTCCATGATACTTGTCATTACACTGTCCCATGACCTTTTTCATAACAATGCTCCATGATACCAGTCATCACAATAATCCATGACCATTTTCGTCACAATGCTCCATGCCCCTTTCAACACAATGCTCCATGACAACTGTCACCACAATGCTCCATGGCCTTTGTCATCACAATTATACATGGCCCCTGTAATCACAGTGCTCCATGACCCCTTTCATCACAATGCTCCATGATCACTGTCATCACAATGCCACATGAGCCCTGTCATCACATTGCTCCATGGCCCCTGTCATTACAATGCTCCATGACCACTGTCATCACAATGTTCCATGATGGCTGTAATCACAATGACCCATGACACCTTTCCTCAGAAGGCTCCAGTACACCTGTCATCAGAATGCTCCAATGCCCATCTCATCACAATGCTCCATGATCCGTGACAGCACAACGTTACAGGACAATTGTCATCACAATGCTCCATGACAACTGTCATCACAATGTTGCCTGCCCATGTCATCAAAATGCTCCATGTCCCCTGTAATCACAATGTTCCATTACACCTGTCATCACAATGTTCCCTGCCCATGTCATCACAATGCTCCATTACCAATGAAATCAAAATGTTCGCCTGCCCTTGTCATCAAAATGCTCCATGGCCCCTTTAATCACAATGCTCCATGAACACTGTCATCACAATGTTCCATGACAGTTGTCATCACAATGCTCCATGACCCCTGTAATCACAATGCTCCATGCCCTTGTCATCACAATGCTCCAGAACTCTTGTCATCATAATGATGAATGCCCGTGTCATCACAAAGCTACATGATACTTGTCATCACAATGTTCCATGGCCTTGTCATCACTATACTCCATGGCCCCTGTCATCACAGTGCTCCATGATACCTTTCATCACAATCCTAGATGATCACTGTCATCACAATGCCCCAAGACACATGTCATCACAATTCGCCATGGCCCTTGTCATCACAATGCTCCATGACCCGTGGCATCACAATGGTCCAGGACACTTGTCATCACAATGATCCATGACCACTTACATCACAATGCTCCTTGACTCCCGTCATCACAATGCTCCATAGCCTATGCATTCGCAATGCTACATGGTCCCTGTAATCACATTGCTCCATGATCCATTTCATCCCAATGCTCTATGACCACTGTCATCACCATGCCCCATTATACCTGTCATCACAAAGTTCCATGGCCCCTGTCAGCACAATGTTCCATGACAGATGTCATCACTATCCTCCATGGTCCCTGTAATCACAATGCTCCATCCCCTTGTCAACGCAATGCTCCAGAACTCTTGTCATCATAATGCTCCATGCCCGCCTCATCACAATGCTCCATGACACTTGTCCTCACAATGCTCCATGGCCCCTGTTATCACAGTGCTCCATGTTACCTTTCATCACAATTCTAGATGACCATTGTCATCACAATGCCCCATGACACCTGTCATCACTATTCGCCATGGCACTTGTCATCACAATGCTCCATGATCCCTGTCATCATAATGTTCGATGACACTTGTCGTCACGGTGCTCCATGACCGCTGTCATCACAATATTCACTGCCCATGTAATCACAATGCTCCTGGTCCCCTGTAATCACAATGCTCCATAGCCTTAACATCACAATGCTCCAGAACTCTTGTCATCATTATGCCCCATGCCCATGTCATCACAATGCTCCTTGACCCCTGTCATCACAATGCTCCATGGCCTATGTATACACAATGCTCCATGGCCCCTGTAGTCACATTGCTCCATGATCCTTTTCATCACAATGATCCATGACCGCTGTCATCACAATGTTCCCTGCCCTTGTCATCTCAATGATCCCTGGCCCCTGTAATCACAATGCCCCATACCCTTGTCATCGCAATGCTCCAGATCACTTCTCATCATAATGCTCCATGCCCATGTCATCACAATGCTCCATGGCCCCTGTCATCACAGTGCTCCGTGATACCTTTCATCGTAATGATAGATGACCACTGTCATCACAATGCTCCATGACACCTGTCATCAGATTTGGCCATGGCCCTTATCATCACAATGCTCCAGGACACTTGTCTTCACAATGTTCCATGGCGCATTTCATCACAATGCTCCATGACCACTTTCATCAAATTGCTCCATGATGCCTGTCCTCACAATGCTCCATGGCCTTTGTCATCAAAATTCTACATGGCCCCTGTAATAACAGTGCTTCAGGACAACTTTTATCACAATGCTCCATGACCACTCTCATCACCATGCCAGATAAGACCTTTCATGACAATGCTCCATGGCCCTTGTCATCACAATATTCTATGACTTCTGTCATCACAATGCTCCATGCCCCTGTCATCACAATGCCCCATCACCCCTGCTATTACAATGCTCCATGACCCCTGTCCTCACAATGCCCCGAAACCCTTGTCATCACAATGTTCCATGATCCGTGTAATCACGATGATCCATGAACCATTTCTGTACAATGCTCCAGTACCCCGTTCATTAAAATGCTCCATGGCACGTGTCATCATAATGCTCCAGGAACCCTTCCATCACAATAATCCATGAACCGTTTCCTCACAATTCTCCAGGACCGCTTTCATCACAATGCTCCATTTCCTTGTCATCTCAATGCTTCATGACCCCTGTCATCACAATGATCCATGCCCTTGTCATCAAAATGCTCCAGAACTCTTGTCATCACTATGCTCCATGCCCATGTCATCACAATGCTGCATGACCCCTGTCATCACAATGATACATGACCACTGTCATCACAATGTTCCATGATCGTTGTAATCACAATGACCCATGACACATTTCCTCAGAAGGCTCCATTACGCCTGTCATCAGAATGCTCCAATGCCCATCTCATCACAATGCTCCATGATCCGTGACAGCACAACATTACAGGACAATTGTCATCACAATGCTCCATGACAACTGTCATCACAATGTTGCCTGCCCATGTCATCAAAATGCTCCATGTCCCCTGTAATCACAATGTTCCATTACACCTGTCATCACAATGTTCCCTGCCCATGTCATCACAATGCTCCATTACCCCTGTCATCGTAGTGATCCATGACCCCTTTCATCACAATGCTCCATGACACCTGTCATCACAATGCTCCATGCTCTTTGTCACCACAATGCTCCATGACCACTGTCATCACCATGCCCCATGACCCCAGTCATCACAATGCTCCATAGCACTTATCATCACAATGCTCCATTATCCCTGTCATCACAATGTTCCATGACTCTTGTCATCAAAATGCCTCATGATCCTTTTACTCACAATGCTCCATGACTCCTTTCATCACATGCTCCATGATACTTGTCATTACACTGTCCCATGACCTTTTTCATAACAATGCTCCATGATACCAGTCATCACAATAATCCATGACCATTTTCGTCACAATTCTCCATGCCCCTTTCAACACAATGCTCCATGACAACTGTCACCACAATGCTCCATGGCCTTTGTCATCACAATTATACATGGCCCCTGTAATCACAGTGCTCCATGACCCCTTTCATCACAATGCTCCATGATCACTGTCATCACAATGCCACATGAGCCCTGTCATCACATTCCTCCATGGCCCCTGTCATTACAATGCTCCATGACCACTGTCATCACAATGTTCCATGATGGCTGTAATCACAATGACCCATGACACCTTTCCTCAGAAGGCTCCAGTACACCTGTCATCACAATGCTCCAATGCCCGTCTCATCACAAAGTTCCATGATCCCTGTCAGCACAACGTTACAGGACAATTGTCATCACAATGCTCCATGACAACTGTCATCACAATGTTGCCTGCCCATGTCATCAAAATGCTCCATGTCCCCTGTAATCACAATGTTCCATTACACCTGTCATCACAATGTTCCCTGCCCATGTCATTACAATGCTCCATGAACACTGTAATCACAATGCTCCATGCCCTTGTCATCACAATGCTCCAGAACTCTTGTCATCATAATGATGAATGCCCGTGTCATCACAAAGCTCCATGATACTTGTCATCACAATGTTCCATGGCCTTGTCATCACTATACTCCATGGCCCCCGTCATCACAGTGCTCCATGATACCTTTCATCACAATTCTAGATGACCACTGTCATCACAATGCCCCAAGACACATGTCATCACAATTCGCCATGGCCCTTGTCATCACAATGCTCCATGACCCGTGGCATCACAATGGTCCAGGACACTTGTCATCACAATGATCCATGACCACTTACACCACAATGCTCCTGGACTCCTGTCATCACAATGCTCCATAGCCTATGCATTCGCAATGCTACATGGTCCCTGTAATCACATTGCTCCATGATCCATTTCATCCCAATGCTCTATGACCACTGTCATCACCATGCCCCATTATACCTGTCATCACAATGCTCCATGGCCCCTGTCAGCACAATGTTCCATGACAGATGTCCTCACTATCCTCCATGGTCCCTGTAATCACAATGCTCCAGGCCCTTTTCTTCACAATGCTCCAGATCTCTTGTCATCATAATGCCCCATGCCCGTGTCAGCACAATGCTCCCTGGCCTATGTATTCACAATGCTCCATGGCCCCTGTAATCACATTGCTCCATGATCCTTTTCATCACAATGCTCTATGACCACTGTCATCACAATGCCACATGCCACCTGTCATTACAATGCTCTATGGCCCCTGTCAGCACAATGTTCCATGGCAGATATCATCACAATGATCCATGACCGCTGTCATCACAATGTTACCTGCCCTTCTCATCTCAATGATCCATGGCCCCTGTAATCACAATGCCCCATACCCTTGTCATCGCAATGCTCCAGATCACTTCTCATCATAATGCTCCATGCCCATGTCATCACAATGCTCCTTGGCCCCTGTCATCACAGTGCTCCGTGATACCTTTCATCATAATGATAGATGACCACTGTCATCACAATGCTCCATGACACCTGTCATCAGATTTGCTCATGGCCCTTGTCATCACAATGCTCCAGGACACTTGTCTTCACAATGTTCCATGGCGCATTTCATCACAATGCTCCATGACCACTTTCATCAAATTGCTCCATGAAGCCTGTCATCCCAATGCTCCATGGCCTTTGTCATCAAAATTCTACATGGCCCCAGTAATAACAGTGCTTCAGGATATCTTTTATCACAATGCTCCATGACCACTCTCATCACCATGCCAGATAAGACCTTTCTTGACAGTGCTCCATGGCCCTTGTCATCAAAATATTCTATGACTTCTGTCATCACAATGCTCCATGCCCCTGTCATCACAATGCCCCATCACCCCTGCTATTACAATGTTCCATGAACCCTTTCATCACAATGCTCCGAAACCCTTGTCATCACAATATTCCATGATCCGTGTAATCACGATGATCCATGAACCATTTCTGTACAATGCTCCAGTACCCCTATCATTAAAATGCTCCATGGCACTTTTCATCAGAATGCTGCAGGAACCCTTCCATCACAATAATCCATGACCCGTTTCCTCACAATTCTCCAGGACCGCTCTCATCACAATGCTCCATTCCCTTGTCATCTCAAAGCTTCATGGCCCCTGTCATCACAATGATCCATGCCCTTGTCATCAAAATGCTCCAGAACCCTTGTCATCACTATGCTCCATGCCCATGTCATCACAATGCTGCATGACCCCTGTGATCACAATGCTACATGACCCCTGTCATCACAATGTTCCATGCCCGTATCATCACAATGCTCCATTACCCATGTCATCGTAGTGATCCATGACCCCTTTCATCACAATGCTCCATGACACCTGTCATCACAATGCTCCGTGCTCTTTGTCACCACAATGCTCCATGACCACTGTCATCACCATGCCCCATGACCCCAGTCATCACAATGCTCCATAGCACTTGTCATCACAATGCTCCATTATCCCTGTCATCACAATGTTCCATGACTCTTGTCATCAAAATGCCTCATGATCCTTTTACTCACAATGCTCCATGACTCCTTTCATCACATGCTCCATGATACTTGTCATTACACTGTCCCATGACCTTTTTCATAACAATGATCCATGATACCAGTCATCACAATAATCCATGACCATTTTCGTCACAATGCTCCATGCCCCTTTCAACACAATGCTCCATGACAACTGTCACCACAATGCTCCATGGCCTTTGTCATCACAATTATACTTGGCCCCTGTAATCACAGTGCTCCATGACCCCTTTCATCACAATGCTCCATGATCACTGTCATCACAATGCCACATGAGCCCTGTCATCACATTGCTCCATGGCCCCTGTCATTACAATGCTCCATGACCACTGTCATCACAATGTTCCATGATGGCTGTAATCACAATGACCCATGACACCTTTCCTCAGAAGGCTCCAGTACACCTGTCATCACAATGCTCCAATGCCCGTCTCATCACAAAGTTCCATGATCCCTGTCAGCACAACGTTACAGGACAATTGTCATCACAATGCTCCATGACAACTGTCATCATAATGTTGCCTGCCCATGTCATCAAAATGCTCCATGTCCCCTGTAATCACAATGTTCCATTACACCTGTCATCACAATGTTCCCTGCCCATGTCATCACAATGCTCCATTACCAATGAAATCAAAATGTTCGCCTGCCCTTGTCATCAAAATGCTCCATGGCCCCTTTAATCACAATGCTCCATGAACACTGTCATCACAATGTTCCATGACAGTTGTCATCACAATGCTCCATGACCCCTGTAATCACAATGCTCCATGCCCTTGTCATCACAATGCTCCAGAACTCTTGTCATCATAATGATGAATGCCCGTGTCATCACAAAGCTCCATGATACTTGTCATCACAATGTTCCATGGCCTTGTCATCACTATACTCCATGGCCCCCGTTATCACAGTGCTCCATGATACCTTTCATCACAATTCTAGATGACCACTGTCATCACAATGCCCCAAGACACATGTCATCACAATTCGCCATGGCCCTTGTCATCACAATGCTCCATGACCCGTGGCATCACAATGGTCCAGGACACTTGTCATCACAATGATCCGTGACCACTTACATCACAATGCTCCTTGACTCCCGTCATCACAATGCTCCATAGCCTATGCATTCGCAATGCTACATGGTCCCTGTAATCACATTGCTCCATGATCCATTTCATCCCAATGCTCTATGACCACTGTCATCACCATGCCCCATTATACCTGTCATCACAAAGTTCCATGGCCCCTGTCAGCACAATGTTCCATGACAGATGTCATCACTATCCTCCATGGTCCCTGTAATCACAATGCTCCATCCCCTTGTCAACGCAATGCTCCAGAACTCTTGTCATCATAATGCTCCATGCCCGCCTCATCACAATGCTCCATGACACTTGTCCTCACAATGCTCCATGGCCTTTGTCATCGCAATGCTCCATGGCCCCTGTTATCACAGTGCTCCATGTTACCTTTCATCACAATTCTAGATGACCATTGTCATCACAATGCCCCATGACACCTGTCATCACTATTCGCCATGGCACTTGTCATCACAATGCTCCATGATCCCTGTCATCATAATGTTCGATGACACTTGTCGTCACGGTGCTCCATGACCCCTGTCATCACAATATTCACTGCCCATGTAATCACAATGCTCCTGGTCCCCTGTAATCACAATGCTCCATAGCCTTAACATCACAATGCTCCAGAACTCTTGTCATCATTATGCCCCATGCCCATGTCTTCACAATGCTCCTTGACCCCCGTCATCACAATGCTCCATGGCCTATGTATTCACAATGCTCCATGGCCTATGTATTCACAATGCTCCCTGGCCCCTGTAGTCACATTGCTCCATGATCCTTTTCATCACAATGCTCTATGACCACTGTCATCACAATGCCACATGACACCTGTCATTACAATGCTCTATGGCCCCTGTCAGCACAATGTTCCATGGCAGATATCATCACAATGATCCATGACCGCTGTCATCACAATGTTCCCTGCCCTTGTCATCTCAATGATCCCTGGCCCCTGTTATCACAATGCCCCATACCCTTGTCATCGCAATGCTCCAGATCACTTCTCATCATAATGCTCCATGCCCATGTCATCACAATGCTCCATGGCCCCTGTCATCACAGTGCTCCGTGATACCTTTCATCGTAATGATAGATGACCACTGTCATCACAATGCTCCATGACACCTGTCATCAGATTTGGCCATGGCCCTTATCATCACAATGCTCCAAGACACTTATCTTCACAATGTTCCATGGCGCATTTCATCACAATGCTCCATGACCACTTTCATCAAATTGCTCCATGATGCCTGTCATCACAATGCTCCATGGCCTTTGTCATCAAAATTCTACATGGCCCCTGTAATAACAGGGCTTCAGGACAACTTTTATCACAATACTCCATGACCAATCTCATCACAATGCCAGAAAAGACCTTTCATGACAATGCTCCATGGCCCTTGTCATCACAATATTCTATGACTTCTGTCATCACAATGCTCCATGCCCCTGTCATCACAATGCCCCATCACCCCTGCTATTACAATGCTCCATGACCCCTGTCATCACAATGCCCCGAAACCCTTGTCATCACAATATTCCATGATCCGTGTAATCACGATGATCCATGAACCATTTCTATACAATGCTCCAGTACCCCTTTCATTAAAATGCTCCATGGCACTTGTCATCAGAATGCTGCAGGAACCCTTCCATCACAATAATCCATGACCCGTTTCCTCACAATTCTCCAGGACCGCTTTCATCACAATGCTCCATTTCCTTGTCATCTCAATTCTTCATGGCCCCTGTTATCACAATGATCCATGCCCTTGTCATCAAAATGCTCCAGAACTCTTGTCATCACTATGCTCCATGCCCATGTCATCACAATGCTGCATGACCCCTGTCATCACAATGATACATGACCACTGTCATCACAATGCCACATGAACCCTGTCATCACATTGCTCCATGATCCCTGTCATTACAATGCTCCATGACCACTGTCATCACAATGTTCCATGATCGCTGTAATCACAATGACCCATGACACCTTTCCTCAGAAGGCTCCATTACGCCTGTCATCAGAATGCTCCAATGCCCATCTCATCACAATGCTCCATGATCCGTGACAGCACAACGTTACAGGACAATTGTCATCACAATGCTCCATGACAACTGTCATCACAATGTTGCCTGCCCATGTCATCAAAATGCTCCATGTCCCCTGTAATCACAATGTTCCATTACACCTGTCATCACAATGTTCCCTGCCCATGTCATCACAATGCTCCATTACCCATGTCATCGTAGTGATCCATGACCCCTTTCATCACAATGCTCCATGACACCTGTCATCACAATGCTCCGTGCTCTTTGTCACCACAATGCTCCATGACCACTGTCATCACCATGCCCCATGACCCCAGTCATCACAATGCTCCATAGCACTTGTCATCACAATGCTCCATTATCCCTGTCATCACAATATTCCATGACTCTTGCCATCAAAATGCCTCATGATCCTTTTATTCACAATGCTCCATGACTCCTTTCATCACATGCTCCATGATACTTGTCATTACACTGTCCCATGACTTTTTTCATAACAATGCTCCATGATACCAGTCATCACAATAATCCATGACCATTGTCGTCACAATGCTCCATGCCCCTTTCAACACAATGCTCCATGACAACTGTCACCACAATGCTCCATGGCCTTTGTCATCACAATTATACATGGCCCCTGTAATCACAGTGCTCCATGACCCGTGGCATCACAATGGTCCAGGACACTTGTCATCACAATGATCCATGACCACTTACATCACAATGCTCCTTGACTCCCGTCATCACAATGCTCCATAGCCTATGCATTCGCAATGCTACATGGTCCCTGTAATCACATTGCTCCATGATCCATTTCATCCCAATGCTCTATGACCACTGTCATCACCATGCCCCATTATACCTGTCATCACACAGTTCCATGGCCCCTGTCAGCACAATATTCCATGACAGATGTCATCACTATCCTCCATGGTCCCTGTAATCACAATGCTCCATTCCCTTGTCAACGCAATGCTCCAGAACTCTTGTCATCATAATGCTCCATGCCCGCCTCATCACAATGCTCCATGACACTTGTCCTCACAATGCTCCATGGCCTTTGTCATCGCAATGCTCCATGGCCCCTGTTATCACCGTGCTCCATGTTACCTTTCATCACAATTCTAGATGACCATTGTCATCACAATGCCCCATGACACCTGTCATCACTATTCGCCATGGCACTTGTCATCACAATGCTCCATGATCCCTGTCATCATAATGTTCGATGACACTTGTCGTCACGGTGCTCCATGACCCCTGTCATCACAATATTCACTGCCCATGTAATCACAATGCTCCTGGTCCCCTGTAATCACAATGCTCCATAGCCTTAACATCACAATGCTCCAGAACTCTTGTCATCATTATGCCCCATGCCCATGTCATCACAATGCTCCTTGACCCCTGTCATCACAATGCTCCATGGCCTATGTATTCACAATGCTCCATGGCCCCTGTAGTCACATTGCTCCATGATCCTTTTCATCACAATGCTCTATGACCACTGTCATCACAATGCCACATGACACCTGTCATTACAATGCTCTATGGCCCCTGTCAGCACAATGTTCCATGGCAGATATCATCACAATGATCCATGACCGCTGTCATCACAATGTACCCTGCCCTTGTCATCTCAATCATCCCTGGCCCCTGTTATCACAATGCCCCATACCCTTGTCATCGCAATGCTCCAGATCACTTCTCATCATAATGCTCCATGCCCATGTCATCACAATGCTCCATGGCCCCTGTCATCACAGTGCTCCGTGATACCTTTCATCGTAATGATAGATGACCACTGTCATCACAATGCTCCATGACACCTGTCATCAGATTTGGCCATGGCCCTTATCATACAATGCTCCAGGACACTTGTCTTCACAATGTTCCATGGCGCATTTCATCACAATGCTCCATGACCACTTTCATCAAATTGCTCCATGATGCCTGTCATCACAATGCTCCATGGCCTTTGTCATCAAAATTCTACATGGCCCCTGTAATAACAGAGCTTCAGGACAACTTTTATCACAATACACCATGACCACTCTCATCACAATGCCAGAAAAGACCTTTCATGACAATGCTCCATGGCCCTTGTCATCACAATATTCTATGACTTCTGTCGTCACAATGCTCCATGCCCCTGTCATCACAATGCCCCATCACCCCTGCTATTACAATGCTCCATGACCCCTGTCCTCACAATGCCCCGAAACCCTTGTCATCACAATATTCCATGATCCGTGTAATCACGATGATCCATGAACCATTTCTGTACAATGCTCCAGTACCCCTTTCATTAAAATGCTCCATGGCACTTGTCATCAGAATGCTCCAGGAACCCTTCCATCACAATAATCCATGACCCGTTTCCTCACAATTCTCCAGGACCGCTTTCATCACAATGCTCCATTTCCTTGTCATCTCAATGCTTCATGGCCCCTGTCATCACAATGATCCATGCCCTTGTCATCAAAATGCTCCAGAACTCTTGTCATCACTATGCTCCATGCCCATGTCATCACAATGCTGCATGACCCCTGTCATCACAATGATACATGACCACTGTCATCACAATGCCACATGAACCCTGTCATCACATTGCTCCATGATCCCTGTCATTACAATGCTCCATGACCACTGTCATCACAATGTTCCATGATCGCTGTAATCACAATGACCCATGACACCTTTCCTCAGAAGGCTCCATTACGCCTGTCATCAGAATGCTCCAATGCCCATCTCATCACAATGCTCCATGATCCGTGACAGCACAACGTTACAGGACAATTGTCATCACAATGCTCCATGACAACTGTCATCACAATGTTGCCTGCCCATGTCATCAAAATGCTCCATGTCCCCTGTAATCACAATGTTCCATTACACCTGTCATCACAATGTTCCCTGCCCATGTCATCACAATGCTCCATTACCCATGTCATCGTAGTGACCCATGACCCCTTTCATCACAATGCTCCATGACACCTGTCATCACAATGCTCCGTGCTCTTTGTCACCACAATGCTCCATGACCACTGTCATCACCATGCCCCATGACCCCAGTCATCACAATGCTCCATAGCACTTGTCATCACAATGCTCCATTATCCCTGTCATCACAATGTTCCATGACTCTTGTCATCAAAATGCCTCATGATCCTTTTACTCACAATGCTCCATGACTCCTTTCATCACATGCTCCATGATACTTGTCATTACACTGTCCCATGACCTTTTTCATAACAATGCTCCATGATACCAGTCATCACAATAATCCATGACCATTTTCGTCACAATGCTCCATGCCCCTTTCAACACAATGCTCCATGACAACTGTCACCACAATGCTCCATGGCCTTTGTCATCACAATTATACATGGCCCCTGTAATCACAGTGCTCCATGACCCCTTTCATTACAATGCTCCATGATCACTGTCATCACAATGCCACATGAGCCCTGTCATCACATTGCTCCATGGCCCCTGTCATTACAATGCTCCATGACCACTGTCATCACAATGTTCCATGATCGCTGTAATCACAATGACCCATGACACCTTTCCTCAGAAGGCTCCAGTACACCTGTCATCACAATGCTCCAATGCCCGTCTCACCACAAAGTTCCATGATCCCTGTCAGCACAACGTTACAGGACAATTTTCACCACAATGCTCCATGACAACTGTCATCACAATGTTGCCTGCCCATGTCATCAAAATGCTCCATGTCCCCTGTAATCACAATGTTCCATTACACCCGTCATCACAATGTTCCCTGCCCATGTCATCACAATGCTCCATTACCAATGAAATCAAAATGTTCGCCTGCCCTTGTCATCAAAATGCTCCATGGCCCCTTTAATCACAATGCTCCATGAACACTGTCATCACAATGTTCCATGACAGTTGTCATCACAATGCTCCATGACCCCTGTAATCACAATGCTCCATGCCCTTGTCATCACAATGCTCCAGAACTCTTGTCATCATAATGATGAGTGCCCGTGTCATCACAAAGCTCCATGATACTTGTCATCACAATGTTCCATGGCCTTGTCATCACTATACTCCATGGCCCCCGTCATCACAGTGCTCCATGATACCTTTCATCACAATTCTAGATGACCACTGTCATCACAATGCCCCAAGACACATGTCATCACAATTCGCCATGGCTCTTGTCATCACAATGCTCCATGACCCGTGGCATCACAATGGTCCAGGACACTTGTCATCACAATGATCCATGACCACTTACATCACAATGCTCCTTGACTCCCGTCATCACAATGCTCCATAGCCTATGCATTCGCAATGCTACATGGTCCCTGTAATCACATTGCTCCATGATCCATTTCATCCCAATGCTCTATGACCACTGTCATCACCATGCCCCATTATACCTGTCATCACAAAATTCCATGGCCCCTGTCAGCACAATGTTCCATGACAGATGTCATCACTATCCTCCATGGTCCCTGTAATCACAATGCTCCATCCCCTTGTCAACGCAATGCTCCAGAACTCTTGTCATCATAATGCTCCATGCCCGCCTCCTCACAATGCTCCATGACACTTGTCCTCACAATGCTCCATGGCCTTTGTCATCGCAATGCTCCATGGCCCCTGTTATCACAGTGCTGCATGTTACCTTTCATCACAATTCTACATGACCATTGTCATCACAATGCCCCATGACACCTGTCATCACTATTCGCCATGGCACTTGTCATCACAATGCTCCATGATCCCTGTCATCATAATGTTCGATGACACTTGTCGTCACGGTGCTCCATGACCCCTGTCATCACAATATTCACTGCCCATGTAATCACAATGCTCCTGGTCCCCTGTAATCACAATGCTCCATAGCCTTAATATCACAATGCTCCAGAACTCTTGTCATCATTATGCCCCATGCCCATGTCATCACAATGCTCCTTGACCCCTGTCATCACAATGCTCCATGGCCTATGTATTCACAATGCTCCATGGCCCCTGTAGTCACATTGCTCCATGATCCTTTTCATCACAATGCTCTATGACCACTGTCATCACAATGCCACATGACACCTGTCATTACAATGCTCTATGGCCCCTGTCAGCACAATGTTCCATGGCAGATATCATCACAATGATCCATGACCGCTGTCATCACAATGTTCCCTGCCCTTGTCATCTCAATCATCCCTGGCCCCTGTTATCACAATGCCCCATACCCTTGTCATCGCAATGCTCCAGATCACTTCTCATCATAATGCTCCATGCCCATGTCATCACAATGCTCCATGGCCCCTGTCATCACAGTGCTCCGTGATACCTTTCATCGTAATGATAGATGACCACTGTCATCACAATGCTCCATGACACCTGTCATCAGATTTGGCCATGGCCCTTATCATCACAATGCTCCAGGACACTTGTCTTCACAATGTTCCATGGCGCATTTCATCACAATGCTCCATGACCACTTTCATCAAATTGCTCCATGATGCCTGTCATCACAATGCTCCATGGCCTTTGTCATCAAAATTCTACATGGCCCCTGTAATAACAGAGCTTCAGGACAACTTTTATCACAATACACCATGACCACTCTCATCACAATGCCAGAAAAGACCTTTCATGACAATGCTCCATGGCCCTTGTCATCACAATATTCTATGACTTCTGTCATCACAATGCTCCATGCCCCTGTCATCACAATGCCCCATCACCCCTGCTATTACAATGCTCCATGAACCCTGTCATCACAATGCCCCGAAACCCTTGTCATCACAATATTCCATGATCCGTGTAATCACGATGATCCATGAACCATTTCTGTACAATGCTCCAGTACCCCTTTCATTAAAATGCTCCATGGCACTTGTCATCAGAATGCTCCAGGAACCCTTCCATCACAATAATCCATGACCCGTTTCCTCACAATTCTCCAGGACCGCTTTCATCACAATGCTCCATTTCCTTGTCATCTCAATGCTTCATGGCCCCTGTCATCACAATGATCCATGCCCTTGTCATCAAAATGCTCCAGAACTCTTGTCATCACTATGCTCCATGCCCATGTCATCACAATGCTGCATGACCCCTGTCATCACAATGATACATGACCACTGTCATCACAATGCCACATGAACCCTGTCATCACATTGCTCCATGATCCCTGTCATTACAATGCTCCATGACCACTGTCATCACAATGTTCCATGATCGCTGTAATCACAATGACCCATGACACCTTTCCTCAGAAGGCTCCATTACGCCTGTCATCAGAATGCTCCAATGCCCATCTCATCACAATGCTCCATGATCCGTGACAGCACAACGTTACAGGACAATTGTCATCACAATGCTCCATGACAACTGTCATCACAATGTTGCCTGCCCATGTCATCAAAATGCTCCATGTCCCCTGTAATCACAATGTTCCATTACACCTGTCATCACAATGTTCCCTGCCCATGTCATCACAATGCTCCATTACCCATGTCATCGTAGTGATCCATGACCCCTTTCATCACAATGCTCCATGACACCTGTCATCACAATGCTCCGTGCTCTTTGTCACCACAATGCTCCATGACCACTGTCATCACCATGCCCCAGGACCCCAGTCATCACAATGCTCCATAGCACTTGTCATCACAATGCTCCATTATCCCTGTCATCACAATGTTCCATGACTCTTGTCATCAAAATGCCTCATGATCCTTTTACTCACAATGCTCCATGACTCCTTTCATCACATGCTCCATGATACTTGTCATTACACTGTCCCATGACCTTTTTCATAACAATGCTCCATGATACCAGTCATCACAATAATCCATGACCATTGTCGTCACAATGCTCCATGCCCCTTTCAACACACTGCTCCATGACAACTGTCACCACAATGCTCCATGGCCTTTGTCATCACAATTATACATGGCCCCTGTAATCACAGTGCTCCATGACCCCTTTCATCACAATGCTCCATGATCACTGTCATCACAATGCCACATGAGCCCTGTCATCACATTGCTCCATGGACCCTGTCATTACAATGCTCCATGACCACTGTCATCACAATGTTCCATGATGGCTGTAATCACAATGACCCATGACACCTTTCCTCAGAAGGCTCCAGTACACCTGTCATCACAATGCTCCAATGCCCGTCTCATCACAAAGTTCCATGATCCCTGTCAGCACAACGTTACAGGACAATTGTCATCACAATGCTCCATGACACCTGTCATCACAATGTTCCCTGCCCATGTCATCACAATGCTCCATTACCAATGAAATCAAAATGTTTGCCTGCCCTTGTCATCAAAATGCTCCATGGCCCCTTTAATCACAATGCTCCATGAACACTGTCATCACAATGTTCCATGACAGTTGTCATCACAATGCTCCATGACCCCTGTAATCACAATGCTCCATGCCCTTGTCATCACAATGCTCCAGAACTCTTGTCATCATAATGATGAATGCCCGTGTCATCACAAAGCTCCATGATACTTGTCATCACAATGTTCCATGGCCTTGTCATCACTATACTCCATGGCCCCCGTCATCACAGTGCTCCATGATACCTTTCATCACAATTCTAGATGACCACTGTCATCACAATGCCCCAAGACACATGTCATCACAATTCGCCATGGCCCTTGTCATCACAATGCTCCATGACCCGTGGCATCACAATGGTCCAGGACACTTGTCATCACAATGATCCATGACCACTTACACCACAATGCTCCTTGACTCCTGTCATCACAATGCTCCATAGCCTATGCATTCGCAATGCTACATGGTCCCTGTAATCACATTGCTCCATGATCCATTTCATCCCAATGCTCTATGACCACTGTCATCACCATGCCCCATTATACCTGTCATCACAATGCTCCATGGCCCCTGTCAGCACAATGTTCCATGACAGATGTCCTCACTATCCTCCATGGTCCCTGTAATCACAATGCTCCAGGCCCTTTTCTTCACAATGCTCCAGATCTCTTGTCATCATAATGCCCCATGCCCGTGTCAGCACAATGCTCCCTGGCCTATGTATTCACAATGCTCCATGGCCCCTGTAATCACATTGCTCCATAATCCTTTTCATCACAATGCTCTATGAGCACTGTCATCACAATGCCACATGCCACCTGTCATTACAATGCTCTATGGCCCCTGTCAGCACAATGTTCCATGGCAGATATCATCACAATGATCCATGACCGCTGTCATCACAATGTTACCTGCCCTTCTCATCTCAATGATCCATGGCCCCTGTAATCACAATGCCCCATACCCTTGTCATCGCAATGCTCCAGATCACTTCTCATCATAATGCTCCATGCCCATGTCATCACAATGCTCCTTGGCCCCTGTCATCACAGTGCTCCGTGATACCTTTCATCATAATGATAGATGACCACTGTCATCACAATGCTCCATGACACCTGTCATCAGATTTGCTCATGGCCCTTGTCATCACAATGCTCCAGGACACTTGTCTTCACAATGTTCCATGGCGCATTTCATCACAATGCTCCATGACCACTTTCATCAAATTGCTCCATGAAGCCTGTCATCCCAATGCTCCATGGCCTTTGTCATCAAAATTCTACATGGCCCCAGTAATAACAGTGCTTCAGGATATCTTTTATCACAATGCTCCATGACCACTCTCATCACCATGCCAGATAAGACCTTTCTTGACAGTGCTCCATGGCCCTTGTCATCAAAATATTCTATGACTTCTGTCATCACAATGCTCCATGCCCCTGTCATCACAATGCCCCATCACCCCTGCTATTACAATGTTCCATGAACCCTTTCATCACAATGCTCCGAAACCCTTGTCATCACAATATTCCATGATCCGTGTAATCACGATGATCCATGAACCATTTCTGTACAATGCTCCAGTACCCCTATCATTAAAATGCTCCATGGCACTTTTCATCAGAATGCTGCAGGAACCCTTCCATCACAATAATCCATGACCCGTTTCCTCACAATTCTCCAGGACCGCTCTCATCACAATGCTCCATTCCCTTGTCATCTCAAAGCTTCATGGCCCCTGTCATCACAATGATCCATGCCCTTGTCATCAAAATGCTCCAGAACCCTTGTCATCACTATGCTCCATGCCCATGTCATCACAATGCTGCATGACCCCTGTGATCACAATGCTACATGACCCCTGTCATCACAATGTTCCATGCCCGTATCATCACAATGCTCCATTACCCATGTCATCGTAGTGATCCATGACCCCTTTCATCACAATGCTCCATGACACCTGTCATCACAATGCTCCGTGCTCTTTGTCACCACAATGCTCCATGACCACTGTCATCACCATGCCCCATGACCCCAGTCATCACAATGCTCCATAGCACTTGTCATCACAATGCTCCATTATCCCTGTCATCACAATGTTCCATGACTCTTGTCATCAAAATGCCTCATGATCCTTTTACTCACAATGCTCCATGACTCCTTTCATCACATGCTCCATGATACTTGTCATTACACTGTCCCATGACCTTTTTCATAACAATGATCCATGATACCAGTCATCACAATAATCCATGACCATTTTCGTCACAATGCTCCATGCCCCTTTCAACACAATGCTCCATGACAACTGTCACCACAATGCTCCATGGCCTTTGTCATCACAATTATACTTGGCCCCTGTAATCACAGTGCTCCATGACCCCTTTCATCACAATGCTCCATGATCACTGTCATCACAATGCCACATGAGCCCTGTCATCACATTGCTCCATGGCCCCTGTCATTACAATGCTCCATGACCACTGTCATCACAATGTTCCATGATGGCTGTAATCACAATGACCCATGACACCTTTCCTCAGAAGGCTCCAGTACACCTGTCATCACAATGCTCCAATGCCCGTCTCATCACAAAGTTCCATGATCCCTGTCAGCACAACGTTACAGGACAATTGTCATCACAATGCTCCATGACAACTGTCATCATAATGTTGCCTGCCCATGTCATCAAAATGCTCCATGTCCCCTGTAATCACAATGTTCCATTACACCTGTCATCACAATGTTCCCTGCCCATGTCATCACAATGCTCCATTACCAATGAAATCAAAATGTTCGCCTGCCCTTGTCATCAAAATGCTCCATGGCCCCTTTAATCACAATGCTCCATGAACACTGTCATCACAATGTTCCATGACAGTTGTCATCACAATGCTCCATGACCCCTGTAATCACAATGCTCCATGCCCTTGTCATCACAATGCTCCAGAACTCTTGTCATCATAATGATGAATGCCCGTGTCATCACAAAGCTCCATGATACTTGTCATCACAATGTTCCATGGCCTTGTCATCACTATACTCCATGGCCCCCGTTATCACAGTGCTCCATGATACCTTTCATCACAATTCTAGATGACCACTGTCATCACAATGCCCCAAGACACATGTCATCACAATTCGCCATGGCCCTTGTCATCACAATGCTCCATGACCCGTGGCATCACAATGGTCCAGGACACTTGTCATCACAATGATCCGTGACCACTTACATCACAATGCTCCTTGACTCCCGTCATCACAATGCTCCATAGCCTATGCATTCGCAATGCTACATGGTCCCTGTAATCACATTGCTCCATGATCCATTTCATCCCAATGCTCTATGACCACTGTCATCACCATGCCCCATTATACCTGTCATCACAAAGTTCCATGGCCCCTGTCAGCACAATGTTCCATGACAGATGTCATCACTATCCTCCATGGTCCCTGTAATCACAATGCTCCATCCCCTTGTCAACGCAATGCTCCAGAACTCTTGTCATCATAATGCTCCATGCCCGCCTCATCACAATGCTCCATGACACTTGTCCTCACAATGCTCCATGGCCTTTGTCATCGCAATGCTCCATGGCCCCTGTTATCACAGTGCTCCATGTTACCTTTCATCACAATTCTAGATGACCATTGTCATCACAATGCCCCATGACACCTGTCATCACTATTCGCCATGGCACTTGTCATCACAATGCTCCATGATCCCTGTCATCATAATGTTCGATGACACTTGTCGTCACGGTGCTCCATGACCCCTGTCATCACAATATTCACTGCCCATGTAATCACAATGCTCCTGGTCCCCTGTAATCACAATGCTCCATAGCCTTAACATCACAATGCTCCAGAACTCTTGTCATCATTATGCCCCATGCCCATGTCTTCACAATGCTCCTTGACCCCCGTCATCACAATGCTCCATGGCCTATGTATTCACAATGCTCCATGGCCTATGTATTCACAATGCTCCCTGGCCCCTGTAGTCACATTGCTCCATGATCCTTTTCATCACAATGCTCTATGACCACTGTCATCACAATGCCACATGACACCTGTCATTACAATGCTCTATGGCCCCTGTCAGCACAATGTTCCATGGCAGATATCATCACAATGATCCATGACCGCTGTCATCACAATGTTCCCTGCCCTTGTCATCTCAATGATCCCTGGCCCCTGTTATCACAATGCCCCATACCCTTGTCATCGCAATGCTCCAGATCACTTCTCATCATAATGCTCCATGCCCATGTCATCACAATGCTCCATGGCCCCTGTCATCACAGTGCTCCGTGATACCTTTCATCGTAATGATAGATGACCACTGTCATCACAATGCTCCATGACACCTGTCATCAGATTTGGCCATGGCCCTTATCATCACAATGCTCCAAGACACTTATCTTCACAATGTTCCATGGCGCATTTCATCACAATGCTCCATGACCACTTTCATCAAATTGCTCCATGATGCCTGTCATCACAATGCTCCATGGCCTTTGTCATCAAAATTCTACATGGCCCCTGTAATAACAGGGCTTCAGGACAACTTTTATCACAATACTCCATGACCAATCTCATCACAATGCCAGAAAAGACCTTTCATGACAATGCTCCATGGCCCTTGTCATCACAATATTCTATGACTTCTGTCATCACAATGCTCCATGCCCCTGTCATCACAATGCCCCATCACCCCTGCTATTACAATGCTCCATGACCCCTGTCATCACAATGCCCCGAAACCCTTGTCATCACAATATTCCATGATCCGTGTAATCACGATGATCCATGAACCATTTCTATACAATGCTCCAGTACCCCTTTCATTAAAATGCTCCATGGCACTTGTCATCAGAATGCTGCAGGAACCCTTCCATCACAATAATCCATGACCCGTTTCCTCACAATTCTCCAGGACCGCTTTCATCACAATGCTCCATTTCCTTGTCATCTCAATTCTTCATGGCCCCTGTCATCACAATGATCCATGCCCTTGTCATCAAAATGCTCCAGAACTCTTGTCATCACTATGTTCCATGCCCATGTCATCACAATGCTGCATGACCCCTGTCATCACAATGATACATGACCACTGTCATCACAATGCCACATGAACCCTGTCATCACATTTCTCCATGATCCCTGTCATTACAATGCTCCATGACCACTGTCATCACAATGTTCCATGATCGCTGTAATCACAATGACCCATGACACCTTTCCTCAGAAGGCTCCATTACGCCTGTCATCAGAATGCTCCAATGCCCATCTCATCACAATGCTCCATGATCCGTGACAGCACAACGTTACAGGACAATTGTCATCACAATGCTCCATGACAACTGTCATCACAATGTTGCCTGCCCATGTCATCAAAATGCTCCATGTCCCCTGTAATCACAATGTTCCATTACACCTGTCATCACAATGTTCCCTGCCCATGTCATCACAATGCTCCATTACCCATGTCATCGTAGTGATCCATGACCCCTTTCATCACAATGCTCCATGACACCTGTCATCACAATGCTCCGTGCTCTTTGTCACCACAATGCTCCATGACCACGGTCATCACCATGCCCCATGACCCCAGTCATCACAATGCTCCATAGCACTTGTCATCACAATGCTCCATTATCCCTGTCATCACAATATTCCATGACTCTTGCCATCAAAATGCCTCATGATCCTTTTATTCACAATGCTCCATGACTCCTTTCATCACATGCTCCATGATACTTGTCATTACACTGTCCCATGACTTTTTTCATAACAATGCTCCATGATACCAGTCATCACAATAATCCATGACCATTGTCGTCACAATGCTCCATGCCCCTTTCAACACAATGCTCCATGACAACTGTCACCACAATGCTCCATGGCCTTTGTCATCACAATTATACATGGCCCCTGTAATCACAGTGCTCCATGACCCGTGGCATCACAATGGTCCAGGACACTTGTCATCACAATGATCCATGACCACTTACATCACAATGCTCCTTGACTCCCGTCATCACAATGCTCCATAGCCTATGCATTCGCAATGCTACATGGTCCCTGTAATCACATTGCTCCATGATCCATTTCATCCCAATGCTCTATGACCACTGTCATCACCATGCCCCATTATACCTGTCATCACACAGTTCCATGGCCCCTGTCAGCACAATATTCCATGACAGATGTCATCACTATCCTCCATGGTCCCTGTAATCACAATGCTCCATTCCCTTGTCAACGCAATGCTCCAGAACTCTTGTCATCATAATGCTCCATGCCCGCCTCATCACAATGCTCCATGACACTTGTCCTCACAATGCTCCATGGCCTTTGTCATCGCAATGCTCCATGGCCCCTGTTATCACCGTGCTCCATGTTACCTTTCATCACAATTCTAGATGACCATTGTCATCACAATGCCCCATGACACCTGTCATCACTATTCGCCATGGCACTTGTCATCACAATGCTCCATGATCCCTGTCATCATAATGTTCGATGACACTTGTCGTCACGGTGCTCCATGACCCCTGTCATCACAATATTCACTGCCCATGTAATCACAATGCTCCTGGTCCCCTGTAATCACAATGCTCCATAGCCTTAACATCACAATGCTCCAGAACTCTTGTCATCATTATGCCCCATGCCCATGTCATCACAATGCTCCTTGACCCCTGTCATCACAATGCTCCATGGCCTATGTATTCACAATGCTCCATGGCCCCTGTAGTCACATTGCTCCATGATCCTTTTCATCACAATGCTCTATGACCACTGTCATCACAATGCCACATGACACCTGTCATTACAATGCTCTATGGCCCCTGTCAGCACAATGTTCCATGGCAGATATCATCACAATGATCCATGACCGCTGTCATCACAATGTACCCTGCCCTTGTCATCTCAATCATCCCTGGCCCCTGTTATCACAATGCCCCATACCCTTGTCATCGCAATGCTCCAGATCACTTCTCATCATAATGCTCCATGCCCATGTCATCACAATGCTCCATGGCCCCTGTCATCACAGTGCTCCGTGATACCTTTCATCGTAATGATAGATGACCACTGTCATCACAATGCTCCATGACACCTGTCATCAGATTTGGCCATGGCCCTTATCATACAATGCTCCAGGACACTTGTCTTCACAATGTTCCATGGCGCATTTCATCACAATGCTCCATGACCACTTTCATCAAATTGCTCCATGATGCCTGTCATCACAATGCTCCATGGCCTTTGTCATCAAAATTCTACATGGCCCCTGTAATAACAGAGCTTCAGGACAACTTTTATCACAATACACCATGACCACTCTCATCACAATGCCAGAAAAGACCTTTCATGACAATGCTCCATGGCCCTTGTCATCACAATATTCTATGACTTCTGTCATCACAATGCTCCATGCCCCTGTCATCACAATGCCCCATCACCCCTGCTATTACAATGCTCCATGACCCCTGTCCTCACAATGCCCCGAAACCCTTGTCATCACAATATTCCATGATCCGTGTAATCACGATGATCCATGAACCATTTCTGTACAATGCTCCAGTACCCCTTTCATTAAAATGCTCCATGGCACTTGTCATCAGAATGCTCCAGGAACCCTTCCATCACAATAATCCATGACCCGTTTCCTCACAATTCTCCAGGACCGCTTTCATCACAATGCTCCATTTCCTTGTCATCTCAATGCTTCATGGCCCCTGTCATCACAATGATCCATGCCCTTGTCATCAAAATGCTCCAGAACTCTTGTCATCACTATGCTCCATGCCCATGTCATCACAATGCTGCATGACCCCTGTCATCACAATGATACATGACCACTGTCATCACAATGCCACATGAACCCTGTCATCACATTGCTCCATGATCCCTGTCATTACAATGCTCCATGACCACTGTCATCACAATGTTCCATGATCGCTGTAATCACAATGACCCATGACACCTTTCCTCAGAAGGCTCCATTACGCCTGTCATCAGAATGCTCCAATGCCCATCTCATCACAATGCTCCATGATCCGTGACAGCACAACGTTACAGGACAATTGTCATCACAATGCTCCATGACAACTGTCATCACAATGTTGCCTGCCCATGTCATCAAAATGCTCCATGTCCCCTGTAATCACAATGTTCCATTACACCTGTCATCACAATGTTCCCTGCCCATGTCATCACAATGCTCCATTACCCATGTCATCGTAGTGACCCATGACCCCTTTCATCACAATGCTCCATGACACCTGTCATCACAATGCTCCGTGCTCTTTGTCACCACAATGCTCCATGACCACTGTCATCACCATGCCCCATGACCCCAGTCATCACAATGCTCCATAGCACTTGTCATCACAATGCTCCATTATCCCTGTCATCACAATGTTCCATGACTCTTGTCATCAAAATGCCTCATGATCCTTTTACTCACAATGCTCCATGACTCCTTTCATCACATGCTCCATGATACTTGTCATTACACTGTCCCATGACCTTTTTCATAACAATGCTCCATGATACCAGTCATCACAATAATCCATGACCATTTTCGTCACAATGCTCCATGCCCCTTTCAACACAATGCTCCATGACAACTGTCACCACAATGCTCCATGGCCTTTGTCATCACAATTATACATGGCCCCTGTAATCACAGTGCTCCATGACCCCTTTCATTACAATGCTCCATGATCACTGTCATCACAATGCCACATGAGCCCTGTCATCACATTGCTCCATGGCCCCTGTCATTACAATGCTCCATGACCACTGTCATCACAATGTTCCATGATCGCTGTAATCACAATGACCCATGACACCTTTCCTCAGAAGGCTCCATTACGCCTGTCATCAGAATGCTCCAATGCCCATCTCATCACAATGCTCCATGATCCGTGACAGCACAACGTTACAGGACAATTGTCATCACAATGCTCCATGACAACTGTCATCACAATGTTGCCTGCCCATGTCATCAAAATGCTCCATGTCCCCTGTAATCACAATGTTCCATTACACCTGTCATCACAATGTTCCCTGCCCATGTCATCACAATGCTCCATTACCCATGTCATCGTAGTGATCCATGACCCCTTTCATCACAATGCTCCATGACACCTGTCATCACAATGCTCCGTGCTCTTTGTCACCACAATGCTCCATGACCACGGTCATCACCATGCCCCATGACCCCAGTCATCACAATGCTCCATAGCACTTGTCATCACAATGCTCCATTATCCCTGTCATCACAATATTCCATGACTCTTGCCATCAAAATGCCTCATGATCCTTTTATTCACAATGCTCCATGACTCCTTTCATCACATGCTCCATGATACTTGTCATTACACTGTCCCATGACTTTTTTCATAACAATGCTCCATGATACCAGTCATCACAATAATCCATGACCATTGTCGTCACAATGCTCCATGCCCCTTTCAACACAATGCTCCATGACAACTGTCACCACAATGCTCCATGGCCTTTGTCATCACAATTATACATGGCCCCTGTAATCACAGTGCTCCATGACCCGTGGCATCACAATGGTCCAGGACACTTGTCATCACAATGATCCATGACCACTTACATCACAATGCTCCTTGACTCCCGTCATCACAATGCTCCATAGCCTATGCATTCGCAATGCTACATGGTCCCTGTAATCACATTGCTCCATGATCCATTTCATCCCAATGCTCTATGACCACTGTCATCACCATGCCCCATTATACCTGTCATCACACAGTTCCATGGCCCCTGTCAGCACAATATTCCATGACAGATGTCATCACTATCCTCCATGGTCCCTGTAATCACAATGCTCCATTCCCTTGTCAACGCAATGCTCCAGAACTCTTGTCATCATAATGCTCCATGCCCGCCTCATCACAATGCTCCATGACACTTGTCCTCACAATGCTCCATGGCCTTTGTCATCGCAATGCTCCATGGCCCCTGTTATCACAGTGCTCCATGTTACCTTTCATCACAATTCTAGATGACCATTGTCATCACAATGCCCCATGACACCTGTCATCACTATTCGCCATGGCACTTGTCATCACAATGCTCCATGATCCCTGTCATCATAATGTTCGATGACACTTGTCGTCACGGTGCTCCATGACCCCTGTCATCACAATATTCACTGCCCATGTAATCACAATGCTCCTGGTCCCCTGTAATCACAATGCTCCATAGCCTTAACATCACAATGCTCCAGAACTCTTGTCATCATTATGCCCCATGCCCATGTCATCACAATGCTCCTTGACCCCTGTCATCACAATGCTCCATGGCCTATGTATTCACAATGCTCCATGGCCCCTGTAGTCACATTGCTCCATGATCCTTTTCATCACAATGCTCTATGACCACTGTCATCACAATGCCACATGACACCTGTCATTACAATGCTCTATGGCCCCTGTCAGCACAATGTTCCATGGCAGATATCATCACAATGATCCATGACCGCTGTCATCACAATGTACCCTGCCCTTGTCATCTCAATCATCCCTGGCCCCTGTTATCACAATGCCCCATACCCTTGTCATCGCAATGCTCCAGATCACTTCTCATCATAATGCTCCATGCCCATGTCATCACAATGCTCCATGGCCCCTGTCATCACAGTGCTCCGTGATACCTTTCATCGTAATGATAGATGACCACTGTCATCACAATGCTCCATGACACCTGTCATCAGATTTGGCCATGGCCCTTATCATACAATGCTCCAGGACACTTGTCTTCACAATGTTCCATGGCGCATTTCATCACAATGCTCCATGACCACTTTCATCAAATTGCTCCATGATGCCTGTCATCACAATGCTCCATGGCCTTTGTCATCAAAATTCTACATGGCCCCTGTAATAACAGAGCTTCAGGACAACTTTTATCACAATACACCATGACCACTCTCATCACAATGCCAGAAAAGACCTTTCATGACAATGCTCCATGGCCCTTGTCATCACAATATTCTATGACTTCTGTCATCACAATGCTCCATGCCCCTGTCATCACAATGCCCCATCACCCCTGCTATTACAATGCTCCATGACCCCTGTCCTCACAATGCCCCGAAACCCTTGTCATCACAATATTCCATGATCCGTGTAATCACGATGATCCATGAACCATTTCTGTACAATGCTCCAGTACCCCTTTCATTAAAATGCTCCATGGCACTTGTCATCAGAATGCTCCAGGAACCCTTCCATCACAATAATCCATGACCCGTTTCCTCACAATTCTCCAGGACCGCTTTCATCACAATGCTCCATTTCCTTGTCATCTCAATGCTTCATGGCCCCTGTCATCACAATGATCCATGCCCTTGTCATCAAAATGCTCCAGAACTCTTGTCATCACTATGCTCCATGCCCATGTCATCACAATGCTGCATGACCCCTGTCATCACAATGATACATGACCACTGTCATCACAATGCCACATGAACCCTGTCATCACATTGCTCCATGATCCCTGTCATTACAATGCTCCATGACCACTGTCATCACAATGTTCCATGATCGCTGTAATCACAATGACCCATGACACCTTTCCTCAGAAGGCTCCATTACGCCTGTCATCAGAATGCTCCAATGCCCATCTCATCACAATGCTCCATGATCCGTGACAGCACAACGTTACAGGACAATTGTCATCACAATGCTCCATGACAACTGTCATCACAATGTTGCCTGCCCATGTCATCAAAATGCTCCATGTCCCCTGTAATCACAATGTTCCATTACACCTGTCATCACAATGTTCCCTGCCCATGTCATCACAATGCTCCATTACCCATGTCATCGTAGTGACCCATGACCCCTTTCATCACAATGCTCCATGACACCTGTCATCACAATGCTCCGTGCTCTTTGTCACCACAATGCTCCATGACCACTGTCATCACCATGCCCCATGACCCCAGTCATCACAATGCTCCATAGCACTTGTCATCACAATGCTCCATTATCCCTGTCATCACAATGTTCCATGACTCTTGTCATCAAAATGCCTCATGATCCTTTTACTCACAATGCTCCATGACTCCTTTCATCACATGCTCCATGATACTTGTCATTACACTGTCCCATGACCTTTTTCATAACAATGCTCCATGATACCAGTCATCACAATAATCCATGACCATTTTCGTCACAATGCTCCATGCCCCTTTCAACACAATGCTCCATGACAACTGTCACCACAATGCTCCATGGCCTTTGTCATCACAATTATACATGGCCCCTGTAATCACAGTGCTCCATGACCCCTTTCATTACAATGCTCCATGATCACTGTCATCACAATGCCACATGAGCCCTGTCATCACATTGCTCCATGGCCCCTGTCATTACAATGCTCCATGACCACTGTCATCACAATGTTCCATGATCGCTGTAATCACAATGACCCATGACACCTTTCCTCAGAAGGCTCCAGTACACCTGTCATCACAATGCTCCAATGCCCGTCTCACCACAAAGTTCCATGATCCCTGTCAGCACAACGTTACAGGACAATTTTCACCACAATGCTCCATGACAACTGTCATCACAATGTTGCCTGCCCATGTCATCAAAATGCTCCATGTCCCCTGTAATCACAATGTTCCATTACACCCGTCATCACAATGTTCCCTGCCCATGTCATCACAATGCTCCATTACCAATGAAATCAAAATGTTCGCCTGCCCTTGTCATCAAAATGCTCCATGGCCCCTTTAATCACAATGCTCCATGAACACTGTCATCACAATGTTCCATGACAGTTGTCATCACAATGCTCCATGACCCCTGTAATCACAATGCTCCATGCCCTTGTCATCACAATGCTCCAGAACTCTTGTCATCATAATGATGAGTGCCCGTGTCATCACAAAGCTCCATGATACTTGTCATCACAATGTTCCATGGCCTTGTCATCACTATACTCCATGGCCCCCGTCATCACAGTGCTCCATGATACCTTTCATCACAATTCTAGATGACCACTGTCATCACAATGCCCCAAGACACATGTCATCACAATTCGCCATGGCTCTTGTCATCACAATGCTCCATGACCCGTGGCATCACAATGGTCCAGGACACTTGTCATCACAATGATCCATGACCACTTACATCACAATGCTCCTTGACTCCCGTCATCACAATGCTCCATAGCCTATGCATTCGCAATGCTACATGGTCCCTGTAATCACATTGCTCCATGATCCATTTCATCCCAATGCTCTATGACCACTGTCATCACCATGCCCCATTATACCTGTCATCACAAAATTCCATGGCCCCTGTCAGCACAATGTTCCATGACAGATGTCATCACTATCCTCCATGGTCCCTGTAATCACAATGCTCCATCCCCTTGTCAACGCAATGCTCCAGAACTCTTGTCATCATAATGCTCCATGCCCGCCTCCTCACAATGCTCCATGACACTTGTCCTCACAATGCTCCATGGCCTTTGTCATCGCAATGCTCCATGGCCCCTGTTATCACAGTGCTGCATGTTACCTTTCATCACAATTCTACATGACCATTGTCATCACAATGCCCCATGACACCTGTCATCACTATTCGCCATGGCACTTGTCATCACAATGCTCCATGATCCCTGTCATCATAATGTTCGATGACACTTGTCGTCACGGTGCTCCATGACCCCTGTCATCACAATATTCACTGCCCATGTAATCACAATGCTCCTGGTCCCCTGTAATCACAATGCTCCATAGCCTTAATATCACAATGCTCCAGAACTCTTGTCATCATTATGCCCCATGCCCATGTCATCACAATGCTCCTTGACCCCTGTCATCACAATGCTCCATGGCCTATGTATTCACAATGCTCCATGGCCCCTGTAGTCACATTGCTCCATGATCCTTTTCATCACAATGCTCTATGACCACTGTCATCACAATGCCACATGACACCTGTCATTACAATGCTCTATGGCCCCTGTCAGCACAATGTTCCATGGCAGATATCATCACAATGATCCATGACCGCTGTCATCACAATGTTCCCTGCCCTTGTCATCTCAATCATCCCTGGCCCCTGTTATCACAATGCCCCATACCCTTGTCATCGCAATGCTCCAGATCACTTCTCATCATAATGCTCCATGCCCATGTCATCACAATGCTCCATGGCCCCTGTCATCACAGTGCTCCGTGATACCTTTCATCGTAATGATAGATGACCACTGTCATCACAATGCTCCATGACACCTGTCATCAGATTTGGCCATGGCCCTTATCATCACAATGCTCCAGGACACTTGTCTTCACAATGTTCCATGGCGCATTTCATCACAATGCTCCATGACCACTTTCATCAAATTGCTCCATGATGCCTGTCATCACAATGCTCCATGGCCTTTGTCATCAAAATTCTACATGGCCCCTGTAATAACAGAGCTTCAGGACAACTTTTATCACAATACACCATGACCACTCTCATCACAATGCCAGAAAAGACCTTTCATGACAATGCTCCATGGCCCTTGTCATCACAATATTCTATGACTTCTGTCATCACAATGCTCCATGCCCCTGTCATCACAATGCCCCATCACCCCTGCTATTACAATGCTCCATGACCCCTGTCCTCACAATGCCCCGAAACCCTTGTCATCACAATATTCCATGATCCGTGTAATCACGATGATCCATGAACCATTTCTGTACAATGCTCCAGTACCCCTTTCATTAAAATGCTCCATGGCACTTGTCATCAGAATGCTCCAGGAACCCTTCCATCACAATAATCCATGACCCGTTTCCTCACAATTCTCCAGGACCGCTTTCATCACAATGCTCCATTTCCTTGTCATCTCAATGCTTCATGGCCCCTGTCATCACAATGATCCATGCCCTTGTCATCAAAATGCTCCAGAACTCTTGTCATCACTATGCTCCATGCCCATGTCATCACAATGCTGCATGACCCCTGTCATCACAATGATACATGACCACTGTCATCACAATGCCACATGAACCCTGTCATCACATTGCTCCATGATCCCTGTCATTACAATGCTCCATGACCACTGTCATCACAATGTTCCATGATCGCTGTAATCACAATGACCCATGACACCTTTCCTCAGAAGGCTCCATTATGCCTGTCATCAGAATGCTCCAATGCCCATCTCATCACAATGCTCCATGATCCGTGACAGCACAACGTTACAGGACAATTGTCATCACAATGCTCCATGACAACTGTCATCACAATGTTGCCTGCCCATGTCATCAAAATGCTCCATGTCCCCTGTAATCACAATGTTCCATTACACCTGTCATCACAATGTTCCCTGCCCATGTCATCACAATGCTCCATTACCCATGTCATCGTAGTGATCCATGACCCCTTTCATCACAATGCTCCATGACACCTGTCATCACAATGCTCCGTGCTCTTTGTCACCACAATGCTCCATGACCACTGTCATCACCATGCCCCAGGACCCCAGTCATCACAATGCTCCATAGCACTTGTCATCACAATGCTCCATTATCCCTGTCATCACAATGTTCCATGAC
This sequence comes from Balaenoptera ricei, assembly GCF_028023285.1. Taxonomy (NCBI): domain Eukaryota; kingdom Metazoa; phylum Chordata; class Mammalia; order Artiodactyla; family Balaenopteridae; genus Balaenoptera; species Balaenoptera ricei. Next base: position 894,869 of record NW_026777686.1, read on the forward strand.
TCTTGTCATCAAAATGCCTCATGATCCTTTTACTCACAATGCTCCATGACTCCTTTCATCACATGCTCCATGATACTTGTCATTACACTGTCCCATGACCTTTTTCATAACAATGCTCCATGATACCAGTCATCACAATAATCCATGACCATTGTCGTCACAATGCTCCATGCCCCTTTCAACACACTGCTCCATGACAACTGTCACCACAATGCTCCATGGCCTTTGTCATCACAATTATACATGGCCCCTGTAATCACAGTGCTCCATGACCCCTTTCATCACAATGCTCCATGATCACTGTCATCACAATGCCACATGAGCCCTGTCATCACATTGCTCCATGGACCCTGTCATTACAATGCTCCATGACCACTGTCATCACAATGTTCCATGATGGCTGTAATCACAATGACCCATGACACCTTTCCTCAGAAGGCTCCAGTACACCTGTCATCACAATGCTCCAATGCCCGTCTCATCACAAAGTTCCATGATCCCTGTCAGCACAACGTTACAGGACAATTGTCATCACAATGCTCCATGACACCTGTCATCACAATGTTCCCTGCCCATGTCATCACAATGCTCCATTACCAATGAAATCAAAATGTTCGCCTGCCCTTGTCATCAAAATGCTCCATGGCCCCTTTAATCACAATGCTCCATGAACACTGTCATCACAATGTTCCATGACAGTTGTCATCACAATGCTCCATGACCCCTGTAATCACAATGCTCCATGCCCTTGTCATCACAATGCTCCAGAACTCTTGTCATCATAATGATGAATGCCCGTGTCATCACAAAGCTCCATGATACTTGTCATCACAATGTTCCATGGCCTTGTCATCACTATACTCCATGGCCCCCGTCATCACAGTGCTCCATGATACCTTTCATCACAATTCTAGATGACCACTGTCATCACAATGCCCCAAGACACATGTCATCACAATTCGCCATGGCCCTTGTCATCACAATGCTCCATGACCCGTGGCATCACAATGGTCCAGGACACTTGTCATCACAATGATCCATGACCACTTACACCACAATGCTCCTTGACTCCTGTCATCACAATGCTCCATAGCCTATGCATTCGCAATGCTACATGGTCCCTGTAATCACATTGCTCCATGATCCATTTCATCCCAATGCTCTATGACCACTGTCATCACCATGCCCCATTATACCTGTCATCACAATACTCCATGGCCCCTGTCAGCACAATGTTCCATGACAGATGTCCTCACTATCCTCCATGGTCCCTGTAATCACAATGCTCCAGGCCCTTTTCTTCACAATGCTCCAGATCTCTTGTCATCATAATGCCCCATGCCCGTGTCAGCACAATGCTCCCTGGCCTATGTATTCACAATGCTCCATGGCCCCTGTAATCACATTGCTCCATAATCCTTTTCATCACAATGCTCTATGAGCACTGTCATCACAATGCCACATGCCACCTGTCATTACAATGCTCTATGGCCCCTGTCAGCACAATGTTCCATGGCAGATATCATCACAATGATCCATGACCGCTGTCATCACAATGTTACCTGCCCTTCTCATCTCAATGATCCATGGCCCCTGTAATCACAATGCCCCATACCCTTGTCATCGCAATGCTCCAGATCACTTCTCATCATAATGCTCCATGCCCATGTCATCACAATGCTCCTTGGCCCCTGTCATCACAGTGCTCCGTGATACCTTTCATCATAATGATAGATGACCACTGTCATCACAATGCTCCATGACACCTGTCATCAGATTTGCTCATGGCCCTTGTCATCACAATGCTCCAGGACACTTGTCTTCACAATGTTCCATGGCGCATTTCATCACAATGCTCCATGACCACTTTCATCAAATTGCTCCATGAAGCCTGTCATCCCAATGCTCCATGGCCTTTGTCATCAAAATTCTACATGGCCCCAGTAATAACAGTGCTTCAGGATATCTTTTATCACAATGCTCCATGACCACTCTCATCACCATGCCAGATAAGACCTTTCTTGACAGTGCTCCATGGCCCTTGTCATCAAAATATTCTATGACTTCTGTCATCACAATGCTCCATGCCCCTGTCATCACAATGCCCCATCACCCCTGCTATTACAATGTTCCATGAACCCTTTCATCACAATGCTCCGAAACCCTTGTCATCACAATATTCCATGATCCGTGTAATCACGATGATCCATGAACCATTTCTGTACAATGCTCCAGTACCCCTATCATTAAAATGCTCCATGGCACTTTTCATCAGAATGCTGCAGGAACCCTTCCATCACAATAATCCATGACCCGTTTCCTCACAATTCTCCAGGACCGCTCTCATCACAATGCTCCATTCCCTTGTCATCTCAAAGCTTCATGGCCCCTGTCATCACAATGATCCATGCCCTTGTCATCAAAATGCTCCAGAACCCTTGTCATCACTATGCTCCATGCCCATGTCATCACAATGCTGCATGACCCCTGTGATCACAATGCTACATGACCCCTGTCATCACAATGTTCCATGCCCGTATCATCACAATGCTCCATTACCCATGTCATCGTAGTGATCCATGACCCCTTTCATCACAATGCTCCATGACACCTGTCATCACAATGCTCCGTGCTCTTTGTCACCACAATGCTCCATGACCACTGTCATCACCATGCCCCATGACCCCAGTCATCACAATGCTCCATAGCACTTGTCATCACAATGCTCCATTATCCCTGTCATCACAATGTTCCATGACTCTTGTCATCAAAATGCCTCATGATCCTTTTACTCACAATGCTCCATGACTCCTTTCATCACATGCTCCATGATACTTGTCATTACACTGTCCCATGACCTTTTTCATAACAATGATCCATGATACCAGTCATCACAATAATCCATGACCATTTTCGTCACAATGCTCCATGCCCCTTTCAACACAATGCTCCATGACAACTGTCACCACAATGCTCCATGGCCTTTGTCATCACAATTATACTTGGCCCCTGTAATCACAGTGCTCCATGACCCCTTTCATCACAATGCTCCATGATCACTGTCATCACAATGCCACATGAGCCCTGTCATCACATTGCTCCATGGCCCCTGTCATTACAATGCTCCATGACCACTGTCATCACAATGTTCCATGATGGCTGTAATCACAATGACCCATGACACCTTTCCTCAGAAGGCTCCAGTACACCTGTCATCACAATGCTCCAATGCCTGTCTCATCACAAAGTTCCATGATCCCTGTCAGCACAACGTTACAGGACAATTGTCATCACAATGCTCCATGACAACTGTCATCATAATGTTGCCTGCCCATGTCATCAAAATGCTCCATGTCCCCTGTAATCACAATGTTCCATTACACCTGTCATCACAATGTTCCCTGCACATGTCATCACAATGCTCCATTATCAATGAAATCAAAATGTTCGCCTGCCCTTGTCATCAAAATGCTCCATGGCCCCTTTAATCACAATGCTCCATGAACACTGTCATCACAATGTTCCATGACAGTTGTCATCACAATGCTCCATGACCCCTGTAATCACAATGCTCCATGCCCTTGTCATCACAATGCTCCAGAACTCTTGTCATCATAATGATGAATGCCCGTGTCATCACAAAGCTCCATGATACTTGTCATCACAATGTTCCATGGCCTTGTCATCACTATACTCCATGGCCCCCGTCATCACAGTGCTCCATGATACCTTTCATCACAATTCTAGATGACCACTGTCATCACAATGCCCCAAGACACATGTCATCACAATTCGCCATGGCTCTTGTCATCACAATGCTCCATGACCCGTGGCATCACAATGGTCCAGGACACTTGTCATCACAATGATCCATGACCACTTACATCACAATGCTCCTTGACTCCCGTCATCACAATGCTCCATAGCCTATGCATTCGCAATGCTACATGGTCCCTGTAATCACATTGCTCCATGATCCATTTCATCCCAATGCTCTATGACCACTGTCATCACCATGCCCCATTATACCTGTCATCACAAAATTCCATGGCCCCTGTCAGCACAATGTTCCATGACAGATGTCATCACTATCCTCCATGGTCCCTGTAATCACAATGCTCCATCCCCTTGTCAACGCAATGCTCCAGAACTCTTGTCATCATAATGCTCCATGCCCGCCTCCTCACAATGCTCCATGACACTTGTCCTCACAATGCTCCATGGCCTTTGTCATCGCAATGCTCCATGGCCCCTGTTATCACAGTGCTGCATGTTACCTTTCATCACAATTCTAGATGACCATTGTCATCACAATGCCCCATGACACCTGTCATCACTATTCGCCATGGCACTTGTCATCACAATGCTCCATGATCCCTGTCATCATAATGTTCGATGACACTTGTCGTCACGGTGCTCCATGACCCCTGTCATCACAATATTCACTGCCCATGTAATCACAATGCTCCTGGTCCCCTGTAATCACAATGCTCCATAGCCTTAACATCACAATGCTCCAGAACTCTTGTCATCATTATGCCCCATGCCCATGTCATCACAATGCTCCTTGACCCCCGTCATCACAATGCTCCATGGCCTATGTATTCACAATGCTCCATGGCCCCTGTAGTCACATTGCTCCATGATCCTTTTCATCACAATGCTCTATGACCACTGTCATCACAATGCCACATGACACCTGTCATTACAATGCTCTATGGCCCCTGTCAGCACAATGTTCCATGGCAGATATCATCACAATGATCCATGACCGCTGTCATCACAATGTTCCCTGCCCTTGTCATCTCAATGATCCCTGGCCCCTGTTATCACAATGCCCCATACCCTTGTCATCGCAATGCTCCAGATCACTTCTCATCATAATGCTCCATGCCCATGTCATCACAATGCTCCATGGCCCCTGTCATCACAGTGCTCCGTGATACCTTTCATCGTAATGATAGATGACCACTGTCATCACAATGCTCCATGACACCTGTCATCAGATTTGGCCATGGCCCTTATCATCACAATGCTCCAAGACACTTATCTTCACAATGTTCCATGGCGCATTTCATCACAATGCTCCATGACCACTTTCATCAAATTGCTCCATGATGCCTGTCATCACAATGCTCCATGGCCTTTGTCATCAAAATTCTACATGGCCCCTGTAATAACAGGGCTTCAGGACAACTTTTATCACAATACTCCATGACCAATCTCATCACAATGCCAGAAAAGACCTTTCATGACAATGCTCCATGGCCCTTGTCATCACAATATTCTATGACTTCTGTCATCACAATGCTCCATGCCCCTGTCATCACAATGCCCCATCACCCCTGCTATTACAATGCTCCATGACCCCTGTCATCACAATGCCCCGAAACCCTTGTCATCACAATATTCCATGATCCGTGTAATCACGATGATCCATGAACCATTTCTGTACAATGCTCCAGTACCCCGTTCATTAAAATGCTCCATGGCACGTGTCATCAGAATGCTCCAGGAACCCTTCCATCACAATAATCCATGACCCGTTTCCTCACAATTCTCCAGGACCGCTTTCATCACAATGCTCCATTTCCTTGTCATCTCAATACTTCATGGCCCCTGTCATCACAATGATCCATGCCCTTGTCATCAAAATGCTCCAGAACTCTTGTCATCACTATGCTCCATGCCCATGTCATCACAATGCTGCATGACCCCTGTCATCACAATGATACATGACCACTGTCATCACAATGCCACATGAGCCCTGTCATCACATTGCTCCATGATCCCTGTCATTACAATGCTCCATGACCACTGTCATCACAATGTTCCATGATCGCTGTAATCACAATGACCCATGACACCTTTCCTCAGAAGGCTCCATTACGCCTGTCATCAGAATGCTCCAATGCCCATCTCATCACAATGCTCCATGATCCGTGACAGCACAACGTTACAGGACAATTGTCATCACAATGCTCCATGACAACTGTCATCACAATGTTGCCTGCCCATGTCATCAAAATGCTCCATGTCCCCTGTAATCACAATGTTCCATTACACCTGTCATCACAATGTTCCCTGCCCATGTCATCACAATGCTCCATTACCCATGTCATCGTAGTGATCCATGACCCCTTTCATCACAATGCTCCATGACACCTGTCATCACAATGCTCCGTGCTCTTTGTCACCACAATGCTCCATGACCACTGTCATCACCATGCCCCATGACCCCAGTCATCACAATGCTCCATAGCACTTGTCATCACAATGCTCCATTATCCCTGTCATCACAATGTTCCATGACTCTTGTCATCAAAATGCCTCATGATCCTTTTACTCACAATGCTCCCTGACTCCTTTCATCACATGCTCCATGATACTTGTCATTACACTGTCCCATGACCTTTTTCATAACAATGCTCCATGATACCAGTCATCACAATAATCCATGAGCATTTTCGTCACAATGCTCCATGCCCCTTTCAACACAATGCTCCATGACAACTGTCACCACAATGCTCCATGGCCTTTGTCATCACAATTATACATGGCCCCTGTAATCACAGTGCTCCATGACCCCTTTCATCACAATGCTCCATGATCACTGTCATCACAATGCCACATGAGCCCTGTCATCACATTGCTCCATGGCCCCTGTCATTACAATGCTCCATGACCACTGTCATCACAATGTTCCATGATCGCTGTAATCACAATGACCCATGACACCTTTCCTCAGAAGGCTCCAGTACACCTGTCATCACAATGCTCCAATGCTCGTCTCACCACAAAGTTCCATGATCCCTGTCAGCACAACGTTACAGGACAATTGTCACCACAATGCTCCACGACAACTGTCATCACAATGTTGCCTGCCCATGTCATCAAAATGCTCCATGTCCCCTGTAATCACAATGTTCCATTACACCCGTCATCACAATGTTCCCTGCCCATGTCATCACAATGCTCCATTACCAATGAAATCAAAATGTTCGCCTGCCCTTGTCATCAAAATGCTCCATGGCCCCTTTAATCACAATGCTCCATGAACACTGTCATCACAATGTTCCATGACAGTTGTCATCACAATGCTCCATGACCCCTGTAATCACAATGCTCCATGCCCTTGTCATCACAATGCTCCAGAACTCTTGTCATCATAATGATGAGTGCCCGTGTCATCACAAAGCTCCATGATACTTGTCATCACAATGTTCCATGGCCTTGTCATCACTATACTCCATGGCCCCCGTCATCACAGTGCTCCATGATACCTTTCATCACAATTCTAGATGACCACTGTCATCACAATGCCCCAAGACACATGTCATCACAATTCGCCATGGCTCTTGTCATCACAATGCTCCATGACCCGTGGCATCACAATGGTCCAGGACACTTGTCATCACAATGATCCATGACCACTTACATCACAATGCTCCTTGACTCCCGTCATCACAATGCTCCATAGCCTATGCATTCGCAATGCTACATGGTCCCTGTAATCACATTGCTCCATGATCCATTTCATCCCAATGCTCTATGACCACTGTCATCACCATGCCCCATTATACCTGTCATCACAAAATTCCATGGCCCCTGTCAGCACAATGTTCCATGACAGATGTCATCACTATCCTCCATGGTCCCTGTAATCACAATGCTCCATCCCCTTGTCAACGCAATGCTCCAGAACTCTTGTCATCATAATGCTCCATGCCCGCCTCCTCACAATGCTCCATGACACTTGTCCTCACAATGCTCCATGGCCTTTGTCATCGCAATGCTCCATGGCCCCTGTTATCACAGTGCTGCATGTTACCTTTCATCACAATTCTAGATGACCATTGTCATCACAATGCCCCATGACACCTGTCATCACTATTCGCCATGGCACTTGTCATCACAATGCTCCATGATCCCTGTCATCATAATGTTCGATGACACTTGTCGTCACGGTGCTCCATGACCCCTGTCATCACAATATTCACTGCCCATGTAATCACAATGCTCCTGGTCCCCTGTAATCACAATGCTCCATAGCCTTAACATCACAATGCTCCAGAACTCTTGTCATCATTATGCCCCATGCCCATGTCATCACAATGCTCCTTGACCCCTGTCATCACAATGCTCCATGGCCTATGTATTCACAATGCTCCATGGCCCCTGTAGTCACATTGCTCCATGATCCTTTTCATCACAATGCTCTATGACCACTGTCATCACAATGCCACATGACACCTGTCATTACAATGCTCTATGGCCCCTGTCAGCACAATGTTCCATGGCAGATATCATCACAATGATCCATGACCGCTGTCATCACAATGTTCCCTGCCATTGTCATCTCAATCATCCCTGGCCCCTGTTATCACAATGCCCCATACCCTTGTCATCGCAATGCTCCAGATCACTTCTCATCATAATGCTCCATGCCCATGTCATCACAATGCTCCATGGCCCCTGTCATCACAGTGCTCCGTGATACCTTTCATCGTAATGATAGATGACCACTGTCATCACAATGCTCCATGACACCTGTCATCAGATTTGGCCATGGCCCTTATCATCACAATGCTCCAGGACACTTGTCTTCACAATGTTCCATGGCGCATTTCATCACAATGCTCCATGACCACTTTCATCAAATTGCTCCATGATGCCTGTCTTCACAATGCTCCATGGCTTTTGTCATCAAAATTCTACATGGCCCCTGTAATAACAGAGCTTCAGGACAACTTTTATCACAATACACCATGACCACTCTCATCACAATGCCAGAAAAGACCTTTCATGACAATGTTCCATGGCCCTTGTCATCACAATATTCTATGACTTCTGTCATCACAATGCTCCATGCCCCTGTCATCACAATGCCCCATCACCCCTGCTATTACAATGCTCCATGACCCCTGTCATCACAATGCCCCGAAACCCTTGTCATCACAATATTCCATGATCCGTGTAATCACGATGATCCATGAACCATTTCTGTACAATGCTCCAGTACCTCTTTCATTAAAATGCTCCATGGCACTTGTCATCAGAATGCTCCAGGAACCCTTCCATCACAATAATCCATGACCCGTTTCCTCACAATTCTCCAGGACCGCTTTCATCACAATGCTCCATTTCCTTGTCATCTCAATGCTTCATGGCCCCTGTCATCACAATGATCCATGCCCTTGTCATCAAAATGCTCCAGAACTCTTGTCATCACTATGCTCCATGCCCATGTCATCACAATGCTGCATGACCCCTGTCATCACAATGATACATGACCACTGTCATCACAATGCCACATGAACCCTGTCATCACATTGCTCCATGATCCCTGTCATTACAATGCTCCATGACCACTGTCATCACAATGTTCCATGATCGCTGTAATCACAATGACCCATGACACCTTTCCTCAGAAGGCTCCATTACGCCTGTCATCAGAATGCTCCAATGCCCATCTCATCACAATGCTCCATGATCCGTGACAGCACAACCTTACAGGACAATTGTCATCACAATGCTCCATGACAACTGTCATCACAATGTTGCCTGCCCATGTCATCAAAATGCTCCATGTCCCCTGTAATCACAATGTTCCATTACACCTGTCATCACAATGTTCCCTGCCCATGTCATCACAATGCTCCATTACCCATGTCATCGTAGTGATCCATGACCCCTTTCATCACAATGCTCCATGACACCTGTCATCACAATGCTCCGTGCTCTTTGTCACCACAATGCTCCATGACCACTGTCATCACCATGCCCCAGGACCCCAGTCATCACAATGCTCCATAGCACTTGTCATCACAATGCTCCATTATCCCTGTCATCACAATGTTCCATGACTCTTGTCATCAAAATGCCTCATGATCCTTTTACTCACAATGCTCCATGACTCCTTTCATCACATGCTCCATGATACTTGTCATTACACTGTCCCATGACCTTTTTCATAACAATGCTCCATGATACCAGTCATCACAATAATCCATGACCATTGTCGTCACAATGCTCCATGCCCCTTTCAACACACTGCTCCATGACAACTGTCACCACAATGCTCCATGGCCTTTGTCATCACAATTATACATGGCCCCTGTAATCACAGTGCTCCATGACCCCTTTCATCACAATGCTCCATGATCACTGTCATCACAATGCCACATGAGCCCTGTCATCACATTGCTCCATGGACCCTGTCATTACAATGCTCCATGACCACTGTCATCACAATGTTCCATGATGGCTGTAATCACAATGACCCATGACACCTTTCCTCAGAAGGCTCCAGTACACCTGTCATCACAATGCTCCAATGCCCGTCTCATCACAAAGTTCCATGATCCCTGTCAGCACAACGTTACAGGACAATTGTCATCACAATGCTCCATGACACCTGTCATCACAATGTTCCCTGCACATGTCATCACAATGCTCCATTACCAATGAAATCAAAATGTTCGCCTGCCCTTGTCATCAAAATGCTCCATGGCCCCTTTAATCACAATGCTCCATGAACACTGTCATCACAATGTTCCATGACAGTTGTCATCACAATGCTCCATGACCCCTGTAATCACAATGCTCCATGCCCTTGTCATCACAATGCTCCAGAACTCTTGTCATCATAATGATGAATGCCCGTGTCATCACAAAGCTCCATGATACTTGTCATCACAATGTTCCATGGCCTTGTCATCACTATACTCCATGGCCCCCGTCATCACAGTGCTCCATGATACCTTTCATCACAATTCTAGATGACCACTGTCATCACAATGCCCCAAGACACATGTCATCACAATTCGCCATGGCCCTTGTCATCACAATGCTCCATGACCCGTGGCATCACAATGGTCCAGGACACTTGTCATCACAATGATCCATGACCACTTACACCACAATGCTCCTTGACTCCTGTCATCACAATGCTCCATAGCCTATGCATTCGCAATGCTACATGGTCCCTGTAATCACATTGCTCCATGATCCATTTCATCCCAATGCTCTATGACCACTGTCATCACCATGCCCCATTATACCTGTCATCACAATGCTCCATGGCCCCTGTCAGCACAATGTTCCATGACAGATGTCCTCAATATCCTCCATGGTCCCTGTAATCACAATGCTCCAGGCCCTTTTCTTCACAATGCTCCAGATCTCTTGTCATCATAATGCCCCATGCCCGTGTCAGCACAATGCTCCCTGGCCTATGTATTCACAATGCTCCATGGCCCCTGTAATCACATTGCTCCATAATCCTTTTCATCACAATGCTCTATGAGCACTGTCATCACAATGCCACATGCCACCTGTCATTACAATGCTCTATGGCCCCTGTCAGCACAATGTTCCATGGCAGATATCATCACAATGATCCATGACCGCTGTCATCACAATGTTACCTGCCCTTCTCATCTCAATGATCCATGGCCCCTGTAATCACAATGCCCCATACCCTTGTCATCGCAATGCTCCAGATCACTTCTCATCATAATGCTCCATGCCCATGTCATCACAATGCTCCTTGGCCCCTGTCATCACAGTGCTCCGTGATACCTTTCATCATAATGATAGATGACCACTGTCATCACAATGCTCCATGACACCTGTCATCAGATTTGCTCATGGCCCTTGTCATCACAATGCTCCAGGACACTTGTCTTCACAATGTTCCATGGCGCATTTCATCACAATGCTCCATGACCACTTTCATCAAATTGCTCCATGAAGCCTGTCATCCCAATGCTCCATGGCCTTTGTCATCAAAATTCTACATGGCCCCAGTAATAACAGTGCTTCAGGATATCTTTTATCACAATGCTCCATGACCACTCTCATCACCATGCCAGATAAGACCTTTCTTGACAATGCTCCATGGCCCTTGTCATCACAATATTCTATGACTTCTGTCATCACAATGCTCCATGCCCCTGTCATCACAATGCCCCATCACCCCTGCTATTACAATGTTCCATGAACCCTTTCATCACAATGCTCCGAAACCCTTGTCATCACAATATTCCATGATCCGTGTAATCACGATGATCCATGAACCATTTCTGTACAATGCTCCAGTACCCCTATCATTAAAATGCTCCATGGCACTTTTCATCAGAATGCTGCAGGAACCCTTCCATCACAATAATCCATGACCCGTTTCCTCACAATTCTCCAGGACCGCTCTCATCACAATGCTCCATTCCCTTGTCATCTCAAAGCTTCATGGCCCCTGTCATCACAATGATCCATGCCCTTGTCATCAAAATGCTCCAGAACCCTTGTCATCACTATGCTCCATGCCCATGTCATCACAATGCTGCATGACCCCTGTGATCACAATGCTACATGACCCCTGTCATCACAATGTTCCATGCCCGTATCATCACAATGCTCCATTACCCATGTCATCGTAGTGATCCATGACCCCTTTCATCACAATGCTCCATGACACCTGTCATCACAATGCTCCGTGCTCTTTGTCACCACAATGCTCCATGACCACTGTCATCACCATGCCCCATGACCCCAGTCATCACAATGCTCCATAGCACTTGTCATCACAATGCTCCATTATCCCTGTCATCACAATGTTCCATGACTCTTGTCATCAAAATGCCTCATGATCCTTTTACTCACAATGCTCCATGACTCCTTTCATCACATGCTCCATGATACTTGTCATTACACTGTCCCATGACCTTTTTCATAACAATGCTCCATGATACCAGTCATCACAATAATCCATGACCATTTTCGTCACAATGCTCCATGCCCCTTTCAACACAATGCTCCATGACAACTGTCACCACAATGCTCCATGGCCTTTGTCATCACAATTATACTTGGCCCCTGTAATCACAGTGCTCCATGACCCCTTTCATCACAATGCTCCATGATCACTGTCATCACAATGCCACATGAGCCCTGTCATCACATTGCTCCATGGCCCCTGTCATTACAATGCTCCATGACCACTGTCATCACAATGTTCCATGATGGCTGTAATCACAATGACCCATGACACCTTTCCTCAGAAGGCTCCAGTACACCTGTCATCACAATGCTCCAATGCCTGTCTCATCACAAAGTTCCATGATCCCTGTCAGCACAACGTTACAGGACAATTGTCATCACAATGCTCCATGACAACTGTCATCATAATGTTGCCTGCCCATGTCATCAAAATGCTCCATGTCCCCTGTAATCACAATGTTCCATTACACCTGTCATCACAATGTTCCCTGCCCATGTCATCACAATGCTCCATTACCAATGAAATCAAAATGTTCGCCTGCCCTTGTCATCAAAATGCTCCATGGCCCCTTTAATCACAATGCTCCATGAACACTGTCATCACAATGTTCCATGACAGTTGTCATCACAATGCTCCATGACCCCTGTAATCACAATGTTCCATGCCCTTGTCATCACAATGCTCCAGAACTCTTGTCATCATAATGATGAGTGCCCGTGTCATCACAAAGCTCCATGATACTTGTCATCACAATGTTCCATGGCCTTGTCATCACTATACTCCATGGCCCCCGTCATCACAGTGCTCCATGATACCTTTCATCACAATTCTAGATGACCACTGTCATCACAATGCCCCAAGACACATGTCATCACAATTCGCCATGGCTCTTGTCATCACAATGCTCCATGACCCGTGGCATCACAATGGTCCAGGACACTTGTCATCACAATGATCCATGACCACTTACATCACAATGCTCCTTGACTCCCGTCATCACAATGCTCCATAGCCTATGCATTCGCAATGCTACATGGTCCCTGTAATCACATTGCTCCATGATCCATTTCATCCCAATGCTCTATGACCACTGTCATCACCATGCCCCATTATACCTGTCATCACAAAATTCCATGGCCCCTGTCAGCACAATGTTCCATGACAGATGTCATCACTATCCTCCATGGTCCCTGTAATCACAATGCTCCATCCCCTTGTCAACGCAATGCTCCAGAACTCTTGTCATCATAATGCTCCATGCCCGCCTCCTCACAATGCTCCATGACACTTGTCCTCACAATGCTCCATGGCCTTTGTCATCGCAATGCTCCATGGCCCCTGTTATCACAGTGCTGCATGTTACCTTTCATCACAATTCTAGATGACCATTGTCATCACAATGCCCCATGACACCTGTCATCACTATTCGCCATGGCACTTGTCATCACAATGCTCCATGATCCCTGTCATCATAATGTTCGATGACACTTGTCGTCACGGTGCTCCATGACCCCTGTCATCACAATATTCACTGCCCATGTAATCACAATGCTCCTGGTCCCCTGTAATCACAATGCTCCATAGCCTTAACATCACAATGCTCCAGAACTCTTGTCATCATTATGCCCCATGCCCATGTCATCACAATGCTCCTTGACCCCCGTCATCACAATGCTCCATGGCCTATGTATTCACAATGCTCCATGGCCCCTGTAGTCACATTGCTCCATGATCCTTTTCATCACAATGCTCTATGACCACTGTCATCACAATGCCACATGACACCTGTCATTACAATGCTCTATGGCCCCTGTCAGCACAATGTTCCATGGCAGATATCATCACAATGATCCATGACCGCTGTCATCACAATGTTCCCTGCCCTTGTCATCTCAATGATCCCTGGCCCCTGTTATCACAATGCCCCATACCCTTGTCATCGCAATGCTCCAGATCACTTCTCATCATAATGCTCCATGCCCATGTCATCACAATGCTCCATGGCCCCTGTCATCACAGTGCTCCGTGATACCTTTCATCGTAATGATAGATGACCACTGTCATCACAATGCTCCATGACACCTGTCATCAGATTTGGCCATGGCCCTTATCATCACAATGCTCCAAGACACTTATCTTCACAATGTTCCATGGCGCATTTCATCACAATGCTCCATGACCACTTTCATCAAATTGCTCCATGATGCCTGTCATCACAATGCTCCATGGCCTTTGTCATCAAAATTCTACATGGCCCCTGTAATAACAGGGCTTCAGGACAACTTTTATCACAATACTCCATGACCAATCTCATCCCAATGCCAGAAAAGACCTTTCATGACAATGCTCCATAGCCCTTGTCATCACAATATTCTATGACTTCTGTCATCACAATGCTCCATGCCCCTGTCATCACAATGCCCCATCACCCCTGCTATTACAATGCTCCATGACCCCTGTCATCACAATGCCCCGAAACCCTTGTCATCACAATATTCCATGATCCGTGTAATCACGATGATCCATGAACCATTTCTATACAATGCTCCAGTACCCCTTTCATTAAAATGCTCCATGGCACTTGTCATCAGAATGCTGCAGGAACCCTTCCATCACAATAATCCATGACCCGTTTCCTCACAATTCTCCAGGACCGCTTTCATCACAATGCTCCATTTCCTTGTCATCTCAATTCTTCATGGCCCCTGTCATCACAATGATCCATGCCCTTGTCATCAAAATGCTCCAGAACTCTTGTCATCACTATGCTCCATGCCCATGTCATCACAATGCTGCATGACCCCTGTCATCACAATGATACATGACCACTGTCATCACAATGCCACATGAACCCTGTCATCACATTTCTCCATGATCCCTGTCATTACAATGCTCCATGACCACTGTCATCACAATGTTCCATGATCGCTGTAATCACAATGACCCATGACACCTTTCCTCAGAAGGCTCCATTACGCCTGTCATCAGAATGCTCCAATGCCCATCTCATCACAATGCTCCATGATCCGTGACAGCACAACGTTACAGGACAATTGTCATCACAATGCTCCATGACAACTGTCATCACAATGTTGCCTGCCCATGTCATCAAAATGCTCCATGTCCCCTGTAATCACAATGTTCCATTACACCTGTCATCACAATGTTCCCTGCCCATGTCATCACAATGCTCCATTACCCATGTCATCGTAGTGATCCATGACCCCTTTCATCACAATGCTCCATGACACCTGTCATCACAATGCTCCGTGCTCTTTGTCACCACAATGCTCCATGACCACTGTCATCACCATGCCCCATGACCCCAGTCATCACAATGCTCCATAGCACTTGTCATCACAATGCTCCATTATCCCTGTCATCACAATATTCCATGACTTTGTCATCAAAATGCCTCATGATCCTTTTATTCACAATGCTCCATGACTCCTTTCATCACATGCTCCATGATACTTGTCATTACACTGTCCCATGACTTTTTTCATAACAATGCTCCATGATACCAGTCATCACAATAATCCATGACCATTGTCGTCACAATGCTCCATGCCCCTTTCAACACAATGCTCCATGACAACTGTCACCACAATGCTCCATGGCCCCTGTAATCACAGTGCTCCATGACCCGTGGCATCACAATGGTCCAGGACACTTGTCATCACAATGATCCATGACCACTTACATCACAATGCTCCTTGACTCCCGTCATCACAATGCTCCATAGCCTATGCATTCGCAATGCTACATGGTCCCTGTAATCACATTGCTCCATGATCCATTTCATCCCAATGCTCTATGACCACTGTCATCACCATGCCCCATTATACCTGTCATCACACAGTTCCATGGCCCCTGTCAGCACAATATTCCATGACAGATGTCATCACTATCCTCCATGGTCCCTGTAATCACAATGCTCCATTCCCTTGTCAACGCAATGCTCCAGAACTCTTGTCATCATAATGCTCCATGCCCGCCTCATCACAATGCTCCATGACACTTGTCCTCACAATGCTCCATGGCCTTTGTCATCGCAATGCTCCATGGCCCCTGTTATCACCGTGCTCCATGTTACCTTTCATCACAATTCTAGATGACCATTGTCATCACAATGCCCCATGACACCTGTCATCACTATTCGCCATGGCACTTGTCATCACAATGCTCCATGATCCCTGTCATCATAATGTTCGATGACACTTGTCGTCACGGTGCTCCATGACCCCTGTCATCACAATATTCACTGCCCATGTAATCACAATGCTCCTGGTCCCCTGTAATCACAATGCTCCATAGCCTTAACATCACAATGCTCCAGAACTCTTGTCATCATTATGCCCCATGCCCATGTCATCACAATGCTCCTTGACCCCTGTCATCACAATGCTCCATGGCCTATGTATTCACAATGCTCCATGGCCCCTGTAGTCACATTGCTCCATGATCCTTTTCATCACAATGCTCTATGACCACTGTCATCACAATGCCACATGACACCTGTCATTACAATGCTCTATGGCCCCTGTCAGCACAATGTTCCATGGCAGATATCATCACAATGATCCATGACCGCTGTCATCACAATGTTCCCTGCCCTTGTCATCTCAATCATCCCTGGCCCCTGTTATCACAATGCCCCATACCCTTGTCATCGCAATGCTCCAGATCACTTCTCATCATAATGCTCCATGCCCATGTCATCACAATGCTCCATGGCCCCTGTCATCACAGTGCTCCGTGATACCTTTCATCGTAATGATAGATGACCACTGTCATCACAATGCTCCATGACACCTGTCATCAGATTTGGCCATGGCCCTTATCATCACAATGCTCCAGGACACTTGTCTTCACAATGTTCCATGGCGCATTTCATCACAATGCTCCATGACCACTTTCATCAAATTGCTCCATGATGCCTGTCATCACAATGCTCCATGGCCTTTGTCATCAAAATTCTACATGGCCCCTGTAATAACAGAGCTTCAGGACAACTTTTATCACAATACACCATGACCATTCTCATCACAATGCCAGAAAAGACCTTTCATGACAATGCTCCATGGCCCTTGTCATCACAATATTCTATGACTTCTGTCATCACAATGCTCCATGCCCCTGTCATCACAATGCCCCATCACCCCTGCTATTACAATGCTCCATGACCCCTGTCCTCACAATGCCCCGAAACCCTTGTCATCACAATATTCCATGATCCGTGTAATCACGATGATCCATGAACCATTTCTGTACAATGCTCCAGTACCCCTTTCATTAAAATGCTCCATGGCACTTGTCATCAGAATGCTCCAGGAACCCTTCCATCACAATAATCCATGACCCGTTTCCTCACAATTCTCCAGGACCGCTTTCATCACAATGCTCCATTTCCTTGTCATCTCAATGCTTCATGGCCCCTGTCATCACAATGATCCATGCCCTTGTCATCAAAATGCTCCAGAACTCTTGTCATCACTATGCTCCATGCCCATGTCATCACAATGCTGCATGACCCCTGTCATCACAATGATACATGACCACTGTCATCACAATGCCACATGAACCCTGTCATCACATTGCTCCATGATCCCTGTCATTACAATGCTCCATGACCACTGTCATCACAATGTTCCATGATCGCTGTAATCACAATGACCCATGACACCTTTCCTCAGAAGGCTCCATTACGCCTGTCATCAGAATGCTCCAATGCCCATCTCATCACAATGCTCCATGATCCGTGACAGCACAACGTTACAGGACAATTGTCATCACAATGCTCCATGACAACTGTCATCACAATGTTGCCTGCCCATGTCATCAAAATGCTCCATGTCCCCTGTAATCACAATGTTCCATTACACCTGTCATCACAATGTTCCCTGCCCATGTCATCACAATGCTCCATTACCCATGTCATCGTAGTGACCCATGACCCCTTTCATCACAATGCTCCATGACACCTGTCATCACAATGCTCCGTGCTCTTTGTCACCACAATGCTCCATGACCACTGTCATCACCATGCCCCATGACCCCAGTCATCACAATGCTCCATAGCACTTGTCATCACAATGCTCCATTATCCCTGTCATCACAATGTTCCATGACTCTTGTCATCAAAATGCCTCATGATCCTTTTACTCACAATGCTCCATGACTCCTTTCATCACATGCTCCATGATACTTGTCATTACACTGTCCCATGACCTTTTTCATAACAATGCTCCATGATACCAGTCATCACAATAATCCATGACCATTTTCGTCACAATGCTCCATGCCCCTTTCAACACAATGCTCCATGACAACTGTCACCACAATGCTCCATGGCCTTTGTCATCACAATTATACATGGCCCCTGTAATCACAGTGCTCCATGACCCCTTTCATCACAATGCTCCATGATCACTGTCATCACAATGCCACATGAGCCCTGTCATCACATTGCTCCATGGCCCCTGTCATTACAATGCTCCATGACCACTGTCATCACAATGTTCCATGATCGCTGTAATCACAATGACCCATGACACCTTTCCTCAGAAGGCTCCAGTACACCTGTCATCACAATGCTCCAATGCCCGTCTCATCACAAAGTTCCATGATCCCTGTCAGCACAACGTTACAGGACAATTGTCACCACAATGCTCCATGACAACTGTCATCACAATGTTGCCTGCCCATGTCATCAAAATGCTCCATGTCCCCTGTAATCACAATGTTCCATTACACCCGTCATCACAATGTTCCCTGCCCATGTCATCACAATGCTCCATTACCAATGAAATCAAAATGTTCGCCTGCCCTTGTCATCAAAATGCTCCATGTCCCCTTTAATCACAATGCTCCATGAACACTGTCATCACAATGTTCCATGACAGTTGTCATCACAATGCTCCATGACCCCTGTAATCACAATGCTCCATGCCCTTGTCATCACAATGCTCCAGAACTCTTGTCATCATAATGATGAGTGCCCGTGTCATCACAAAGCTCCATGATACTTGTCATCACAATGTTCCATGGCCTTGTCATCACTATACTCCATGGCCCCCGTCATCACAGTGCTCCATGATACCTTTCATCACAATTCTAGATGACCACTGTCATCACAATGCCCCAAGACACATGTCATCACAATTCGCCATGGCTCTTGTCATCACAATGCTCCATGACCCGTGGCATCACAATGGTCCAGGACACTTGTCATCACAATGATCCATGACCACTTACATCACAATGCTCCTTGACTCCCGTCATCACAATGCTCCATAGCCTATGCATTCGCAATGCTACATGGTCCCTGTAATCACATTGCTCCATGATCCATTTCATCCCAATGCTCTATGACCACTGTCATCACCATGCCCCATTATACCTGTCATCACAAAATTCCATGGCCCCTGTCAGCACAATGTTCCATGACAGATGTCATCACTATCCTCCATGGTCCCTGTAATCACAATGCTCCATCCCCTTGTCAACGCAATGCTCCAGAACTCTTGTCATCATAATGCTCCATGCCCGCCTCCTCACAATGCTCCATGACACTTGTCCTCACAATGCTCCATGGCCTTTGTCATCGCAATGCTCCATGGCCCCTGTTATCACAGTGCTCCATGTTACCTTTCATCACAATTCTAGATGACCATTGTCATCACAATGCCCCATGACACCTGTCATCACTATTCGCCATGGCACTTGTCATCACAATGCTCCATGATCCCTGTCATCATAATGTTCGATGACACTTGTCGTCACGGTGCTCCATGACCCCTGTCATCACAATATTCACTGCCCATGTAATCACAATGCTCCTGGTCCCCTGTAATCACAATGCTCCATAGCCTTAACATCACAATGCTCCAGAACTCTTGTCATCATTATGCCCCATGCCCATGTCATCACAATGCTCCTTGACCCCTGTCATCACAATGCTCCATGGCCTATGTATTCACAATGCTCCATGGCCCCTGTAGTCACATTGCTCCATGATCCTTTTCATCACAATGCTCTATGACCACTGTCATCACAATGCCACATGACACCTGTCATTACAATGCTCTATGGCCCCTGTCAGCACAATGTTCCATGGCAGATATCATCACAATGATCCATGACCGCTGTCATCACAATGTTCCCTGCCCTTGTCATCTCAATCATCCCTGGCCCCTGTTATCACAATGCCCCATACCCTTGTCATCGCAATGCTCCAGATCACTTCTCATCATAATGCTCCATGCCCATGTCATCACAATGCTCCATGGCCCCTGTCATCACAGTGCTCCGTGATACCTTTCATCGTAATGATAGATGACCACTGTCATCACAATGCTCCATGACACCTGTCATCAGATTTGGCCATGGCCCTTATCATCACAATGCTCCAGGACACTTGTCTTCACAATGTTCCATGGCGCATTTCATCACAATGCTCCATGACCACTTTCATCAAATTGCTCCATGATGCCTGTCATCACAATGCTCCATGGCCTTTGTCATCAAAATTCTACATGGCCCCTGTAATAACAGAGCTTCAGGACAACTTTTATCACAATACACCATGACCACTCTCATCACAATGCCAGAAAAGACCTTTCATGACAATGCTCCATGGCCCTTGTCATCACAATATTCTATGACTTCTGTCATCACAATGCTCCATGCCCCTGTCATCACAATGCCCCATCCCCCCTGCTATTACAATGCTCCATGAACCCTGTCATCACAATGCCCCGAAACCCTTGTCATCACAATATTCCATGATCCGTGTAATCACGATGATCCATGAACCATTTCTGTACAATGCTCCAGTACCCCTTTCATTAAAATGCTCCATGGCACTTGTCATCAGAATGCTCCAGGAACCCTTCCATCAAAATAATCCATGACCCGTTTCCTCACAATTCTCCAGGACCGCTTTCATCACAATGCTCCATTTCCTTGTCATCTCAATGCTTCATGGCCCCTGTCATCACAATGATCCATGCCCTTGTCATCAAAATGCTCCAGAACTCTTGTCATCACTATGCTCCATGCCCATGTCATCACAATGCTGCATGACCCCTGTCATCACAATGATACATGACCACTGTCATCACAATGCCACATGAACCCTGTCATCACATTGCTCCATGATCCCTGTCATTACAATGCTCCATGACCACTGTCATCACAATGTTCCATGATCGCTGTAATCACAATGACCCATGACACCTTTCCTCAGAAGGCTCCATTACGCCTGTCATCAGAATGCTCCAATGCCCATCTCATCACAATGCTCCATGATCCGTGACAGCACAACGTTACAGGACAATTGTCATCACAATGCTCCATGACAACTGTCATCACAATGTTGCCTGCCCATGTCATCAAAATGCTCCATGTCCCCTGTAATCACAATGTTCCATTACACCTGTCATCACAATGTTCCCTGCCCATGTCATCACAATGCTCCATTACCCATGTCATCGTAGTGACCCATGACCCCTTTCATCACAATGCTCCATGACACCTGTCATCACAATGCTCCGTGCTCTTTGTCACCACAATGCTCCATGACCACTGTCATCACCATGCCCCATGACCCCAGTCATCACAATGCTCCATAGCACTTGTCATCACAATGCTCCATTATCCCTGTCATCACAATGTTCCATGACTCTTGTCATCAAAATGCCTCATGATCCTTTTACTCACAATGCTCCATGACTCCTTTCATCACATGCTCCATGATACTTGTCATTACACTGTCCCATGACCTTTTTCATAACAATGCTCCATGATACCAGTCATCACAATAATCCATGACCATTTTCGTCACAATGCTCCATGCCCCTTTCAACACAATGCTCCATGACAACTGTCACCACAATGCTCCATGGCCTTTGTCATCACAATTATACATGGCCCCTGTAATCACAGTGCTCCATGACCCCTTTCATCACAATGCTCCATGATCACTGTCATCACAATGCCACATGAGCCCTGTCATCACATTGCTCCATGGCCCCTGTCATTACAATGCTCCATGACCACTGTCATCACAATGTTCCATGATCGCTGTAATCACAATGACCCATGACACCTTTCCTCAGAAGGCTCCAGTACACCTGTCATCACAATGCTCCAATGCCCGTCTCACCACAAAGTTCCATGATCCCTGTCAGCACAACGTTACAGGACAATTGTCACCACAATGCTCCATGACAACTGTCATCACAATGTTGCCTGCCCATGTCATCAAAATGCTCCATGTCCCCTGTAATCACAATGTTCCATTACACCCGTCATCACAATGTTCCCTGCCCATGTCATCACAATGCTCCATTACCAATGAAATCAAAATGTTCGCCTGCCCTTGTCATCAAAATGCTCCATGGCCCCTTTAATCACAATGCTCCATGAACACTGTCATCACAATGTTCCATGACAGTTGTCATCACAATGCTCCATGACCCCTGTAATCACAATGCTCCATGCCCTTGTCATCACAATGCTCCAGAACTCTTGTCATCATAATGATGAGTGCCCGTGTCATCACAAAGCTCCATGATACTTGTCATCACAATGTTCCATGGCCTTGTCATCACTATACTCCATGGCCCCCGTCATCACAGTGCTCCATGATACCTTTCATCACAATTCTAGATGACCACTGTCATCACAATGCCCCAAGACACATGTCATCACAATTCGCCATGGCTCTTGTCATCACAATGCTCCATGACCCGTGGCATCACAATGGTCCAGGACACTTGTCATCACAATGATCCATGACCACTTACATCACAATGCTCCTTGACTCCCGTCATCACAATGCTCCATAGCCTATGCATTCGCAATGCTACATGGTCCCTGTAATCACATTGCTCCATGATCCATTTCATCCCAATGCTCTATGACCACTGTCATCACCATGCCCCATTATACCTGTCATCACAAAGTTCCATGGCCCCTGTCAGCACAATGTTCCATGACAGATGTCATCACTATCCTCCATGGTCCCTGTAATCACAATGCTCCATCCCCTTGTCAACGCAATGCTCCAGAACTCTTGTCATCATAATGCTCCATGCCCGCCTCATCACAATGCTCCATGACACTTGTCCTCACAATGCTCCATGGCCTTTGTCATCGCAATGCTCCATGGCCCCTGTTATCACAGTGCTCCATGTTACCTTTCATCACAATTCTAGATGACCATTGTCATCACAATGCCCCATGACACCTGTCATCACTATTCGCCATGGCACTTGTCATCACAATGCTCCATGATCCCTGTCATCATAATGTTCGATGACACTTGTCGTCACGGTGCTCCATGACCCCTGTCATCACAATATTCACTGCCCATGTAATCACAATGCTCCTGGTCCCCTGTAATCACAATGCTCCATAGCCTTAACATCACAATGCTCCAGAACTCTTGTCATCATTATGCCCCATGCCCATGTCATCACAATGCTCCTTGACCCCTGTCATCACAATGCTCCATGGCCTATGTATTCACAATGCTCCATGGCCCCTGTAGTCACATTGCTCCATGATCCTTTTCATCACAATGCTCTATGACCACTGTCATCACAATGCCACATGACACCTGTCATTACAATGCTCTATGGCCCCTGTCAGCACAATGTTCCATGGCAGATATCATCACAATGATCCATGACCGCTGTCATCACAATGTTCCCTGCCCTTGTCATCTCAATCATCCCTGGCCCCTGTTATCACAATGCCCCATACCCTTGTCATCGCAATCCTCCAGATCACTTCTCATCATAATGCTCCATGCCCATGTCATCACAATGCTCCATGGCCCCTGTCATCACAGTGCTCCGTGATACCTTTCATCGTAATGATAGATGACCACTGTCATCACAATGCTCCATGACACCTGTCATCAGATTTGGCCATGGCCCTTATCATCACAATGCTCCAGGACACTTGTCTTCACAATGTTCCATGGCGCATTTCATCACAATGCTCCATGACCACTTTCATCAAATTGCTCCATGATGCCTGTCATCACAATGCTCCATGGCCTTTGTCATCAAAATTCTACATGGCCCCTGTAATAACAGAGCTTCAGGACAACTTTTATCACAATACACCATGACCACTCTCATCACAATGCCAGAAAAGACCTTTCATGACAATGCTCCATGGCCCTTGTCATCACAATATTCTATGACTTCTGTCATCACAATGCTCCATGCCCCTGTCATCACAATGCCCCATCCCCCCTGCTATTACAATGCTCCATGAACCCTGTCATCACAATGCCCCGAAACCCTTGTCATCACAATATTCCATGATCCGTGTAATCACGATGATCCATGAACCATTTCTGTACAATGCTCCAGTACCCCTTTCATTAAAATGCTCCATGGCACTTGTCATCAGAATGCTCCAGGAACCCTTTCATCAAAATAATCCATGACCCGTTTCCTCACAATTCTCCAGGACCGCTTTCATCACAATGCTCCATTTCCTTGTCATCTCAATGCTTCATGGCCCCTGTCATCACAATGATCCATGCCCTTGTCATCAAAATGCTCCAGAACTCTTGTCATCACTATGCTCCATGCCCATGTCATCACAATGCTGCATGACCCCTGTCATCACAATGATACATGACCACTGTCATCACAATGCCACATGAACCCTGTCATCACATTGCTCCATGATCCCTGTCATTACAATGCTCCATGACCACTGTCATCACAATGTTCCATGATCGCTGTAATCACAATGACCCATGACACCTTTCCTCAGAAGGCTCCATTACGCCTGTCATCAGAATGCTCCAATGCCCATCTCATCACAATGCTCCATGATCCGTGACAGCACAACGTTACAGGACAATTGTCATCACAATGCTCCATGACAACTGTCATCACAATGTTGCCTGCCCATGTCATCAAAATGCTCCATGTCCCCTGTAATCACAATGTTCCATTACACCTGTCATCACAATGTTCCCTGCCCATGTCATCACAATGCTCCATTACCCATGTCATCGTAGTGACCCATGACCCCTTTCATCACAATGCTCCATGACACCTGTCATCACAATGCTCCGTGCTCTTTGTCACCACAATGCTCCATGACCACTGTCATCACCATGCCCCATGACCCCAGTCATCACAATGCTCCATAGCACTTGTCATCACAATGCTCCATTATCCCTGTCATCACAATGTTCCATGACTCTTGTCATCAAAATGCCTCATGATCCTTTTACTCACAATGCTCCATGACTCCTTTCATCACATGCTCCATGATACTTGTCATTACACTGTCCCATGACCTTTTTCATAACAATGCTCCATGATACCAGTCATCACAATAATCCATGACCATTTTCGTCACAATGCTCCATGCCCCTTTCAACACAATGCTCCATGACAACTGTCACCACAATGCTCCATGGCCTTTGTCATCACAATTATACATGGCCCCTGTAATCACAGTGCTCCATGACCCCTTTCATCACAATGCTCCATGATCACTGTCATCACAATGCCACATGAGCCCTGTCATCACATTGCTCCATGGCCCCTGTCATTACAATGCTCCATGACCACTGTCATCACAATGTTCCATGATGGCTGTAATCACAATGACCCATGACACCTTTCCTCAGAAGGCTCCAGTACACCTGTCATCACAATGCTCCAATGCCCGTCTCATCACAAAGTTCCATGATCCCTCTCAGCACAACGTTACAGGACAATTGTCATCACAATGCTCCACGACAACTGTCATCACAATGTTGCCTGCCCATGTCATCAAAATGCTCCATGTCCCCTGTAATCACAATGTTCCATTACACCCGTCATCACAATGTTCCCTGCCCATGTCATCACAATGCTCCATTACCAATGAAATCAAAATGTTCGCCTGCCCTTGTCATCAAAATGCTCCATGGCCCCTTTAATCACAATGCTCCATGAACACTGTCATCACAATGTTCCATGACAGTTGTCATCACAATGCTCCATGACCCCTGTAATCACAATGCTCCATGCCCTTGTCATCACAATGCTCCAGAACTCTTGTCATCATAATGATGAGTGCCCGTGTCATCACAAAGCTCCATGATACTTGTCATCACAATGTTCCATGGCCTTGTCATCACTATACTCCATGGCCCCCGTCATCACAGTGCTCCATGATACCTTTCATCACAATTCTAGATGACCACTGTCATCACAATGCCCCAAGACACATGTCATCACAATTCGCCATGGCTCTTGTCATCACAATGCTCCATGACCCGTGGCATCACAATGGTCCAGGACACTTGTCATCACAATGATCCATGACCACTTACATCACAATGCTCCTTGACTCCCGTCATCACAATGCTCCATAGCCTATGCATTCGCAATGCTACATGGTCCCTGTAATCACATTGCTCCATGATCCATTTCATCCCAATGCTCTATGACCACTGTCATCACCATGCCCCATTATACCTGTCATCACAAAGTTCCATGGCCCCTGTCAGCACAATGTTCCATGACAGATGTCATCACTATCCTCCATGGTCCCTGTAATCACAATGCTCCATCCCCTTGTCAACGCAATGCTCCAGAACTCTTGTCATCATAATGCTCCATGCCCGCCTCATCACAATGCTCCATGACACTTGTCCTCACAATGCTCCATGGCCTTTGTCATCGCAATGCTCCATGGCCCCTGTTATCACAGTGCTCCATGTTACCTTTCATCACAATTCTAGATGACCATTGTCATCACAATGCCCCATGACACCTGTCATCACTATTCGCCATGGCACTTGTCATCACAATGCTCCATGATCCCTGTCATCATAATGTTCGATGACACTTGTCGTCACGGTGCTCCATGACCCCTGTCATCACAATATTCACTGCCCATGTAATCACAATGCTCCTGGTCCCCTGTAATCACAATGCTCCATAGCCTTAACATCACAATGCTCCAGAACTCTTGTCATCATTATGCCCCATGCCCATGTCATCACAATGCTCCTTGACCCCTGTCATCACAATGCTCCATGGCCTATGTATTCACAATGCTCCATGGCCCCTGTAGTCACATTGCTCCATGATCCTTTTCATCACAATGCTCTATGACCACTGTCATCACAATGCCACATGACACCTGTCATTACAATGCTCTATGGCCCCTGTCAGCACAATGTTCCATGGCAGATATCATCACAATGATCCATAACCGCTGTCATCACAATGTTCCCTGCCCTTGTCATCTCAATGATCCCTGGCCCCTGTTATCACAATGCCCCATACCCTTGTCATCGCAATGCTCCAGATCACTTCTCATCATAATGCTCCATGCCCATGTCATCACAATGCTCCATGGCCCCTGTCATCACAGTGCTCCGTGATACCTTTCATCGTAATGATAGATGACCACTGTCATCACAATGCTCCATGACACCTGTCATCAGATTTGGCCATGGCCCTTATCATCACAATGCTCCAGGACACTTGTCTTCACAATGTTCCATGGCGCATTTCATCACAATGCTCCATGACCACTTTCATCAAATTGCTCCATGATGCCTGTCATCACAATGCTCCATGGCCTTTGTCATCAAAATTCTACATGGCCCCTGTAATAACAGAGCTTCAGGACAACTTTTATCACAATACACCATGACCACTCTCATCACAATGCCAGAAAAGACCTTTCATGACAATGCTCCATGGCCCTTGTCATCACAATATTCTATGACTTCTGTCATCACAATGCTCCATGCCCCTGTCATCACAATGCCCCATCACCCCTGCTATTACAATGCTCCATGACCCCTGTCCTCACAATGCCCCGAAACCCTTGTCATCACAATATTCCATGATCCGTGTAATCACGATGATCCATGAACCATTTCTGTACAATGCTCCAGTACCCCTTTCATTAAAATGCTCCATGGCACTTGTCATCAGAATGCTCCAGGAACCCTTCCATCACAATAATCCATGACCCGTTTCCTCACAATTCTCCAGGACCGCTTTCATCACAATGCTCCATTTCCTTGTCATCTCAATTCTTCATGGCCCCTGTCATCACAATGATCCATGCCCTTGTCATCAAAATGCTCCAGAACTCTTGTCATCACTATGCTCCATGCCCATGTCATCACAATGCTGCATGACCCCTGTCATCACAATGATACATGACCACTGTCATCACAATGCCACATGAACCCTGTCATCACATTGCTCCATGATCCCTGTCATTACAATGCTCCATGACCACTGTCATCACAATGTTCCATGATCGCTGTAATCACAATGACCCATGACACCTTTCCTCAGAAGGCTCCATTACGCCTGTCATCAGAATGCTCCAATGCCCATCTCATCACAATGCTCCATGATCCGTGACAGCACAACGTTACAGGACAATTGTCATCACAATGCTCCATGACAACTGTCATCACAATGTTGCCTGCCCATGTCATCAAAATGCTCCATGTCCCCTGTAATCACAATGTTCCATTACACCTGTCATCACAATGTTCCCTGCCCATGTCATCACAATGCTCCATTACCCATGTCATCGTAGTGACCCATGACCCCTTTCATCACAATGCTCCATGACACCTGTCATCACAATGCTCCGTGCTCTTTGTCACCACAATGCTCCATGACCACTGTCATCACCATGCCCCATGACCCCAGTCATCACAATGCTCCATAGCACTTGTCATCACAATGCTCCATTATCCCTGTCATCACAATGTTCCATGACTCTTGTCATCAAAATGCCTCATGATCCTTTTACTCACAATGCTCCATGACTCCTTTCATCACATGCTCCATGATACTTGTCATTACACTGTCCCATGACCTTTTTCATAACAATGCTCCATGATACCAGTCATCACAATAATCCATGACTATTTTCGTCACAATGCTCCATGCCCCTTTCAACACAATGCTCCATGACAACTGTCACCACAATGCTCCATGGCCTTTGTCATCACAATTATACATGGCCCCTGTAATCACAGTGCTCCATGACCCCTTTCATCACAATGCTCCATGATCACTGTCATCACAATGCCACATGAGCCCTGTCATCACATTGCTCCATGGCCCCTGTCATTACAATGCTCCATGACCACTGTCATCACAATGTTCCATGATCGCTGTAATCACAATGACCCATGACACCTTTCCTCAGAAGGCTCCAGTACACCTGTCATCACAATGCTCCAATGCCCGTCTCACCACAAAGTTCCATGATCCCTGTCAGCACAACGTTACAGGACAATTGTCACCACAATGCTCCATGACAACTGTCATCACAATGTTGCCTGCCCATGTCATCAAAATGCTCCATGTCCCCTGTAA
Organism: Balaenoptera ricei; assembly: GCF_028023285.1. NCBI lineage: Eukaryota > Metazoa > Chordata > Mammalia > Artiodactyla > Balaenopteridae > Balaenoptera > Balaenoptera ricei. The sequence goes on from NW_026777686.1 coordinate 925,049, forward strand.
TCACAATGTTCCATTACACCCGTCATCACAATGTTCCCTGCCCATGTCATCACAATGCTCCATTACCAATGAAATCAAAATGTTCGCCTGCCCTTGTCATCAAAATGCTCCATGGCCCCTTTAATCACAATGCTCCATGAACACTGTCATCACAATGTTCCATGACAGTTGTCATCACAATGCTCCATGACCCCTGTAATCACAATGCTCCATGCCCTTGTCATCACAATGCTCCAGAACTCTTGTCATCATAATGATGAATGCCCGTGTCATCACAAAGCTCCATGATACTTGTCATCACAATGTTCCATGGCCTTGTCATCACTATACTCCATGGCCCCCGTCATCACAGTGCTCCATGATACCTTTCATCACAATTCTAGATGACCACTGTCATCACAATGCCCCAAGACACATGTCATCACAATTCGCCATGGCCCTTGTCATCACAATGCTCCATGACCCGTGGCATCACAATGGTCCAGGACACTTGTCATCACAATGATCCATGACCACTTACACCACAATGCTCCTTGACTCCTGTCATCACAATGCTCCATAGCCTATGCATTCGCAATGCTACATGGTCCCTGTAATCACATTGCTCCATGATCCATTTCATCCCAATGCTCTATGACCACTGTCATCACCATGCCCCATTATACCTGTCATCACAATGCTCCATGGCCCCTGTCAGCACAATGTTCCATGACAGATGTCCTCACTATCCTCCATGGTCCCTGTAATCACAATGCTCCAGGCCCTTTTCTTCACAATGCTCCAGATCTCTTGTCATCATAATGCCCCATGCCCGTGTCAGCACAATGCTCCCTGGCCTATGTATTCACAATGCTCCATGGCCCCTGTAATCACATTGCTCCATAATCCTTTTCATCACAATGCTCTATGAGCACTGTCATCACAATGCCACATGCCACCTGTCATTACAATGCTCTATGGCCCCTGTCAGCACAATGTTCCATGGCAGATATCATCACAATGATCCATGACCGCTGTCATCACAATGTTACCTGCCCTTCTCATCTCAATGATCCATGGCCCCTGTAATCACAATGCCCCATACCCTTGTCATCGCAATGCTCCAGATCACTTCTCATCATAATGCTCCATGCCCATGTCATCACAATGCTCCTTGGCCCCTGTCATCACAGTGCTCCGTGATACCTTTCATCATAATGATAGATGACCACTGTCATCACAATGCTCCATGACACCTGTCATCAGATTTGCTCATGGCCCTTGTCATCACAATGCTCCAGGACACTTGTCTTCACAATGTTCCATGGCGCATTTCATCACAATGCTCCATGACCACTTTCATCAAATTGCTCCATGAAGCCTGTCATCCCAATGCTCCATGGCCTTTGTCATCAAAATTCTACATGGCCCCAGTAATAACAGTGCTTCAGGATATCTTTTATCACAATGCTCCATGACCACTCTCATCACCATGCCAGATAAGACCTTTCTTGACAATGCTCCATGGCCCTTGTCATCACAATATTCTATGACTTCTGTCATCACAATGCTCCATGCCCCTGTCATCACAATGCCCCATCACCCCTGCTATTACAATGTTCCATGAACCCTTTCATCACAATGCTCCGAAACCCTTGTCATCACAATATTCCATGATCCGTGTAATCACGATGATCCATGAACCATTTCTGTACAATGCTCCAGTACCCCTATCATTAAAATGCTCCATGGCACTTTTCATCAGAATGCTGCAGGAACCCTTCCATCACAATAATCCATGACCCGTTTCCTCACAATTCTCCAGGACCGCTCTCATCACAATGCTCCATTCCCTTGTCATCTCAAAGCTTCATGGCCCCTGTCATCACAATGATCCATGCCCTTGTCATCAAAATGCTCCAGAACCCTTGTCATCACTATGCTCCATGCCCATGTCATCACAATGCTGCATGACCCCTGTGATCACAATGCTACATGACCCCTGTCATCACAATGTTCCATGCCCGTATCATCACAATGCTCCATTACCCATGTCATCGTAGTGATCCATGACCCCTTTCATCACAATGCTCCATGACACCTGTCATCACAATGCTCCGTGCTCTTTGTCACCACAATGCTCCATGACCACTGTCATCACCATGCCCCATGACCCCAGTCATCACAATGCTCCATAGCACTTGTCATCACAATGCTCCATTATCCCTGTCATCACAATGTTCCATGACTCTTGTCATCAAAATGCCTCATGATCCTTTTACTCACAATGCTCCATGACTCCTTTCATCACATGCTCCATGATACTTGTCATTACACTGTCCCATGACCTTTTTCATAACAATGATCCATGATACCAGTCATCACAATAATCCATGACCATTTTCGTCACAATGCTCCATGCCCCTTTCAACACAATGCTCCATGACAACTGTCACCACAATGCTCCATGGCCTTTGTCATCACAATTATACTTGGCCCCTGTAATCACAGTGCTCCATGACCCCTTTCATCACAATGCTCCATGATCACTGTCATCACAATGCCACATGAGCCCTGTCATCACATTGCTCCATGGCCCCTGTCATTACAATGCTCCATGACCACTGTCATCACAATGTTCCATGATGGCTGTAATCACAATGACCCATGACACCTTTCCTCAGAAGGCTCCAGTACACCTGTCATCACAATGCTCCAATGCCTGTCTCATCACAAAGTTCCATGATCCCTGTCAGCACAACGTTACAGGACAATTGTCATCACAATGCTCCATGACAACTGTCATCATAATGTTGCCTGCCCATGTCATCAAAATGCTCCATGTCCCCTGTAATCACAATGTTCCATTACACCTGTCATCACAATGTTCCCTGCCCATGTCATCACAATGCTCCATTACCAATGAAATCAAAATGTTCGCCTGCCCTTGTCATCAAAATGCTCCATGGCCCCTTTAATCACAATGCTCCATGAACACTGTCATCACAATGTTCCATGACAGTTGTCATCACAATGCTCCATGACCCCTCTAATCACAATGCTCCATGCCCTTGTCATCACAATGCTCCAGAACTCTTGTCATCATAATGATGAATGCCCGTGTCATCACAAAGCTCCATGATACTTGTCATCACAATGTTCCATGGCCTTGTCATCACTATACTCCATGGCCCCCGTCATCACAGTGCTCCATGATACCTTTCATCACAATTCTAGATGACGACTGTCATCACAATGCCCCAAGACACATGTCATCACAATTCGCCATGGCTCTTGTCATCACAATGCTCCATGACCCGTGGCATCACAATGGTCCAGGACACTTGTCATCACAATGATCCATGACCACTTACATCACAATGCTCCTTGACTCCCGTCATCACAATGCTCCATAGCCTATGCATTCGCAATGCTACATGGTCCCTGTAATCACATTGCTCCATGATCCATTTCATCCCAATGCTCTATGACCACTGTCATCACCATGCCCCATTATACCTGTCATCACACAGTTCCATGGCCCCTGTCAGCACAATATTCCATGACAGATGTCATCACTATCCTCCATGGTCCCTGTAATCACAATGCTCCATTCCCTTGTCAACGCAATGCTCCAGAACTCTTGTCATCATAATGCTCCATGCCCGCCTCCTCACAATGCTCCATGACACTTGTCCTCACAATGCTCCATGGCCTTTGTCATCGCAATGCTCCATGGCCCCTGTTATCACCGTGCTCCATGTTACCTTTCATCACAATTCTAGATGACCATTGTCATCACAATGCCCCATGACACCTGTCATCACTATTCGCCATGGCACTTGTCATCACAATGCTCCATGATCCCTGTCATCATAATGTTCGATGACACTTGTCGTCACGGTGCTCCATGACCCCTGTCATCACAATATTCACTGCCCATGTAATCACAATGCTCCTGGTCCCCTGTAATCACAATGCTCCATAGCCTTAACATCACAATGCTCCAGAACTCTTGTCATCATTATGCCCCATGCCCATGTCATCACAATGCTCCTTGACCTCTGTCATCACAATGCTCCATGGCCTATGTATTCACAATGCTCCATGGCCCCTGTAGTCACATTGCTCCATGATCCTTTTCATCACAATGCTCTATGACCACTGTCATCACAATGCCACATGACACCTGTCATTACAATGCTCTATGGCCCCTGTCAGCACAATGTTCCATGGCAGATATCATCACAATGATCCATGACCGCTGTCATCACAATGTTCCCTGCCCTTGTCATCTCAATCATCCCTGGCCCCTGTTATCACAATGCCCCATACCCTTGTCATCGCAATGCTCCAGATCACTTCTCATCATAATGCTCCATGCCCATGTCATCACAATGCTCCATGGCCCCTGTCATCACAGTGCTCCGTGATACCTTTCATCGTAATGATAGATGACCACTGTCATCACAATGCTCCATGACACCTGTCATCAGATTTGGCCATGGCCCTTATCATCACAATGCTCCAGGACACTTGTCTTCACAATGTTCCATGGCGCATTTCATCACAATGCTCCATGACCACTTTCATCAAATTGCTCCATGATGCCTGTCATCACAATGCTCCATGGCCTTTGTCATCAAAATTCTACATGGCCCCTGTAATAACAGAGCTTCAGGACAACTTTTATCACAATACACCATGACCACTCTCATCACAATGCCAGAAAAGACCTTTCATGACAATGCTCCATGGCCCTTGTCATCACAATATTCTATGACTTCTGTCATCACAATGCTCCATGCCCCTGTCATCACAATGCCCCATCACCCCTGCTATTACAATGCTCCATGACCCCTGTCCTCACAATGCCCCGAAACCCTTGTCATCACAATATTCCATGATCCGTGTAATCACGATGATCCATGAACCATTTCTGTACAATGCTCCAGTACCCCTTTCATTAAAATGCTCCATGGCACTTGTCATCAGAATGCTCCAGGAACCCTTCCATCACAATAATCCATGACCCGTTTCCTCACAATTCTCCAGGACCGCTTTCATCACAATGCTCCATTTCCTTGTCATCTCAATGCTTCATGGCCCCTGTCATCACAATGATCCATGCCCTTGTCATCAAAATGCTCCAGAACTCTTGTCATCACTATGCTCCATGCCCATGTCATCACAATGCTGCATGACCCCTGTCATCACAATGATACATGACCACTGTCATCACAATGCCACATGAACCCTGTCATCACATTGCTCCATGATCCCTGTCATTACAATGCTCCATGACCACTGTCATCACAATGTTCCATGATCGCTGTAATCACAATGACCCATGACACCTTTCCTCAGAAGGCTCCATTACGCCTGTCATCAGAATGCTCCAATGCCCATCTCATCACAATGCTCCATGATCCGTGACAGCACAACGTTACAGGACAATTGTCATCACAATGCTCCATGACAACTGTCATCACAATGTTGCCTGCCCATGTCATCAAAATGCTCCATGTCCCCTGTAATCACAATGTTCCATTACACCTGTCATCACAATGTTCCCTGCCCATGTCATCACAATGCTCCATTACCCATGTCATCGTAGTGACCCATGACCCCTTTCATCACAATGCTCCATGACACCTGTCATCACAATGCTCCGTGCTCTTTGTCACCACAATGCTCCATGACCACTGTCATCACCATGCCCCATGACCCCAGTCATCACAATGCTCCATAGCACTTGTCATCACAATGCTCCATTATCCCTGTCATCACAATGTTCCATGACTCTTGTCATCAAAATGCCTCATGATCCTTTTACTCACAATGCTCCATGACTCCTTTCATCACATGCTCCATGATACTTGTCATTACACTGTCCCATGACCTTTTTCATAACAATGCTCCATGATACCAGTCATCACAATAATCCATGACCATTGTCGTCACAATGCTCCATGCCCCTTTCAACACACTGCTCCATGACAACTGTCACCACAATGCTCCATGGCCTTTGTCATCACAATTATACATGGCCCCTGTAATCACAGTGCTCCATGACCCCTTTCATCACAATGCTCCATGATCACTGTCATCACAATGCCACATGAGCCCTGTCATCACATTGCTCCATGGACCCTGTCATTACAATGCTCCATGACCACTGTCATCACAATGTTCCATGATGGCTGTAATCACAATGACCCATGACACCTTTCCTCAGAAGGCTCCAGTACACCTGTCATCACAATGCTCCAATGCCCGTCTCATCACAAAGTTCCATGATCCCTGTCAGCACAACGTTACAGGACAATTGTCATCACAATGCTCCATGACACCTGTCATCACAATGTTCCCTGCCCATGTCATCACAATGCTCCATTACCAATGAAATCAAAATGTTTGCCTGCCCTTGTCATCAAAATGCTCCATGGCCCCTTTAATCACAATGCTCCATGAACACTGTCATCACAATGTTCCATGACAGTTGTCATCACAATGCTCCATGACCCCTGTAATCACAATGCTCCATGCCCTTGTCATCACAATGCTCCAGAACTCTTGTCATCATAATGATGAATGCCCGTGTCATCACAAAGCTCCATGATACTTGTCATCACAATGTTCCATGGCCTTGTCATCACTATACTCCATGGCCCCCGTCATCACAGTGCTCCATGATACCTTTCATCACAATTCTAGATGACCACTGTCATCACAATGCCCCAAGACACATGTCATCACAATTCGCCATGGCCCTTGTCATCACAATGCTCCATGACCCGTGGCATCACAATGGTCCTGGACACTTGTCATCACAATGATCCATGACCACTTACACCACAATGCTCCTTGACTCCTGTCATCACAATGCTCCATAGCCTATGCATTCGCAATGCTACATGGTCCCTGTAATCACATTGCTCCATGATCCATTTCATCCCAATGCTCTATGACCACTGTCATCACCATGCCCCATTATACCTGTCATCACAATGCTCCATGGCCCCTGTCAGCACAATGTTCCATGACAGATGTCCTCACTATCCTCCATGGTCCCTGTAATCACAATGCTCCAGGCCCTTTTCTTCACAATGCTCCAGATCTCTTGTCATCATAATGCCCCATGCCCGTGTCAGCACAATGCTCCCTGGCCTATGTATTCACAATGCTCCATGGCCCCTGTAATCACATTGCTCCATAATCCTTTTCATCACAATGCTCTATGAGCACTGTCATCACAATGCCACATGCCACCTGTCATTACAATGCTCTATGGCCCCTGTCAGCACAATGTTCCATGGCAGATATCATCACAATGATCCATGACCGCTGTCATCACAATGTTACCTGCCCTTCTCATCTCAATGATCCATGGCCCCTGTAATCACAATGCCCCATACCCTTGTCATCGCAATGCTCCAGATCACTTCTCATCATAATGCTCCATGCCCATGTCATCACAATGCTCCTTGGCCCCTGTCATCACAGTGCTCCGTGATACCTTTCATCATAATGATAGATGACCACTGTCATCACAATGCTCCATGACACCTGTCATCAGATTTGCTCATGGCCCTTGTCATCACAATGCTCCAGGACACTTGTCTTCACAATGTTCCATGGCGCATTTCATCACAATGCTCCATGACCACTTTCATCAAATTGCTCCATGAAGCCTGTCATCCCAATGCTCCATGGCCTTTGTCATCAAAATTCTACATGGCCCCAGTAATAACAGTGCTTCAGGATATCTTTTATCACAATGCTCCATGACCACTCTCATCACCATGCCAGATAAGACCTTTCTTGACAATGCTCCATGGCCCTTGTCATCACAATATTCTATGACTTCTGTCATCACAATGCTCCATGCCCCTGTCATCACAATGCCCCATCACCCCTGCTATTACAATGTTCCATGAACCCTTTCATCACAATGCTCCGAAACCCTTGTCATCACAATATTCCATGATCCGTGTAATCACGATGATCCATGAACCATTTCTGTACAATGCTCCAGTACCCCTATCATTAAAATGCTCCATGGCACTTTTCATCAGAATGCTGCAGGAACCCTTCCATCACAATAATCCATGACCCGTTTCCTCACAATTCTCCAGGACCGCTCTCATCACAATGCTCCATTCCCTTGTCATCTCAAAGCTTCATGGCCCCTGTCATCACAATGATCCATGCCCTTGTCATCAAAATACTCCAGAACCCTTGTCATCACTATGCTCCATGCCCATGTCATCACAATGCTGCATGACCCCTGTGATCACAATGCTACATGACCCCTGTCATCACAATGTTCCATGCCCGTATCATCACAATGCTCCATTACCCATGTCATCGTAGTGATCCATGACCCCTTTCATCACAATGCTCCATGACACCTGTCATCACAATGCTCCGTGCTCTTTGTCACCACAATGCTCCATGACCACTGTCATCACCATGCCCCATGACCCCAGTCATCACAATGCTCCATAGCACTTGTCATCACAATGCTCCATTATCCCTGTCATCACAATGTTCCATGACTCTTGTCATCAAAATGCCTCATGATCCTTTTACTCACAATGCTCCATGACTCCTTTCATCACATGCTCCATGATACTTGTCATTACACTGTCCCATGACCTTTTTCATAACAATGATCCATGATACCAGTCATCACAATAATCCATGACCATTTTCGTCACAATGCTCCATGCCCCTTTCAACACAATGCTCCATGACAACTGTCACCACAATGCTCCATGGCCTTTGTCATCACAATTATACTTGGCCCCTGTAATCACAGTGCTCCATGACCCCTTTCATCACAATGCTCCATGATCACTGTCATCACAATGCCACATGAGCCCTGTCATCACATTGCTCCATGGCCCCTGTCATTACAATGCTCCATGACCACTGTCATCACAATGTTCCATGATGGCTGTAATCACAATGACCCATGACACCTTTCCTCAGAAGGCTCCAGTACACCTGTCATCACAATGCTCCAATGCCTGTCTCATCACAAAGTTCCATGATCCCTGTCAGCACAACGTTACAGGACAATTGTCATCACAATGCTCCATGACAACTGTCATCATAATGTTGCCTGCCCATGTCATCAAAATGCTCCATGTCCCCTGTAATCACAATGTTCCATTACACCTGTCATCACAATGTTCCCTGCCCATGTCATCACAATGCTCCATTACCAATGAAATCAAAATGTTCGCCTGCCCTTGTCATCAAAATGCTCCATGGCCCCTTTAATCACAATGCTCCATGAACACTGTCATCACAATGTTCCATGACAGTTGTCATCACAATGCTCCATGACCCCTCTAATCACAATGCTCCATGCCCTTGTCATCACAATGCTCCAGAACTCTTGTCATCATAATGATGAATGCCCGTGTCATCACAAAGCTCCATGATACTTGTCATCACAATGTTCCATGGCCTTGTCATCACTATACTCCATGGCCCCCGTCATCACAGTGCTCCATGATACCTTTCATCACAATTCTAGATGACGACTGTCATCACAATGCCCCAAGACACATGTCATCACAATTCGCCATGGCTCTTGTCATCACAATGCTCCATGACCCGTGGCATCACAATGGTCCAGGACACTTGTCATCACAATGATCCATGACCACTTACATCACAATGCTCCTTGACTCCCGTCATCACAATGCTCCATAGCCTATGCATTCGCAATGCTACATGGTCCCTGTAATCACATTGCTCCATGATCCATTTCATCCCAATGCTCTATGACCACTGTCATCACCATGCCCCATTATACCTGTCATCACAAAATTCCATGGCCCCTGTCAGCACAATGTTCCATGACAGATGTCATCACTATCCTCCATGGTCCCTGTAATCACAATGCTCCATCCCCTTGTCAACGCAATGCTCCAGAACTCTTGTCATCATAATGCTCCATGCCCGCCTCCTCACAATGCTCCATGACACTTGTCCTCACAATGCTCCATGGCCTTTGTCATCGCAATGCTCCATGGCCCCTGTTATCACAGTGCTGCATGTTACCTTTCATCACAATTCTAGATGACCATTGTCATCACAATGCCCCATGACACCTGTCATCACTATTCGCCATGGCACTTGTCATCACAATGCTCCATGATCCCTGTCATCATAATGTTCGATGACACTTGTCGTCACGGTGCTCCATGACCCCTGTCATCACAATATTCACTGCCCATGTAATCACAATGCTCCTGGTCCCCTGTAATCACAATGCTCCATAGCCTTAACATCACAATGCTCCAGAACTCTTGTCATCATTATGCCCCATGCCCATGTCATCACAATGCTCCTTGACCCCCGTCATCACAATGCTCCATGGCCTATGTATTCACAATGCTCCATGGCCCCTGTAGTCACATTTCTCCATGATCCTTTTCATCACAATGCTCTATGACCACTGTCATCACAATGCCACATGACACCTGTCATTACAATGCTCTATGGCCCCTGTCAGCACAATGTTCCATGGCAGATATCATCACAATGATCCATGACCGCTGTCATCACAATGTTCCCTGCCCTTGTCATCTCAATGATCCCTGGCCCCTGTTATCACAATGCCCCATACCCTTGTCATCGCAATGCTCCAGATCACTTCTCATCATAATGCTCCATGCCCATGTCATCACAATGCTCCATGGCCCCTGTCATCACAGTGCTCCGTGATACCTTTCATCGTAATGATAGATGACCACTGTCATCACAATGCTCCATGACACCTGTCATCAGATTTGGCCATGGCCCTTATCATCACAATGCTCCAAGACACTTATCTTCACAATGTTCCATGGCGCATTTCATCACAATGCTCCATGACCACTTTCATCAAATTGCTCCATGATGCCTGTCATCACAATGCTCCATGGCCTTTGTCATCAAAATTCTACATGGCCCCTGTAATAACAGGGCTTCAGGACAACTTTTATCACAATACTCCATGACCAATCTCATCACAATGCCAGAAAAGACCTTTCATGACAATGCTCCATGGCCCTTGTCATCACAATATTCTATGACTTCTGTCATCACAATGCTCCATGCCCCTGTCATCACAATGCCCCATCACCCCTGCTATTACAATGCTCCATGACCCCTGTCATCACAATGCCCCGAAACCCTTGTCATCACAATATTCCATGATCCGTGTAATCACGATTATCCATGAACCATTTCTATACAATGCTCCAGTACCCCTTTCATTAAAATGCTCCATGGCACTTGTCATCAGAATGCTGCAGGAACCCTTCCATCACAATAATCCATGACCCGTTTCCTCACAATTCTCCAGGACCGCTTTCATCACAATGCTCCATTTCCTTGTCATCTCAATTCTTCATGGCCCCTGTCATCACAATGATCCATGCCCTTGTCATCAAAATGCTCCAGAACTCTTGTCATCACTATGCTCCATGCCCATGTCATCACAATGCTGCATGACCCCTGTCATCACAATGATACATGACCACTGTCATCACAATGCCACATGAACCCTGTCATCACATTTCTCCATGATCCCTGTCATTAAAATGCTCCATGACCACTGTCATCACAATGTTCCATGATCGCTGTAATCACAATGACCCATGACACCTTTCCTCAGAAGGCTCCATTACGCCTGTCATCAGAATGCTCCAATGCCCATCTCATCACAATGCTCCATGATCCGTGACAGCACAACGTTACAGGACAATTGTCATCACAATGCTCCATGACAACTGTCATCACAATGTTGCCTGCCCATGTCATCAAAATGCTCCATGTCCCCTGTAATCACAATGTTCCATTACACCTGTCATCACAATGTTCCCTGCCCATGTCATCACAATGCTCCATTACCCATGTCATCGTAGTGATCCATGACCCCTTTCATCACAATGCTCCATGACACCTGTCATCACAATGCTCCGTGCTCTTTGTCACCACAATGCTCCATGACCACTGTCATCACCATGCCCCATGACCCCAGTCATCACAATGCTCCATAGCACTTGTCATCACAATGCTCCATTATCCCTGTCATCACAATATTCCATGACTCTTGTCATCAAAATGCCTCATGATCCTTTTATTCACAATGCTCCATGACTCCTTTCATCACATGCTCCATGATACTTGTCATTACACTGTCCCATGACTTTTTTCATAACAATGCTCCATGATACCAGTCATCACAATAATCCATGACCATTGTCGTCACAATGCTCCATGCCCCTTTCAACACAATGCTCCATGACAACTGTCACCACAATGCTCCATGGCCTTTGTCATCACAATTATACATGGCCCCTGTAATCACAGTGCTCCATGACCCGTGGCATCACAATGGTCCAGGACACTTGTCATCACAATGATCCATGACCACTTACATCACAATGCTCCTTGACTCCCGTCATCACAATGCTCCATAGCCTATGCATTCGCAATGCTACATGGTCCCTGTAATCACATTGCTCCATGATCCATTTCATCCCAATGCTCTATGACCACTGTCATCACCATGCCCCATTATACCTGTCATCACAAAATTCCATGGCCCCTGTCAGCACAATGTTCCATGACAGATGTCATCACTATCCTCCATGGTCCCTGTAATCACAATGCTCCATCCCCTTGTCAACGCAATGCTCCAGAACTCTTGTCATCATAATGCTCCATGCCCGCCTCCTCACAATGCTCCATGACACTTGTCCTCACAATGCTCCATGGCCTTTGTCATCGCAATGCTCCATGGCCCCTGTTATCACAGTGCTCCATGTTACCTTTCATCACAATTCTAGATGACCATTGTCATCACAATGCCCCATGACACCTGTCATCACTATTCGCCATGGCACTTGTCATCACAATGCTCCATGATCCCTGTCATCATAATGTTCGATGACACTTGTCGTCACGGTGCTCCATGACCCCTGTCATCACAATATTCACTGCCCATGTAATCACAATGCTCCTGGTCCCCTGTAATCACAATGCTCCATAGCCTTAACATCACAATGCTCCAGAACTCTTGTCATCATTATGCCCCATGCCCATGTCATCACAATGCTCCTTGACCCCTGTCATCACAATGCTCCATGGCCTATGTATTCACAATGCTCCATGGCCCCTGTAGTCACATTGCTCCATGATCCTTTTCATCACAATGCTCTATGACCACTGTCATCACAATGCCACATGACACCTGTCATTACAATGCTCTATGGCCCCTGTCAGCACAATGTTCCATGGCAGATATCATCACAATGATCCATGACCGCTGTCATCACAATGTTCCCTGCCCTTGTCATCTCAATCATCCCTGGCCCCTGTTATCACAATGCCCCATACCCTTGTCATCGCAATGCTCCAGATCACTTCTCATCATAATGCTCCATGCCCATGTCATCACAATGCTCCATGGCCCCTGTCATCACAGTGCTCCGTGATACCTTTCATCGTAATGATAGATGACCACTGTCATCACAATGCTCCATGACACCTGTCATCAGATTTGGCCATGGCCCTTATCATCACAATGCTCCAGGACACTTGTCTTCACAATGTTCCATGGCGCATTTCATCACAATGCTCCATGACCACTTTCATCAAATTGCTCCATGATGCCTGTCATCACAATGCTCCATGGCCTTTGTCATCAAAATTCTACATGGCCCCTGTAATAACAGAGCTTCAGGACAACTTTTATCACAATACACCATGACCACTCTCATCACAATGCCAGAAAAGACCTTTCATGACAATGCTCCATGGCCCTTGTCATCACAATATTCTATGACTTCTGTCATCACAATGCTCCATGCCCCTGTCATCACAATGCCCCATCACCCCTGCTATTACAATGCTCCATGAACCCTGTCATCACAATGCCCCGAAACCCTTGTCATCACAATATTCCATGATCCGTGTAATCACGATGATCCATGAACCATTTCTGTACAATGCTCCAGTACCCCTTTCATTAAAATGCTCCATGGCACTTGTCATCAGAATGCTCCAGGAACCCTTCCATCACAATAATCCATGACCCGTTTCCTCACAATTCTCCAGGACCGCTTTCATCACAATGCTCCATTTCCTTGTCATCTCAATGCTTCATGGCCCCTGTCATCACAATGATCCATGCCCTTGTCATCAAAATGCTCCAGAACTCTTGTCATCACTATGCTCCATGCCCATGTCATCGCAATGCTGCATGACCCCTGTCATCACAATGATACATGACCACTGTCATCACAATGCCACATGAACCCTGTCATCACATTGCTCCATGATCCCTGTCATTACAATGCTCCATGACCACTGTCATCACAATGTTCCATGATCGCTGTAATCACAATGACCCATGACACCTTTCCTCAGAAGGCTCCATTACGCCTGTCATCAGAATGCTCCAATGCCCATCTCATCACAATGCTCCATGATCCGTGACAGCACAACGTTACAGGACAATTGTCATCACAATGCTCCATGACAACTGTCATCACAATGTTGCCTGCCCATGTCATCAAAATGCTCCATGTCCCCTGTAATCACAATGTTCCATTACACCTGTCATCACAATGTTCCCTGCCCATGTCATCACAATGCTCCATTACCCATGTCATCGTAGTGACCCATGACCCCTTTCATCACAATGCTCCATGACACCTGTCATCACAATGCTCCGTGCTCTTTGTCACCACAATGCTCCATGACCACTGTCATCACCATGCCCCATGACCCCAGTCATCACAATGCTCCATAGCACTTGTCATCACAATGCTCCATTATCCCTGTCATCACAATGTTCCATGACTCTTGTCATCAAAATGCCTCATGATCCTTTTACTCACAATGCTCCATGACTCCTTTCATCACATGCTCCATGATACTTGTCATTACACTGTCCCATGACCTTTTTCATAACAATGCTCCATGATACCAGTCATCACAATAATCCATGACCATTTTCGTCACAATGCTCCATGCCCCTTTCAACACAATGCTCCATGACAACTGTCACCACAATGCTCCATGGCCTTTGTCATCACAATTATACATGGCCCCTGTAATCACAGTGCTCCATGACCCCTTTCATCACAATGCTCCATGATCACTGTCATCACAATGCCACATGAGCCCTGTCATCACATTGCTCCATGGCCCCTGTCATTACAATGCTCCATGACCACTGTCATCACAATGTTCCATGATCGCTGTAATCACAATGACCCATGACACCTTTCCTCAGAAGGCTCCAGTACACCTGTCATCACAATGCTCCAATGCCCGTCTCACCACAAAGTTCCATGATCCCTGTCAGCACAACGTTACAGGACAATTGTCACCACAATGCTCCATGACAACTGTCATCACAATGTTGCCTGCCCATGTCATCAAAATGCTCCATGTCCCCTGTAATCACAATGTTCCATTACACCCGTCATCACAATGTTCCCTGCCCATGTCATCACAATGCTCCATTACCAATGAAATCAAAATGTTCGCCTGCCCTTGTCATCAAAATGCTCCATGGCCCCTTTAATCACAATGCTCCATGAACACTGTCATCACAATGTTCCATGACAGTTGTCATCACAATGCTCCATGACCCCTGTAATCACAATGCTCCATGCCCTTGTCATCACAATGCTCCAGAACTCTTGTCATCATAATGATGAGTGCCCGTGTCATCACAAAGCTCCATGATACTTGTCATCACAATGTTCCATGGCCTTGTCATCACTATACTCCATGGCCCCCGTCATCACAGTGCTCCATGATACCTTTCATCACAATTCTAGATGACCACTGTCATCACAATGCCCCAAGACACATGTCATCACAATTCGCCATGGCTCTTGTCATCACAATGCTCCATGACCCGTGGCATCACAATGGTCCAGGACACTTGTCATCACAATCATCCATGACCACTTACATCACAATGCTCCTTGACTCCCGTCATCACAATGCTCCATAGCCTATGCATTCGCAATGCTACATGGTCCCTGTAATCACATTGCTCCATGATCCATTTCATCCCAATGCTCTATGACCACTGTCATCACCATGCCCCATTATACCTGTCATCACAAAATTCCATGGCCCCTGTCAGCACAATGTTCCATGACAGATGTCATCACTATCCTCCATGGTCCCTGTAATCACAATGCTCCATCCCCTTGTCAACGCAATGCTCCAGAACTCTTGTCATCATAATGCTCCATGCCCGCCTCCTCACAATGCTCCATGACACTTGTCCTCACAATGCTCCATGGCCTTTGTCATCGCAATGCTCCATGGCCCCTGTTATCACAGTGCTCCATGTTACCTTTCATCACAATTCTAGATGACCATTGTCATCACAATGCCCCATGACACCTGTCATCACTATTCGCCATGGCACTTGTCATCACAATGCTCCATGATCCCTGTCATCATAATGTTCGATGACACTTGTCGTCACGGTGCTCCATGACCCCTGTCATCACAATATTCACTGCCCATGTAATCACAATGCTCCTGGTCCCCTGTAATCACAATGCTCCATAGCCTTAACATCACAATGCTCCAGAACTCTTGTCATCATTATGCCCCATGCCCATGTCATCACAATGCTCCTTGACCCCTGTCATCACAATGCTCCATGGCCTATGTATTCACAATGCTCCATGGCCCCTGTAGTCACATTGCTCCATGATCCTTTTCATCACAATGCTCTATGACCACTGTCATCACAATGCCACATGACACCTGTCATTACAATGCTCTATGGCCCCTGTCAGCACAATGTTCCATGGCAGATATCATCACAATGATCCATGACCGCTGTCATCACAATGTTCCCTGCCCTTGTCATCTCAATCATCCCTGGCCCCTGTTATCACAATGCCCCATACCCTTGTCATCGCAATGCTCCAGATCACTTCTCATCATAATGCTCCATGCCCATGTCATCACAATGCTCCATGGCCCCTGTCATCACAGTGCTCCGTGATACCTTTCATCGTAATGATAGATGACCACTGTCATCACAATGCTCCATGACACCTGTCATCAGATTTGGCCATGGCCCTTATCATCACAATGCTCCAGGACACTTGTCTTCACAATGTTCCATGGCGCATTTCATCACAATGCTCCATGACCACTTTCATCAAATTGCTCCATGATGCCTGTCATCACAATGCTCCATGGCCTTTGTCATCAAAATTCTACATGGCCCCTGTAATAACAGAGCTTCAGGACAACTTTTATCACAATACACCATGACCACTCTCATCACAATGCCAGAAAAGACCTTTCATGACAATGCTCCATGGCCCTTGTCATCACAATATTCTATGACTTCTGTCATCACAATGCTCCATGCCCCTGTCATCACAATGCCCCATCACCCCTGCTATTACAATGCTCCATGAACCCTGTCATCACAATGCCCCGAAACCCTTGTCATCACAATATTCCATGATCCGTGTAATCACGATGATCCATGAACCATTTCTGTACAATGCTCCAGTACCCCTTTCATTAAAATGCTCCATGGCACTTGTCATCAGAATGCTCCAGGAACCCTTCCATCACAATAATCCATGACCCGTTTCCTCACAATTCTCCAGGACCGCTTTCATCACAATGCTCCATTTCCTTGTCATCTCAATGCTTCATGGCCCCTGTCATCACAATGATCCATGCCCTTGTCATCAAAATGCTCCAGAACTCTTGTCATCACTATGCTCCATGCCCATGTCATCACAATGCTGCATGACCCCTGTCATCACAATGATACATGACCACTGTCATCACAATGCCACATGAACCCTGTCATCACATTGCTCCATGATCCCTGTCATTACAATGCTCCATGACCACTGTCATCACAATGTTCCATGATCGCTGTAATCACAATGACCCATGACACCTTTCCTCAGAAGGCTCCATTACGCCTGTCATCAGAATGCTCCAATGCCCATCTCATCACAATGCTCCATGATCCGTGACAGCACAACGTTACAGGACAATTGTCATCACAATGCTCCATGACAACTGTCATCACAATGTTGCCTGCCCATGTCATCAAAATGCTCCATGTCCCCTGTAATCACAATGTTCCATTACACCTGTCATCACAATGTTCCCTGCCCATGTCATCACAATGCTCCATTACCCATGTCATCGTAGTGACCCATGACCCCTTTCATCACAATGCTCCATGACACCTGTCATCACAATGCTCCGTGCTCTTTGTCACCACAATGCTCCATGACCACTGTCATCACCATGCCCCATGACCCCAGTCATCACAATGCTCCATAGCACTTGTCATCACAATGCTCCATTATCCCTGTCATCACAATGTTCCATGACTCTTGTCATCAAAATGCCTCATGATCCTTTTACTCACAATGCTCCATGACTCCTTTCATCACATGCTCCATGATACTTGTCATTACACTGTCCCATGACCTTTTTCATAACAATGCTCCATGATACCAGTCATCACAATAATCCATGACCATTTTCGTCACAATGCTCCATGCCCCTTTCAACACAATGCTCCATGACAACTGTCACCACAATGCTCCATGGCCTTTGTCATCACAATTATACATGGCCCCTGTAATCACAGTGCTCCATGACCCCTTTCATCACAATGCTCCATGATCACTGTCATCACAATGCCACATGAGCCCTGTCATCACATTGCTCCATGGCCCCTGTCATTACAATGCTCCATGACCACTGTCATCACAATGTTCCATGATCGCTGTAATCACAATGACCCATGACACCTTTCCTCAGAAGGCTCCAGTACACCTGTCATCACAATGCTCCAATGCCCGTCTCACCACAAAGTTCCATGATCCCTGTCAGCACAACGTTACAGGACAATTGTCACCACAATGCTCCATGACAACTGTCATCACAATGTTGCCTGCCCATGTCATCAAAATGCTCCATGTCCCCTGTAATCACAATGTTCCATTACACCCGTCATCACAATGTTCCCTGCCCATGTCATCACAATGCTCCATTACCAATGAAATCAAAATGTTCGCCTGCCCTTGTCATCAAAATGCTCCATGGCCCCTTTAATCACAATGCTCCATGAACACTGTCATCACAATGTTCCATGACAGTTGTCATCACAATGCTCCATGACCCCTGTAATCACAATGCTCCATGCCCTTGTCATCACAATGCTCCAGAACTCTTGTCATCATAATGATGAGTGCCCGTGTCATCACAAAGCTCCATGATACTTGTCATCACAATGTTCCATGGCCTTGTCATCACTATACTCCATGGCCCCCGTCATCACAGTGCTCCATGATACCTTTCATCACAATTCTAGATGACCACTGTCATCACAATGCCCCAAGACACATGTCATCACAATTCGCCATGGCTCTTGTCATCACAATGCTCCATGACCCGTGGCATCACAATGGTCCAGGACACTTGTCATCACAATCATCCATGACCACTTACATCACAATGCTCCTTGACTCCCGTCATCACAATGCTCCATAGCCTATGCATTCGCAATGCTACATGGTCCCTGTAATCACATTGCTCCATGATCCATTTCATCCCAATGCTCTATGACCACTGTCATCACCATGCCCCATTATACCTGTCATCACAAAATTCCATGGCCCCTGTCAGCACAATGTTCCATGACAGATGTCATCACTATCCTCCATGGTCCCTGTAATCACAATGCTCCATCCCCTTGTCAACGCAATGCTCCAGAACTCTTGTCATCATAATGCTCCATGCCCGCCTCCTCACAATGCTCCATGACACTTGTCCTCACAATGCTCCATGGCCTTTGTCATCGCAATGCTCCATGGCCCCTGTTATCACAGTGCTCCATGTTACCTTTCATCACAATTCTAGATGACCATTGTCATCACAATGCCCCATGACACCTGTCATCACTATTCGCCATGGCACTTGTCATCACAATGCTCCATGATCCCTGTCATCATAATGTTCGATGACACTTGTCGTCACGGTGCTCCATGACCCCTGTCATCACAATATTCACTGCCCATGTAATCACAATGCTCCTGGTCCCCTGTAATCACAATGCTCCATAGCCTTAACATCACAATGCTCCAGAACTCTTGTCATCATTATGCCCCATGCCCATGTCATCACAATGCTCCTTGACCCCTGTCATCACAATGCTCCATGGCCTATGTATTCACAATGCTCCATGGCCCCTGTAGTCACATTGCTCCATGATCCTTTTCATCACAATGCTCTATGACCACTGTCATCACAATGCCACATGACACCTGTCATTACAATGCTCTATGGCCCCTGTCAGCACAATGTTCCATGGCAGATATCATCACAATGATCCATGACCGCTGTCATCACAATGTTCCCTGCCCTTGTCATCTCAATGATCCCTGGCCCCTGTTATCACAATGCCCCATACCCTTGTCATCGCAATGCTCCAGATCACTTCTCATCATAATGCTCCATGCCCATGTCATCACAATGCTCCATGGCCCCTGTCATCACAGTGCTCCGTGATACCTTTCATCGTAATGATAGATGACCACTGTCATCACAATGCTCCATGACACCTGTCATCAGATTTGGCCATGGCCCTTATCATCACAATGCTCCAGGACACTTGTCTTCACAATGTTCCATGGCGCATTTCATCACAATGCTCCATGACCACTTTCATCAAATTGCTCCATGATGCCTGTCATCACAATGCTCCATGGCCTTTGTCATCAAAATTCTACATGGCCCCTGTAATAACAGAGCTTCAGGACAACTTTTATCACAATACACCATGACCACTCTCATCACAATGCCAGAAAAGACCTTTCATGACAATGCTCCATGGCCCTTGTCATCACAATATTCTATGACTTCTGTCATCACAATGCTCCATGCCCCTGTCATCACAATGCCCCATCACCCCTGCTATTACAATGCTCCATGAACCCTGTCATCACAATGCCCCGAAACCCTTGTCATCACAATATTCCATGATCCGTGTAATCACGATGATCCATGAACCATTTCTGTACAATGCTCCAGTACCCCTTTCATTAAAATGCTCCATGGCACTTGTCATCAGAATGCTCCAGGAACCCTTCCATCACAATAATCCATGACCCGTTTCCTCACAATTCTCCAGGACCGCTTTCATCACAATGCTCCATTTCCTTGTCATCTCAATGCTTCATGGCCCCTGTCATCACAATGATCCATGCCCTTGTCATCAAAATGCTCCAGAACTCTTGTCATCACTATGCTCCATGCCCATGTCATCACAATGCTGCATGACCCCTGTCATCACAATGATACATGACCACTGTCATCACAATGCCACATGAACCCTGTCATCACATTGCTCCATGATCCCTGTCATTACAATGCTCCATGACCACTGTCATCACAATGTTCCATGATCGCTGTAATCACAATGACCCATGACACCTTTCCTCAGAAGGCTCCATTACGCCTGTCATCAGAATGCTCCAATGCCCATCTCATCACAATGCTCCATGATCCGTGACAGCACAACGTTACAGGACAATTGTCATCACAATGCTCCATGACAACTGTCATCACAATGTTGCCTGCCCATGTCATCAAAATGCTCCATGTCCCCTGTAATCACAATGTTCCATTACACCTGTCATCACAATGTTCCCTGCCCATGTCATCACAATGCTCCATTACCCATGTCATCGTAGTGACCCATGACCCCTTTCATCACAATGCTCCATGACACCTGTCATCACAATGCTCCGTGCTCTTTGTCACCACAATGCTCCATGACCACTGTCATCACCATGCCCCATGACCCCAGTCATCACAATGCTCCATAGCACTTGTCATCACAATGCTCCATTATCCCTGTCATCACAATGTTCCATGACTCTTGTCATCAAAATGCCTCATGATCCTTTTACTCACAATGCTCCATGACTCCTTTCATCACATGCTCCATGATACTTGTCATTACACTGTCCCATGACCTTTTTCATAACAATGCTCCATGATACCAGTCATCACAATAATCCATGACCATTTTCGTCACAATGCTCCATGCCCCTTTCAACACAATGCTCCATGACAACTGTCACCACAATGCTCCATGGCCTTTGTCATCACAATTATACATGGCCCCTGTAATCACAGTGCTCCATGACCCCTTTCATCACAATGCTCCATGATCACTGTCATCACAATGCCACATGAGCCCTGTCATCACATTGCTCCATGGCCCCTGTCATTACAATGCTCCATGACCACTGTCATCAAAATGTTCCATGATCGCTGTAATCACAATGACCCATGACACCTTTCCTCAGAAGGCTCCAGTACACCTGTCATCACAATGCTCCAATGCCCGTCTCACCACAAAGTTCCATGATCCCTGTCAGCACAACGTTACAGGACAATTGTCACCACAATGCTCCATGACAACTGTCATCACAATGTTGCCTGCCCATGTCATCAAAATGCTCCATGTCCCCTGTAATCACAATGTTCCATTACACCCGTCATCACAATGTTCCCTGCCCATGTCATCACAATGCTCCATTACCAATGAAATCAAAATGTTCGCCTGCCCTTGTCATCAAAATGCTCCATGGCCCCTTTAATCACAATGCTCCATGAACACTGTCATCACAATGTTCCATGACAGTTGTCATCACAATGCTCCATGACCCCTGTAATCACAATGCTCCATGCCCTTGTCATCACAATGCTCCAGAACTCTTGTCATCATAATGATGAGTGCCCGTGTCATCACAAAGCTCCATGATACTTGTCATCACAATGTTCCATGGCCTTGTCATCACTATACTCCATGGCCCCCGTCATCACAGTGCTCCATGATACCTTTCATCACAATTCTAGATGACCACTGTCATCACAATGCCCCAAGACACATGTCATCACAATTCGCCATGGCTCTTGTCATCACAATGCTCCATGACCCGTGGCATCACAATGGTCCAGGACACTTGTCATCACAATCATCCATGACCACTTACATCACAATGCTCCTTGACTCCCGTCATCACAATGCTCCATAGCCTATGCATTCGCAATGCTACATGGTCCCTGTAATCACATTGCTCCATGATCCATTTCATCCCAATGCTCTATGACCACTGTCATCACCATGCCCCATTATACCTGTCATCACAAAATTCCATGGCCCCTGTCAGCACAATGTTCCATGACAGATGTCATCACTATCCTCCATGGTCCCTGTAATCACAATGCTCCATCCCCTTGTCAACGCAATGCTCCAGAACTCTTGTCATCATAATGCTCCATGCCCGCCTCCTCACAATGCTCCATGACACTTGTCCTCACAATGCTCCATGGCCTTTGTCATCGCAATGCTCCATGGCCCCTGTTATCACAGTGCTCCATGTTACCTTTCATCACAATTCTAGATGACCATTGTCATCACAATGCCCCATGACACCTGTCATCACTATTCGCCATGGCACTTGTCATCACAATGCTCCATGATCCCTGTCATCATAATGTTCGATGACACTTGTCGTCACGGTGCTCCATGACCCCTGTCATCACAATATTCACTGCCCATGTAATCACAATGCTCCTGGTCCCCTGTAATCACAATGCTCCATAGCCTTAACATCACAATGCTCCAGAACTCTTGTCATCATTATGCCCCATGCCCATGTCATCACAATGCTCCTTGACCCCTGTCATCACAATGCTCCATGGCCTATGTATTCACAATGCTCCATGGCCCCTGTAGTCACATTGCTCCATGATCCTTTTCATCACAATGCTCTATGACCACTGTCATCACAATGCCACATGACACCTGTCATTACAATGCTCTATGGCCCCTGTCAGCACAATGTTCCATGGCAGATATCATCACAATGATCCATGACCGCTGTCATCACAATGTTCCCTGCCCTTGTCATCTCAATCATCCCTGGCCCCTGTTATCACAATGCCCCATACCCTTGTCATCGCAATGCTCCAGATCACTTCTCATCATAATGCTCCATGCCCATGTCATCACAATGCTCCATGGCCCCTGTCATCACAGTGCTCCGTGATACCTTTCATCGTAATGATAGATGACCACTGTCATCACAATGCTCCATGACACCTGTCATCAGATTTGGCCATGGCCCTTATCATCACAATGCTCCAGGACACTTGTCTTCACAATGTTCCATGGCGCATTTCATCACAATGCTCCATGACCACTTTCATCAAATTGCTCCATGATGCCTGTCATCACAATGCTCCATGGCCTTTGTCATCAAAATTCTACATGGCCCCTGTAATAACAGAGCTTCAGGACAACTTTTATCACAATACACCATGACCACTCTCATCACAATGCCAGAAAAGACCTTTCATGACAATGCTCCATGGCCCTTGTCATCACAATATTCTATGACTTCTGTCATCACAATGCTCCATGCCCCTGTCATCACAATGCCCCATCACCCCTGCTATTACAATGCTCCATGAACCCTGTCATCACAATGCCCCGAAACCCTTGTCATCACAATATTCCATGATCCGTGTAATCACGATGATCCATGAACCATTTCTGTACAATGCTCCAGTACCCCTTTCATTAAAATGCTCCATGGCACTTGTCATCAGAATGCTCCAGGAACCCTTCCATCACAATAATCCATGACCCGTTTCCTCACAATTCTCCAGGACCGCTTTCATCACAATGCTCCATTTCCTTGTCATCTCAATGCTTCATGGCCCCTGTCATCACAATGATCCATGCCCTTGTCATCAAAATGCTCCAGAACTCTTGTCATCACTATGCTCCATGCCCATGTCATCGCAATGCTGCATGACCCCTGTCATCACAATGATACATGACCACTGTCATCACAATGCCACATGAACCCTGTCATCACATTGCTCCATGATCCCTGTCATTACAATGCTCCATGACCACTGTCATCACAATGTTCCATGATCGCTGTAATCACAATGACCCATGACACCTTTCCTCAGAAGGCTCCATTACGCCTGTCATCAGAATGCTCCAATGCCCATCTCATCACAATGCTCCATGATCCGTGACAGCACAACGTTACAGGACAATTGTCATCACAATGCTCCATGACAACTGTCATCACAATGTTGCCTGCCCATGTCATCAAAATGCTCCATGTCCCCTGTAATCACAATGTTCCATTACACCTGTCATCACAATGTTCCCTGCCCATGTCATCACAATGCTCCATTACCCATGTCATCGTAGTGACCCATGACCCCTTTCATCACAATGCTCCATGACACCTGTCATCACAATGCTCCGTGCTCTTTGTCACCACAATGCTCCATGACCACTGTCATCACCATGCCCCATGACCCCAGTCATCACAATGCTCCATAGCACTTGTCATCACAATGCTCCATTATCCCTGTCATCACAATGTTCCATGACTCTTGTCATCAAAATGCCTCATGATCCTTTTACTCACAATGCTCCATGACTCCTTTCATCACATGCTCCATGATACTTGTCATTACACTGTCCCATGACCTTTTTCATAACAATGCTCCATGATACCAGTCATCACAATAATCCATGACCATTTTCGTCACAATGCTCCATGCCCCTTTCAACACAATGCTCCATGACAACTGTCACCACAATGCTCCATGGCCTTTGTCATCACAATTATACATGGCCCCTGTAATCACAGTGCTCCATGACCCCTTTCATCACAATGCTCCATGATCACTGTCATCACAATGCCACATGAGCCCTGTCATCACATTGCTCCATGGCCCCTGTAATTACAATGCTCCATGACCACTGTCATCAAAATGTTCCATGATCGCTGTAATCACAATGACCCATGACACCTTTCCTCAGAAGGCTCCAGTACACCTGTCATCACAATGCTCCAATGCCCGTCTCACCACAAAGTTCCATGATCCCTGTCAGCACAACGTTACAGGACAATTGTCACCACAATGCTCCATGACAACTGTCATCACAATGTTGCCTGCCCATGTCATCAAAATGCTCCATGTCCCCTGTAATCACAATGTTCCATTACACCAGTCATCACAATGTTCCCTGCCCATGTCATCACAATGCTCCATTACCAATGAAATCAAAATGTTCGCCTGCCCTTGTCATCAAAATGCTCCATGGCCCCTTTAATCACAATGCTCCATGAACACTGTCATCACAATGTTCCATGACAGTTGTCATCACAATGCTCCATGACCCCTGTAATCACAATGCTCCATGCCCTTGTCATCACAATGCTCCAGAACTCTTGTCATCATAATGATGAGTGCCCGTGTCATCACAAAGCTCCATGATACTTGTCATCACAATGTTCCATGGCCTTGTCATCACTATACTCCATGGCCCCCGTCATCACAGTGCTCCATGATACCTTTCATCACAATTCTAGATGACCACTGTCATCACAATGCCCCAAGACACATGTCATCACAATTCGCCATGGCTCTTGTCATCACAATGCTCCATGACCCGTGGCATCACAATGGTCCAGGACACTTGTCATCACAATCATCCATGACCACTTACATCACAATGCTCCTTGACTCCCGTCATCACAATGCTCCATAGCCTATGCATTCGCAATGCTACATGGTCCCTGTAATCACATTGCTCCATGATCCATTTCATCCCAATGCTCTATGACCACTGTCATCACCATGCCCCATTATACCTGTCATCACAAAATTCCATGGCCCCTGTCAGCACAATGTTCCATGACAGATGTCATCACTATCCTCCATGGTCCCTGTAATCACAATGCTCCATCCCCTTGTCAACGCAATGCTCCAGAACTCTTGTCATCATAATGCTCCATGCCCGCCTCCTCACAATGCTCCATGACACTTGTCCTCACAATGCTCCATGGCCTTTGTCATCGCAATGCTCCATGGCCCCTGTTATCACAGTGCTCCATGTTACCTTTCATCACAATTCTAGATGACCATTGTCATCACAATGCCCCATGACACCTGTCATCACTATTCGCCATGGCACTTGTCATCACAATGCTCCATGATCCCTGTCATCATAATGTTCGATGACACTTGTGGTCACGGTGCTCCATGACCCCTGTCATCACAATATTCACTGCCCATGTAATCACAATGCTCCTGGTCCCCTGTAATCACAATGCTCCATAGCCTTAACATCACAATGCTCCAGAACTCTTGTCATCATTATGCCCCATGCCCATGTCATCACAATGCTCCTTGACCCCTGTCATCACAATG
The DNA here is from genome assembly GCF_028023285.1 of Balaenoptera ricei. Lineage (NCBI taxonomy): Eukaryota > Metazoa > Chordata > Mammalia > Artiodactyla > Balaenopteridae > Balaenoptera > Balaenoptera ricei. The sequence continues at coordinate 952,394 of NW_026777686.1, forward strand.
CTCCATGGCCTATGTATTCACAATGCTCCATGGCCCCTGTAGTCACATTGCTCCATGATCCTTTTCATCACAATGCTCTATGACCACTGTCATCACAATGCCACATGACACCTGTCATTACAATGCTCTATGGCCCCTGTCAGCACAATGTTCCATGGCAGATATCATCACAATGATCCATGACCGCTGTCATCACAATGTTCCCTGCCCTTGTCATCTCAATCATCCCTGGCCCCTGTTATCACAATGCCCCATACCCTTGTCATCGCAATGCTCCAGATCACTTCTCATCATAATGCTCCATGCCCATGTCATCACAATGCTCCATGGCCCCTGTCATCACAGTGCTCCGTGATACCTTTCATCGTAATGATAGATGACCACTGTCATCACAATGCTCCATGACACCTGTCATCAGATTTGGCCATGGCCCTTATCATCACAATGCTCCAGGACACTTGTCTTCACAATGTTCCATGGCGCATTTCATCACAATGCTCCATGACCACTTTCATCAAATTGCTCCATGATGCCTGTCATCACAATGCTCCATGGCCTTTGTCATCAAAATTCTACATGGCCCCTGTAATAACAGAGCTTCAGGACAACTTTTATCACAATACACCATGACCACTCTCATCACAATGCCAGAAAAGACCTTTCATGACAATGCTCCATGGCCCTTGTCATCACAATATTCTATGACTTCTGTCATCACAATGCTCCATGCCCCTGTCATCACAATGCCCCATCACCCCTGCTATTACAATGCTCCATGAACCCTGTCATCACAATGCCCCGAAACCCTTGTCATCACAATATTCCATGATCCGTGTAATCACGATGATCCATGAACCATTTCTGTACAATGCTCCAGTACCCCTTTCATTAAAATGCTCCATGGCACTTGTCATCAGAATGCTCCAGGAACCCTTCCATCACAATAATCCATGACCCGTTTCCTCACAATTCTCCAGGACCGCTTTCATCACAATGCTCCATTTCCTTGTCATCTCAATGCTTCATGGCCCCTGTCATCACAATGATCCATGCCCTTGTCATCAAAATGCTCCAGAACTCTTGTCATCACTATGCTCCATGCCCATGTCATCACAATGCTGCATGACCCCTGTCATCACAATGATACATGACCACTGTCATCACAATGCCACATGAACCCTGTCATCACATTGCTCCATGATCCCTGTCATTACAATGCTCCATGACCACTGTCATCACAATGTTCCATGATCGCTGTAATCACAATGACCCATGACACCTTTCCTCAGAAGGCTCCATTACGCCTGTCATCAGAATGCTCCAATGCCCATCTCATCACAATGCTCCATGATCCGTGACAGCACAACGTTACAGGACAATTGTCATCACAATGCTCCATGACAACTGTCATCACAATGTTGCCTGCCCATGTCATCAAAATGCTCCATGTCCCCTGTAATCACAATGTTCCATTACACCTGTCATCACAATGTTCCCTGCCCATGTCATCACAATGCTCCATTACCCATGTCATCGTAGTGACCCATGACCCCTTTCATCACAATGCTCCATGACACCTGTCATCACAATGCTCCGTGCTCTTTGTCACCACAATGCTCCATGACCACTGTCATCACCATGCCCCATGACCCCAGTCATCACAATGCTCCATAGCACTTGTCATCACAATGCTCCATTATCCCTGTCATCACAATGTTCCATGACTCTTGTCATCAAAATGCCTCATGATCCTTTTACTCACAATGCTCCATGACTCCTTTCATCACATGCTCCATGATACTTGTCATTACACTGTCCCATGACCTTTTTCATAACAATGCTCCATGATACCAGTCATCACAATAATCCATGACCATTTTCGTCACAATGCTCCATGCCCCTTTCAACACAATGCTCCATGACAACTGTCACCACAATGCTCCATGGCCTTTGTCATCACAATTATACATGGCCCCTGTAATCACAGTGCTCCATGACCCCTTTCATCACAATGCTCCATGATCACTGTCATCACAATGCCACATGAGCCCTGTCATCACATTGCTCCATGGCCCCTGTCATTACAATGCTCCATGACCACTGTCATCACAATGTTCCATGATCGCTGTAATCACAATGACCCATGACACCTTTCCTCAGAAGGCTCCAGTACACCTGTCATCACAATGCTCCAATGCCCGTCTCACCACAAAGTTCCATGATCCCTGTCAGCACAACGTTACAGGACAATTGTCACCACAATGCTCCATGACAACTGTCATCACAATGTTGCCTGCCCATGTCATCAAAATGCTCCATGTCCCCTGTAATCACAATGTTCCATTACACCCGTCATCACAATGTTCCCTGCCCATGTCATCACAATGCTCCATTACCAATGAAATCAAAATGTTCGCCTGCCCTTGTCATCAAAATGCTCCATGGCCCCTTTAATCACAATGCTCCATGAACACTGTCATCACAATGTTCCATGACAGTTGTCATCACAATGCTCCATGACCCCTGTAATCACAATGCTCCATGCCCTTGTCATCACAATGCTCCAGAACTCTTGTCATCATAATGATGAGTGCCCGTGTCATCACAAAGCTCCATGATACTTGTCATCACAATGTTCCATGGCCTTGTCATCACTATACTCCATGGCCCCCGTCATCACAGTGCTCCATGATACCTTTCATCACAATTCTAGATGACCACTGTCATCACAATGCCCCAAGACACATGTCATCACAATTCGCCATGGCTCTTGTCATCACAATGCTCCATGACCCGTGGCATCACAATGGTCCAGGACACTTGTCATCACAATCATCCATGACCACTTACATCACAATGCTCCTTGACTCCCGTCATCACAATGCTCCATAGCCTATGCATTCGCAATGCTACATGGTCCCTGTAATCACATTGCTCCATGATCCATTTCATCCCAATGCTCTATGACCACTGTCATCACCATGCCCCATTATACCTGTCATCACAAAATTCCATGGCCCCTGTCAGCACAATGTTCCATGACAGATGTCATCACTATCCTCCATGGTCCCTGTAATCACAATGCTCCATCCCCTTGTCAACGCAATGCTCCAGAACTCTTGTCATCATAATGCTCCATGCCCGCCTCCTCACAATGCTCCATGACACTTGTCCTCACAATGCTCCATGGCCTTTGTCATCGCAATGCTCCATGGCCCCTGTTATCACAGTGCTCCATGTTACCTTTCATCACAATTCTAGATGACCATTGTCATCACAATGCCCCATGACACCTGTCATCACTATTCGCCATGGCACTTGTCATCACAATGCTCCATGATCCCTGTCATCATAATGTTCGATGACACTTGTCGTCACGGTGCTCCATGACCCCTGTCATCACAATATTCACTGCCCATGTAATCACAATGCTCCTGGTCCCCTGTAATCACAATGCTCCATAGCCTTAACATCACAATGCTCCAGAACTCTTGTCATCATTATGCCCCATGCCCATGTCATCACAATGCTCCTTGACCCCTGTCATCACAATGCTCCATGGCCTATGTATTCACAATGCTCCATGGCCCCTGTAGTCACATTGCTCCATGATCCTTTTCATCACAATGCTCTATGACCACTGTCATCACAATGCCACATGACACCTGTCATTACAATGCTCTATGGCCCCTGTCAGCACAATGTTCCATGGCAGATATCATCACAATGATCCATGACCGCTGTCATCACAATGTTCCCTGCCCTTGTCATCTCAATCATCCCTGGCCCCTGTTATCACAATGCCCCATACCCTTGTCATCGCAATGCTCCAGATCACTTCTCATCATAATGCTCCATGCCCATGTCATCACAATGCTCCATGGCCCCTGTCATCACAGTGCTCCGTGATACCTTTCATCGTAATGATAGATGACCACTGTCATCACAATGCTCCATGACACCTGTCATCAGATTTGGCCATGGCCCTTATCATCACAATGCTCCAGGACACTTGTCTTCACAATGTTCCATGGCGCATTTCATCACAATGCTCCATGACCACTTTCATCAAATTGCTCCATGATGCCTGTCATCACAATGCTCCATGGCCTTTGTCATCAAAATTCTACATGGCCCCTGTAATAACAGAGCTTCAGGACAACTTTTATCACAATACACCATGACCACTCTCATCACAATGCCAGAAAAGACCTTTCATGACAATGCTCCATGGCCCTTGTCATCACAATATTCTATGACTTCTGTCATCACAATGCTCCATGCCCCTGTCATCACAATGCCCCATCACCCCTGCTATTACAATGCTCCATGAACCCTGTCATCACAATGCCCCGAAACCCTTGTCATCACAATATTCCATGATCCGTGTAATCACGATGATCCATGAACCATTTCTGTACAATGCTCCAGTACCCCTTTCATTAAAATGCTCCATGGCACTTGTCATCAGAATGCTCCAGGAACCCTTCCATCACAATAATCCATGACCCGTTTCCTCACAATTCTCCAGGACCGCTTTCATCACAATGCTCCATTTCCTTGTCATCTCAATGCTTCATGGCCCCTGTCATCACAATGATCCATGCCCTTGTCATCAAAATGCTCCAGAACTCTTGTCATCACTATGCTCCATGCCCATGTCATCACAATGCTGCATGACCCCTGTCATCACAATGATACATGACCACTGTCATCACAATGCCACATGAACCCTGTCATCACATTGCTCCATGATCCCTGTCATTACAATGCTCCATGACCACTGTCATCACAATGTTCCATGATCGCTGTAATCACAATGACCCATGACACCTTTCCTCAGAAGGCTCCATTACGCCTGTCATCAGAATGCTCCAATGCCCATCTCATCACAATGCTCCATGATCCGTGACAGCACAACGTTACAGGACAATTGTCATCACAATGCTCCATGACAACTGTCATCACAATGTTGCCTGCCCATGTCATCAAAATGCTCCATGTCCCCTGTAATCACAATGTTCCATTACACCTGTCATCACAATGTTCCCTGCCCATGTCATCACAATGCTCCATTACCCATGTCATCGTAGTGACCCATGACCCCTTTCATCACAATGCTCCATGACACCTGTCATCACAATGCTCCGTGCTCTTTGTCACCACAATGCTCCATGACCACTGTCATCACCATGCCCCATGACCCCAGTCATCACAATGCTCCATAGCACTTGTCATCACAATGCTCCATTATCCCTGTCATCACAATGTTCCATGACTCTTGTCATCAAAATGCCTCATGATCCTTTTACTCACAATGCTCCATGACTCCTTTCATCACATGCTCCATGATACTTGTCATTACACTGTCCCATGACCTTTTTCATAACAATGCTCCATGATACCAGTCATCACAATAATCCATGACCATTTTCGTCACAATGCTCCATGCCCCTTTCAACACAATGCTCCATGACAACTGTCACCACAATGCTCCATGGCCTTTGTCATCACAATTATACATGGCCCCTGTAATCACAGTGCTCCATGACCCCTTTCATCACAATGCTCCATGATCACTGTCATCACAATGCCACATGAGCCCTGTCATCACATTGCTCCATGGCCCCTGTCATTACAATGCTCCATGACCACTGTCATCAAAATGTTCCATGATCGCTGTAATCACAATGACCCATGACACCTTTCCTCAGAAGGCTCCAGTACACCTGTCATCACAATGCTCCAATGCCCGTCTCACCACAAAGTTCCATGATCCCTGTCAGCACAACGTTACAGGACAATTGTCACCACAATGCTCCATGACAACTGTCATCACAATGTTGCCTGCCCATGTCATCAAAATGCTCCATGTCCCCTGTAATCACAATGTTCCATTACACCCGTCATCACAATGTTCCCTGCCCATGTCATCACAATGCTCCATTACCAATGAAATCAAAATGTTCGCCTGCCCTTGTCATCAAAATGCTCCATGGCCCCTTTAATCACAATGCTCCATGAACACTGTCATCACAATGTTCCATGACAGTTGTCATCACAATGCTCCATGACCCCTGTAATCACAATGCTCCATGCCCTTGTCATCACAATGCTCCAGAACTCTTGTCATCATAATGATGAGTGCCCGTGTCATCACAAAGCTCCATGATACTTGTCATCACAATGTTCCATGGCCTTGTCATCACTATACTCCATGGCCCCCGTCATCACAGTGCTCCATGATACCTTTCATCACAATTCTAGATGACCACTGTCATCACAATGCCCCAAGACACATGTCATCACAATTCGCCATGGCTCTTGTCATCACAATGCTCCATGACCCGTGGCATCACAATGGTCCAGGACACTTGTCATCACAATCATCCATGACCACTTACATCACAATGCTCCTTGACTCCCGTCATCACAATGCTCCATAGCCTATGCATTCGCAATGCTACATGGTCCCTGTAATCACATTGCTCCATGATCCATTTCATCCCAATGCTCTATGACCACTGTCATCACCATGCCCCATTATACCTGTCATCACAAAATTCCATGGCCCCTGTCAGCACAATGTTCCATGACAGATGTCATCACTATCCTCCATGGTCCCTGTAATCACAATGCTCCATCCCCTTGTCAACGCAATGCTCCAGAACTCTTGTCATCATAATGCTCCATGCCCGCCTCCTCACAATGCTCCATGACACTTGTCCTCACAATGCTCCATGGCCTTTGTCATCGCAATGCTCCATGGCCCCTGTTATCACAGTGCTCCATGTTACCTTTCATCACAATTCTAGATGACCATTGTCATCACAATGCCCCATGACACCTGTCATCACTATTCGCCATGGCACTTGTCATCACAATGCTCCATGATCCCTGTCATCATAATGTTCGATGACACTTGTCGTCACGGTGCTCCATGACCCCTGTCATCACAATATTCACTGCCCATGTAATCACAATGCTCCTGGTCCCCTGTAATCACAATGCTCCATAGCCTTAACATCACAATGCTCCAGAACTCTTGTCATCATTATGCCCCATGCCCATGTCATCACAATGCTCCTTGACCCCTGTCATCACAATGCTCCATGGCCTATGTATTCACAATGCTCCATGGCCCCTGTAGTCACATTGCTCCATGATCCTTTTCATCACAATGCTCTATGACCACTGTCATCACAATGCCACATGACACCTGTCATTACAATGCTCTATGGCCCCTGTCAGCACAATGTTCCATGGCAGATATCATCACAATGATCCATGACCGCTGTCATCACAATGTTCCCTGCCCTTGTCATCTCAATCATCCCTGGCCCCTGTTATCACAATGCCCCATACCCTTGTCATCGCAATGCTCCAGATCACTTCTCATCATAATGCTCCATGCCCATGTCATCACAATGCTCCATGGCCCCTGTCATCACAGTGCTCCGTGATACCTTTCATCGTAATGATAGATGACCACTGTCATCACAATGCTCCATGACACCTGTCATCAGATTTGGCCATGGCCCTTATCATCACAATGCTCCAGGACACTTGTCTTCACAATGTTCCATGGCGCATTTCATCACAATGCTCCATGACCACTTTCATCAAATTGCTCCATGATGCCTGTCATCACAATGCTCCATGGCCTTTGTCATCAAAATTCTACATGGCCCCTGTAATAACAGAGCTTCAGGACAACTTTTATCACAATACACCATGACCACTCTCATCACAATGCCAGAAAAGACCTTTCATGACAATGCTCCATGGCCCTTGTCATCACAATATTCTATGACTTCTGTCATCACAATGCTCCATGCCCCTGTCATCACAATGCCCCATCACCCCTGCTATTACAATGCTCCATGAACCCTGTCATCACAATGCCCCGAAACCCTTGTCATCACAATATTCCATGATCCGTGTAATCACGATGATCCATGAACCATTTCTGTACAATGCTCCAGTACCCCTTTCATTAAAATGCTCCATGGCACTTGTCATCAGAATGCTCCAGGAACCCTTCCATCACAATAATCCATGACCCGTTTCCTCACAATTCTCCAGGACCGCTTTCATCACAATGCTCCATTTCCTTGTCATCTCAATGCTTCATGGCCCCTGTCATCACAATGATCCATGCCCTTGTCATCAAAATGCTCCAGAACTCTTGTCATCACTATGCTCCATTCCCATGTCATCGCAATGCTGCATGACCCCTGTCATCACAATGATACATGACCACTGTCATCACAATGCCACATGAACCCTGTCATCACATTGCTCCATGATCCCTGTCATTACAATGCTCCATGACCACTGTCATCACAATGTTCCATGATCGCTGTAATCACAATGACCCATGACACCTTTCCTCAGAAGGCTCCATTACGCCTGTCATCAGAATGCTCCAATGCCCATCTCATCACAATGCTCCATGATCCGTGACAGCACAACGTTACAGGACAATTGTCATCACAATGCTCCATGACAACTGTCATCACAATGTTGCCTGCCCATGTCATCAAAATGCTCCATGTCCCCTGTAATCACAATGTTCCATTACACCTGTCATCACAATGTTCCCTGCCCATGTCATCACAATGCTCCATTACCCATGTCATCGTAGTGACCCATGACCCCTTTCATCACAATGCTCCATGACACCTGTCATCACAATGCTCCGTGCTCTTTGTCACCACAATGCTCCATGACCACTGTCATCACCATGCCCCATGACCCCAGTCATCACAATGCTCCATAGCACTTGTCATCACAATGCTCCATTATCCCTGTCATCACAATGTTCCATGACTCTTGTCATCAAAATGCCTCATGATCCTTTTACTCACAATGCTCCATGACTCCTTTCATCACATGCTCCATGATACTTGTCATTACACTGTCCCATGACCTTTTTCATAACAATGCTCCATGATACCAGTCATCACAATAATCCATGACCATTTTCGTCACAATGCTCCATGCCCCTTTCAACACAATGCTCCATGACAACTGTCACCACAATGCTCCATGGCCTTTGTCATCACAATTATACATGGCCCCTGTAATCACAGTGCTCCATGACCCCTTTCATCACAATGCTCCATGATCACTGTCATCACAATGCCACATGAGCCCTGTCATCACATTGCTCCATGGCCCCTGTAATTACAATGCTCCATGACCACTGTCATCAAAATGTTCCATGATCGCTGTAATCACAATGACCCATGACACCTTTCCTCAGAAGGCTCCAGTACACCTGTCATCACAATGCTCCAATGCCCGTCTCACCACAAAGTTCCATGATCCCTGTCAGCACAACGTTACAGGACAATTGTCACCACAATGCTCCATGACAACTGTCATCACAATGTTGCCTGCCCATGTCATCAAAATGCTCCATGTCCCCTGTAATCACAATGTTCCATTACACCCGTCATCACAATGTTCCCTGCCCATGTCATCACAATGCTCCATTACCAATGAAATCAAAATGTTCGCCTGCCCTTGTCATCAAAATGCTCCATGGCCCCTTTAATCACAATGCTCCATGAACACTGTCATCACAATGTTCCATGACAGTTGTCATCACAATGCTCCATGACCCCTGTAATCACAATGCTCCATGCCCTTGTCATCACAATGCTCCAGAACTCTTGTCATCATAATGATGAGTGCCCGTGTCATCACAAAGCTCCATGATACTTGTCATCACAATGTTCCATGGCCTTGTCATCACTATACTCCATGGCCCCCGTCATCACAGTGCTCCATGATACCTTTCATCACAATTCTAGATGACCACTGTCATCACAATGCCCCAAGACACATGTCATCACAATTCGCCATGGCTCTTGTCATCACAATGCTCCATGACCCGTGGCATCACAATGGTCCAGGACACTTGTCATCACAATCATCCATGACCACTTACATCACAATGCTCCTTGACTCCCGTCATCACAATGCTCCATAGCCTATGCATTCGCAATGCTACATGGTCCCTGTAATCACATTGCTCCATGATCCATTTCATCCCAATGCTCTATGACCACTGTCATCACCATGCCCCATTATACCTGTCATCACAAAATTCCATGGCCCCTGTCAGCACAATGTTCCATGACAGATGTCATCACTATCCTCCATGGTCCCTGTAATCACAATGCTCCATCCCCTTGTCAACGCAATGCTCCAGAACTCTTGTCATCATAATGCTCCATGCCCGCCTCCTCACAATGCTCCATGACACTTGTCCTCACAATGCTCCATGGCCTTTGTCATCGCAATGCTCCATGGCCCCTGTTATCACAGTGCTCCATGTTACCTTTCATCACAATTCTAGATGACCATTGTCATCACAATGCCCCATGACACCTGTCATCACTATTCGCCATGGCACTTGTCATCACAATGCTCCATGATCCCTGTCATCATAATGTTCGATGACACTTGTGGTCACGGTGCTCCATGACCCCTGTCATCACAATATTCACTGCCCATGTAATCACAATGCTCCTGGTCCCCTGTAATCACAATGCTCCATAGCCTTAACATCACAATGCTCCAGAACTCTTGTCATCATTATGCCCCATGCCCATGTCATCACAATGCTCCTTGACCCCTGTCATCACAATGCTCCATGGCCTATGTATTCACAATGCTCCATGGCCCCTGTAGTCACATTGCTCCATGATCCTTTTCATCACAATGCTCTATGACCACTGTCATCACAATGCCACATGACACCTGTCATTACAATGCTCTATGGCCCCTGTCAGCACAATGTTCCATGGCAGATATCATCACAATGATCCATGACCGCTGTCATCACAATGTTCCCTGCCCTTGTCATCTCAATCATCCCTGGCCCCTGTTATCACAATGCCCCATACCCTTGTCATCGCAATGCTCCAGATCACTTCTCATCATAATGCTCCATGCCCATGTCATCACAATGCTCCATGGCCCCTGTCATCACAGTGCTCCGTGATACCTTTCATCGTAATGATAGATGACCACTGTCATCACAATGCTCCATGACACCTGTCATCAGATTTGGCCATGGCCCTTATCATCACAATGCTCCAGGACACTTGTCTTCACAATGTTCCATGGCGCATTTCATCACAATGCTCCATGACCACTTTCATCAAATTGCTCCATGATGCCTGTCATCACAATGCTCCATGGCCTTTGTCATCAAAATTCTACATGGCCCCTGTAATAACAGAGCTTCAGGACAACTTTTATCACAATACACCATGACCACTCTCATCACAATGCCAGAAAAGACCTTTCATGACAATGCTCCATGGCCCTTGTCATCACAATATTCTATGACTTCTGTCATCACAATGCTCCATGCCCCTGTCATCACAATGCCCCATCACCCCTGCTATTACAATGCTCCATGAACCCTGTCATCACAATGCCCCGAAACCCTTGTCATCACAATATTCCATGATCCGTGTAATCACGATGATCCATGAACCATTTCTGTACAATGCTCCAGTACCCCTTTCATTAAAATGCTCCATGGCACTTGTCATCAGAATGCTCCAGGAACCCTTCCATCACAATAATCCATGACCCGTTTCCTCACAATTCTCCAGGACCGCTTTCATCACAATGCTCCATTTCCTTGTCATCTCAATGCTTCATGGCCCCTGTCATCACAATGATCCATGCCCTTGTCATCAAAATGCTCCAGAACTCTTGTCATCACTATGCTCCATGCCCATGTCATCGCAATGCTGCATGACCCCTGTCATCACAATGATACATGACCACTGTCATCACAATGCCACATGAACCCTGTCATCACATTGCTCCATGATCCCTGTCATTACAATGCTCCATGACCACTGTCATCACAATGTTCCATGATCGCTGTAATCACAATGACCCATGACACCTTTCCTCAGAAGGCTCCATTACGCCTGTCATCAGAATGCTCCAATGCCCATCTCATCACAATGCTCCATGATCCGTGACAGCACAACGTTACAGGACAATTGTCATCACAATGCTCCATGACAACTGTCATCACAATGTTGCCTGCCCATGTCATCAAAATGCTCCATGTCCCCTGTAATCACAATGTTCCATTACACCTGTCATCACAATGTTCCCTGCCCATGTCATCACAATGCTCCATTACCCATGTCATCGTAGTGACCCATGACCCCTTTCATCACAATGCTCCATGACACCTGTCATCACAATGCTCCGTGCTCTTTGTCACCACAATGCTCCATGACCACTGTCATCACCATGCCCCATGACCCCAGTCATCACAATGCTCCATAGCACTTGTCATCACAATGCTCCATTATCCCTGTCATCACAATGTTCCATGACTCTTGTCATCAAAATGCCTCATGATCCTTTTACTCACAATGCTCCATGACTCCTTTCATCACATGCTCCATGATACTTGTCATTACACTGTCCCATGACCTTTTTCATAACAATGCTCCATGATACCAGTCATCACAATAATCCATGACCATTTTCGTCACAATGCTCCATGCCCCTTTCAACACAATGCTCCATGACAACTGTCACCACAATGCTCCATGGCCTTTGTCATCACAATTATACATGGCCCCTGTAATCACAGTGCTCCATGACCCCTTTCATCACAATGCTCCATGATCACTGTCATCACAATGCCACATGAGCCCTGTCATCACATTGCTCCATGGCCCCTGTCATTACAATGCTCCATGACCACTGTCATCAAAATGTTCCATGATCGCTGTAATCACAATGACCCATGACACCTTTCCTCAGAAGGCTCCAGTACACCTGTCATCACAATGCTCCAATGCCCGTCTCACCACAAAGTTCCATGATCCCTGTCAGCACAACGTTACAGGACAATTGTCACCACAATGCTCCATGACAACTGTCATCACAATGTTGCCTGCCCATGTCATCAAAATGCTCCATGTCCCCTGTAATCACAATGTTCCATTACACCCGTCATCACAATGTTCCCTGCCCATGTCATCACAATGCTCCATTACCAATGAAATCAAAATGTTCGCCTGCCCTTGTCATCAAAATGCTCCATGGCCCCTTTAATCACAATGCTCCATGAACACTGTCATCACAATGTTCCATGACAGTTGTCATCACAATGCTCCATGACCCCTGTAATCACAATGCTCCATGCCCTTGTCATCACAATGCTCCAGAACTCTTGTCATCATAATGATGAGTGCCCGTGTCATCACAAAGCTCCATGATACTTGTCATCACAATGTTCCATGGCCTTGTCATCACTATACTCCATGGCCCCCGTCATCACAGTGCTCCATGATACCTTTCATCACAATTCTAGATGACCACTGTCATCACAATGCCCCAAGACACATGTCATCACAATTCGCCATGGCTCTTGTCATCACAATGCTCCATGACCCGTGGCATCACAATGGTCCAGGACACTTGTCATCACAATCATCCATGACCACTTACATCACAATGCTCCTTGACTCCCGTCATCACAATGCTCCATAGCCTATGCATTCGCAATGCTACATGGTCCCTGTAATCACATTGCTCCATGATCCATTTCATCCCAATGCTCTATGACCACTGTCATCACCATGCCCCATTATACCTGTCATCACAAAATTCCATGGCCCCTGTCAGCACAATGTTCCATGACAGATGTCATCACTATCCTCCATGGTCCCTGTAATCACAATGCTCCATCCCCTTGTCAACGCAATGCTCCAGAACTCTTGTCATCATAATGCTCCATGCCCGCCTCATCACAATGCTCCATGACACTTGTCCTCACAATGCTCCATGGCCTTTGTCATCGCAATGCTCCATGGCCCCTGTTATCACAGTGCTCCATGTTACCTTTCATCACAATTCTAGATGACCATTGTCATCACAATGCCCCATGACACCTGTCATCACTATTCGCCATGGCACTTGTCATCACAATGCTCCATGATCCCTGTCATCATAATGTTCGCTGACACTTGTGGTCACGGTGCTCCATGACCCCTGTCATCACAATATTCACTGCCCATGTAATCACAATGCTCCTGGTCCCCTGTAATCACAATGCTCCATAGCCTTAACATCACAATGCTCCAGAACTCTTGTCATCATTATGCCCCATGCCCATGTCATCACAATGCTCCTTGACCCCTGTCATCACAATGCTCCATGGCCTATGTATTCACAATGCTCCATGGCCCCTGTAGTCACATTGCTCCATGATCCTTTTCATCACAATGCTCTATGACCACTGTCATCACAATGCCACATGACACCTGTCATTACAATGCTCTATGGCCCCTGTCAGCACAATGTTCCATGGCAGATATCATCACAATGATCCATGACCGCTGTCATCACAATGTTCCCTGCCCTTGTCATCTCAATCATCCCTGGCCCCTGTTATCACAATGCCCCATACCCTTGTCATCGCAATGCTCCAGATCACTTCTCATCATAATGCTCCATGCCCATGTCATCACAATGCTCCATGGCCCCTGTCATCACAGTGCTCCGTGATACCTTTCATCGTAATGATAGATGACCACTGTCATCACAATGCTCCATGACACCTGTCATCAGATTTGGCCATGGCCCTTATCATCACAATGCTCCAGGACACTTGTCTTCACAATGTTCCATGGCGCATTTCATCACAATGCTCCATGACCACTTTCATCAAATTGCTCCATGATGCCTGTCATCACAATGCTCCATGGCCTTTGTCATCAAAATTCTACATGGCCCCTGTAATAACAGAGCTTCAGGACAACTTTTATCACAATACACCATGACCACTCTCATCACAATGCCAGAAAAGACCTTTCATGACAATGCTCCATGGCCCTTGTCATCACAATATTCTATGACTTCTGTCATCACAATGCTCCATGCCCCTGTCATCACAATGCCCCATCACCCCTGCTATTACAATGCTCCATGAACCCTGTCATCACAATGCCCTGAAACCCTTGTCATCACAATATTCCATGATCCGTGTAATCACGATGATCCATGAACCATTTCTGTACAATGCTCCAGTACCCCTTTCATTAAAATGCTCCATGGCACTTGTCATCAGAATGCTCCAGGAACCCTTCCATCACAATAATCCATGACCCGTTTCCTCACAATTCTCCAGGACCGCTTTCATCACAATGCTCCATTTCCTTGTCATCTCAATGCTTCATGGCCCCTGTCATCACAATGATCCATGCCCTTGTCATCAAAATGCTCCAGAACTCTTGTCATCACTATGCTCCATGCCCATGTCATCGCAATGCTGCATGACCCCTGTCATCACAATGATACATGACCACTGTCATCACAATGCCACATGAACCCTGTCATCACATTGCTCCATGATCCCTGTCATTACAATGCTCCATGACCACTGTCATCACAATGTTCCATGATCGCTGTAATCACAATGACCCATGACACCTTTCCTCAGAAGGCTCCATTACGCCTGTCATCAGAATGCTCCAATGCCCATCTCATCACAATGCTCCATGATCCGTGACAGCACAACGTTACAGGACAATTGTCATCACAATGCTCCATGACAACTGTCATCACAATGTTGCCTGCCCATGTCATCAAAATGCTCCATGTCCCCTGTAATCACAATGTTCCATTACACCTGTCATCACAATGTTCCCTGCCCATGTCATCACAATGCTCCATTACCCATGTCATCGTAGTGACCCATGACCCCTTTCATCACAATGCTCCATGACACCTGTCATCACAATGCTCCGTGCTCTTTGTCACCACAATGCTCCATGACCACTGTCATCACCATGCCCCATGACCCCAGTCATCACAATGCTCCATAGCACTTGTCATCACAATGCTCCATTATCCCTGTCATCACAATGTTCCATGACTCTTGTCATCAAAATGCCTCATGATCCTTTTACTCACAATGCTCCATGACTCCTTTCATCACATGCTCCATGATACTTGTCATTACACTGTCCCATGACCTTTTTCATAACAATGCTCCATGATACCAGTCATCACAATAATCCATGACCATTTTCGTCACAATGCTCCATGCCCCTTTCAACACAATGCTCCATGACAACTGTCACCACAATGCTCCATGGCCTTTGTCATCACAATTATACATGGCCCCTGTAATCACAGTGCTCCATGACCCCTTTCATCACAATGCTCCATGATCACTGTCATCACAATGCCACATGAGCCCTGTCATCACATTGCTCCATGGCCCCTGTCATTACAATGCTCCATGACCACTGTCATCAAAATGTTCCATGATCGCTGTAATCACAATGACCCATGACACCTTTCCTCAGAAGGCTCCAGTACACCTGTCATCACAATGCTCCAATGCCCGTCTCACCACAAAGTTCCATGATCCCTGTCAGCACAACGTTACAGGACAATTGTCACCACAATGCTCCATGACAACTGTCATCACAATGTTGCCTGCCCATGTCATCAAAATGCTCCATGTCCCCTGTAATCACAATGTTCCATTACACCCGTCATCACAATGTTCCCTGCCCATGTCATCACAATGCTCCATTACCAATGAAATCAAAATGTTCGCCTGCCCTTGTCATCAAAATGCTCCATGGCCCCTTTAATCACAATGCTCCATGAACACTGTCATCACAATGTTCCATGACAGTTGTCATCACAATGCTCCATGACCCCTGTAATCACAATGCTCCATGCCCTTGTCATCACAATGCTCCAGAACTCTTGTCATCATAATGATGAGTGCCCGTGTCATCACAAAGCTCCATGATACTTGTCATCACAATGTTCCATGGCCTTGTCATCACTATACTCCATGGCCCCCGTCATCACAGTGCTCCATGATACCTTTCATCACAATTCTAGATGACCACTGTCATCACAATGCCCCAAGACACATGTCATCACAATTCGCCATGGCTCTTGTCATCACAATGCTCCATGACCCGTGGCATCACAATGGTCCAGGACACTTGTCATCACAATCATCCATGACCACTTACATCACAATGCTCCTTGACTCCCGTCATCACAATGCTCCATAGCCTATGCATTCGCAATGCTACATGGTCCCTGTAATCACATTGCTCCATGATCCATTTCATCCCAATGCTCTATGACCACTGTCATCACCATGCCCCATTATACCTGTCATCACAAAATTCCATGGCCCCTGTCAGCACAATGTTCCATGACAGATGTCATCACTATCCTCCATGGTCCCTGTAATCACAATGCTCCATCCCCTTGTCAACGCAATGCTCCAGAACTCTTGTCATCATAATGCTCCATGCCCGCCTCCTCACAATGCTCCATGACACTTGTCCTCACAATGCTCCATGGCCTTTGTCATCGCAATGCTCCATGGCCCCTGTTATCACAGTGCTCCATGTTACCTTTCATCACAATTCTAGATGACCATTGTCATCACAATGCCCCATGACACCTGTCATCACTATTCGCCATGGCACTTGTCATCACAATGCTCCATGATCCCTGTCATCATAATGTTCGCTGACACTTGTGGTCACGGTGCTCCATGACCCCTGTCATCACAATATTCACTGCCCATGTAATCACAATGCTCCTGGTCCCCTGTAATCACAATGCTCCATAGCCTTAACATCACAATGCTCCAGAACTCTTGTCATCATTATGCCCCATGCCCATGTCATCACAATGCTCCTTGACCCCTGTCATCACAATGCTCCATGGCCTATGTATTCACAATGCTCCATGGCCCCTGTAGTCACATTGCTCCATGATCCTTTTCATCACAATGCTCTATGACCACTGTCATCACAATGCCACATGACACCTGTCATTACAATGCTCTATGGCCCCTGTCAGCACAATGTTCCATGGCAGATATCATCACAATGATCCATGACCGCTGTCATCACAATGTTCCCTGCCCTTGTCATCTCAATCATCCCTGGCCCCTGTTATCACAATGCCCCATACCCTTGTCATCGCAATGCTCCAGATCACTTCTCATCATAATGCTCCATGCCCATGTCATCACAATGCTCCATGGCCCCTGTCATCACAGTGCTCCGTGATACCTTTCATCGTAATGATAGATGACCACTGTCATCACAATGCTCCATGACACCTGTCATCAGATTTGGCCATGGCCCTTATCATCACAATGCTCCAGGACACTTGTCTTCACAATGTTCCATGGCGCATTTCATCACAATGCTCCATGACCACTTTCATCAAATTGCTCCATGATGCCTGTCATCACAATGCTCCATGGCCTTTGTCATCAAAATTCTACATGGCCCCTGTAATAACAGAGCTTCAGGACAACTTTTATCACAATACACCATGACCACTCTCATCACAATGCCAGAAAAGACCTTTCATGACAATGCTCCATGGCCCTTGTCATCACAATATTCTATGACTTCTGTCATCACAATGCTCCATGCCCCTGTCATCACAATGCCCCATCACCCCTGCTATTACAATGCTCCATGAACCCTGTCATCACAATGCCCCGAAACCCTTGTCATCACAATATTCCATGATCCGTGTAATCACGATGATCCATGAACCATTTCTGTACAATGCTCCAGTACCCCTTTCATTAAAATGCTCCATGGCACTTGTCATCAGAATGCTCCAGGAACCCTTCCATCACAATAATCCATGACCCGTTTCCTCACAATTCTCCAGGACCGCTTTCATCACAATGCTCCATTTCCTTGTCATCTCAATGCTTCATGGCCCCTGTCATCACAATGATCCATGCCCTTGTCATCAAAATGCTCCAGAACTCTTGTCATCACTATGCTCCATGCCCATGTCATCGCAATGCTGCATGACCCCTGTCATCACAATGATACATGACCACTGTCATCACAATGCCACATGAACCCTGTCATCACATTGCTCCATGATCCCTGTCATTACAATGCTCCATGACCACTGTCATCACAATGTTCCATGATCGCTGTAATCACAATGACCCATGACACCTTTCCTCAGAAGGCTCCATTACGCCTGTCATCAGAATGCTCCAATGCCCATCTCATCACAATGCTCCATGATCCGTGACAGCACAACGTTACAGGACAATTGTCATCACAATGCTCCATGACAACTGTCATCACAATGTTGCCTGCCCATGTCATCAAAATGCTCCATGTCCCCTGTAATCACAATGTTCCATTACACCTGTCATCACAATGTTCCCTGCCCATGTCATCACAATGCTCCATTACCCATGTCATCGTAGTGACCCATGACCCCTTTCATCACAATGCTCCATGACACCTGTCATCACAATGCTCCGTGCTCTTTGTCACCACAATGCTCCATGACCACTGTCATCACCATGCCCCATGACCCCAGTCATCACAATGCTCCATAGCACTTGTCATCACAATGCTCCATTATCCCTGTCATCACAATGTTCCATGACTCTTGTCATCAAAATGCCTCATGATCCTTTTACTCACAATGCTCCATGACTCCTTTCATCACATGCTCCATGATACTTGTCATTACACTGTCCCATGACCTTTTTCATAACAATGCTCCATGATACCAGTCATCACAATAATCCATGACCATTTTCGTCACAATGCTCCATGCCCCTTTCAACACAATGCTCCATGACAACTGTCACCACAATGCTCCATGGCCTTTGTCATCACAATTATACATGGCCCCTGTAATCACAGTGCTCCATGACCCCTTTCATCACAATGCTCCATGATCACTGTCATCACAATGCCACATGAGCCCTGTCATCACATTGCTCCATGGCCCCTGTCATTACAATGCTCCATGACCACTGTCATCAAAATGTTCCATGATCGCTGTAATCACAATGACCCATGACACCTTTCCTCAGAAGGCTCCAGTACACCTGTCATCACAATGCTCCAATGCCCGTCTCACCACAAAGTTCCATGATCCCTGTCAGCACAACGTTACAGGACAATTGTCACCACAATGCTCCATGACAACTGTCATCACAATGTTGCCTGCCCATGTCATCAAAATGCTCCATGTCCCCTGTAATCACAATGTTCCATTACACCCGTCATCACAATGTTCCCTGCCCATGTCATCACAATGCTCCATTACCAATGAAATCAAAATGTTCGCCTGCCCTTGTCATCAAAATGCTCCATGGCCCCTTTAATCACAATGCTCCATGAACACTGTCATCACAATGTTCCATGACAGTTGTCATCACAATGCTCCATGACCCCTGTAATCACAATGCTCCATGCCCTTGTCATCACAATGCTCCAGAACTCTTGTCATCATAATGATGAGTGCCCGTGTCATCACAAAGCTCCATGATACTTGTCATCACAATGTTCCATGGCCTTGTCATCACTATACTCCATGGCCCCCGTCATCACAGTGCTCCATGATACCTTTCATCACAATTCTAGATGACCACTGTCATCACAATGCCCCAAGACACATGTCATCACAATTCGCCATGGCTCTTGTCATCACAATGCTCCATGACCCGTGGCATCACAATGGTCCAGGACACTTGTCATCACAATCATCCATGACCACTTACATCACAATGCTCCTTGACTCCCGTCATCACAATGCTCCATAGCCTATGCATTCGCAATGCTACATGGTCCCTGTAATCACATTGCTCCATGATCCATTTCATCCCAATGCTCTATGACCACTGTCATCACCATGCCCCATTATACCTGTCATCACAAAATTCCATGGCCCCTGTCAGCACAATGTTCCATGACAGATGTCATCACTATCCTCCATGGTCCCTGTAATCACAATGCTCCATCCCCTTGTCAACGCAATGCTCCAGAACTCTTGTCATCATAATGCTCCATGCCCGCCTCCTCACAATGCTCCATGACACTTGTCCTCACAATGCTCCATGGCCTTTGTCATCGCAATGCTCCATGGCCCCTGTTATCACAGTGCTCCATGTTACCTTTCATCACAATTCTAGATGACCATTGTCATCACAATGCCCCATGACACCTGTCATCACTATTCGCCATGGCACTTGTCATCACAATGCTCCATGATCCCTGTCATCATAATGTTCGCTGACACTTGTGGTCACGGTGCTCCATGACCCCTGTCATCACAATATTCACTGCCCATGTAATCACAATGCTCCTGGTCCCCTGTAATCACAATGCTCCATAGCCTTAACATCACAATGCTCCAGAACTCTTGTCATCATTATGCCCCATGCCCATGTCATCACAATGCTCCTTGACCCCTGTCATCACAATGCTCCATGGCCTATGTATTCACAATGCTCCATGGCCCCTGTAGTCACATTGCTCCATGATCCTTTTCATCACAATGCTCTATGACCACTGTCATCACAATGCCACATGACACCTGTCATTACAATGCTCTATGGCCCCTGTCAGCACAATGTTCCATGGCAGATATCATCACAATGATCCATGACCGCTGTCATCACAATGTTCCCTGCCCTTGTCATCTCAATCATCCCTGGCCCCTGTTATCACAATGCCCCATACCCTTGTCATCGCAATGCTCCAGATCACTTCTCATCATAATGCTCCATGCCCATGTCATCACAATGCTCCATGGCCCCTGTCATCACAGTGCTCCGTGATACCTTTCATCGTAATGATAGATGACCACTGTCATCACAATGCTCCATGACACCTGTCATCAGATTTGGCCATGGCCCTTATCATCACAATGCTCCAGGACACTTGTCTTCACAATGTTCCATGGCGCATTTCATCACAATGCTCCATGACCACTTTCATCAAATTGCTCCATGATGCCTGTCATCACAATGCTCCATGGCCTTTGTCATCAAAATTCTACATGGCCCCTGTAATAACAGAGCTTCAGGACAACTTTTATCACAATACACCATGACCACTCTCATCACAATGCCAGAAAAGACCTTTCATGACAATGCTCCATGGCCCTTGTCATCACAATATTCTATGACTTCTGTCATCACAATGCTCCATGCCCCTGTCATCACAATGCCCCATCACCCCTGCTATTACAATGCTCCATGAACCCTGTCATCACAATGCCCCGAAACCCTTGTCATCACAATATTCCATGATCCGTGTAATCACGATGATCCATGAACCATTTCTGTACAATGCTCCAGTACCCCTTTCATTAAAATGCTCCATGGCACTTGTCATCAGAATGCTCCAGGAACCCTTCCATCACAATAATCCATGACCCGTTTCCTCACAATTCTCCAGGACCGCTTTCATCACAATGCTCCATTTCCTTGTCATCTCAATGCTTCATGGCCCCTGTCATCACAATGATCCATGCCCTTGTCATCAAAATGCTCCAGAACTCTTGTCATCACTATGCTCCATGCCCATGTCATCGCAATGCTGCATGACCCCTGTCATCACAATGATACATGACCACTGTCATCACAATGCCACATGAACCCTGTCATCACATTGCTCCATGATCCCTGTCATTACAATGCTCCATGACCACTGTCATCACAATGTTCCATGATCGCTGTAATCACAATGACCCATGACACCTTTCCTCAGAAGGCTCCATTACGCCTGTCATCAGAATGCTCCAATGCCCATCTCATCACAATGCTCCATGATCCGTGACAGCACAACGTTACAGGACAATTGTCATCACAATGCTCCATGACAACTGTCATCACAATGTTGCCTGCCCATGTCATCAAAATGCTCCATGTCCCCTGTAATCACAATGTTCCATTACACCTGTCATCACAATGTTCCCTGCCCATGTCATCACAATGCTCCATTACCCATGTCATCGTAGTGACCCATGACCCCTTTCATCACAATGCTCCATGACACCTGTCATCACAATGCTCCGTGCTCTTTGTCACCACAATGCTCCATGACCA
Source organism: Balaenoptera ricei (assembly GCF_028023285.1). Lineage (NCBI taxonomy): Eukaryota > Metazoa > Chordata > Mammalia > Artiodactyla > Balaenopteridae > Balaenoptera > Balaenoptera ricei. The sequence continues at coordinate 975,345 of NW_026777686.1, forward strand.
CTGTCATCACCATGCCCCATGACCCCAGTCATCACAATGCTCCATAGCACTTGTCATCACAATGCTCCATTATCCCTGTCATCACAATGTTCCATGACTCTTGTCATCAAAATGCCTCATGATCCTTTTACTCACAATGCTCCATGACTCCTTTCATCACATGCTCCATGATACTTGTCATTACACTGTCCCATGACCTTTTTCATAACAATGCTCCATGATACCAGTCATCACAATAATCCATGACCATTTTCGTCACAATGCTCCATGCCCCTTTCAACACAATGCTCCATGACAACTGTCACCACAATGCTCCATGGCCTTTGTCATCACAATTATACATGGCCCCTGTAATCACAGTGCTCCATGACCCCTTTCATCACAATGCTCCATGATCACTGTCATCACAATGCCACATGAGCCCTGTCATCACATTGCTCCATGGCCCCTGTCATTACAATGCTCCATGACCACTGTCATCAAAATGTTCCATGATCGCTGTAATCACAATGACCCATGACACCTTTCCTCAGAAGGCTCCAGTACACCTGTCATCACAATGCTCCAATGCCCGTCTCACCACAAAGTTCCATGATCCCTGTCAGCACAACGTTACAGGACAATTGTCACCACAATGCTCCATGACAACTGTCATCACAATGTTGCCTGCCCATGTCATCAAAATGCTCCATGTCCCCTGTAATCACAATGTTCCATTACACCCGTCATCACAATGTTCCCTGCCCATGTCATCACAATGCTCCATTACCAATGAAATCAAAATGTTCGCCTGCCCTTGTCATCAAAATGCTCCATGGCCCCTTTAATCACAATGCTCCATGAACACTGTCATCACAATGTTCCATGACAGTTGTCATCACAATGCTCCATGACCCCTGTAATCACAATGCTCCATGCCCTTGTCATCACAATGCTCCAGAACTCTTGTCATCATAATGATGAGTGCCCGTGTCATCACAAAGCTCCATGATACTTGTCATCACAATGTTCCATGGCCTTGTCATCACTATACTCCATGGCCCCCGTCATCACAGTGCTCCATGATACCTTTCATCACAATTCTAGATGACCACTGTCATCACAATGCCCCAAGACACATGTCATCACAATTCGCCATGGCTCTTGTCATCACAATGCTCCATGACCCGTGGCATCACAATGGTCCAGGACACTTGTCATCACAATCATCCATGACCACTTACATCACAATGCTCCTTGACTCCCGTCATCACAATGCTCCATAGCCTATGCATTCGCAATGCTACATGGTCCCTGTAATCACATTGCTCCATGATCCATTTCATCCCAATGCTCTATGACCACTGTCATCACCATGCCCCATTATACCTGTCATCACAAAATTCCATGGCCCCTGTCAGCACAATGTTCCATGACAGATGTCATCACTATCCTCCATGGTCCCTGTAATCACAATGCTCCATCCCCTTGTCAACGCAATGCTCCAGAACTCTTGTCATCATAATGCTCCATGCCCGCCTCCTCACAATGCTCCATGACACTTGTCCTCACAATGCTCCATGGCCTTTGTCATCGCAATGCTCCATGGCCCCTGTTATCACAGTGCTCCATGTTACGTTTCATCACAATTCTAGATGACCATTGTCATCACAATGCCCCATGACACCTGTCATCACTATTCGCCATGGCACTTGTCATCACAATGCTCCATGATCCCTGTCATCATAATGTTCGCTGACACTTGTGGTCACGGTGCTCCATGACCCCTGTCATCACAATATTCACTGCCCATGTAATCACAATGCTCCTGGTCCCCTGTAATCACAATGCTCCATAGCCTTAACATCACAATGCTCCAGAACTCTTGTCATCATTATGCCCCATGCCCATGTCATCACAATGCTCCTTGACCCCTGTCATCACAATGCTCCATGGCCTATGTATTCACAATGCTCCATGGCCCCTGTAGTCACATTGCTCCATGATCCTTTTCATCACAATGCTCTATGACCACTGTCATCACAATGCCACATGACACCTGTCATTACAATGCTCTATGGCCCCTGTCAGCACAATGTTCCATGGCAGATATCATCACAATGATCCATGACCGCTGTCATCACAATGTTCCCTGCCCTTGTCATCTCAATCATCCCTGGCCCCTGTTATCACAATGCCCCATACCCTTGTCATCGCAATGCTCCAGATCACTTCTCATCATAATGCTCCATGCCCATGTCATCACAATGCTCCATGGCCCCTGTCATCACAGTGCTCCGTGATACCTTTCATCGTAATGATAGATGACCACTGTCATCACAATGCTCCATGACACCTGTCATCAGATTTGGCCATGGCCCTTATCATCACAATGCTCCAGGACACTTGTCTTCACAATGTTCCATGGCGCATTTCATCACAATGCTCCATGACCACTTTCATCAAATTGCTCCATGATGCCTGTCATCACAATGCTCCATGGCCTTTGTCATCAAAATTCTACATGGCCCCTGTAATAACAGAGCTTCAGGACAACTTTTATCACAATACACCATGACCACTCTCATCACAATGCCAGTAAAGACCTTTCATGACAATGCTCCATGGCCCTTGTCATCACAATATTCTATGACTTCTGTCATCACAATGCTCCATGCCCCTGTCATCACAATGCCCCATCACCCCTGCTATTACAATGCTCCATGAACCCTGTCATCACAATGCCCCGAAACCCTTGTCATCACAATATTCCATGATCCGTGTAATCACGATGATCCATGAACCATTTCTGTACAATGCTCCAGTACCCCTTTCATTAAAATGCTCCATGGCACTTGTCATCAGAATGCTCCAGGAACCCTTCCATCACAATAATCCATGACCCGCTTCCTCACAATTCTCCAGGACCGCTTTCATCACAATGCTCCATTTCCTTGTCATCTCAATGCTTCATGGCCCCTGTCATCACAATGATCCATGCCCTTGTCATCAAAATGCTCCAGAACACTTGTCATCACTATACTCCATGCCCATGTCATCACAATGCTGCATGACCCCTGTCATCACAATGATACATGACCACTGTCATCACAATGCCACATGAACCCTGTCATCACATTGCTCCATGATCCCTGTCATTACAATGCTCCATGACCACTGTCATCACAATGTTCCATGATCGCTGTAATCACAATGACCCATGACACCTTTCCTCAGAAGGCTCCATTACGCCTGTCATCAGAATGCTCCAATGCCCATCTCATCACAATGCTCCATGATCCGTGACAGCACAACGTTACAGGACAATTGTCATCACAATGCTCCATGACAACTGTCATCACAATGTTGCCTGCCCATGTCATCAAAATGCTCCATGTCCCCTGTAATCACAATGTTCCATTACACCTGTCATCACAATGTTCCCTGCCCATGTCATCACAATGCTCCATTACCCATGTCATCGTAGTGACCCATGACCCCTTTCATCACAATGCTCCATGACACCTGTCATCACAATGCTCCGTGCTCTTTGTCACCACAATGCTCCATGACCACTGTCATCACCATGCCCCATGACCCCAGTCATCACAATGCTCCATAGCACTTGTCATCACAATGCTCCATTATCCCTGTCATCACAATGTTCCATGACTCTTGTCATCAAAATGCCTCATGATCCTTTTACTCACAATGCTCCATGACTCCTTTCATCACATGCTCCATGATACTTGTCATTACACTGTCCCATGACCTTTTTCATAACAATGCTCCATGATACCAGTCATCACAATAATCCATGACCATTTTCGTCACAATGCTCCATGCCCCTTTCAACACAATGCTCCATGACAACTGTCACCACAATGCTCCATGGCCTTTGTCATCACAATTATACATGGCCCCTGTAATCACAGTGCTCCATGACCCCTTTCATCACAATGCTCCATGATCACTGTCATCACAATGCCACATGAGCCCTGTCATCACATTGCTCCATGGCCCCTGTCATTACAATGCTCCATGACCACTGTCATCACAATGTTCCATGATCGCTGTAATCACAATGACCCATGACACCTTTCCTCAGAAGGCTCCAGTACACCTGTCATCACAATGCTCCAATGCCCGTCTCACCACAAAGTTCCATGATCCCTGTCAGCACAACGTTACAGGACAATTGTCATCACAATGCTCCATGACAACTGTCATCACAATGTTGCCTGCCCATGTCATCAAAATGCTCCATGTCCCCTGTAATCACAATGTTCCATTACACCCGTCATCACAATGTTCCCTGCCCATGTCATCACAATGCTCCATTACCAATGAAATCAAAATGTTCGCCTGCCCTTGTCATCAAAATGCTCCATGGCCCCTTTAATCACAATGCTCCATGAACACTGTCATCACAATGTTCCATGACAGTTGTCATCACAATGCTCCATGACCCCTGTAATCACAATGCTCCATGCCCTTGTCATCACAATGCTCCAGAACTCTTGTCATCATAATGATGAGTGCCCGTGTCATCACAAAGCTCCATGATACTTGTCATCACAATGTTCCATGGCCTTGTCATCACTATACTCCATGGCCCCCGTCATCACAGTGCTCCATGATACCTTTCATCACAATTCTAGATGACCACTGTCATCACAATGCCCCAAGACACATGTCATCACAATTCGCCATGGCTCTTGTCATCACAATGCTCCATGACCCGTGGCATCACAATGGTCCAGGACACTTGTCATCACAATGATCCATGACCACTTACATCACAATGCTCCTTGACTCCCGTCATCACAATGCTCCATAGCCTATGCATTCGCAATGCTACATGGTCCCTGTAATCACATTGCTCCATGATCCATTTCATCCCAATGCTCTATGACCACTGTCATCACCATGCCCCATTATACCTGTCATCACAAAATTCCATGGCCCCTGTCAGCACAATGTTCCATGACAGATGTCATCACTATCCTCCATGGTCCCTGTAATCACAATGCTCCATCCCCTTGTCAACGCAATGCTCCAGAACTCTTGTCATCATAATGCTCCATGCCCGCCTCCTCACAATGCTCCATGACACTTGTCCTCACAATGCTCCATGGCCTTTGTCATCGCAATGCTCCATGGCCCCTGTTATCACAGTGCTCCATGTTACCTTTCATCACAATTCTAGATGACCATTGTCATCACAATGCCCCATGACACCTGTCATCACTATTCGCCATGGCACTTGTCATCACAATGCTCCATGATCCCTGTCATCATAATGTTCGATGACACTTGTCGTCACGGTGCTCCATGACCCCTGTCATCACAATATTCACTGCCCATGTAATCACAATGCTCCTGGTCCCCTGTTATCACAATGCCCCATACCCTTGTCATCGCAATGCTCCAGATCACTTCTCATCATAATGCTCCATGCCCATGTCATCACAATGCTCCATGGCCCCTGTCATCACAGTGCTCCGTGATACCTTTCATCGTAATGATAGATGACCACTGTCATCACAATGCTCCATGACACCTGTCATCAGATTTGGCCATGGCCCTTGTCATCACAATGCTCCAGGACACTTGTCTTCACAATGTTCCATGGCGCATTTCATCACAATGCTCCATGACCACTTTCATCAAATTGCTCCATGATGCCTGTCATCACAATGCTCCATGGCCTTTGTCATCAAAATTCTACATGGCCCCTGTAATAACAGAGCTTCAGGACAACTTTTATCACAATACACCATGACCACTCTCATCACAATGCCAGAAAAGACCTTTCATGACAATGCTCCATGGCCCTTGTCATCACAATATTCTATGACTTCTGTCATCACAATGCTCCATGCCCCTGTCATCACAATGCCCCATCACCCCTGCTATTACAATGCTCCATGAACCCTGTCATCACAATGCCCCGAAACCCTTGTCATCACAATATTCCATGATCCGTGTAATCACGATGATCCATGAACCATTTCTGTACAATGCTCCAGTACCCCTTTCATTAAAATGCTCCATGGCACTTGTCATCAGAATGCTCCAGGAACCCTTCCATCACAATAATCCATGACCCGTTTCCTCACAATTCTCCAGGACCGCTTTCATCACAATGCTCCATTTCCTTGTCATCTCAATGCTTCATGGCCCCTGTCATCACAATGATCCATGCCCTTGTCATCAAAATGCTCCAGAACTCTTGTCATCACTATGCTCCATGCCCATGTCATCGCAATGCTGCATGACCCCTGTCATCACAATGATACATGACCACTGTCATCACAATGCCACATGAACCCTGTCATCACATTGCTCCATGATCCCTGTCATTACAATGCTCCATGACCACTGTCATCACAATGTTCCATGATCGCTGTAATCACAATGACCCATGACACCTTTCCTCAGAAGGCTCCATTACGCCTGTCATCAGAATGCTCCAATGCCCATCTCATCACAATGCTCCATGATCCGTGACAGCACAACGTTACAGGACAATTGTCATCACAATGCTCCATGACAACTGTCATCACAATGTTGCCTGCCCATGTCATCAAAATGCTCCATGTCCCCTGTAATCACAATGTTCCATTACACCTGTCATCACAATGTTCCCTGCCCATGTCATCACAATGCTCCATTACCCATGTCATCGTAGTGACCCATGACCCCTTTCATCACAATGCTCCATGACACCTGTCATCACAATGCTCCGTGCTCTTTGTCACCACAATGCTCCATGACCACTGTCATCACCATGCCCCATGACCCCAGTCATCACAATGCTCCATAGCACTTGTCATCACAATGCTCCATTATCCCTGTCATCACAATGTTCCATGACTCTTGTCATCAAAATGCCTCATGATCCTTTTACTCACAATGCTCCATGACTCCTTTCATCACATGCTCCATGATACTTGTCATTACACTGTCCCATGACCTTTTTCATAACAATGCTCCATGATACCAGTCATCACAATAATCCATGACCATTTTCGTCACAATGCTCCATGCCCCTTTCAACACAATGCTCCATGACAACTGTCACCACAATGCTCCATGGCCTTTGTCATCACAATTATACATGGCCCCTGTAATCACAGTGCTCCATGACCCCTTTCATCACAATGCTCCATGATCACTGTCATCACAATGCCACATGAGCCCTGTCATCACATTGCTCCATGGCCCCTGTCATTACAATGCTCCATGACCACTGTCATCACAATGTTCCATGATCGCTGTAATCACAATGACCCATGACACCTTTCCTCAGAAGGCTCCAGTACACCTGTCATCACAATGCTCCAATGCCCGTCTCACCACAAAGTTCCATGATCCCTGTCAGCACAACGTTACAGGACAATTGTCATCACAATGCTCCATGACAACTGTCATCACAATGTTGCCTGCCCATGTCATCAAAATGCTCCATGTCCCCTGTAATCACAATGTTCCATTACACCCGTCATCACAATGTTCCCTGCCCATGTCATCACAATGCTCCATTACCAATGAAATCAAAATGTTCGCCTGCCCTTGTCATCAAAATGCTCCATGGCCCCTTTAATCACAATGCTCCATGAACACTGTCATCACAATGTTCCATGACAGTTGTCATCACAATGCTCCATGACCCCTGTAATCACAATGCTCCATGCCCTTGTCATCACAATGCTCCAGAACTCTTGTCATCATAATGATGAGTGCCCGTGTCATCACAAAGCTCCATGATACTTGTCATCACAATGTTCCATGGCCTTGTCATCACTATACTCCATGGCCCCCGTCATCACAGTGCTCCATGATACCTTTCATCACAATTCTAGATGACCACTGTCATCACAATGCCCCAAGACACATGTCATCACAATTCGCCATGGCTCTTGTCATCACAATGCTCCATGACCCGTGGCATCACAATGGTCCAGGACACTTGTCATCACAATGATCCATGACCACTTACATCACAATGCTCCTTGACTCCCGTCATCACAATGCTCCATAGCCTATGCATTCGCAATGCTACATGGTCCCTGTAATCACATTGCTCCATGATCCATTTCATCCCAATGCTCTATGACCACTGTCATCACCATGCCCCATTATACCTGTCATCACAAAATTCCATGGCCCCTGTCAGCACAATGTTCCATGACAGATGTCATCACTATCCTCCATGGTCCCTGTAATCACAATGCTCCATCCCCTTGTCAACGCAATGCTCCAGAACTCTTGTCATCATAATGCTCCATGCCCGCCTCCTCACAATGCTCCATGACACTTGTCCTCACAATGCTCCATGGCCTTTGTCATCGCAATGCTCCATGGCCCCTGTTATCACAGTGCTCCATGTTACCTTTCATCACAATTCTAGATGACCATTGTCATCACAATGCCCCATGACACCTGTCATCACTATTCGCCATGGCACTTGTCATCACAATGCTCCATGATCCCTGTCATCATAATGTTCGATGACACTTGTCGTCACGGTGCTCCATGACCCCTGTCATCACAATATTCACTGCCCATGTAATCACAATGCTCCTGGTCCCCTGTAATCACAATGCTCCATAGCCTTAACATCACAATGCTCCAGAACTCTTGTCATCATTATGCCCCATGCCCATGTCATCACAATGCTCCTTGACCCCTGTCATCACAATGCTCCATGGCCTATGTATTCACAATGCTCCATGGCCCCTGTAGTCACATTGCTCCATGATCCTTTTCATCACAATGCTCTATGACCACTGTCATCACAATGCCACATGACACCTGTCATTACAATGCTCTATGGCCCCTGTCAGCACAATGTTCCATGGCAGATATCATCACAATGATCCATGACCGCTGTCATCACAATGTTCCCTGCCCTTGTCATCTCAATCATCCCTGGCCCCTGTTATCACAATGCCCCATACCCTTGTCATCGCAATGCTCCAGATCACTTCTCATCATAATGCTCCATGCCCATGTCATCACAATGCTCCATGGCCCCTGTCATCACAGTGCTCCGTGATACCTTTCATCGTAATGATAGATGACCACTGTCATCACAATGCTCCATGACACCTGTCATCAGATTTGGCCATGGCCCTTGTCATCACAATGCTCCAGGACACTTGTCTTCACAATGTTCCATGGCGCATTTCATCACAATGCTCCATGACCACTTTCATCAAATTGCTCCATGATGCCTGTCATCACAATGCTCCATGGCCTTTGTCATCAAAATTCTACATGGCCCCTGTAATAACAGAGCTTCAGGACAACTTTTATCACAATACACCATGACCACTCTCATCACAATGCCAGAAAAGACCTTTCATGACAATGCTCCATGGCCCTTGTCATCACAATATTCTATGACTTCTGTCATCACAATGCTCCATGCCCCTGTCATCACAATGCCCCATCACCCCTGCTATTACAATGCTCCATGAACCCTGTCATCACAATGCCCCGAAACCCTTGTCATCACAATATTCCATGATCCGTGTAATCACGATGATCCATGAACCATTTCTGTACAATGCTCCAGTACCCCTTTCATTAAAATGCTCCATGGCACTTGTCATCAGAATGCTCCAGGAACCCTTCCATCACAATAATCCATGACCCGTTTCCTCACAATTCTCCAGGACCGCTTTCATCACAATGCTCCATTTCCTTGTCATCTCAATGCTTCATGGCCCCTGTCATCACAATGATCCATGCCCTTGTCATCAAAATGCTCCAGAACTCTTGTCATCACTATGCTCCATGCCCATGTCATCGCAATGCTGCATGACCCCTGTCATCACAATGATACATGACCACTGTCATCACAATGCCACATGAACCCTGTCATCACATTGCTCCATGATCCCTGTCATTACAATGCTCCATGACCACTGTCATCACAATGTTCCATGATCGCTGTAATCACAATGACCCATGACACCTTTCCTCAGAAGGCTCCATTACGCCTGTCATCAGAATGCTCCAATGCCCATCTCATCACAATGCTCCATGATCCGTGACAGCACAACGTTACAGGACAATTGTCATCACAATGCTCCATGACAACTGTCATCACAATGTTGCCTGCCCATGTCATCAAAATGCTCCATGTCCCCTGTAATCACAATGTTCCATTACACCTGTCATCACAATGTTCCCTGCCCATGTCATCACAATGCTCCATTACCCATGTCATCGTAGTGACCCATGACCCCTTTCATCACAATGCTCCATGACACCTGTCATCACAATGCTCCGTGCTCTTTGTCACCACAATGCTCCATGACCACTGTCATCACCATGCCCCATGACCCCAGTCATCACAATGCTCCATAGCACTTGTCATCACAATGCTCCATTATCCCTGTCATCACAATGTTCCATGACTCTTGTCATCAAAATGCCTCATGATCCTTTTACTCACAATGCTCCATGACTCCTTTCATCACATGCTCCATGATACTTGTCATTACACTGTCCCATGACCTTTTTCATAACAATGCTCCATGATACCAGTCATCACAATAATCCATGACCATTTTCGTCACAATGCTCCATGCCCCTTTCAACACAATGCTCCATGACAACTGTCACCACAATGCTCCATGGCCTTTGTCATCACAATTATACATGGCCCCTGTAATCACAGTGCTCCATGACCCCTTTCATCACAATGCTCCATGATCACTGTCATCACAATGCCACATGAGCCCTGTCATCACATTGCTCCATGGCCCCTGTCATTACAATGCTCCATGACCACTGTCATCAAAATGTTCCATGATCGCTGTAATCACAATGACCCATGACACCTTTCCTCAGAAGGCTCCAGTACACCTGTCATCACAATGCTCCAATGCCCGTCTCACCACAAAGTTCCATGATCCCTGTCAGCACAACGTTACAGGACAATTGTCACCACAATGCTCCATGACAACTGTCATCACAATGTTGCCTGCCCATGTCATCAAAATGCTCCATGTCCCCTGTAATCACAATGTTCCATTACACCCGTCATCACAATGTTCCCTGCCCATGTCATCACAATGCTCCATTACCAATGAAATCAAAATGTTCGCCTGCCCTTGTCATCAAAATGCTCCATGGCCCCTTTAATCACAATGCTCCATGAACACTGTCATCACAATGTTCCATGACAGTTGTCATCACAATGCTCCATGACCCCTGTAATCACAATGCTCCATGCCCTTGTCATCACAATGCTCCAGAACTCTTGTCATCATAATGATGAGTGCCCGTGTCATCACAAAGCTCCATGATACTTGTCATCACAATGTTCCATGGCCTTGTCATCACTATACTCCATGGCCCCCGTCATCACAGTGCTCCATGATACCTTTCATCACAATTCTAGATGACCACTGTCATCACAATGCCCCAAGACACATGTCATCACAATTCGCCATGGCTCTTGTCATCACAATGCTCCATGACCCGTGGCATCACAATGGTCCAGGACACTTGTCATCACAATCATCCATGACCACTTACATCACAATGCTCCTTGACTCCCGTCATCACAATGCTCCATAGCCTATGCATTCGCAATGCTACATGGTCCCTGTAATCACATTGCTCCATGATCCATTTCATCCCAATGCTCTATGACCACTGTCATCACCATGCCCCATTATACCTGTCATCACAAAATTCCATGGCCCCTGTCAGCACAATGTTCCATGACAGATGTCATCACTATCCTCCATGGTCCCTGTAATCACAATGCTCCATCCCCTTGTCAACGCAATGCTCCAGAACTCTTGTCATCATAATGCTACATGCCCGCCTCCTCACAATGCTCCATGACACTTGTCCTCACAATGCTCCATGGCCTTTGTCATCGCAATGCTCCATGGCCCCTGTTATCACAGTGCTCCATGTTACCTTTCATCACAATTCTAGATGACCATTGTCATCACAATGCCCCATGACACCTGTCATCACTATTCGCCATGGCACTTGTCATCACAATGCTCCATGATCCCTGTCATCATAATGTTCGCTGACACTTGTGGTCACGGTGCTCCATGACCCCTGTCATCACAATATTCACTGCCCATGTAATCACAATGCTCCTGGTCCCCTGTAATCACAATGCTCCATAGCCTTAACATCACAATGCTCCAGAACTCTTGTCATCATTATGCCCCATGCCCATGTCATCACAATGCTCCTTGACCCCTGTCATCACAATGCTCCATGGCCTATGTATTCACAATGCTCCATGGCCCCTGTAGTCACATTGCTCCATGATCCTTTTCATCACAATGCTCTATGACCACTGTCATCACAATGCCACATGACACCTGTCATTACAATGCTCTATGGCCCCTGTCAGCACAATGTTCCATGGCAGATATCATCACAATGATCCATGACCGCTGTCATCACAATGTTCCCTGCCCTTGTCATCTCAATCATCCCTGGCCCCTGTTATCACAATGCCCCATACCCTTGTCATCGCAATGCTCCAGATCACTTCTCATCATAATGCTCCATGCCCATGTCATCACAATGCTCCATGGCCCCTGTCATCACAGTGCTCCGTGATACCTTTCATCGTAATGATAGATGACCACTGTCATCACAATGCTCCATGACACCTGTCATCAGATTTGGCCATGGCCCTTATCATCACAATGCTCCAGGACACTTGTCTTCACAATGTTCCATGGCGCATTTCATCACAATGCTCCATGACCACTTTCATCAAATTGCTCCATGATGCCTGTCATCACAATGCTCCATGGCCTTTGTCATCAAAATTCTACATGGCCCCTGTAATAACAGAGCTTCAGGACAACTTTTATCACAATACACCATGACCACTCTCATCACAATGCCAGAAAAGACCTTTCATGACAATGCTCCATGGCCCTTGTCATCACAATATTCTATGACTTCTGTCATCACAATGCTCCATGCCCCTGTCATCACAATGCCCCATCACCCCTGCTATTACAATGCTCCATGAACCCTGTCATCACAATGCCCCGAAACCCTTGTCATCACAATATTCCATGATCCGTGTAATCACGATGATCCATGAACCATTTCTGTACAATGCTCCAGTACCCCGTTCATTAAAATGCTCCATGGCACGTGTCATCAGAATGCTCCAGGAACCCTTCCATCACAATAATCCATGACCCGTTTCCTCACAATTCTCCAGGACCGCTTTCATCACAATGCTCCATTTCCTTGTCATCTCAATGCTTCATGGCCCCTGTCATCACAATGATCCATGCCCTTGTCATCAAAATGCTCCAGAACTCTTGTCATCACTATGCTCCATGCCCATGTCATCACAATGCTGCATGACCCCTGTCATCACAATGATACATGACCACTGTCATCACAATGCCACATGAACCCTGTCATCACATTGCTCCATGATCCCTGTCATTACAATGCTCCATGACCACTGTCATCACAATGTTCCATGATCGCTGTAATCACAATGACCCATGACACCTTTCCTCAGAAGGCTCCATTACGCCTGTCATCAGAATGCTCCAATGCCCATCTCATCACAATGCTCCATGATCCGTGACAGCACAACGTTACAGGACAATTGTCATCACAATGCTCCATGACAACTGTCATCACAATGTTGCCTGCCCATGTCATCAAAATGCTCCATGTCCCCTGTAATCACAATGTTCCATTACACCTGTCATCACAATGTTCCCTGCCCATGTCATCACAATGCTCCATTACCCATGTCATCGTAGTGACCCATGACCCCTTTCATCACAATGCTCCATGACACCTGTCATCACAATGCTCCGTGCTCTTTGTCACCACAATGCTCCATGACCACTGTCATCACCATGCCCCATGACCCCAGTCATCACAATGCTCCATAGCACTTGTCATCACAATGCTCCATTATCCCTGTCATCACAATGTTCCATGACTCTTGTCATCAAAATGCCTCATGATCCTTTTACTCACAATGCTCCATGACTCCTTTCATCACATGCTCCATGATACTTGTCATTACACTGTCCCATGACCTTTTTCATAACAATGCTCCATGATACCAGTCATCACAATAATCCATGACCATTTTCGTCACAATGCTCCATGCCCCTTTCAACACAATGCTCCATGACAACTGTCACCACAATGCTCCATGGCCTTTGTCATCACAATTATACATGGCCCCTGTAATCACAGTGCTCCATGACCCCTTTCATCACAATGCTCCATGATCACTGTCATCACAATGCCACATGAGCCCTGTCATCACATTGCTCCATGGCCCCTGTCATTACAATGCTCCATGACCACTGTCATCACAATGTTCCATGATCGCTGTAATCACAATGACCCATGACACCTTTCCTCAGAAGGCTCCAGTACACCTGTCATCACAATGCTCCAATGCCCGTCTCACCACAAAGTTCCATGATCCCTGTCAGCACAACGTTACAGGACAATTGTCATCACAATGCTCCATGACAACTGTCATCACAATGTTGCCTGCCCATGTCATCAAAATGCTCCATGTCCCCTGTAATCACAATGTTCCATTACACCCGTCATCACAATGTTCCCTGCCCATGTCATCACAATGCTCCATTACCAATGAAATCAAAATGTTCGCCTGCCCTTGTCATCAAAATGCTCCATGGCCCCTTTAATCACAATGCTCCATGAACACTGTCATCACAATGTTCCATGACAGTTGTCATCACAATGCTCCATGACCCCTGTAATCACAATGCTCCATGCCCTTGTCATCACAATGCTCCAGAACTCTTGTCATCATAATGATGAGTGCCCGTGTCATCACAAAGCTCCATGATACTTGTCATCACAATGTTCCATGGCCTTGTCATCACTATACTCCATGGCCCCCGTCATCACAGTGCTCCATGATACCTTTCATCACAATTCTAGATGACCACTGTCATCACAATGCCCCAAGACACATGTCATCACAATTCGCCATGGCTCTTGTCATCACAATGCTCCATGACCCGTGGCATCACAATGGTCCAGGACACTTGTCATCACAATGATCCATGACCACTTACATCACAATGCTCCTTGACTCCCGTCATCACAATGCTCCATAGCCTATGCATTCGCAATGCTACATGGTCCCTGTAATCACATTGCTCCATGATCCATTTCATCCCAATGCTCTATGACCACTGTCATCACCATGCCCCATTATACCTGTCATCACAAAATTCCATGGCCCCTGTCAGCACAATGTTCCATGACAGATGTCATCACTATCCTCCATGGTCCCTGTAATCACAATGCTCCATCCCCTTGTCAACGCAATGCTCCAGAACTCTTGTCATCATAATGCTCCATGCCCGCCTCCTCACAATGCTCCATGACACTTGTCCTCACAATGCTCCATGGCCTTTGTCATCGCAATGCTCCATGGCCCCTGTTATCACAGTGCTCCATGTTACCTTTCATCACAATTCTAGATGACCATTGTCATCACAATGCCCCATGACACCTGTCATCACTATTCGCCATGGCACTTGTCATCACAATGCTCCATGATCCCTGTCATCATAATGTTCGATGACACTTGTCGTCACGGTGCTCCATGACCCCTGTCATCACAATATTCACTGCCCATGTAATCACAATGCTCCTGGTCCCCTGTTATCACAATGCCCCATACCCTTGTCATCGCAATGCTCCAGATCACTTCTCATCATAATGCTCCATGCCCATGTCATCACAATGCTCCATGGCCCCTGTCATCACAGTGCTCCGTGATACCTTTCATCGTAATGATAGATGACCACTGTCATCACAATGCTCCATGACACCTGTCATCAGATTTGGCCATGGCCCTTGTCATCACAATGCTCCAGGACACTTGTCTTCACAATGTTCCATGGCGCATTTCATCACAATGCTCCATGACCACTTTCATCAAATTGCTCCATGATGCCTGTCATCACAATGCTCCATGGCCTTTGTCATCAAAATTCTACATGGCCCCTGTAATAACAGAGCTTCAGGACAACTTTTATCACAATACACCATGACCACTCTCATCACAATGCCAGAAAAGACCTTTCATGACAATGCTCCATGGCCCTTGTCATCACAATATTCTATGACTTCTGTCATCACAATGCTCCATGCCCCTGTCATCACAATGCCCCATCACCCCTGCTATTACAATGCTCCATGAACCCTGTCATCACAATGCCCCGAAACCCTTGTCATCACAATATTCCATGATCCGTGTAATCACGATGATCCATGAACCATTTCTGTACAATGCTCCAGTACCCCTTTCATTAAAATGCTCCATGGCACTTGTCATCAGAATGCTCCAGGAACCCTTCCATCACAATAATCCATGACCCGTTTCCTCACAATTCTCCAGGACCGCTTTCATCACAATGCTCCATTTCCTTGTCATCTCAATGCTTCATGGCCCCTGTCATCACAATGATCCATGCCCTTGTCATCAAAATGCTCCAGAACTCTTGTCATCACTATGCTCCATGCCCATGTCATCGCAATGCTGCATGACCCCTGTCATCACAATGATACATGACCACTGTCATCACAATGCCACATGAACCCTGTCATCACATTGCTCCATGATCCCTGTCATTACAATGCTCCATGACCACTGTCATCACAATGTTCCATGATCGCTGTAATCACAATGACCCATGACACCTTTCCTCAGAAGGCTCCATTACGCCTGTCATCAGAATGCTCCAATGCCCATCTCATCACAATGCTCCATGATCCGTGACAGCACAACGTTACAGGACAATTGTCATCACAATGCTCCATGACAACTGTCATCACAATGTTGCCTGCCCATGTCATCAAAATGCTCCATGTCCCCTGTAATCACAATGTTCCATTACACCTGTCATCACAATGTTCCCTGCCCATGTCATCACAATGCTCCATTACCCATGTCATCGTAGTGACCCATGACCCCTTTCATCACAATGCTCCATGACACCTGTCATCACAATGCTCCGTGCTCTTTGTCACCACAATGCTCCATGACCACTGTCATCACCATGCCCCATGACCCCAGTCATCACAATGCTCCATAGCACTTGTCATCACAATGCTCCATTATCCCTGTCATCACAATGTTCCATGACTCTTGTCATCAAAATGCCTCATGATCCTTTTACTCACAATGCTCCATGACTCCTTTCATCACATGCTCCATGATACTTGTCATTACACTGTCCCATGACCTTTTTCATAACAATGCTCCATGATACCAGTCATCACAATAATCCATGACCATTTTCGTCACAATGCTCCATGCCCCTTTCAACACAATGCTCCATGACAACTGTCACCACAATGCTCCATGGCCTTTGTCATCACAATTATACATGGCCCCTGTAATCACAGTGCTCCATGACCCCTTTCATCACAATGCTCCATGATCACTGTCATCACAATGCCACATGAGCCCTGTCATCACATTGCTCCATGGCCCCTGTCATTACAATGCTCCATGACCACTGTCATCACAATGTTCCATGATCGCTGTAATCACAATGACCCATGACACCTTTCCTCAGAAGGCTCCAGTACACCTGTCATCACAATGCTCCAATGCCCGTCTCACCACAAAGTTCCATGATCCCTGTCAGCACAACGTTACAGGACAATTGTCATCACAATGCTCCATGACAACTGTCATCACAATGTTGCCTGCCCATGTCATCAAAATGCTCCATGTCCCCTGTAATCACAATGTTCCATTACACCCGTCATCACAATGTTCCCTGCCCATGTCATCACAATGCTCCATTACCAATGAAATCAAAATGTTCGCCTGCCCTTGTCATCAAAATGCTCCATGGCCCCTTTAATCACAATGCTCCATGAACACTGTCATCACAATGTTCCATGACAGTTGTCATCACAATGCTCCATGACCCCTGTAATCACAATGCTCCATGCCCTTGTCATCACAATGCTCCAGAACTCTTGTCATCATAATGATGAGTGCCCGTGTCATCACAAAGCTCCATGATACTTGTCATCACAATGTTCCATGGCCTTGTCATCACTATACTCCATGGCCCCCGTCATCACAGTGCTCCATGATACCTTTCATCACAATTCTAGATGACCACTGTCATCACAATGCCCCAAGACACATGTCATCACAATTCGCCATGGCTCTTGTCATCACAATGCTCCATGACCCGTGGCATCACAATGGTCCAGGACACTTGTCATCACAATGATCCATGACCACTTACATCACAATGCTCCTTGACTCCCGTCATCACAATGCTCCATAGCCTATGCATTCGCAATGCTACATGGTCCCTGTAATCACATTGCTCCATGATCCATTTCATCCCAATGCTCTATGACCACTGTCATCACCATGCCCCATTATACCTGTCATCACAAAATTCCATGGCCCCTGTCAGCACAATGTTCCATGACAGATGTCATCACTATCCTCCATGGTCCCTGTAATCACAATGCTCCATCCCCTTGTCAACGCAATGCTCCAGAACTATTGTCATCATAATGCTCCATGCCCGCCTCCTCACAATGCTCCATGACACTTGTCCTCACAATGCTCCATGGCCTTTGTCATCGCAATGCTCCATGGCCCCTGTTATCACAGTGCTCCATGTTACCTTTCATCACAATTCTAGATGACCATTGTCATCACAATGCCCCATGACACCTGTCATCACTATTCGCCATGGCACTTGTCATCACAATGCTCCATGATCCCTGTCATCATAATGTTCGATGACACTTGTCGTCACGGTGCTCCATGACCCCTGTCATCACAATATTCACTGCCCATGTAATCACAATGCTCCTGGTCCCCTGTAATCACAATGCTCCATAGCCTTAACATCACAATGCTCCAGAACTCTTGTCATCATTATGCCCCATGCCCATGTCATCACAATGCTCCTTGACCCCTGTCATCACAATGCTCCATGGCCTATGTATTCACAATGCTCCATGGCCCCTGTAGTCACATTGCTCCATGATCCTTTTCATCACAATGCTCTATGACCACTGTCATCACAATGCCACATGACACCTGTCATTACAATGCTCTATGGCCCCTGTCAGCACAATGTTCCATGGCAGATATCATCACAATGATCCATGACCGCTGTCATCACAATGTTCCCTGCCCTTGTCATCTCAATCATCCCTGGCCCCTGTTATCACAATGCCCCATACCCTTGTCATCGCAATGCTCCAGATCACTTCTCATCATAATGCTCCATGCCCATGTCATCACAATGCTCCATGGCCCCTGTCATCACAGTGCTCCGTGATACCTTTCATCGTAATGATAGATGACCACTGTCATCACAATGCTCCATGACACCTGTCATCAGATTTGGCCATGGCCCTTGTCATCACAATGCTCCAGGACACTTGTCTTCACAATGTTCCATGGCGCATTTCATCACAATGCTCCATGACCACTTTCATCAAATTGCTCCATGATGCCTGTCATCACAATGCTCCATGGCCTTTGTCATCAAAATTCTACATGGCCCCTGTAATAACAGAGCTTCAGGACAACTTTTATCACAATACACCATGACCACTCTCATCACAATGCCAGAAAAGACCTTTCATGACAATGCTCCATGGCCCTTGTCATCACAATATTCTATGACTTCTGTCATCACAATGCTCCATGCCCCTGTCATCACAATGCCCCATCACCCCTGCTATTACAATGCTCCATGAACCCTGTCATCACAATGCCCCGAAACCCTTGTCATCACAATATTCCATGATCCGTGTAATCACGATGATCCATGAACCATTTCTGTACAATGCTCCAGTACCCCTTTCATTAAAATGCTCCATGGCACTTGTCATCAGAATGCTCCAGGAACCCTTCCATCACAATAATCCATGACCCGTTTCCTCACAATTCTCCAGGACCGCTTTCATCACAATGCTCCATTTCCTTGTCATCTCAATGCTTCATGGCCCCTGTCATCACAATGATCCATGCCCTTGTCATCAAAATGCTCCAGAACTCTTGTCATCACTATGCTCCATGCCCATGTCATCGCAATGCTGCATGACCCCTGTCATCACAATGATACATGACCACTGTCATCACAATGCCACATGAACCCTGTCATCACATTGCTCCATGATCCCTGTCATTACAATGCTCCATGACCACTGTCATCACAATGTTCCATGATCGCTGTAATCACAATGACCCATGACACCTTTCCTCAGAAGGCTCCATTACGCCTGTCATCAGAATGCTCCAATGCCCATCTCATCACAATGCTCCATGATCCGTGACAGCACAACGTTACAGGACAATTGTCATCACAATGCTCCATGACAACTGTCATCACAATGTTGCCTGCCCATGTCATCAAAATGCTCCATGTCCCCTGTAATCACAATGTTCCATTACACCTGTCATCACAATGTTCCCTGCCCATGTCATCACAATGCTCCATTACCCATGTCATCGTAGTGACCCATGACCCCTTTCATCACAATGCTCCATGACACCTGTCATCACAATGCTCCGTGCTCTTTGTCACCACAATGCTCCATGACCACTGTCATCACCATGCCCCATGACCCCAGTCATCACAATGCTCCATAGCACTTGTCATCACAATGCTCCATTATCCCTGTCATCACAATGTTCCATGACTCTTGTCATCAAAATGCCTCATGATCCTTTTACTCACAATGCTCCATGACTCCTTTCATCACATGCTCCATGATACTTGTCATTACACTGTCCCATGACCTTTTTCATAACAATGCTCCATGATACCAGTCATCACAATAATCCATGACCATTTTCGTCACAATGCTCCATGCCCCTTTCAACACAATGCTCCATGACAACTGTCACCACAATGCTCCATGGCCTTTGTCATCACAATTATACATGGCCCCTGTAATCACAGTGCTCCATGACCCCTTTCATCACAATGCTCCATGATCACTGTCATCACAATGCCACATGAGCCCTGTCATCACATTGCTCCATGGCCCCTGTCATTACAATGCTCCATGACCACTGTCATCAAAATGTTCCATGATCGCTGTAATCACAATGACCCATGACACCTTTCCTCAGAAGGCTCCAGTACACCTGTCATCACAATGCTCCAATGCCCGTCTCACCACAAAGTTCCATGATCCCTGTCAGCACAACGTTACAGGACAATTGTCACCAAAATGCTCCATGACAACTGTCATCACAATGTTGCCTGCCCATGTCATCAAAATGCTCCATGTCCCCTGTAATCACAATGTTCCATTACACCCGTCATCACAATGTTCCCTGCCCATGTCATCACAATGCTCCATTACCAATGAAATCAAAATGTTCGCCTGCCCTTGTCATCAAAATGCTCCATGGCCCCTTTAATCACAATGCTCCATGAACACTGTCATCACAATGTTCCATGACAGTTGTCATCACAATGCTCCATGACCCCTGTAATCACAATGCTCCATGCCCTTGTCATCACAATGCTCCAGAACTCTTGTCATCATAATGATGAGTGCCCGTGTCATCACAAAGCTCCATGATACTTGTCATCACAATGTTCCATGGCCTTGTCATCACTATACTCCATGGCCCCCGTCATCACAGTGCTCCATGATACCTTTCATCACAATTCTAGATGACCACTGTCATCACAATGCCCCAAGACACATGTCATCACAATTCGCCATGGCTCTTGTCATCACAATGCTCCATGACCCGTGGCATCACAATGGTCCAGGACACTTGTCATCACAATCATCCATGACCACTTACATCACAATGCTCCTTGACTCCCGTCATCACAATGCTCCATAGCCTATGCATTCGCAATGCTACATGGTCCCTGTAATCACATTGCTCCATGATCCATTTCATCCCAATGCTCTATGACCACTGTCATCACCATGCCCCATTATACCTGTCATCACAAAATTCCATGGCCCCTGTCAGCACAATGTTCCATGACAGATGTCATCACTATCCTCCATGGTCCCTGTAATCACAATGCTCCATCCCCTTGTCAACGCAATGCTCCAGAACTCTTGTCATCATAATGCTACATGCCCGCCTCCTCACAATGCTCCATGACACTTGTCCTCACAATGCTCCATGGCCTTTGTCATCGCAATGCTCCATGGCCCCTGTTATCACAGTGCTCCATGTTACCTTTCATCACAATTCTAGATGACCATTGTCATCACAATGCCCCATGACACCTGTCATCACTATTCGCCATGGCACTTGTCATCACAATGCTCCATGATCCCTGTCATCATAATGTTCGCTGACACTTGTGGTCACGGTGCTCCATGACCCCTGTCATCACAATATTCACTGCCCATGTAATCACAATGCTCCTGGTCCCCTGTAATCACAATGCTCCATAGCCTTAACATCACAATGCTCCAGAACTCTTGTCATCATTATGCCCCATGCCCATGTCATCACAATGCTCCTTGACCCCTGTCATCACAATGCTCCATGGCCTATGTATTCACAATGCTCCATGGCCCCTGTAGTCACATTGCTCCATGATCCTTTTCATCACAATGCTCTATGACCACTGTCATCACAATGCCACATGACACCTGTCATTACAATGCTCTATGGCCCCTGTCAGCACAATGTTCCATGGCAGATATCATCACAATGATCCATGACCGCTGTCATCACAATGTTCCCTGCCCTTGTCATCTCAATCATCCCTGGCCCCTGTTATCACAATGCCCCATACCCTTGTCATCGCAATGCTCCAGATCACTTCTCATCATAATGCTCCATGCCCATGTCATCACAATGCTCCATGGCCCCTGTCATCACAGTGCTCCGTGATACCTTTCATCGTAATGATAGATGACCACTGTCATCACAATGCTCCATGACACCTGTCATCAGATTTGGCCATGGCCCTTATCATCACAATGCTCCAGGACACTTGTCTTCACAATGTTCCATGGCGCATTTCATCACAATGCTCCATGACCACTTTCATCAAATTGCTCCATGATGCCTGTCATCACAATGCTCCATGGCCTTTGTCATCAAAATTCTACATGGCCCCTGTAATAACAGAGCTTCAGGACAACTTTTATCACAATACACCATGACCACTCTCATCACAATGCCAGAAAAGACCTTTCATGACAATGCTCCATGGCCCTTGTCATCACAATATTCTATGACTTCTGTCATCACAATGCTCCATGCCCCTGTCATCACAATGCCCCATCACCCCTGCTATTACAATGCTCCATGAACCCTGTCATCACAATGCCCCGAAACCCTTGTCATCACAATATTCCATGATCCGTGTAATCACGATGATCCATGAACCATTTCTGTACAATGCTCCAGTACCCCTTTCATTAAAATGCTCCATGGCACTTGTCATCAGAATGCTCCAGGAACCCTTCCATCACAATAATCCATGACCCGTTTCCTCACAATTCTCCAGGACCGCTTTCATCACAATGCTCCATTTCCTTGTCATCTCAATGCTTCATGGCCCCTGTCATCACAATGATCCATGCCCTTGTCATCAAAATGCTCCAGAACTCTTGTCATCACTATGCTCCATGCCCATGTCATCGCAATGCTGCATGACCCCTGTCATCACAATGATACATGACCACTGTCATCACAATGCCACATGAACCCTGTCATCACATTGCTCCATGATCCCTGTCATTACAATGCTCCATGACCACTGTCATCACAATGTTCCATGATCGCTGTAATCACAATGACCCATGACACCTTTCCTCAGAAGGCTCCATTACGCCTGTCATCAGAATGCTCCAATGCCCATCTCATCACAATGCTCCATGATCCGTGACAGCACAACGTTACAGGACAATTGTCATCACAATGCTCCATGACAACTGTCATCACAATGTTGCCTGCCCATGTCATCAAAATGCTCCATGTCCCCTGTAATCACAATGTTCCATTACACCTGTCATCACAATGTTCCCTGCCCATGTCATCACAATGCTCCATTACCCATGTCATCGTAGTGACCCATGACCCCTTTCATCACAATGCTCCATGACACCTGTCATCACAATGCTCCGTGCTCTTTGTCACCACAATGCTCCATGACCACTGTCATCACCATGCCCCATGACCCCAGTCATCACAATGCTCCATAGCACTTGTCATCACAATGCTCCATTATCCCTGTCATCACAATGTTCCATGACTCTTGTCATCAAAATGCCTCATGATCCTTTTACTCACAATGCTCCATGACTCCTTTCATCACATGCTCCATGATACTTGTCATTACACTGTCCCATGACCTTTTTCATAACAATGCTCCATGATACCAGTCATCACAATAATCCATGACCATTGTCGTCACAATGCTCCATGCCCCTTTCAACACAATGCTCCATGACAACTGTCACCACAATGCTCCATGGCCTTTGTCATCACAATTATACATGGCCCCTGTAATCACAGTGCTCCATGACCCCTTTCATCACAATGCTCCATGATCACTGTCATCACAATGCCACATGAGCCCTGTCATCACATTGCTCCATGGCCCCTGTCATTACAATGCTCCATGACCACTGTCATCAAAATGTTCCATGATCGCTGTAATCACAATGACCCATGACACCTTTCCTCAGAAGGCTCCAGTACACCTGTCATCACAATGCTCCAATGCCCGTCTCACCACAAAGTTCCATGATCCCTGTCAGCACAACGTTACAGGACAATTGTCACCACAATGCTCCATGACAACTGTCATCACAATGTTGCCTGCCCATGTCATCAAAATGCTCCATGTCCCCTGTAATCACAATGTTCCATTACACCCGTCATCACAATGTTCCCTGCCCATGTCATCACAATGCTCCATTACCAATGAAATCAAAATGTTCGCCTGCCCTTGTCATCAAAATGCTCCATGGCCCCTTTAATCACAATGCTCCATGAACACTGTCATCACAATGTTCCATGACAGTTGTCATCACAATGCTCCATGACCCCTGTAATCACAATGCTCCATGCCCTTGTCATCACAATGCTCCAGAACTCTTGTCATCATAATGATGAGTGCCCGTGTCATCACAAAGCTCCATGATACTTGTCATCACAATGTTCCATGGCCTTGTCATCACTATACTCCATGGCCCCCGTCATCACAGTGCTCCATGATACCTTTCATCACAATTCTAGATGACCACTGTCATCACAATGCCCCAAGACACATGTCATCACAATTCGCCATGGCTCTTGTCATCACAATGCTCCATGACCCGTGGCATCACAATGGTCCAGGACACTTGTCATCACAATCATCCATGACCACTTACATCACAATGCTCCTTGACTCCCATCATCACAATGCTCCATAGCCTATGCATTCGCAATGCTACATGGTCCCTGTAATCACATTGCTCCATGATCCATTTCATCCCAATGCTCTATGACCACTGTCATCACCATGCCCCATTATACCTGTCATCACAAAATTCCATGGCCCCTGTCAGCACAATGTTCCATGACAGATGTCATCACTATCCTCCATGGTCCCTGTAATCACAATGCTCCATCCCCTTGTCAACGCAATGCTCCAGAACTCTTGTCATCATAATGCTCCATGCCCGCCTCCTCACAATGCTCCATGACACTTGTCCTCACAATGCTCCATGGCCTTTGTCATCGCAATGCTCCATGGCCCCTGTTATCACAGTGCTCCATGTTACCTTTCATCACAATTCTAGATGACCATTGTCATCACAATGCCCCATGACACCTGTCATCACTATTCGCCATGGCACTTGTCATCACAATGCTCCATGATCCCTGTCATCATAATGTTCGCTGACACTTGTGGTCACGGTGCTCCATGACCCCTGTCATCACAATATTCACTGCCCATGTAATCACAATGCTCCTGGTCCCCTGTAATCACAATGCTCCATAGCCTTAACATCACAATGCTCCAGAACTCTTGTCATCATTATGCCCCATGCCCATGTCATCACAATGCTCCTTGACCCCTGTCATCACAATGCTCCATGGCCTATGTATTCACAATGCTCCATGGCCCCTGTAGTCACATTGCTCCATGATCCTTTTCATCACAATGCTCTATGACCACTGTCATCACAATGCCACATGACACCTGTCATTACAATGCTCTATGGCCCCTGTCAGCACAATGTTCCATGGCAGATATCATCACAATGATCCATGACCGCTGTCATCACAATGTTCCCTGCCCTTGTCATCTCAATCATCCCTGGCCCCTGTTATCACAATGCCCCATACCCTTGTCATCGCAATGCTCCAGATCACTTCTCATCATAATGCTCCATGCCCATGTCATCACAATGCTCCATGGCCCCTGTCATCACAGTGCTCCGTGATACCTTTCATCGTAATGATAGATGACCACTGTCATCACAATGCTCCATGACACCTGTCATCAGATTTGGCCATGGCCCTTATCATCACAATGCTCCAGGACACTTGTCTTCACAATGTTCCATGGCGCATTTCATCACAATGCTCCATGACCACTTTCATCAAATTGCTCCATGATGCCTGTCATCACAATGCTCCATGGCCTTTGTCATCAAAATTCTACATGGCCCCTGTAATAACAGAGCTTCAGGACAACTTTTATCACAATACACCATGACCACTCTCATCACAATGCCAGAAAAGACCTTTCATGACAATGCTCCATGGCCCTTGTCATCACAATATTCTATGACTTCTGTCATCACAATGCTCCATGCCCCTGTCATCACAATGCCCCATCACCCCTGCTATTACAATGCTCCATGAACCCTGTCATCACAATGCCCCGAAACCCTTGTCATCACAATATTCCATGATCCGTGTAATCACGATGATCCATGAACCATTTCTGTACAATGCTCCAGTACCCCTTTCATTAAAATGCTCCATGGCACTTGTCATCAGAATGCTCCAGGAACCCTTCCATCACAATAATCCATGACCCGTTTCCTCACAATTCTCCAGGACCGCTTTCATCACAATGCTCCATTTCCTTGTCATCTCAATGCTTCATGGCCCCTGTCATCACAATGATCCATGCCCTTGTCATCAAAATGCTCCAGAACTCTTGTCATCACTATGCTCCATGCCCATGTCATCGCAATGCTGCATGACCCCTGTCATCACAATGATACATGACCACTGTCATCACAATGCCACATGAACCCTGTCATCACATTGCTCCATGATCCCTGTCATTACAATGCTCCATGACCACTGTCATCACAATGTTCCATGATCGCTGTAATCACAATGACCCATGACACCTTTCCTCAGAAGGCTCCATTACGCCTGTCATCAGAATGCTCCAATGCCCATCTCATCACAATGCTCCATGATCCGTGACAGCACAACGTTACAGGACAATTGTCATCACAATGCTCCATGACAACTGTCATCACAATGTTGCCTGCCCATGTCATCAAAATGCTCCATGTCCCCTGTAATCACAATGTTCCATTACACCTGTCATCACAATGTTCCCTGCCCATGTCATCACAATGCTCCATTACCCATGTCATCGTAGTGACCCATGACCCCTTTCATCACAATGCTCCATGACACCTGTCATCACAATGCTCCGTGCTCTTTGTCACCACAATGCTCCATGACCACTGTCATCACCATGCCCCATGACCCCAGTCATCACAATGCTCCATAGCACTTGTCATCACAATGCTCCATTATCCCTGTCATCACAATGTTCCATGACTCTTGTCATCAAAATGCCTCATGATCCTTTTACTCACAATGCTCCATGACTCCTTTCATCACATGCTCCATGATACTTGTCATTACACTGTCCCATGACCTTTTTCATAACAATGCTCCATGATACCAGTCATCACAATAATCCATGACCATTTTCGTCACAATGCTCCATGCCCCTTTCAACACAATGCTCCATGACAACTGTCACCACAATGCTCCATGGCCTTTGTCATCACAATTATACATGGCCCCTGTAATCACAGTGCTCCATGACCCCTTTCATCACAATGCTCCATGATCACTGTCATCACAATGCCACATGAGCCCTGTCATCACATTGCTCCATGGCCCCTGTCATTACAATGCTCCATGACCACTGTCATCAAAATGTTCCATGATCGCTGTAATCACAATGACCCATGACACCTTTCCTCAGAAGGCTCCAGTACACCTGTCATCACAATGCTCCAATGCCCGTCTCACCACAAAGTTCCATGATCCCTGTCAGCACAACGTTACAGGACAATTGTCACCACAATGCTCCATGACAACTGTCATCACAATGTTGCCTGCCCATGTCATCAAAATGCTCCATGTCCCCTGTAATCACAATGTTCCATTACACCCGTCATCACAATGTTCCCTGCCCATGTCATCACAATGCTCCATTACCAATGAAATCAAAATGTTCGCCTGCCCTTGTCATCAAAATGCTCCATGGCCCCTTTAATCACAATGCTCCATGAACACTGTCATCACAATGTTCCATGACAGTTGTCATCACAATGCTCCATGACCCCTGTAATCACAATGCTCCATGCCCTTGTCATCACAATGCTCCAGAACTCTTGTCATCATAATGATGAGTGCCCGTGTCATCACAAAGCTCCATGATACTTGTCATCACAATGTTCCATGGCCTTGTCATCACTATACTCCATGGCCCCCGTCATCA
Organism: Balaenoptera ricei; assembly: GCF_028023285.1. Lineage (NCBI taxonomy): Eukaryota > Metazoa > Chordata > Mammalia > Artiodactyla > Balaenopteridae > Balaenoptera > Balaenoptera ricei. The sequence continues at coordinate 1,004,135 of NW_026777686.1, forward strand.
CAGTGCTCCATGATACCTTTCATCACAATTCTAGATGACCACTGTCATCACAATGCCCCAAGACACATGTCATCACAATTCGCCATGGCTCTTGTCATCACAATGCTCCATGACCCGTGGCATCACAATGGTCCAGGACACTTGTCATCACAATCATCCATGACCACTTACATCACAATGCTCCTTGACTCCCGTCATCACAATGCTCCATAGCCTATGCATTCGCAATGCTACATGGTCCCTGTAATCACATTGCTCCATGATCCATTTCATCCCAATGCTCTATGACCACTGTCATCACCATGCCCCATTATACCTGTCATCACAAAATTCCATGGCCCCTGTCAGCACAATGTTCCATGACAGATGTCATCACTATCCTCCATGGTCCCTGTAATCACAATGCTCCATCCCCTTGTCAACGCAATGCTCCAGAACTCTTGTCATCATAATGCTCCATGCCCGCCTCCTCACAATGCTCCATGACACTTGTCCTCACAATGCTCCATGGCCTTTGTCATCGCAATGCTCCATGGCCCCTGTTATCACAGTGCTCCATGTTACCTTTCATCACAATTCTAGATGACCATTGTCATCACAATGCCCCATGACACCTGTCATCACTATTCGCCATGGCACTTGTCATCACAATGCTCCATGATCCCTGTCATCATAATGTTCGCTGACACTTGTGGTCACGGTGCTCCATGACCCCTGTCATCACAATATTCACTGCCCATGTAATCACAATGCTCCTGGTCCCCTGTAATCACAATGCTCCATAGCCTTAACATCACAATGCTCCAGAACTCTTGTCATCATTATGCCCCATGCCCATGTCATCACAATGCTCCTTGACCCCTGTCATCACAATGCTCCATGGCCTATGTATTCACAATGCTCCATGGCCCCTGTAGTCACATTGCTCCATGATCCTTTTCATCACAATGCTCTATGACCACTGTCATCACAATGCCACATGACACCTGTCATTACAATGCTCTATGGCCCCTGTCAGCACAATGTTCCATGGCAGATATCATCACAATGATCCATGACCGCTGTCATCACAATGTTCCCTGCCCTTGTCATCTCAATCATCCCTGGCCCCTGTTATCACAATGCCCCATACCCTTGTCATCGCAATGCTCCAGATCACTTCTCATCATAATGCTCCATGCCCATGTCATCACAATGCTCCATGGCCCCTGTCATCACAGTGCTCCGTGATACCTTTCATCGTAATGATAGATGACCACTGTCATCACAATGCTCCATGACACCTGTCATCAGATTTGGCCATGGCCCTTATCATCACAATGCTCCAGGACACTTGTCTTCACAATGTTCCATGGCGCATTTCATCACAATGCTCCATGACCACTTTCATCAAATTGCTCCATGATGCCTGTCATCACAATGCTCCATGGCCTTTGTCATCAAAATTCTACATGGCCCCTGTAATAACAGAGCTTCAGGACAACTTTTATCACAATACACCATGACCACTCTCATCACAATGCCAGAAAAGACCTTTCATGACAATGCTCCATGGCCCTTGTCATCACAATATTCTATGACTTCTGTCATCACAATGCTCCATGCCCCTGTCATCACAATGCCCCATCACCCCTGCTATTACAATGCTCCATGAACCCTGTCATCACAATGCCCCGAAACCCTTGTCATCACAATATTCCATGATCCGTGTAATCACGATGATCCATGAACCATTTCTGTACAATGCTCCAGTACCCCTTTCATTAAAATGCTCCATGGCACTTGTCATCAGAATGCTCCAGGAACCCTTCCATCACAATAATCCATGACCCGTTTCCTCACAATTCTCCAGGACCGCTTTCATCACAATGCTCCATTTCCTTGTCATCTCAATGCTTCATGGCCCCTGTCATCACAATGATCCATGCCCTTGTCATCAAAATGCTCCAGAACTCTTGTCATCACTATGCTCCATGCCCATGTCATCGCAATGCTGCATGACCCCTGTCATCACAATGATACATGACCACTGTCATCACAATGCCACATGAACCCTGTCATCACATTGCTCCATGATCCCTGTCATTACAATGCTCCATGACCACTGTCATCACAATGTTCCATGATCGCTGTAATCACAATGACCCATGACACCTTTCCTCAGAAGGCTCCATTACGCCTGTCATCAGAATGCTCCAATGCCCATCTCATCACAATGCTCCATGATCCGTGACAGCACAACGTTACAGGACAATTGTCATCACAATGCTCCATGACAACTGTCATCACAATGTTGCCTGCCCATGTCATCAAAATGCTCCATGTCCCCTGTAATCACAATGTTCCATTACACCTGTCATCACAATGTTCCCTGCCCATGTCATCACAATGCTCCATTACCCATGTCATCGTAGTGACCCATGACCCCTTTCATCACAATGCTCCATGACACCTGTCATCACAATGCTCCGTGCTCTTTGTCACCACAATGCTCCATGACCACTGTCATCACCATGCCCCATGACCCCAGTCATCACAATGCTCCATAGCACTTGTCATCACAATGCTCCATTATCCCTGTCATCACAATGTTCCATGACTCTTGTCATCAAAATGCCTCATGATCCTTTTACTCACAATGCTCCATGACTCCTTTCATCACATGCTCCATGATACTTGTCATTACACTGTCCCATGACCTTTTTCATAACAATGCTCCATGATACCAGTCATCACAATAATCCATGACCATTTTCGTCACAATGCTCCATGCCCCTTTCAACACAATGCTCCATGACAACTGTCACCACAATGCTCCATGGCCTTTGTCATCACAATTATACATGGCCCCTGTAATCACAGTGCTCCATGACCCCTTTCATCACAATGCTCCATGATCACTGTCATCACAATGCCACATGAGCCCTGTCATCACATTGCTCCATGGCCCCTGTCATTACAATGCTCCATGACCACTGTCATCAAAATGTTCCATGATCGCTGTAATCACAATGACCCATGACACCTTTCCTCAGAAGGCTCCAGTACACCTGTCATCACAATGCTCCAATGCCCGTCTCACCACAAAGTTCCATGATCCCTGTCAGCACAACGTTACAGGACAATTGTCACCACAATGCTCCATGACAACTGTCATCACAATGTTGCCTGCCCATGTCATCAAAATGCTCCATGTCCCCTGTAATCACAATGTTCCATTACACCCGTCATCACAATGTTCCCTGCCCATGTCATCACAATGCTCCATTACCAATGAAATCAAAATGTTCGCCTGCCCTTGTCATCAAAATGCTCCATGGCCCCTTTAATCACAATGCTCCATGAACACTGTCATCACAATGTTCCATGACAGTTGTCATCACAATGCTCCATGACCCCTCTAATCACAATGCTCCATGCCCTTGTCATCACAATGCTCCAGAACTCTTGTCATCATAATGATGAGTGCCCGTGTCATCACAAAGCTCCATGATACTTGTCATCACAATGTTCCATGGCCTTGTCATCACTATACTCCATGGCCCCCGTCATCACAGTGCTCCATGATACCTTTCATCACAATTCTAGATGACCACTGTCATCACAATGCCCCAAGACACATGTCATCACAATTCGCCATGGCTCTTGTCATCACAATGCTCCATGACCCGTGGCATCACAATGGTCCAGGACACTTGTCATCACAATCATCCATGACCACTTACATCACAATGCTCCTTGACTCCCGTCATCACAATGCTCCATAGCCTATGCATTCGCAATGCTACATGGTCCCTGTAATCACATTGCTCCATGATCCATTTCATCCCAATGCTCTATGACCACTGTCATCACCATGCCCCATTATACCTGTCATCACAAAATTCCATGGCCCCTGTCAGCACAATGTTCCATGACAGATGTCATCACTATCCTCCATGGTCCCTGTAATCACAATGCTCCATCCCCTTGTCAACGCAATGCTCCAGAACTCTTGTCATCATAATGCTCCATGCCCGCCTCCTCACAATGCTCCATGACACTTGTCCTCACAATGCTCCATGGCCTTTGTCATCGCAATGCTCCATGGCCCCTGTTATCACAGTGCTCCATGTTACCTTTCATCACAATTCTAGATGACCATTGTCATCACAATGCCCCATGACACCTGTCATCACTATTCGCCATGGCACTTGTCATCACAATGCTCCATGATCCCTGTCATCATAATGTTCGCTGACACTTGTGGTCACGGTGCTCCATGACCCCTGTCATCACAATATTCACTGCCCATGTAATCACAATGCTCCTGGTCCCCTGTAATCACAATGCTCCATAGCCTTAACATCACAATGCTCCAGAACTCTTGTCATCATTATGCCCCATGCCCATGTCATCACAATGCTCCTTGACCCCTGTCATCACAATGCTCCATGGCCTATGTATTCACAATGCTCCATGGCCCCTGTAGTCACATTGCTCCATGATCCTTTTCATCACAATGCTCTATGACCACTGTCATCACAATGCCACATGACACCTGTCATTACAATGCTCTATGGCCCCTGTCAGCACAATGTTCCATGGCAGATATCATCACAATGATCCATGACCGCTGTCATCACAATGTTCCCTGCCCTTGTCATCTCAATCATCCCTGGCCCCTGTTATCACAATGCCCCATACCCTTGTCATCGCAATGCTCCAGATCACTTCTCATCATAATGCTCCATGCCCATGTCATCACAATGCTCCATGGCCCCTGTCATCACAGTGCTCCGTGATACCTTTCATCGTAATGATAGATGACCACTGTCATCACAATGCTCCATGACACCTGTCATCAGATTTGGCCATGGCCCTTATCATCACAATGCTCCAGGACACTTGTCTTCACAATGTTCCATGGCGCATTTCATCACAATGCTCCATGACCACTTTCATCAAATTGCTCCATGATGCCTGTCATCACAATGCTCCATGGCCTTTGTCATCAAAATTCTACATGGCCCCTGTAATAACAGAGCTTCAGGACAACTTTTATCACAATACACCATGACCACTCTCATCACAATGCCAGAAAAGACCTTTCATGACAATGCTCCATGGCCCTTGTCATCACAATATTCTATGACTTCTGTCATCACAATGCTCCATGCCCCTGTCATCACAATGCCCCATCACCCCTGCTATTACAATGCTCCATGAACCCTGTCATCACAATGCCCCGAAACCCTTGTCATCACAATATTCCATGATCCGTGTAATCACGATGATCCATGAACCATTTCTGTACAATGCTCCAGTACCCCTTTCATTAAAATGCTCCATGGCACTTGTCATCAGAATGCTCCAGGAACCCTTCCATCACAATAATCCATGACCCGTTTCCTCACAATTCTCCAGGACCGCTTTCATCACAATGCTCCATTTCCTTGTCATCTCAATGCTTCATGGCCCCTGTCATCACAATGATCCATGCCCTTGTCATCAAAATGCTCCAGAACTCTTGTCATCACTATGCTCCATGCCCATGTCATCGCAATGCTGCATGACCCCTGTCATCACAATGATACATGACCACTGTCATCACAATGCCACATGAACCCTGTCATCACATTGCTCCATGATCCCTGTCATTACAATGCTCCATGACCACTGTCATCACAATGTTCCATGATCGCTGTAATCACAATGACCCATGACACCTTTCCTCAGAAGGCTCCATTACGCCTGTCATCAGAATGCTCCAATGCCCATCTCATCACAATGCTCCATGATCCGTGACAGCACAACGTTACAGGACAATTGTCATCACAATGCTCCATGACAACTGTCATCACAATGTTGCCTGCCCATGTCATCAAAATGCTCCATGTCCCCTGTAATCACAATGTTCCATTACACCTGTCATCACAATGTTCCCTGCCCATGTCATCACAATGCTCCATTACCCATGTCATCGTAGTGACCCATGACCCCTTTCATCACAATGCTCCATGACACCTGTCATCACAATGCTCCGTGCTCTTTGTCACCACAATGCTCCATGACCACTGTCATCACCATGCCCCATGACCCCAGTCATCACAATGCTCCATAGCACTTGTCATCACAATGCTCCATTATCCCTGTCATCACAATGTTCCATGACTCTTGTCATCAAAATGCCTCATGATCCTTTTACTCACAATGCTCCATGACTCCTTTCATCACATGCTCCATGATACTTGTCATTACACTGTCCCATGACCTTTTTCATAACAATGCTCCATGATACCAGTCATCACAATAATCCATGACCATTTTCGTCACAATGCTCCATGCCCCTTTCAACACAATGCTCCATGACAACTGTCACCACAATGCTCCATGGCCTTTGTCATCACAATTATACATGGCCCCTGTAATCACAGTGCTCCATGACCCCTTTCATCACAATGCTCCATGATCACTGTCATCACAATGCCACATGAGCCCTGTCATCACATTGCTCCATGGCCCCTGTCATTACAATGCTCCATGACCACTGTCATCAAAATGTTCCATGATCGCTGTAATCACAATGACCCATGACACCTTTCCTCAGAAGGCTCCAGTACACCTGTCATCACAATGCTCCAATGCCCGTCTCACCACAAAGTTCCATGATCCCTGTCAGCACAACGTTACAGGACAATTGTCACCAAAATGCTCCATGACAACTGTCATCACAATGTTGCCTGCCCATGTCATCAAAATGCTCCATGTCCCCTGTAATCACAATGTTCCATTACACCCGTCATCACAATGTTCCCTGCCCATGTCATCACAATGCTCCATTACCAATGAAATCAAAATGTTCGCCTGCCCTTGTCATCAAAATGCTCCATGGCCCCTTTAATCACAATGCTCCATGAACACTGTCATCACAATGTTCCATGACAGTTGTCATCACAATGCTCCATGACCCCTGTAATCACAATGCTCCATGCCCTTGTCATCACAATGCTCCAGAACTCTTGTCATCATAATGATGAGTGCCCGTGTCATCACAAAGCTCCATGATACTTGTCATCACAATGTTCCATGGCCTTGTCATCACTATACTCCATGGCCCCCGTCATCACAGTGCTCCATGATACCTTTCATCACAATTCTAGATGACCACTGTCATCACAATGCCCCAAGACACATGTCATCACAATTCGCCATGGCTCTTGTCATCACAATGCTCCATGACCCGTGGCATCACAATGGTCCAGGACACTTGTCATCACAATCATCCATGACCACTTACATCACAATGCTCCTTGACTCCCGTCATCACAATGCTCCATAGCCTATGCATTCGCAATGCTACATGGTCCCTGTAATCACATTGCTCCATGATCCATTTCATCCCAATGCTCTATGACCACTGTCATCACCATGCCCCATTATACCTGTCATCACAAAATTCCATGGCCCCTGTCAGCACAATGTTCCATGACAGATGTCATCACTATCCTCCATGGTCCCTGTAATCACAATGCTCCATCCCCTTGTCAACGCAATGCTCCAGAACTCTTGTCATCATAATGCTCCATGCCCGCCTCCTCACAATGCTCCATGACACTTGTCCTCACAATGCTCCATGGCCTTTGTCATCGCAATGCTCCATGGCCCCTGTTATCACAGTGCTCCATGTTACGTTTCATCACAATTCTAGATGACCATTGTCATCACAATGCCCCATGACACCTGTCATCACTATTCGCCATGGCACTTGTCATCACAATGCTCCATGATCCCTGTCATCATAATGTTCGCTGACACTTGTGGTCACGGTGCTCCATGACCCCTGTCATCACAATATTCACTGCCCATGTAATCACAATGCTCCTGGTCCCCTGTAATCACAATGCTCCATAGCCTTAACATCACAATGCTCCAGAACTCTTGTCATCATTATGCCCCATGCCCATGTCATCACAATGCTCCTTGACCCCTGTCATCACAATGCTCCATGGCCTATGTATTCACAATGCTCCATGGCCCCTGTAGTCACATTGCTCCATGATGCTTTTCATCACAATGCTCTATGACCACTGTCATCACAATGCCACATGACACCTGTCATTACAATGCTCTATGGCCCCTGTCAGCACAATGTTCCATGGCAGATATCATCACAATGATCCATGACCGCTGTCATCACAATGTTCCCTGCCCTTGTCATCTCAATCATCCCTGGCCCCTGTTATCACAATGCCCCATACCCTTGTCATCGCAATGCTCCAGATCACTTCTCATCATAATGCTCCATGCCCATGTCATCACAATGCTCCATGGCCCCTGTCATCACAGTGCTCCGTGATACCTTTCATCGTAATGATAGATGACCACTGTCATCACAATGCTCCATGACACCTGTCATCAGATTTGGCCATGGCCCTTATCATCACAATGCTCCAGGACACTTGTCTTCACAATGTTCCATGGCGCATTTCATCACAATGCTCCATGACCACTTTCATCAAATTGCTCCATGATGCCTGTCATCACAATGCTCCATGGCCTTTGTCATCAAAATTCTACATGGCCCCTGTAATAACAGAGCTTCAGGACAACTTTTATCACAATACACCATGACCACTCTCATCACAATGCCAGTAAAGACCTTTCATGACAATGCTCCATGGCCCTTGTCATCACAATATTCTATGACTTCTGTCATCACAATGCTCCATGCCCCTGTCATCACAATGCCCCATCACCCCTGCTATTACAATGCTCCATGAACCCTGTCATCACAATGCCCCGAAACCCTTGTCATCACAATATTCCATGATCCGTGTAATCACGATGATCCATGAACCATTTCTGTACAATGCTCCAGTACCCCTTTCATTAAAATGCTCCATGGCACTTGTCATCAGAATGCTCCAGGAACCCTTCCATCACAATAATCCATGACCCGCTTCCTCACAATTCTCCAGGACCGCTTTCATCACAATGCTCCATTTCCTTGTCATCTCAATGCTTCATGGCCCCTGTCATCACAATGATCCATGCCCTTGTCATCAAAATGCTCCAGAACACTTGTCATCACTATACTCCATGCCCATGTCATCACAATGCTGCATGACCCCTGTCATCACAATGATACATGACCACTGTCATCACAATGCCACATGAACCCTGTCATCACATTGCTCCATGATCCCTGTCATTACAATGCTCCATGACCACTGTCATCACAATGTTCCATGATCGCTGTAATCACAATGACCCATGACACCTTTCCTCAGAAGGCTCCATTACGCCTGTCATCAGAATGCTCCAATGCCCATCTCATCACAATGCTCCATGATCCGTGACAGCACAACGTTACAGGACAATTGTCATCACAATGCTCCATGACAACTGTCATCACAATGTTGCCTGCCCATGTCATCAAAATGCTCCATGTCCCCTGTAATCACAATGTTCCATTACACCTGTCATCACAATGTTCCCTGCCCATGTCATCACAATGCTCCATTACCCATGTCATCGTAGTGACCCATGACCCCTTTCATCACAATGCTCCATGACACCTGTCATCACAATGCTCCGTGCTCTTTGTCACCACAATGCTCCATGACCACTGTCATCACCATGCCCCATGACCCCAGTCATCACAATGCTCCATAGCACTTGTCATCACAATGCTCCATTATCCCTGTCATCACAATGTTCCATGACTCTTGTCATCAAAATGCCTCATGATCCTTTTACTCACAATGCTCCATGACTCCTTTCATCACATGCTCCATGATACTTGTCATTACACTGTCCCATGACCTTTTTCATAACAATGCTCCATGATACCAGTCATCACAATAATCCATGACCATTTTCGTCACAATGCTCCATGCCCCTTTCAACACAATGCTCCATGACAACTGTCACCACAATGCTCCATGGCCTTTGTCATCACAATTATACATGGCCCCTGTAATCACAGTGCTCCATGACCCCTTTCATCACAATGCTCCATGATCACTGTCATCACAATGCCACATGAGCCCTGTCATCACATTGCTCCATGGCCCCTGTCATTACAATGCTCCATGACCACTGTCATCACAATGTTCCATGATCGCTGTAATCACAATGACCCATGACACCTTTCCTCAGAAGGCTCCAGTACACCTGTCATCACAATGCTCCAATGCCCGTCTCACCACAAAGTTCCATGATCCCTGTCAGCACAACGTTACAGGACAATTGTCATCACAATGCTCCATGACAACTGTCATCACAATGTTGCCTGCCCATGTCATCAAAATGCTCCATGTCCCCTGTAATCACAATGTTCCATTACACCCGTCATCACAATGTTCCCTGCCCATGTCATCACAATGCTCCATTACCAATGAAATCAAAATGTTCGCCTGCCCTTGTCATCAAAATGCTCCATGGCCCCTTTAATCACAATGCTCCATGAACACTGTCATCACAATGTTCCATGACAGTTGTCATCACAATGCTCCATGACCCCTGTAATCACAATGCTCCATGCCCTTGTCATCACAATGCTCCAGAACTCTTGTCATCATAATGATGAGTGCCCGTGTCATCACAAAGCTCCATGATACTTGTCATCACAATGTTCCATGGCCTTGTCATCACTATACTCCATGGCCCCCGTCATCACAGTGCTCCATGATACCTTTCATCACAATTCTAGATGACCACTGTCATCACAATGCCCCAAGACACATGTCATCACAATTCGCCATGGCTCTTGTCATCACAATGCTCCATGACCCGTGGCATCACAATGGTCCAGGACACTTGTCATCACAATGATCCATGACCACTTACATCACAATGCTCCTTGACTCCCGTCATCACAATGCTCCATAGCCTATGCATTCGCAATGCTACATGGTCCCTGTAATCACATTGCTCCATGATCCATTTCATCCCAATGCTCTATGACCACTGTCATCACCATGCCCCATTATACCTGTCATCACAAAATTCCATGGCCCCTGTCAGCACAATGTTCCATGACAGATGTCATCACTATCCTCCATGGTCCCTGTAATCACAATGCTCCATCCCCTTGTCAACGCAATGCTCCAGAACTCTTGTCATCATAATGCTCCATGCCCGCCTCCTCACAATGCTCCATGACACTTGTCCTCACAATGCTCCATGGCCTTTGTCATCGCAATGCTCCATGGCCCCTGTTATCACAGTGCTCCATGTTACCTTTCATCACAATTCTAGATGACCATTGTCATCACAATGCCCCATGACACCTGTCATCACTATTCGCCATGGCACTTGTCATCACAATGCTCCATGATCCCTGTCATCATAATGTTCGATGACACTTGTCGTCACGGTGCTCCATGACCCCTGTCATCACAATATTCACTGCCCATGTAATCACAATGCTCCTGGTCCCCTGTAATCACAATGCTCCATAGCCTTAACATCACAATGCTCCAGAACTCTTGTCATCATTATGCCCCATGCCCATGTCATCACAATGCTCCTTGACCCCTGTCATCACAATGCTCCATGGCCTATGTATTCACAATGCTCCATGGCCCCTGTAGTCACATTGCTCCATGATCCTTTTCATCACAATGCTCTATGACCACTGTCATCACAATGCCACATGACACCTGTCATTACAATGCTCTATGGCCCCTGTCAGCACAATGTTCCATGGCAGATATCATCACAATGATCCATGACCGCTGTCATCACAATGTTCCCTGCCCTTGTCATCTCAATCATCCCTGGCCCCTGTTATCACAATGCCCCATACCCTTGTCATCGCAATGCTCCAGATCACTTCTCATCATAATGCTCCATGCCCATGTCATCACAATGCTCCATGGCCCCTGTCATCACAGTGCTCCGTGATACCTTTCATCGTAATGATAGATGACCACTGTCATCACAATGCTCCATGACACCTGTCATCAGATTTGGCCATGGCCCTTATCATCACAATGCTCCAGGACACTTGTCTTCACAATGTTCCATGGCGCATTTCATCACAATGCTCCATGACCACTTTCATCAAATTGCTCCATGATGCCTGTCATCACAACGCTCCATGGCCTTTGTCATCAAAATTCTACATGGCCCCTGTAATAACAGAGCTTCAGGACAACTTTTATCACAATACACCATGACCACTCTCATCACAATGCCAGAAAAGACCTTTCATGACAATGCTCCATGGCCCTTGTCATCACAATATTCTATGACTTCTGTCATCACAATGCTCCATGCCCCTGTCATCACAATGCCCCATCACCCCTGCTATTACAATGCTCCATGAACCCTGTCATCACAATGCCCCGAAACCCTTGTCATCACAATATTCCATGATCCGTGTAATCACGATGATCCATGAACCATTTCTGTACAATGCTCCAGTACCCCTTTCATTAAAATGCTCCATGGCACTTGTCATCAGAATGCTCCAGGAACCCTTCCATCACAATAATCCATGACCCGTTTCCTCACAATTCTCCAGGACCGCTTTCATCACAATGCTCCATTTCCTTGTCATCTCAATGCTTCATGGCCCCTGTCATCACAATGATCCATGCCCTTGTCATCAAAATGCTCCAGAACACTTGTCATCACTATACTCCATGCCCATGTCATCACAATGCTGCATGACCCCTGTCATCACAATGATACATGACCACTGTCATCACAATGCCACATGAACCCTGTCATCACATTGCTCCATGATCCCTGTCATTACAATGCTCCATGACCACTGTCATCACAATGTTCCATGATCGCTGTAATCACAATGACCCATGACACCTTTCCTCAGAAGGCTCCATTACGCCTGTCATCAGAATGCTCCAATGCCCATCTCATCACAATGCTCCATGATCCGTGACAGCACAACGTTACAGGACAATTGTCATCACAATGCTCCATGACAACTGTCATCACAATGTTGCCTGCCCATGTCATCAAAATGCTCCATGTCCCCTGTAATCACAATGTTCCATTACACCTGTCATCACAATGATCCCTGCCCATGTCATCACAATGCTCCATTACCCATGTCATCGTAGTGACCCATGACCCCTTTCATCACAATGCTCCATGACACCTGTCATCACAATGCTCCGTGCTCTTTGTCACCACAATGCTCCATGACCACTGTCATCACCATGCCCCATGACCCCAGTCATCACAATGCTCCATAGCACTTGTCATCACAATGCTCCATTATCCCTGTCATCACAATGTTCCATGACTCTTGTCATCAAAATGCCTCATGATCCTTTTACTCACAATGCTCCATGACTCCTTTCATCACATGCTCCATGATACTTGTCATTACACTGTCCCATGACCTTTTTCATAACAATGCTCCATGATACCAGTCATCACAATAATCCATGACCATTTTCGTCACAATGCTCCATGCCCCTTTCAACACAATGCTCCATGACAACTGTCACCACAATGCTCCATGGCCTTTGTCATCACAATTATACATGGCCCCTGTAATCACAGTGCTCCATGACCCCTTTCATCACAATGCTCCATGATCACTGTCATCACAATGCCACATGAGCCCTGTCATCACATTGCTCCATGGCCCCTGTCATTACAATGCTCCATGACCACTGTCATCACAATGTTCCATGATCGCTGTAATCACAATGACCCATGACACCTTTCCTCAGAAGGCTCCAGTACACCTGTCATCACAATGCTCCAATGCCCGTCTCACCACAAAGTTCCATGATCCCTGTCAGCACAACGTTACAGGACAATTGTCATCACAATGCTCCATGACAACTGTCATCACAATGTTGCCTGCCCATGTCATCAAAATGCTCCATGTCCCCTGTAATCACAATGTTCCATTACACCCGTCATCACAATGTTCCCTGCCCATGTCATCACAATGCTCCATTACCAATGAAATCAAAATGTTCGCCTGCCCTTGTCATCAAAATGCTCCATGGCCCCTTTAATCACAATGCTCCATGAACACTGTCATCACAATGTTCCATGACAGTTGTCATCACAATGCTCCATGACCCCTGTAATCACAATGCTCCATGCCCTTGTCATCACAATGCTCCAGAACTCTTGTCATCATAATGATGAGTGCCCGTGTCATCACAAAGCTCCATGATACTTGTCATCACAATGTTCCATGGCCTTGTCATCACTATACTCCATGGCCCCCGTCATCACAGTGCTCCATGATACCTTTCATCACAATTCTAGATGACCACTGTCATCACAATGCCCCAAGACACATGTCATCACAATTCGCCATGGCTCTTGTCATCACAATGCTCCATGACCCGTGGCATCACAATGGTCCAGGACACTTGTCATCACAATGATCCATGACCACTTACATCACAATGCTCCTTGACTCCCGTCATCACAATGCTCCATAGCCTATGCATTCGCAATGCTACATGGTCCCTGTAATCACATTGCTCCATGATCCATTTCATCCCAATGCTCTATGACCACTGTCATCACCATGCCCCATTATACCTGTCATCACAAAATTCCATGGCCCCTGTCAGCACAATGTTCCATGACAGATGTCATCACTATCCTCCATGGTCCCTGTAATCACAATGCTCCATCCCCTTGTCAACGCAATGCTCCAGAACTCTTGTCATCATAATGCTCCATGCCCGCCTCCTCACAATGCTCCATGACACTTGTCCTCACAATGCTCCATGGCCTTTGTCATCGCAATGCTCCATGGCCCCTGTTATCACAGTGCTCCATGTTACCTTTCATCACAATTCTAGATGACCATTGTCATCACAATGCCCCATGACACCTGTCATCACTATTCGCCATGGCACTTGTCATCACAATGCTCCATGATCCCTGTCATCATAATGTTCGATGACACTTGTCGTCACGGTGCTCCATGACCCCTGTCATCACAATATTCACTGCCCATGTAATCACAATGCTCCTGGTCCCCTGTAATCACAATGCTCCATAGCCTTAACATCACAATGCTCCAGAACTCTTGTCATCATTATGCCCCATGCCCATGTCATCACAATGCTCCTTGACCCCTGTCATCACAATGCTCCATGGCCTATGTATTCACAATGCTCCATGGCCCCTGTAGTCACATTGCTCCATGATCCTTTTCATCACAATGCTCTATGACCACTGTCATCACAATGCCACATGACACCTGTCATTACAATGCTCTATGGCCCCTGTCAGCACAATGTTCCATGGCAGATATCATCACAATGATCCATGACCGCTGTCATCACAATGTTCCCTGCCCTTGTCATCTCAATGATCCCTGGCCCCTGTAATCACAATGCCCCATACCCTTGTCATCGCAATGCTCCAGATCACTTCTCATCATAATGCTCCATGCCCATGTCATCACAATGCTCCATGGCCCCTGTCATCACAGTGCTCCGTGATACCTTTCATCGTAATGATAGATGACCACTGTCATCACAATGCTCCATGACACCTGTCATCAGATTTGGCCATGGCCCTTATCATCACAATGCTCCAGGACACTTGTCTTCACAATGTTCCATGGCGCATTTCATCACAATGCTCCATGACCACTTTCATCAAATTGCTCCATGATGCCTGTCATCACAACGCTCCATGGCCTTTGTCATCAAAATTCTACATGGCCCCTGTAATAACAGAGCTTCAGGACAACTTTTATCACAATACACCATGACCACTCTCATCACAATGCCAGAAAAGACCTTTCATGACAATGCTCCATGGCCCTTGTCATCACAATATTCTATGACTTCTGTCATCACAATGCTCCATGCCCCTGTCATCACAATGCCCCATCACCCCTGCTATTACAATGCTCCATGAACCCTGTCATCACAATGCCCCGAAACCCTTGTCATCACAATATTCCATGATCCGTGTAATCACGATGATCCATGAACCATTTCTGTACAATGCTCCAGTACCCCTTTCATTAAAATGCTCCATGGCACTTGTCATCAGAATGCTCCAGGAACCCTTCCATCACAATAATCCATGACCCGTTTCCTCACAATTCTCCAGGACCGCTTTCATCACAATGCTCCATTTCCTTGTCATCTCAATGCTTCATGGCCCCTGTCATCACAATGATCCATGCCCTTGTCATCAAAATGCTCCAGAACTCTTGTCATCACTATGCTCCATGCCCATGTCATCGCAATGCTGCATGACCCCTGTCATCACAATGATACATGACCACTGTCATCACAATGCCACATGAACCCTGTCATCACATTGCTCCATGATCCCTGTCATTACAATGCTCCATGACCACTGTCATCACAATGTTCCATGATCGCTGTAATCACAATGACCCATGACACCTTTCCTCAGAAGGCTCCATTACGCCTGTCATCAGAATGCTCCAATGCCCATCTCATCACAATGCTCCATGATCCGTGACAGCACAACGTTACAGGACAATTGTCATCACAATGCTCCATGACAACTGTCATCACAATGTTGCCTGCCCATGTCATCAAAATGCTCCATGTCCCCTGTAATCACAATGTTCCATTACACCTGTCATCACAATGTTCCCTGCCCATGTCATCACAATGCTCCATTACCCATGTCATCGTAGTGACCCATGACCCCTTTCATCACAATGCTCCATGACACCTGTCATCACAATGCTCCGTGCTCTTTGTCACCACAATGCTCCATGACCACTGTCATCACCATGCCCCATGACCCCAGTCATCACAATGCTCCATAGCACTTGTCATCACAATGCTCCATTATCCCTGTCATCACAATGTTCCATGACTCTTGTCATCAAAATGCCTCATGATCCTTTTACTCACAATGCTCCATGACTCCTTTCATCACATGCTCCATGATACTTGTCATTACACTGTCCCATGACCTTTTTCATAACAATGCTCCATGATACCAGTCATCACAATAATCCATGACCATTGTCGTCACAATGCTCCATGCCCCTTTCAACACAATGCTCCATGACAACTGTCACCACAATGCTCCATGGCCTTTGTCATCACAATTATACATGGCCCCTGTAATCACAGTGCTCCATGACCCCTTTCATCACAATGCTCCATGATCACTGTCATCACAATGCCACATGAGCCCTGTCATCACATTGCTCCATGGCCCCTGTCATTACAATGCTCCATGACCACTGTCATCACAATGTTCCATGATTGCTGTAATCACAATGACCCATGACACCTTTCCTCAGAAGGCTCCAGTACACCTGTCATCACAATGCTCCAATGCCCGTCTCACCACAAAGTTCCATGATCCCTGTCAGCACAACGTTACAGGACAATTGTCACCACAATGCTCCATGACAACTGTCATCACAATGTTGCCTGCCCATGTCATCAAAATGCTCCATGTCCCCTGTAATCACAATGTTCCATTACACCCGTCATCACAATGTTCCCTGCCCATGTCATCACAATGCTCCATTACCAATGAAATCAAAATGTTCGCCTGCCCTTGTCATCAAAATGCTCCATGGCCCCTTTAATCACAATGCTCCATGAACACTGTCATCACAATGTTCCATGACAGTTGTCATCACAATGCTCCATGACCCCTGTAATCACAATGCTCCATGCCCTTGTCATCACAATGCTCCAGAACTCTTGTCATCATAATGATGAGTGCCCGTGTCATCACAAAGCTCCATGATACTTGTCATCACAATGTTCCATGGCCTTGTCATCACTATACTCCATGGCCCCCGTCATCACAGTGCTCCATGATACCTTTCATCACAATTCGAGATGACCACTGTCATCACAATGCCCCAAGACACATGTCATCACAATTCGCCATGGCTCTTGTCATCACAATGCTCCATGACCCGTGGCATCACAATGGTCCAGGACACTTGTCATCACAATGATCCATGACCACTTACATCACAATGCTCCTTGACTCCCGTCATCACAATGCTCCATAGCCTATGCATTCGCAATGCTACATGGTCCCTGTAATCACATTGCTCCATGATGCATTTCATCCCAATGCTCTATGACCACTGTCATCACCATGCCCCATTATACCTGTCATCACAAAATTCCATGGCCCCTGTCAGCACAATGTTCCATGACAGATGTCATCACTATCCTCCATGGTCCCTGTAATCACAATGCTCCATCCCCTTGTCAACGCAATGCTCCAGAACTCTTGTCATCATAATGCTCCATGCCCGCCTCCTCACAATGCTCCATGACACTTGTCCTCACAATGCTCCATGGCCTTTGTCATCGCAATGCTCCATGGCCCCTGTTATCACAGTGCTCCATGTTACCTTTCATCACAATTCTAGATGACCATTGTCATCACAATGCCCCATGACACCTGTCATCACTATTCGCCATGGCACTTGTCATCACAATGCTCCATGATCCCTGTCATCATAATGTTCGATGACACTTGTCGTCACGGTGCTCCATGACCCCTGTCATCACAATATTCACTGCCCATGTAATCACAATGCTCCTGGTCCCCTGTAATCACAATGCTCCATAGCCTTAACATCACAATGCTCCAGAACTCTTGTCATCATTATGCCCCATGCCCATGTCATCACAATGCTCCTTGACCCCTGTCATCACAATGCTCCATGGCCTATGTATTCACAATGCTCCATGGCCCCTGTAGTCACATTGCTCCATGATCCTTTTCATCACAATGCTCTATGACCACTGTCATCACAATGCCACATGACACCTGTCATTACAATGCTCTATGGCCCCTGTCAGCACAATGTTCCATGGCAGATATCATCACAATGATCCATGACCGCTGTCATCACAATGTTCCCTGCCCTTGTCATCTCAATCATCCCTGGCCCCTGTTATCACAATGCCCCATACCCTTGTCATCGCAATGCTCCAGATCACTTCTCATCATAATGCTCCATGCCCATGTCATCACAATGCTCCATGGCCCCTGTCATCACAGTGCTCCGTGATACCTTTCATCGTAATGATAGATGACCACTGTCATCACAATGCTCCATGACACCTGTCATCAGATTTGGCCATGGCCCTTATCATCACAATGCTCCAGGACACTTGTCTTCACAATGTTCCATGGCGCATTTCATCACAATGCTCCATGACCACTTTCATCAAATTGCTCCATGATGCCTGTCATCACAATGCTCCATGGCCTTTGTCATCAAAATTCTACATGGCCCCTGTAATAACAGAGCTTCAGGACAACTTTTATCACAATACACCATGACCACTCTCATCACAATGCCAGAAAAGACCTTTCATGACAATGCTCCATGGCCCTTGTCATCACAATATTCTATGACTTCTGTCATCACAATGCTCCATGCCCCTGTCATCACAATGCCCCATCACCCCTGCTATTACAATGCTCCATGAACCCTGTCATCACAATGCCCCGAAACCCTTGTCATCACAATATTCCATGATCCGTGTAATCACGATGATCCATGAACCATTTCTGTACAATGCTCCAGTACCCCTTTCATTAAAATGCTCCATGGCACTTGTCATCAGAATGCTCCAGGAACCCTTCCATCACAATAATCCATGACCCGTTTCCTCACAATTCTCCAGGACCGCTTTCATCACAATGCTCCATTTCCTTGTCATCTCAATGCTTCATGGCCCCTGTCATCACAATGATCCATGCCCTTGTCATCAAAATGCTCCAGAACTCTTGTCATCACTATGCTCCATGCCCATGTCATCACAATGCTGCATGACCCCTGTCATCACAATGATACATGACCACTGTCATCACAATGCAACATGAACCCTGTCATCACATTGCTCCATGATCCCTGTCATTACAATGCTCCATGACCACTGTCATCACAATGTTCCATGATCGCTGTAATCACAATGACCCATGACACCTTTCCTCAGAAGGCTCCATTACGCCTGTCATCAGAATGCTCCAATGCCCATCTCATCACAATGCTCCATGATCCGTGACAGCACAACGTTACAGGACAATTGTCATCACAATGCTCCATGACAACTGTCATCACAATGTTGCCTGCCCATGTCATCAAAATGCTCCATGTCCCCTGTAATCACAATGTTCCATTACACCTGTCATCACAATGTTCCCTGCCCATGTCATCACAATGCTCCATTACCCATGTCATCGTAGTGACCCATGACCCCTTTCATCACAATGCTCCATGACACCTGTCATCACAATGCTCCGTGCTCTTTGTCACCACAATGCTCCATGACCACTGTCATCACCATGCCCCATGACCCCAGTCATCACAATGCTCCATAGCACTTGTCATCACAATGCTCCATTATCCCTGTCATCACAATGTTCCATGACTCTTGTCATCAAAATGCCTCATGATCCTTTTACTCACAATGCTCCATGACTCCTTTCATCACATGCTCCATGATACTTGTCATTACACTGTCCCATGACCTTTTTCATAACAATGCTCCATGATACCAGTCATCACAATAATCCATGACCATTTTCGTCACAATGCTCCATGCCCCTTTCAACACAATGCTCCATGACAACTGTCACCACAATGCTCCATGGCCTTTGTCATCACAATTATACATGGCCCCTGTAATCACAGTGCTCCATGACCCCTTTCATCACAATGCTCCATGATCACTGTCATCACAATGCCACATGAGCCCTGTCATCACATTGCTCCATGGCCCCTGTCATTACAATGCTCCATGACCACTGTCATCACAATGTTCCATGATCGCTGTAATCACAATGACCCATGACACCTTTCCTCAGAAGGCTCCAGTACACCTGTCATCACAATGCTCCAATGCCCGTCTCACCACAAAGTTCCATGATCCCTGTCAGCACAACGTTACAGGACAATTGTCACCACAATGCTCCATGACAACTGTCATCACAATGTTGCCTGCCCATGTCATCAAAATGCTCCATGTCCCCTGTAATCACAATGTTCCATTACACCCGTCATCACAATGTTCCCTGCCCATGTCATCACAATGCTCCATTACCAATGAAATCAAAATGTTCGCCTGCCCTTGTCATCAAAATGCTCCATGGCCCCTTTAATCACAATGCTCCATGAACACTGTCATCACAATGTTCCATGACAGTTGTCATCACAATGCTCCATGACCCCTGTAATCACAATGCTCCATGCCCTTGTCATCACAATGCTCCAGAACTCTTGTCATCATAATGATGAGTGCCCGTGTCATCACAAAGCTCCATGATACTTGTCATCACAATGTTCCATGGCCTTGTCATCACTATACTCCATGGCCCCCGTCATCACAGTGCTCCATGATACCTTTCATCACAATTCTAGATGACCACTGTCATCACAATGCCCCAAGACACATGTCATCACAATTCGCCATGGCTCTTGTCATCACAATGCTCCATGACCCGTGGCATCACAATGGTCCAGGACACTTGTCATCACAATCATCCATGACCACTTACACCACAATGCTCCTTGACTCCCGTCATCACAATGCTCCATAGCCTATGCATTCGCAATGCTACATGGTCCCTGTAATCACATTGCTCCATGATCCATTTCATCCCAATGCTCTATGACCACTGTCATCACCATGCCCCATTATACCTGTCATCACAAAATTCCATGGCCCCTGTCAGCACAATGTTCCATGACAGATGTCATCACTATCCTCCATGGTCCCTGTAATCACAATGCTCCATCCCCTTGTCAACGCAATGCTCCAGAACTCTTGTCATCATAATGCTCCATGCCCGCCTCATCACAATGCTCCATGACACTTGTCCTCACAATGCTCCATGGCCTTTGTCATCGCAATGCTCCATGGCCCCTGTTATCACAGTGCTCCATGTTACCTTTCATCACAATTCTAGATGACCATTGTCATCACAATGCCCCATGACACCTGTCATCACTATTCGCCATGGCACTTGTCATCACAATGCTCCATGATCCCTGTCATCATAATGTTCGATGACACTTGTCGTCACGGTGCTCCATGACCCCTGTCATCACAATATTCACTGCCCATGTAATCACAATGCTCCTGGTCCCCTGTAATCACAATGCTCCATAGCCTTAACATCACAATGCTCCAGAACTCTTGTCATCATTATGCCCCAAGCCCATGTCATCACAATGCTCCTTGACCCCTGTCATCACAATGCTCCACGGCCTATGTATTCACAATGCTCCATGGCCCCTGTAGTCACATTGCTCCATGATCCTTTTCATCACAATGCTCTATGACCACTGTCATCACAATGCCACATGACACCTGTCATTACAATGCTCTATGGCCCCTGTCAGCACAATGTTCCATGGCAGATATCATCACAATGATCCATGACCGCTGTCATCACAATGTTCCCTGCCCTTGTCATCTCAATCATCCCTGGCCCCTGTTATCACAATGCCCCATACCCTTGTCATCGCAATGCTCCAGATCACTTCTCATCATAATGCTCCATGCCCATGTCATCACAATGCTCCATGGCCCCTGTCATCACAGTGCTCCGTGATACCTTTCATCGTAATGATAGATGACCACTGTCATCACAATGCTCCATGACACCTGTCATCAGATTTGGCCATGGCCCTTATCATCACAATGCTCCAGGACACTTGTCTTCACAATGTTCCATGGCGCATTTCATCACAATGCTCCATGACCACTTTCATCAAATTGCTCCATGATGCCTGTCATCACAATGCTCCATGGCCTTTGTCATCAAAATTCTACATGGCCCCTGTAATAACAGAGCTTCAGGACAACTTTTATCACAATACACCATGACCACTCTCATCACAATGCCAGAAAAGACCTTTCATGACAATGCTCCATGGCCCTTGTCATCACAATATTCTATGACTTCTGTCATCACAATGCTCCATGCCCCTGTCATCACAATGCCCCATCACCCCTGCTATTACAATGCTCCATGAACCCTGTCATCACAATGCCCCGAAACCCTTGTCATCACAATATTCCATGATCCGTGTAATCACGATGATCCATGAACCATTTCTGTACAATGCTCCAGTACCCCTTTCATTAAAATGCTCCATGGCACTTGTCATCAGAATGCTCCAGGAACCCTTCCATCACAATAATCCATGACCCGTTTCCTCACAATTCTCCAGGACCGCTTTCATCACAATGCTCCATTTCCTTGTCATCTCAATGCTTCATGGCCCCTGTCATCACAATGATCCATGCCCTTGTCCTCAAAATGCTCCAGAACTCTTGTCATCACTATGCTCCATGCCCATGTCATCACAATGCTGCATGACCCCTGTCATCACAATGATACATGACCACTGTCATCACAATGCCACATGAACCCTGTCATCACATTGCTCCATGATCCCTGTCATTACAATGCTCCATGACCACTGTCATCACAATGTTCCATGATCGCTGTAATCACAATGACCCATGACACCTTTCCTCAGAAGGCTCCATTACGCCTGTCATCAGAATGCTCCAATGCCCATCTCATCACAATGCTCCATGATCCGTGACAGCACAACGTTACAGGACAATTGTCATCACAATGCTCCATGACAACTGTCATCACAATGTTGCCTGCCCATGTCATCAAAATGCTCCATGTCCCCTGTAATCACAATGTTCCATTACACCTGTCATCACAATGTTCCCTGCCCATGTCATCACAATGCTCCATTACCCATGTCATCGTAGTGACCCATGACCCCTTTCATCACAATGCTCCATGACACCTGTCATCACAATGCTCCGTGCTCTTTGTCACCACAATGCTCCATGACCACTGTCATCACCATGCCCCATGACCCCAGTCATCACAATGCTCCATAGCACTTGTCATCACAATGCTCCATTATCCCTGTCATCACAATGTTCCATGACTCTTGTCATCAAAATGCCTCATGATCCTTTTACTCACAATGCTCCATGACTCCTTTCATCACATGCTCCATGATACTTGTCATTACACTGTCCCATGACCTTTTTCATAACAATGCTCCATGATACCAGTCATCACAATAATCCATGACCATTTTCGTCACAATGCTCCATGCCCCTTTCAACACAATGCTCCATGACAACTGTCACCACAATGCTCCATGGCCTTTGTCATCACAATTATACATGGCCCCTGTAATCACAGTGCTCCATGACCCCTTTCATCACAATGCTCCATGATCACTGTCATCACAATGCCACATGAGCCCTGTCATCACATTGCTCCATGGCCCCTGTCATTACAATGCTCCATGACCACTGTCATCACAATGTTCCATGATCGCTGTAATCACAATGACCCATGACACCTTTCCTCAGAAGGCTCCAGTACACCTGTCATCACAATGCTCCAATGCCCGTCTCACCACAAAGTTCCATGATCCCTGTCAGCACAACGTTACAGGACAATTGTCACCACAATGCTCCATGACAACTGTCATCACAATGTTGCCTGCCCATGTCATCAAAATGCTCCATGTCCCCTGTAATCACAATGTTCCATTACACCCGTCATCACAATGTTCCCTGCCCATGTCATCACAATGCTCCATTACCAATGAAATCAAAATGTTCGCCTGCCCTTGTCATCAAAATGCTCCATGGCCCCTTTAATCACAATGCTCCATGAACACTGTCATCACAATGTTCCATGACAGTTGTCATCACAATGCTCCATGACCCCTGTAATCACAATGCTCCATGCCCTTGTCATCACAATGCTCCAGAACTCTTGTCATCATAATGATGAGTGCCCGTGTCATCACAAAGCTCCATGATACTTGTCATCACAATGTTCCATGGCCTTGTCATCACTATACTCCATGGCCCCCGTCATCACAGTGCTCCATGATACCTTTCATCACAATTCTAGATGACCACTGTCATCACAATGCCCCAAGACACATGTCATCACAATTCGCCATGGCTCTTGTCATCACAATGCTCCATGACCCGTGGCATCACAATGGTCCAGGACACTTGTCATCACAATCATCCATGACCACTTACATCACAATGCTCCTTGACTCCCGTCATCACAATGCTCCATAGCCTATGCATTCGCAATGCTACATGGTCCCTGTAATCACATTGCTCCATGATCCATTTCATCCCAATGCTCTATGACCACTGTCATCACCATGCCCCATTATACCTGTCATCACAAAATTCCATGGCCCCTGTCAGCACAATGTTCCATGACAGATGTCATCACTATCCTCCATGGTCCCTGTAATCACAATGCTCCATCCCCTTGTCAACGCAATGCTCCAGAACTCTTGTCATCATAATGCTCCATGCCCGCCTCCTCACAATGCTCCATGACACTTGTCCTCACAATGCTCCATGGCCTTTGTCATCGCAATGCTCCATGGCCCCTGTTATCACAGTGCTCCATGTTACCTTTCATCACAATTCTAGATGACCATTGTCATCACAATGCCCCATGACACCTGTCATCACTATTCGCCATGGCACTTGTCATCACAATGCTCCATGATCCCTGTCATCATAATGTTCGATGACACTTGTCGTCACGGTGCTCCATGACCCCTGTCATCACAATATTCACTGCCCATGTAATCACAATGCTCCTGGTCCCCTGTAATCACAATGCTCCATAGCCTTAACATCACAATGCTCCAGAACTCTTGTCATCATTATGCCCCATGCCCATGTCATCACAATGCTCCTTGACCCCTGTCATCACAATGCTCCATGGCCTATGTATTCACAATGCTCCATGGCCCCTGTAGTCACATTGCTCCATGATCCTTTTCATCACAATGCTCTATGACCACTGTCATCACAATGCCACATGACACCTGTCATTACAATGCTCTATGGCCCCTGTCAGCACAATGTTCCATGGCAGATATCATCACAATGATCCATGACCGCTGTCATCACAATGTTCCCTGCCCTTGTCATCTCAATCATCCCTGGCCCCTGTTATCACAATGCCCCATACCCTTGTCATCGCAATGCTCCAGATCACTTCTCATCATAATGCTCCATGCCCATGTCATCACAATGCTCCATGGCCCCTGTCATCACAGTGCTCTGTGATACCTTTCATCGTAATGATAGATGACCACTGTCATCACAATGCTCCATGACACCTGTCATCAGATTTGGCCATGGCCCTTATCATCACAATGCTCCAGGACACTTGTCTTCACAATGTTCCATGGCGCATTTCATCACAATGCTCCATGACCACTTTCATCAAATTGCTCCATGATGCCTGTCATCACAATGCTCCATGGCCTTTGTCATCAAAATTCTACATGGCCCCTGTAATAACAGAGCTTCAGGACAACTTTTATCACAATACACCATGACCACTCTCATCACAATGCCAGAAAAGACCTTTCATGACAATGCTCCATGGCCCTTGTCATCACAATATTCTATGACTTCTGTCATCACAATGCTCCATGCCCCTGTCATCACAATGCCCCATCACCCCTGCTATTACAATGCTCCATGAACCCTGTCATCACAATGCCCCGAAACCCTTGTCATCACAATATTCCATGATCCGTGTAATCACGATGATCCATGAACCATTTCTGTACAATGCTCCAGTACCCCTTTCATTAAAATGCTCCATGGCACTTGTCATCAGAATGCTCCAGGAACCCTTCCATCACAATAATCCATGACCCGTTTCCTCACAATTCTCCAGGACCGCTTTCATCACAATGCTCCATTTCCTTGTCATCTCAATGCTTCATGGCCCCTGTCATCACAATGATCCATGCCCTTGTCATCAAAATGCTCCAGAACTCTTGTCATCACTATGCTCCATGCCCATGTCATCACAATGCTGCATGACCCCTGTCATCACAATGATACATGACCACTGTCATCACAATGCCACATGAACCCTGTCATCACATTGCTCCATGATCCCTGTCATTACAATGCTCCATGACCACTGTCATCACAATGTTCCATGATCGCTGTAATCACAATGACCCATGACACCTTTCCTCAGAAGGCTCCATTACGCCTGTCATCAGAATGCTCCAATGCCCATCTCATCACAATGCTCCATGATCCGTGACAGCACAACGTTACAGGACAATTGTCATCACAATGCTCCATGACAACTGTCATCACAATGTTGCCTGCCCATGTCATCAAAATGCTCCATGTCCCCTGTAATCACAATGTTCCATTACACCTGTCATCACAATGTTCCCTGCCCATGTCATCACAATGCTCCATTACCCATGTCATCGTAGTGACCCATGACCCCTTTCATCACAATGCTCCATGACACCTGTCATCACAATGCTCCGTGCTCTTTGTCACCACAATGCTCCATGACCACTGTCATCACCATGCCCCATGACCCCAGTCATCACAATGCTCCATAGCACTTGTCATCACAATGCTCCATTATCCCTGTCATCACAATGTTCCATGACTCTTGTCATCAAAATGCCTCATGATCCTTTTACTCACAATGCTCCATGACTCCTTTCATCACATGCTCCATGATACTTGTCATTACACTGTCCCATGACCTTTTTCATAACAATGCTCCATGATACCAGTCATCACAATAATCCATGACCATTTTCGTCACAATGCTCCATGCCCCTTTCAACACAATGCTCCATGACAACTGTCACCACAATGCTCCATGGCCTTTGTCATCACAATTATACATGGCCCCTGTAATCACAGTGCTCCATGACCCCTTTCATCACAATGCTCCATGATCACTGTCATCACAATGCCACATGAGCCCTGTCATCACATTGCTCCATGGCCCCTGTCATTACAATGCTCCATGACCACTGTCATCACAATGTTCCATGATCGCTGTAATCACAATGACCCATGACACCTTTCCTCAGAAGGCTCCAGTACACCTGTCATCACAATGCTCCAATGCCCGTCTCACCACAAAGTTCCATGATCCCTGTCAGCACAACGTTACAGGACAATTGTCACCACAATGCTCCATGACAACTGTCATCACAATGTTGCCTGCCCATGTCATCAAAATGCTCCATGTCCCCTGTAATCACAATGTTCCATTACACCCGTCATCACAATGTTCCCTGCCCATGTCATCACAATGCTCCATTACCAATGAAATCAAAATGTTCGCCTGCCCTTGTCATCAAAATGCTCCATGGCCCCTTTAATCACAATGCTCCATGAACACTGTCATCACAATGTTCCATGACAGTTGTCATCACAATGCTCCATGACCCCTGTAATCACAATGCTCCATGCCCTTGTCATCACAATGCTCCAGAACTCTTGTCATCATAATGATGAGTGCCCGTGTCATCACAAAGCTCCATGATACTTGTCATCACAATGTTCCATGGCCTTGTCATCACTATACTCCATGGCCCCCGTCATCACAGTGCTCCATGATACCTTTCATCACAATTCTAGATGACCACTGTCATCACAATGCCCCAAGACACATGTCATCACAATTCGCCATGGCTCTTGTCATCACAATGCTCCATGACCCGTGGCATCACAATGGTCCAGGACACTTGTCATCACAATCATCCATGACCACTTACATCACAATGCTCCTTGACTCCCGTCATCACAATGCTCCATAGCCTATGCATTCGCAATGCTACATGGTCCCTGTAATCACATTGCTCCATGATCCATTTCATCCCAATGCTCTATGACCACTGTCATCACCATGCCCCATTATACCTGTCATCACAAAATTCCATGGCCCCTGTCAGCACAATGTTCCATGACAGATGTCATCACTATCCTCCATGGTCCCTGTAATCACAATGCTCCATCCCCTTGTCAACGCAATGCTCCAGAACTCTTGTCATCATAATGCTCCATGCCCGCCTCCTCACAATGCTCCATGACACTTGTCCTCACAATGCTCCATGGCCTTTGTCATCGCAATGCTCCATGGCCCCTGTTATCACAGTGCTCCATGTTACCTTTCATCACAATTCTAGATGACCATTGTCATCACAATGCCCCATGACACCTGTCATCACTATTCGCCATGGCACTTGTCATCACAATGCTCCATGATCCCTGTCATCATAATGTTCGATGACACTTGTCGTCACGGTGCTCCATGACCCCTGTCATCACAATATTCACTGCCCATGTAATCACAATGCTCCTGGTCCCCTGTAATCACAATGCTCCATAGCCTTAACATCACAATGCTCCAGAACTCTTGTCATCATTATGCCCCATGCCCATGTCATCACAATGCTCCTTGACCCCTGTCATCACAATGCTCCATGGCCTATGTATTCACAATGCTCCATGGCCCCTGTAGTCACATTGCTCCATGATCCTTTTCATCACAATGCTCTATGACCACTGTCATCACAATGCCACATGACACCTGTCATTACAATGCTCTATGGCCCCTGTCAGCACAATGTTCCATGGCAGATATCATCACAATGATCCATGACCGCTGTCATCACAATGTTCCCTGCCCTTGTCATCTCAATCATCCCTGGCCCCTGTTATCACAATGCCCCATACCCTTGTCATCGCAATGCTCCAGATCACTTCTCATCATAATGCTCCATGCCCATGTCATCACAATGCTCCATGGCCCCTGTCATCACAGTGCTCTGTGATACCTTTCATCGTAATGATAGATGACCACTGTCATCACAATGCTCCATGACACCTGTCATCAGATTTGGCCATGGCCCTTATCATCACAATGCTCCAGGACACTTGTCTTCACAATGTTCCATGGCGCATTTCATCACAATGCTCCATGACCACTTTCATCAAATTGCTCCATGATGCCTGTCATCACAATGCTCCATGGCCTTTGTCATCAAAATTCTACATGGCCCCTGTAATAACAGAGCTTCAGGACAACTTTTATCACAATACACCATGACCACTCTCATCACAATGCCAGAAAAGACCTTTCATGACAATGCTCCATGGCCCTTGTCATCACAATATTCTATGACTTCTGTCATCACAATGCTCCATGCCCCTGTCATCACAATGCCCCATCACCCCTGCTATTACAATGCTCCATGAACCCTGTCATCACAATGCCCCGAAACCCTTGTCATCACAATATTCCATGATCCGTGTAATCACGATGATCCATGAACCATTTCTGTACAATGCTCCAGTACCCCTTTCATTAAAATGCTCCATGGCACTTGCCATCAGAATGCTCCAGGAACCCTTCCATCACAATAATCCATGACCCGTTTCCTCACAATTCTCCAGGACCGCTTTCATCACAATGCTCCATTTCCTTGTCATCTCAATGCTTCATGGCCCCTGTCATCACAATGATCCATGCCCTTGTCATCAAAATGCTCCAGAACTCTTGTCATCACTATGCTCCATGCCCATGTCATCACAATGCTGCATGACCCCTGTCATCACAATGATACATGACCACTGTCATCACAATGCCACATGAACCCTGTCATCACATTGCTCCATGATCCCTGTCATTACAATGCTCCATGACCACTGTCATCACAATGTTCCATGATCGCTGTAATCACAATGACCCATGACACCTTTCCTCAGAAGGCTCCATTACGCCTGTCATCAGAATGCTCCAATGCCCATCTCATCACAATGCTCCATGATCCGTGACAGCACAACGTTACAGGACAATTGTCATCACAATGCTCCATGACAACTGTCATCACAATGTTGCCTGCCCATGTCATCAAAATGCTCCATGTCCCCTGTAATCACAATGTTCCATTACACCTGTCATCACAATGTTCCCTGCCCATGTCATCACAATGCTCCATTACCCATGTCATCGTAGTGACCCATGACCCCTTTCATCACAATGCTCCATGACACCTGTCATCACAATGCTCCGTGCTCTTTGTCACCACAATGCTCCATGACCACTGTCATCACCATGCCCCATGACCCCAGTCATCACAATGCTCCATAGCACTTGTCATCACAATGCTCCATTATCCCTGTCATCACAATGTTCCATGACTCTTGTCATCAAAATGCCTCATGATCCTTTTACTCACAATGCTCCATGACTCCTTTCATCACATGCTCCATGATACTTGTCATTACACTGTCCCATGACCTTTTTCATAACAATGCTCCATGATACCAGTCATCACAATAATCCATGACCATTTTCGTCACAATGCTCCATGCCCCTTTCAACACAATGCTCCATGACAACTGTCACCACAATGCTCCATGGCCTTTGTCATCACAATTATACATGGCCCCTGTAATCACAGTGCTCCATGACCCCTTTCATCACAATGCTCCATGATCACTGTCATCACAATGCCACATGAGCCCTGTCATCACATTGCTCCATGGCCCCTGTCATTACAATGCTCCATGACCACTGTCATCACAATGTTCCATGATCGCTGTAATCACAATGACCCATGACACCTTTCCTCAGAAGGCTCCAGTACACCTGTCATCACAATGCTCCAATGCCCGTCTCACCACAAAGTTCCATGATCCCTGTCAGCACAACGTTACAGGACAATTGTCACCACAATGCTCCATGACAACTGTCATCACAATGTTGCCTGCCCATGTCATCAAAATGCTCCATGTCCCCTGTAATCACAATGTTCCATTACACCCGTCATCACAATGTTCCCTGCCCATGTCATCACAATGCTCCATTACCAATGAAATCAAAATGTTCGCCTGCCCTTGTCATCAAAATGCTCCATGGCCCCTTTAATCACAATGCTCCATGAACACTGTCATCACAATGTTCCATGACAGTTGTCATCACAATGCTCCATGACCCCTGTAATCACAATGCTCCATGCCCTTGTCATCACAATGCTCCAGAACTCTTGTCATCATAATGATGAGTGCCCGTGTCATCACAAAGCTCCATGATACTTGTCATCACAATGTTCCATGGCCTTGTCATCACTATACTCCATGGCCCCCGTCATCACAGTGCTCCATGATACCTTTCATCACAATTCTAGATGACCACTGTCATCACAATGCCCCAAGACACATGTCATCACAATTCGCCATGGCTCTTGTCATCACAATGCTCCATGACCCGTGGCATCACAATGGTCCAGGACACTTGTCATCACAATCATCCATGACCACTTACATCACAATGCTCCTTGACTCCCGTCATCACAATGCTCCATAGCCTATGCATTCGCAATGCTACATGGTCCCTGTAATCACATTGCTCCATGATCCATTTCATCCCAATGCTCTATGACCACTGTCATCACCATGCCCCATTATACCTGTCATCACAAAATTCCATGGCCCCTGTCAGCACAATGTTCCATGACAGATGTCATCACTATCCTCCATGGTCCCTGTAATCACAATGCTCCATCCCCTTGTCAACGCAATGCTCCAGAACTCTTGTCATCATAATGCTCCATGCCCGCCTCCTCACAATGCTCCATGACACTTGTCCTCACAATGCTCCATGGCCTTTGTCATCGCAATGCTCCATGGCCCCTGTTATCACAGTGCTCCATGTTACCTTTCATCACAATTCTAGATGACCATTGTCATCACAATGCCCCATGACACCTGTCATCACTATTCGCCATGGCACTTGTCATCACAATGCTCCATGATCCCTGTCATCATAATGTTCGATGACACTTGTCATCACGGTGCTCCATGACCCCTGTCATCACAATATTCACTGCCCATGTAATCACAATGCTCCTGGTCCCCTGTAATCACAATGCTCCATAGCCTTAACATCACAATGCTCCAGAACTCTTGTCATCATTATGCCCCATGCCCATGTCATCACAATGCTCCTTGACCCCTGTCATCACAATGCTCCATGGCCTATGTATTCACAATGCTCCATGGCCCCTGTAGTCACATTGCTCCATGATCCTTTTCATCACAATGCTCTATGACCACTGTCATCACAATGCCACATGACACCTGTCATTACAATGCTCTATGGCCCCTGTCAGCACAATGTTCCATGGCAGATATCATCACAATGATCCATGACCGCTGTCATCACAATGTTCCCTGCCCTTGTCATCTCAATCATCCCTGGCCCCTGTTATCACAATGCCCCATACCCTTGTCATCGCAATGCTCCAGATCACTTCTCATCATAATGCTCCATGCCCATGTCATCACAATGCTCCATGGCCCCTGTCATCACAGTGCTCCGTGATACCTTTCATCGTAATGATAGATGACCACTGTCATCACAATGCTCCATGACACCTGTCATCAGATTTGGCCATGGCCCTTATCATCACAATGCTCCAGGACACTTGTCTTCACAATGTTCCATGGCGCATTTCATCACAATGCTCCATGACCACTTTCATCAAATTGCTCCATGATGCCTGTCATCACAATGCTCCATGGCCTTTGTCATCAAAATTCTACATGGCCCCTGTAATAACAGAGCTTCAGGACAACTTTTATCACAATACACCATGACCACTCTCATCACAATGCCAGAAAAGACCTTTCATGACAATGCTCCATGGCCCTTGTCATCACAATATTCTATGACTTCTGTCATCACAATGCTCCATGCCCCTGTCATCACAATGCCCCATCACCCCTGCTATTACAATGCTCCATGAACCCTGTCATCACAATGCCCCGAAACCCTTGTCATCACAATATTCCATGATCCGTGTAATCACGATGATCCATGAACCATTTCTGTACAATGCTCCAGTACCCCTTTCATTAAAATGCTCCATGGCACTTGTCATCAGAATGCTCCAGGAACCCTTCCATCACAATAATCCATGACCCGTTTCCTCACAATTCTCCAGGACCGCTTTCATCACAATGCTCCATTTCCTTGTCATCTCAAGGTTCATGGCCCCTGTCATCACAATGATCCATGCCCTTGTCATCAAAATGCTCCAGAACTCTTGTCATCACTATGCTCCATGCCCATGTCATCACAATGCTGCATGACCCCGTCATCACAATGATACATGACCACTGTCATCACAATGCCACATGAACCCTGTCATCACATTGCTCCATGATCCCTGTCATTACAATGCTCCATGACCACTGTCATCACAATGTTCCATGATCGCTGTAATCACAATGACCCATGACACCTTTCCTCAGAAGGCTCCATTACGCCTGTCATCAGAATGCTCCAATGCCCATCTCATCACAATGCTCCATGATCCGTGACAGCACAACGTTACAGGACAATTGTCATCACAATGCTCCATGACAACTGTCATCACAATGTTGCCTGCCCATGTCATCAAAATGCTCCATGTCCCCTGTAATCACAATGTTCCATTACACCTGTCATCACAATGTTCCCTGCCCATGTCATCACAATGCTCCATTACCCATGTCATCGTAGTGACCCATGACCCCTTTCATCACAATGCTCCATGACACCTGTCATCACAATGCTCCGTGCTCTTTGTCACCACAATGCTCCATGACCACTGTCATCACCATGCCCCATGACCCCAGTCATCACAATGCTCCATAGCACTTGTCATCACAATGCTCCATTATCCCTGTCATCACAATGTTCCATGACTCTTGTCATCAAAATGCCTCATGATCCTTTTACTCACAATGCTCCATGACTCCTTTCATCACATGCTCCATGATACTTGTCATTACACTGTCCCATGACCTTTTTCATAACAATGCTCCATGATACCAGTCATCACAATAATCCATGACCATTTTCGTCACAATGCTCCATGCCCCTTTCAACACAATGCTCCATGACAACTGTCACCACAATGCTCCATGGCCTTTGTCATCACAATTATACATGGCCCCTGTAATCACAGTGCTCCATGACCCCTTTCATCACAATGCTCCATGATCACTGTCATCACAATGCCACATGAGCCCTGTCATCACATTGCTCCATGGCCCCTGTCATTACAATGCTCCATGACCACTGTCATCACAATGTTCCATGATCGCTGTAATCACAATGACCCATGACACCTTTCCTCAGAAGGCTCCAGTACACCTGTCATCACAATGCTCCAATGCCCGTCTCACCACAAAGTTCCATGATCCCTGTCAGCACAACGTTACAGGACAATTGTCACCACAATGCTCCATGACAACTGTCATCACAATGTTGCCTGCCCATGTCATCAAAATGCTCCATGTCCCCTGTAATCACAATGTTCCATTACACCCGTCATCACAATGTTCCCTGCCCATGTCATCACAATGCTCCATTACCAATGAAATCAAAATGTTCGCCTGCCCTTGTCATCAAAATGCTCCATGGCCCCTTTAATCACAATGCTCCATGAACACTGTCATCACAATGTTCCATGACAGTTGTCTTCACAATGCTCCATGACCCCTGTAATCACAATGCTCCATGCCCTTGTCATCACAATGCTCCAGAACTCTTGTCATCATAATGATGAGTGCCCGTGTCATCACAAAGCTCCATGATACTTGTCATCACAATGTTCCATGGCCTTGTCATCACTATACTCCATGGCCCCCGTCATCACAGTGCTCCATGATACCTTTCATCACAATTCTAGATGACCACTGTCATCACAATGCCCCAAGACACATGTCATCACAATTCGCCATGGCTCTTGTCATCACAATGCTCCATGACCCGTGGCATCACAATGGTCCAGGACACTTGTCATCACAATGATCCATGACCACTTACATCACAATGCTCCTTGACTCCCGTCATCACAATGCTCCATAGCCTATGCATTCGCAATGCTACATGGTCCCTGTAATCACATTGCTCCATGATCCATTTCATCCCAATGCTCTATGACCACTGTCATCACCATGCCCCATTATACCTGTCATCACAAAATTCCATGGCCCCTGTCAGCACAATGTTCCATGACAGATGTCATCACTATCCTCCATGGTCCCTGTAATCACAA
Source organism: Balaenoptera ricei (assembly GCF_028023285.1). Classification (NCBI taxonomy): domain Eukaryota; kingdom Metazoa; phylum Chordata; class Mammalia; order Artiodactyla; family Balaenopteridae; genus Balaenoptera; species Balaenoptera ricei. The sequence continues at coordinate 1,040,076 of NW_026777686.1, forward strand.
TGCTCCATCCCCTTGTCAACGCAATGCTCCAGAACTCTTGTCATCATAATGCTCCATGCCCGCCTCATCACAATGCTCCATGACACTTGTCCTCACAATGCTCCATTGCCTTTGTCATCGCAATGCTCCATGGCCCCTGTTATCACAGTGCTCCATGTTACCTTTCATCACAATTCTAGATGACCATTGTCATCACAATGCCCCATGACACCTGTCATCACTATTCGCCATGGCACTTGTCATCACAATGCTCCATGATCCCTGTCATCATAATGTTCGATGACACTTGTCGTCACGGTGCTCCATGACCCCTGTCATCACAATATTCACTGCCCATGTAATCACAATGCTCCTGGTCCCCTGTAATCACAATGCTCCATAGCCTTAACATCACAATGCTCCAGAACTCTTGTCATCATTATGCCCCATGCCCATGTCATCACAATGCTCCTTGACCCCTGTCATCACAATGCTCCACGGCCTATGTATTCACAATGCTCCATGGCCCCTGTAGTCACATTGCTCCATGATCCTTTTCATCACAATGCTCTATGACCACTGTCATCACAATGCCACATGACACCTGTCATTACAATGCTCTATGGCCCCTGTCAGCACAATGTTCCATGGCAGATATCATCACAATGATCCATGACCGCTGTCATCACAATGTTCCCTGCCCTTGTCATCTCAATCATCCCTGGCCCCTGTTATCACAATGCCCCATACCCTTGTCATCGCAATGCTCCAGATCACTTCTCATCATAATGCTCCATGCCCATGTCATCACAATGCTCCATGGCCCCTGTCATCACAGTGCTCCGTGATACCTTTCATCGTAATGATAGATGACCACTGTCATCACAATGCTCCATGACACCTGTCATCAGATTTGGCCATGGCCCTTATCATCACAATGCTCCAGGACACTTGTCTTCACAATGTTCCATGGCGCATTTCATCACAATGCTCCATGACCACTTTCATCAAATTGCTCCATGATGCCTGTCATCACAATGCTCCATGGCCTTTGTCATCAAAATTCTACATGGCCCCTGTAATAACAGAGCTTCAGGACAACTTTTATCACAATACACCATGACCACTCTCATCACAATGCCAGAAAAGACCTTTCATGACAATGCTCCATGGCCCTTGTCATCACAATATTCTATGACTTCTGTCATCACAATGCTCCATGCCCCTGTCATCACAATGCCCCATCACCCCTGCTATTACAATGCTCCATGAACCCTGTCATCACAATGCCCCGAAACCCTTGTCATCACAATATTCCATGATCCGTGTAATCACGATGATCCATGAACCATTTCTGTACAATGCTCCAGTACCCCTTTCATTAAAATGCTCCATGGCACTTGTCATCAGAATGCTCCAGGAACCCTTCCATCACAATAATCCATGACCCGTTTCCTCACAATTCTCCAGGACCGCTTTCATCACAATGCTCCATTTCCTTGTCATCTCAATGCTTCATGGCCCCTGTCATCACAATGATCCATGCCCTTGTCATCAAAATGCTCCAGAACTCTTGTCATCACTATGCTCCATGCCCATGTCATCACAATGCTGCATGACCCCGTCATCACAATGATACATGACCACTGTCATCACAATGCCACATGAACCCTGTCATCACATTGCTCCATGATCCCTGTCATTACAATGCTCCATGACCACTGTCATCACAATGTTCCATGATCGCTGTAATCACAATGACCCATGACACCTTTCCTCAGAAGGCTCCATTACGCCTGTCATCAGAATGCTCCAATGCCCATCTCATCACAATGCTCCATGATCCGTGACAGCACAACGTTACAGGACAATTGTCATCACAATGCTCCATGACAACTGTCATCACAATGTTGCCTGCCCATGTCATCAAAATGCTCCATGTCCCCTGTAATCACAATGTTCCATTACACCTGTCATCACAATGTTCCCTGCCCATGTCATCACAATGCTCCATTACCCATGTCATCGTAGTGACCCATGACCCCTTTCATCACAATGCTCCATGACACCTGTCATCACAATGCTCCGTGCTCTTTGTCACCACAATGCTCCATGACCACTGTCATCACCATGCCCCATGACCCCAGTCATCACAATGCTCCATAGCACTTGTCATCACAATGCTCCATTATCCCTGTCATCACAATGTTCCATGACTCTTGTCATCAAAATGCCTCATGATCCTTTTACTCACAATGCTCCATGACTCCTTTCATCACATGCTCCATGATACTTGTCATTACACTGTCCCATGACCTTTTTCATAACAATGCTCCATGATACCAGTCATCCCAATAATCCATGACCATTTTCGTCACAATGCTCCATGCCCCTTTCAACACAATGCTCCATGACAACTGTCACCACAATGCTCCATGGCCTTTGTCATCACAATTATACATGGCCCCTGTAATCACAGTGCTCCATGACCCCTTTCATCACAATGCTCCATGATCACTGTCATCACAATGCCACATGAGCCCTGTCATCACATTGCTCCATGGCCCCTGTCATTACACTGCTCCATGACCACTGTCATCACAATGTTCCATGATCGCTGTAATCACAATGACCCATGACACCTTTCCTCAGAAGGCTCCAGTACACCTGTCATCACAATGCTCCAATGCCCGTCTCACCACAAAGTTCCATGATCCCTGTCAGCACAACGTTACAGGACAATTGTCACCACAATGCTCCATGACAACTGTCATCACAATGTTGCCTGCCCATGTCATCAAAATGCTCCATGTCCCCTGTAATCACAATGTTCCATTACACCCGTCATCACAATGTTCCCTGCCCATGTCATCACAATGCTCCATTACCAATGAAATCAAAATGTTCGCCTGCCCTTGTCATCAAAATGCTCCATGGCCCCTTTAATCACAATGCTCCATGAACACTGTCATCACAATGTTCCATGACAGTTGTCATCACAATGCTCCATGACCCCTGTAATCACAATGCTCCATGCCCTTGTCATCACAATGCTCCAGAACTCTTGTCATCATAATGATGAGTGCCCGTGTCATCACAAAGCTCCATGATACTTGTCATCACAATGTTCCATGGCCTTGTCATCACTATACTCCATGGCCCCCGTCATCACAGTGCTCCATGATACCTTTCATCACAATTCTAGATGACCACTGTCATCACAATGCCCCAAGACACATGTCATCACAATTCGCCATGGCTCTTGTCATCACAATGCTCCATGACCCGTGGCATCACAATGGTCCAGGACACTTGTCATCACAATCATCCATGACCACTTACATCACAATGCTCCTTGACTCCCGTCATCACAATGCTCCATAGCCTATGCATTCGCAATGCTACATGGTCCCTGTAATCACATTGCTCCATGATCCATTTCATCCCAATGCTCTATGACCACTGTCATCACCATGCCCCATTATACCTGTCATCACAAAATTCCATGGCCCCTGTCAGCACAATGTTCCATGACAGATGTCATCACTATCCTCCATGGTCCCTGTAATCACAATGCTCCATCCCCTTGTCAACGCAATGCTCCAGAACTCTTGTCATCATAATGCTCCATGCCCGCCTCCTCACAATGCTCCATGACACTTGTCCTCACAATGCTCCATGGCCTTTGTCATCGCAATGCTCCATGGCCCCTGTTATCACAGTGCTCCATGTTACCTTTCATCACAATTCTAGATGACCATTGTCATCACAATGCCCCATGACACCTGTCATCACTATTCGCCATGGCACTTGTCATCACAATGCTCCATGATCCCTGTCATCATAATGTTCGATGACACTTGTCGTCACGGTGCTCCATGACCCCTGTCATCACAATATTCACTGCCCATGTAATCACAATGCTCCTGGTCCCCTGTAATCACAATGCTCCATAGCCTTAACATCACAATGCTCCAGAACTCTTGTCATCATTATGCCCCATGCCCATGTCATCACAATGCTCCTTGACCCCTGTCATCACAATGCTCCACGGCCTATGTATTCACAATGCTCCATGGCCCCTGTAGTCACATTGCTCCATGATCCTTTTCATCACAATGCTCTATGACCACTGTCATCACAATGCCACATGACACCTGTCATTACAATGCTCTATGGCCCCTGTCAGCACAATGTTCCATGGCAGATATCATCACAATGATCCATGACCGCTGTCATCACAATGTTCCCTGCCCTTGTCATCTCAATCATCCCTGGCCCCTGTTATCACAATGCCCCATACCCTTGTCATCGCAATGCTCCAGATCACTTCTCATCATAATGCTCCATGCCCATGTCATCACAATGCTCCATGGCCCCTGTCATCACAGTGCTCCGTGATACCTTTCATCGTAATGATAGATGACCACTGTCATCACAATGCTCCATGACACCTGTCATCAGATTTGGCCATGGCCCTTATCATCACAATGCTCCAGGACACTTGTCTTCACAATGTTCCATGGCGCATTTCATCACAATGCTCCATGACCACTTTCATCAAATTGCTCCATGATGCCTGTCATCACAATGCTCCATGGCCTTTGTCATCAAAATTCTACATGGCCCCTGTAATAACAGAGCTTCAGGACAACTTTTATCACAATACACCATGACCACTCTCATCACAATGCCAGAAAAGACCTTTCATGACAATGCTCCATGGCCCTTGTCATCACAATATTCTATGACTTCTGTCATCACAATGCTCCATGCCCCTGTCATCACAATGCCCCATCACCCCTGCTATTACAATGCTCCATGAACCCTGTCATCACAATGCCCCGAAACCCTTGTCATCACAATATTCCATGATCCGTGTAATCACGATGATCCATGAACCATTTCTGTACAATGCTCCAGTACCCCTTTCATTAAAATGCTCCATGGCACTTGTCATCAGAATGCTCCAGGAACCCTTCCATCACAATAATCCATGACCCGTTTCCTCACAATTCTCCAGGACCGCTTTCATCACAATGCTCCATTTCCTTGTCATCTCAATGCTTCATGGCCCCTGTCATCACAATGATCCATGCCCTTGTCATCAAAATGCTCCAGAACTCTTGTCATCACTATGCTCCATGCCCATGTCATCACAATGCTGCATGACCCCTGTCATCACAATGATACATGACCACTGTCATCACAATGCCACATGAACCCTGTCATCACATTGCTCCATGATCCCTGTCATTACAATGCTCCATGACCACTGTCATCACAATGTTCCATGATCGCTGTAATCACAATGACCCATGACACCTTTCCTCAGAAGGCTCCATTACGCCTGTCATCAGAATGCTCCAATGCCCATCTCATCACAATGCTCCATGATCCGTGACAGCACAACGTTACAGGACAATTGTCATCACAATGCTCCATGACAACTGTCATCACAATGTTGCCTGCCCATGTCATCAAAATGCTCCATGTCCCCTGTAATCACAATGTTCCATTACACCTGTCATCACAATGTTCCCTGCCCATGTCATCACAATGCTCCATTACCCATGTCATCGTAGTGACCCATGACCCCTTTCATCACAATGCTCCATGACACCTGTCATCACAATGCTCCGTGCTCTTTGTCACCACAATGCTCCATGACCACTGTCATCACCATGCCCCATGACCCCAGTCATCACAATGCTCCATAGCACTTGTCATCACAATGCTCCATTATCCCTGTCATCACAATGTTCCATGACTCTTGTCATCAAAATGCCTCATGATCCTTTTACTCACAATGCTCCATGACTCCTTTCATCACATGCTCCATGATACTTGTCATTACACTGTCCCATGACCTTTTTCATAACAATGCTCCATGATACCAGTCATCACAATAATCCATGACCATTTTCGTCACAATGCTCCATGCCCCTTTCAACACAATGCTCCATGACAACTGTCACCACAATGCTCCATGGCCTTTGTCATCACAATTATACATGGCCCCTGTAATCACAGTGCTCCATGACCCCTTTCATCACAATGCTCCATGATCACTGTCATCACAATGCCACATGAGCCCTGTCATCACATTGCTCCATGGCCCCTGTCATTACAATGCTCCATGACCACTGTCATCACAATGTTCCATGATCGCTGTAATCACAATGACCCATGACACCTTTCCTCAGAAGGCTCCAGTACACCTGTCATCACAATGCTCCAATGCCCGTCTCACCACAAAGTTCCATGATCCCTGTCAGCACAACGTTACAGGACAATTGTCACCACAATGCTCCATGACAACTGTCATCACAATGTTGCCTGCCCATGTCATCAAAATGCTCCATGTCCCCTGTAATCACAATGTTCCATTACACCCGTCATCACAATGTTCCCTGCCCATGTCATCACAATGCTCCATTACCAATGAAATCAAAATGTTCGCCTGCCCTTGTCATCAAAATGCTCCATGGCCCCTTTAATCACAATGCTCCATGAACACTGTCATCACAATGTTCCATGACAGTTGTCATCACAATGCTCCATGACCCCTGTAATCACAATGCTCCATGCCCTTGTCATCACAATGCTCCAGAACTCTTGTCATCATAATGATGAGTGCCCGTGTCATCACAAAGCTCCATGATACTTGTCATCACAATGTTCCATGGCCTTGTCATCACTATACTCCATGGCCCCCGTCATCACAGTGCTCCATGATACCTTTCATCACAATTCTAGATGACCACTGTCATCACAATGCCCCAAGACACATGTCATCACAATTCGCCATGGCTCTTGTCATCACAATGCTCCATGACCCGTGGCATCACAATGGTCCAGGACACTTGTCATCACAATGATCCATGACCACTTACATCACAATGCTCCTTGACTCCCGTCATCACAATGCTCCATAGCCTATGCATTCGCAATGCTACATGGTCCCTGTAATCACATTGCTCCATGATCCATTTCATCCCAATGCTCTATGACCACTGTCATCACCATGCCCCATTATACCTGTCATCACAAAATTCCATGGCCCCTGTCAGCACAATGTTCCATGACAGATGTCATCACTATCCTCCATGGTCCCTGTAATCACAATGCTCCATCCCCTTGTCAACGCAATGCTCCAGAACTCTTGTCATCATAATGCTCCATGCCCGCCTCCTCACAATGCTCCATGACACTTGTCCTCACAATGCTCCATGGCCTTTGTCATCGCAATGCTCCATGGCCCCTGTTATCACAGTGCTCCATGTTACCTTTCATCACAATTCTAGATGACCATTGTCATCACAATGCCCCATGACACCTGTCATCACTATTCGCCATGGCACTTGTCATCACAATGCTCCATGATCCCTGTCATCATAATGTTCGATGACACTTGTCGTCACGGTGCTCCATGACCCCTGTCATCACAATATTCACTGCCCATGTAATCACAATGCTCCTGGTCCCCTGTAATCACAATGCTCCATAGCCTTAACATCACAATGCTCCAGAACTCTTGTCATCATTATGCCCCATGCCCATGTCATCACAATGCTCCTTGACCCCTGTCATCACAATGCTCCATGGCCTATGTATTCACAATGCTCCATGGCCCCTGTAGTCACATTGCTCCATGATCCTTTTCATCACAATGCTCTATGACCACTGTCATCACAATGCCACATGACACCTGTCATTACAATGCTCTATGGCCCCTGTCAGCACAATGTTCCATGGCAGATATCATCACAATGATCCATGACCGCTGTCATCACAATGTTCCCTGCCCTTGTCATCTCAATCATCCCTGGCCCCTGTTATCACAATGCCCCATACCCTTGTCATCGCAATGCTCCAGATCACTTCTCATCATAATGCTCCATGCCCATGTCATCACAATGCTCCATGGCCCCTGTCATCACAGTGCTCCGTGATACCTTTCATCGTAATGATAGATGACCACTGTCATCACAATGCTCCATGACACCTGTCATCAGATTTGGCCATGGCCCTTATCATCACAATGCTCCAGGACACTTGTCTTCACAATGTTCCATGGCGCATTTCATCACAATGCTCCATGACCACTTTCATCAAATTGCTCCATGATGCCTGTCATCACAATGCTCCATGGCCTTTGTCATCAAAATTCTACATGGCCCCTGTAATAACAGAGCTTCAGGACAACTTTTATCACAATACACCATGACCACTCTCATCACAATGCCAGAAAAGACCTTTCATGACAATGCTCCATGGCCCTTGTCATCACAATATTCTATGACTTCTGTCATCACAATGCTCCATGCCCCTGTCATCACAATGCCCCATCACCCCTGCTATTACAATGCTCCATGAACCCTGTCATCACAATGCCCCGAAACCCTTGTCATCACAATATTCCATGATCCGTGTAATCACGATGATCCATGAACCATTTCTGTACAATGCTCCAGTACCCCTTTCATTAAAATGCTCCATGGCACTTGTCATCAGAATGCTCCAGGAACCCTTCCATCACAATAATCCATGACCCGTTTCCTCACAATTCTCCAGGACCGCTTTCATCACAATGCTCCATTTCCTTGTCATCTCAATGCTTCATGGCCCCTGTCATCACAATGATCCATGCCCTTGTCATCAAAATGCTCCAGAACTCTTGTCATCACTATGCTCCATGCCCATGTCATCACAATGCTGCATGACCCCTGTCATCACAATGATACATGACCACTGTCATCACAATGCCACATGAACCCTGTCATCACATTGCTCCATGATCCCTGTCATTACAATGCTCCATGACCACTGTCATCACAATGTTCCATGATCGCTGTAATCACAATGACCCATGACACCTTTCCTCAGAAGGCTCCATTACGCCTGTCATCAGAATGCTCCAATGCCCATCTCATCACAATGCTCCATGATCCGTGACAGCACAACGTTACAGGACAATTGTCATCACAATGCTCCATGACAACTGTCATCACAATGTTGCCTGCCCATGTCATCAAAATGCTCCATGTCCCCTGTAATCACAATGTTCCATTACACCTGTCATCACAATGTTCCCTGCCCATGTCATCACAATGCTCCATTACCCATGTCATCGTAGTGACCCATGACCCCTTTCATCACAATGCTCCATGACACCTGTCATCACAATGCTCCGTGCTCTTTGTCACCACAATGCTCCATGACCACTGTCATCACCATGCCCCATGACCCCAGTCATCACAATGCTCCATAGCACTTGTCATCACAATGCTCCATTATCCCTGTCATCACAATGTTCCATGACTCTTGTCATCAAAATGCCTCATGATCCTTTTACTCACAATGCTCCATGACTCCTTTCATCACATGCTCCATGATACTTGTCATTACACTGTCCCATGACCTTTTTCATAACAATGCTCCATGATACCAGTCATCACAATAATCCATGACCATTTTCGTCACAATGCTCCATGCCCCTTTCAACACAATGCTCCATGACAACTGTCACCACAATGCTCCATGGCCTTTGTCATCACAATTATACATGGCCCCTGTAATCACAGTGCTCCATGACCCCTTTCATCACAATGCTCCATGATCACTGTCATCACAATGCCACATGAGCCCTGTCATCACATTGCTCCATGGCCCCTGTCATTACAATGCTCCATGACCACTGTCATCACAATGTTCCATGATCGCTGTAATCACAATGACCCATGACACCTTTCCTCAGAAGGCTCCAGTACACCTGTCATCACAATGCTCCAATGCCCGTCTCACCACAAAGTTCCATGATCCCTGTCAGCACAACGTTACAGGACAATTGTCACCACAATGCTCCATGACAACTGTCATCACAATGTTGCCTGCCCATGTCATCAAAATGCTCCATGTCCCCTGTAATCACAATGTTCCATTACACCCGTCATCACAATGTTCCCTGCCCATGTCATCACAATGCTCCATTACCAATGAAATCAAAATGTTCGCCTGCCCTTGTCATCAAAATGCTCCATGGCCCCTTTAATCACAATGCTCCATGAACACTGTCATCACAATGTTCCATGACAGTTGTCATCACAATGCTCCATGACCCCTGTAATCACAATGCTCCATGCCCTTGTCATCACAATGCTCCAGAACTCTTGTCATCATAATGATGAGTGCCCGTGTCATCACAAAGCTCCATGATACTTGTCATCACAATGTTCCATGGCCTTGTCATCACTATACTCCATGGCCCCCGTCATCACAGTGCTCCATGATACCTTTCATCACAATTCTAGATGACCACTGTCATCACAATGCCCCAAGACACATGTCATCACAATTCGCCATGGCTCTTGTCATCACAATGCTCCATGACCCGTGGCATCACAATGGTCCAGGACACTTGTCATCACAATCATCCATGACCACTTACATCACAATGCTCCTTGACTCCCGTCATCACAATGCTCCATAGCCTATGCATTCGCAATGCTACATGGTCCCTGTAATCACATTGCTCCATGATCCATTTCATCCCAATGCTCTATGACCACTGTCATCACCATGCCCCATTATACCTGTCATCACAAAATTCCATGGCCCCTGTCAGCACAATGTTCCATGACAGATGTCATCACTATCCTCCATGGTCCCTGTAATCACAATGCTCCATCCCCTTGTCAACGCAATGCTCCAGAACTCTTGTCATCATAATGCTCCATGCCCGCCTCCTCACAATGCTCCATGACACTTGTCCTCACAATGCTCCATGGCCTTTGTCATCGCAATGCTCCATGGCCCCTGTTATCACAGTGCTCCATGTTACCTTTCATCACAATTCTAGATGACCATTGTCATCACAATGCCCCATGACACCTGTCATCACTATTCGCCATGGCACTTGTCATCACAATGCTCCATGATCCCTGTCATCATAATGTTCGATGACACTTGTCATCACGGTGCTCCATGACCCCTGTCATCACAATATTCACTGCCCATGTAATCACAATGCTCCTGGTCCCCTGTAATCACAATGCTCCATAGCCTTAACATCACAATGCTCCAGAACTCTTGTCATCATTATGCCCCATGCCCATGTCATCACAATGCTCCTTGACCCCTGTCATCACAATGCTCCATGGCCTATGTATTCACAATGCTCCATGGCCCCTGTAGTCACATTGCTCCATGATCCTTTTCATCACAATGCTCTATGACCACTGTCATCACAATGCCACATGACACCTGTCATTACAATGCTCTATGGCCCCTGTCAGCACAATGTTCCATGGCAGATATCATCACAATGATCCATGACCGCTGTCATCACAATGTTCCCTGCCCTTGTCATCTCAATCATCCCTGGCCCCTGTTATCACAATGCCCCATACCCTTGTCATCGCAATGCTCCAGATCACTTCTCATCATAATGCTCCATGCCCATGTCATCACAATGCTCCATGGCCCCTGTCATCACAGTGCTCCGTGATACCTTTCATCGTAATGATAGATGACCACTGTCATCACAATGCTCCATGACACCTGTCATCAGATTTGGCCATGGCCCTTATCATCACAATGCTCCAGGACACTTGTCTTCACAATGTTCCATGGCGCATTTCATCACAATGCTCCATGACCACTTTCATCAAATTGCTCCATGATGCCTGTCATCACAATGCTCCATGGCCTTTGTCATCAAAATTCTACATGGCCCCTGTAATAACAGAGCTTCAGGACAACTTTTATCACAATACACCATGACCACTCTCATCACAATGCCAGAAAAGACCTTTCATGACAATGCTCCATGGCCCTTGTCATCACAATATTCTATGACTTCTGTCATCACAATGCTCCATGCCCCTGTCATCACAATGCCCCATCACCCCTGCTATTACAATGCTCCATGAACCCTGTCATCACAATGCCCCGAAACCCTTGTCATCACAATATTCCATGATCCGTGTAATCACGATGATCCATGAACCATTTCTGTACAATGCTCCAGTACCCCTTTCATTAAAATGCTCCATGGCACTTGTCATCAGAATGCTCCAGGAACCCTTCCATCACAATAATCCATGACCCGTTTCCTCACAATTCTCCAGGACCGCTTTCATCACAATGCTCCATTTCCTTGTCATCTCAAGGTTCATGGCCCCTGTCATCACAATGATCCATGCCCTTGTCATCAAAATGCTCCAGAACTCTTGTCATCACTATGCTCCATGCCCATGTCATCACAATGCTGCATGACCCCGTCATCACAATGATACATGACCACTGTCATCACAATGCCACATGAACCCTGTCATCACATTGCTCCATGATCCCTGTCATTACAATGCTCCATGACCACTGTCATCACAATGTTCCATGATCGCTGTAATCACAATGACCCATGACACCTTTCCTCAGAAGGCTCCATTACGCCTGTCATCAGAATGCTCCAATGCCCATCTCATCACAATGCTCCATGATCCGTGACAGCACAACGTTACAGGACAATTGTCATCACAATGCTCCATGACAACTGTCATCACAATGTTGCCTGCCCATGTCATCAAAATGCTCCATGTCCCCTGTAATCACAATGTTCCATTACACCTGTCATCACAATGTTCCCTGCCCATGTCATCACAATGCTCCATTACCCATGTCATCGTAGTGACCCATGACCCCTTTCATCACAATGCTCCATGACACCTGTCATCACAATGCTCCGTGCTCTTTGTCACCACAATGCTCCATGACCACTGTCATCACCATGCCCCATGACCCCAGTCATCACAATGCTCCATAGCACTTGTCATCACAATGCTCCATTATCCCTGTCATCACAATGTTCCATGACTCTTGTCATCAAAATGCCTCATGATCCTTTTACTCACAATGCTCCATGACTCCTTTCATCACATGCTCCATGATACTTGTCATTACACTGTCCCATGACCTTTTTCATAACAATGCTCCATGATACCAGTCATCACAATAATCCATGACCATTTTCGTCACAATGCTCCATGCCCCTTTCAACACAATGCTCCATGACAACTGTCACCACAATGCTCCATGGCCTTTGTCATCACAATTATACATGGCCCCTGTAATCACAGTGCTCCATGACCCCTTTCATCACAATGCTCCATGATCACTGTCATCACAATGCCACATGAGCCCTGTCATCACATTGCTCCATGGCCCCTGTCATTACAATGCTCCATGACCACTGTCATCACAATGTTCCATGATCGCTGTAATCACAATGACCCATGACACCTTTCCTCAGAAGGCTCCAGTACACCTGTCATCACAATGCTCCAATGCCCGTCTCACCACAAAGTTCCATGATCCCTGTCAGCACAACGTTACAGGACAATTGTCACCACAATGCTCCATGACAACTGTCATCACAATGTTGCCTGCCCATGTCATCAAAATGCTCCATGTCCCCTGTAATCACAATGTTCCATTACACCCGTCATCACAATGTTCCCTGCCCATGTCATCACAATGCTCCATTACCAATGAAATCAAAATGTTCGCCTGCCCTTGTCATCAAAATGCTCCATGGCCCCTTTAATCACAATGCTCCATGAACACTGTCATCACAATGTTCCATGACAGTTGTCATCACAATGCTCCATGACCCCTGTAATCACAATGCTCCATGCCCTTGTCATCACAATGCTCCAGAACTCTTGTCATCATAATGATGAGTGCCCGTGTCATCACAAAGCTCCATGATACTTGTCATCACAATGTTCCATGGCCTTGTCATCACTATACTCCATGGCCCCCGTCATCACAGTGCTCCATGATACCTTTCATCACAATTCTAGATGACCACTGTCATCACAATGCCCCAAGACACATGTCATCACAATTCGCCATGGCTCTTGTCATCACAATGCTCCATGACCCGTGGCATCACAATGGTCCAGGACACTTGTCATCACAATCATCCATGACCACTTACATCACAATGCTCCTTGACTCCCGTCATCACAATGCTCCATAGCCTATGCATTCGCAATGCTACATGGTCCCTGTAATCACATTGCTCCATGATCCATTTCATCCCAATGCTCTATGACCACTGTCATCACCATGCCCCATTATACCTGTCATCACAAAATTCCATGGCCCCTGTCAGCACAATGTTCCATGACAGATGTCATCACTATCCTCCATGGTCCCTGTAATCACAATGCTCCATCCCCTTGTCAACGCAATGCTCCAGAACTCTTGTCATCATAATGCTCCATGCCCGCCTCCTCACAATGCTCCATGACACTTGTCCTCACAATGCTCCATGGCCTTTGTCATCGCAATGCTCCATGGCCCCTGTTATCACAGTGCTCCATGTTACCTTTCATCACAATTCTAGATGACCATTGTCATCACAATGCCCCATGACACCTGTCATCACTATTCGCCATGGCACTTGTCATCACAATGCTCCATGATCCCTGTCATCATAATGTTCGATGACACTTGTCGTCACGGTGCTCCATGACCCCTGTCATCACAATATTCACTGCCCATGTAATCACAATGCTCCTGGTCCCCTGTAATCACAATGCTCCATAGCCTTAACATCACAATGCTCCAGAACTCTTGTCATCATTATGCCCCATGCCCATGTCATCACAATGCTCCTTGACCCCTGTCATCACAATGCTCCACGGCCTATGTATTCACAATGCTCCATGGCCCCTGTAGTCACATTGCTCCATGATCCTTTTCATCACAATGCTCTATGACCACTGTCATCACAATGCCACATGACACCTGTCATTACAATGCTCTATGGCCCCTGTCAGCACAATGTTCCATGGCAGATATCATCACAATGATCCATGACCGCTGTCATCACAATGTTCCCTGCCCTTGTCATCTCAATGATCCCTGGCCCCTGTTATCACAATGCCCCATACCCTTGTCATCGCAATGCTCCAGATCACTTCTCATCATAATGCTCCATGCCCATGTCATCACAATGCTCCATGGCCCCTGTCATCACAGTGCTCCGTGATACCTTTCATCGTAATGATAGATGACCACTGTCATCACAATGCTCCATGACACCTGTCATCAGATTTGGCCATGGCCCTTATCATCACAATGCTCCAGGACACTTGTCTTCACAATGTTCCATGGCGCATTTCATCACAATGCTCCATGACCACTTTCATCAAATTGCTCCATGATGCCTGTCATCACAATGCTCCATGGCCTTTGTCATCAAAATTCTACATGGCCCCTGTAATAACAGAGCTTCAGGACAACTTTTATCACAATACACCATGACCACTCTCATCACAATGCCAGAAAAGACCTTTCATGACAATGCTCCATGGCCCTTGTCATCACAATATTCTATGACTTCTGTCATCACAATGCTCCATGCCCCTGTCATCACAATGCCCCATCACCCCTGCTATTACAATGCTCCATGAACCCTGTCATCACAATGCCCCGAAACCCTTGTCATCACAATATTCCATGATCCGTGTAATCACGATGATCCATGAACCATTTCTGTACAATGCTCCAGTACCCCTTTCATTAAAATGCTCCATGGCACTTGTCATCAGAATGCTCCAGGAACCCTTCCATCACAATAATCCATGACCCGTTTCCTCACAATTCTCCAGGACCGCTTTCATCACAATGCTCCATTTCCTTGTCATCTCAATGCTTCATGGCCCCTGTCATCACAATGATCCATGCCCTTGTCATCAAAATGCTCCAGAACTCTTGTCATCACTATGCTCCATGCCCATGTCATCACAATGCTGCATGACCCCTGTCATCACAATGATACATGACCACTGTCATCACAATGCCACATGAACCCTGTCATCACATTGCTCCATGATCCCTGTCATTACAATGCTCCATGACCACTGTCATCACAATGTTCCATGATCGCTGTAATCACAATGACCCATGACACCTTTCCTCAGAAGGCTCCATTACGCCTGTCATCAGAATGCTCCAATGCCCATCTCATCACAATGCTCCATGATCCGTGACAGCACAACGTTACAGGACAATTGTCATCACAATGCTCCATGACAACTGTCATCACAATGTTGCCTGCCCATGTCATCAAAATGCTCCATGTCCCCTGTAATCACAATGTTCCATTACACCTGTCATCACAATGTTCCCTGCCCATGTCATCACAATGCTCCATTACCCATGTCATCGTAGTGACCCATGACCCCTTTCATCACAATGCTCCATGACACCTGTCATCACAATGCTCCGTGCTCTTTGTCACCACAATGCTCCATGACCACTGTCATCACCATGCCCCATGACCCCAGTCATCACAATGCTCCATAGCACTTGTCATCACAATGCTCCATTATCCCTGTCATCACAATGTTCCATGACTCTTGTCATCAAAATGCCTCATGATCCTTTTACTCACAATGCTCCATGACTCCTTTCATCACATGCTCCATGATACTTGTCATTACACTGTCCCATGACCTTTTTCATAACAATGCTCCATGATACCAGTCATCACAATAATCCATGACCATTTTCGTCACAATGCTCCATGCCCCTTTCAACACAATGCTCCATGACAACTGTCACCACAATGCTCCATGGCCTTTGTCATCACAATTATACATGGCCCCTGTAATCACAGTGCTCCATGACCCCTTTCATCACAATGCTCCATGATCACTGTCATCACAATGCCACATGAGCCCTGTCATCACATTGCTCCATGGCCCCTGTCATTACACTGCTCCATGACCACTGTCATCACAATGTTCCATGATCGCTGTAATCACAATGACCCATGACACCTTTCCTCAGAAGGCTCCAGTACACCTGTCATCACAATGCTCCAATGCCCGTCTCACCACAAAGTTCCATGATCCCTGTCAGCACAACGTTACAGGACAATTGTCACCACAATGCTCCATGACAACTGTCATCACAATGTTGCCTGCCCATGTCATCAAAATGCTCCATGTCCCCTGTAATCACAATGTTCCATTACACCCGTCATCACAATGTTCCCTGCCCATGTCATCACAATGCTCCATTACCAATGAAATCAAAATGTTCGCCTGCCCTTGTCATCAAAATGCTCCATGGCCCCTTTAATCACAATGCTCCATGAACACTGTCATCACAATGTTCCATGACAGTTGTCATCACAATGCTCCATGACCCCTGTAATCACAATGCTCCATGCCCTTGTCATCACAATGCTCCAGAACTCTTGTCATCATAATGATGAGTGCCCGTGTCATCACAAAGCTCCATGATACTTGTCATCACAATGTTCCATGGCCTTGTCATCACTATACTCCATGGCCCCCGTCATCACAGTGCTCCATGATACCTTTCATCACAATTCTAGATGACCACTGTCATCACAATGCCCCAAGACACATGTCATCACAATTCGCCATGGCTCTTGTCATCACAATGCTCCATGACCCGTGGCATCACAATGGTCCAGGACACTTGTCATCACAATCATCCATGACCACTTACATCACAATGCTCCTTGACTCCCGTCATCACAATGCTCCATAGCCTATGCATTCGCAATGCTACATGGTCCCTGTAATCACATTGCTCCATGATCCATTTCATCCCAATGCTCTATGACCACTGTCATCACCATGCCCCATTATACCTGTCATCACAAAATTCCATGGCCCCTGTCAGCACAATGTTCCATGACAGATGTCATCACTATCCTCCATGGTCCCTGTAATCACAATGCTCCATCCCCTTGTCAACGCAATGCTCCAGAACTCTTGTCATCATAATGCTCCATGCCCGCCTCCTCACAATGCTCCATGACACTTGTCCTCACAATGCTCCATGGCCTTTGTCATCACAATGCTCCATGGCCCCTGTTATCACAGTGCTCCATGTTACCTTTCATCACAATTCTAGATGACCATTGTCATCACAATGTCCCATGACACCTGTCATCACTATTCGCCATGGCACTTGTCATCACAATGCTCCATGATCCCTGTCATCATAATGTTCGATGACACTTGTCGTCACGGTGCTCCATGACCTCTGTCATCACAATATTCACTGCCCATGTAATCACAATGCTCCTGGTCCCCTGTAATCACAATGCTCCATAGCCTTAACATCACAATGCTCCAGAACTCTTGTCATCATTATGCCCCATGCCCATGTCATCACAATGCTCCTTGACCCCTGTCATCACAATGCTCCACGGCCTATGTATTCACAATGCTCCATGGCCCCTGTAGTCACATTGCTCCATGATCCTTTTCATCACAATGCTCTATGACCACTGTCATCACAATGCCACATGACACCTGTCATTACAATGCTCTATGGCCCCTGTCAGCACAATGTTCCATGGCAGATATCATCACAATGATCCATGACCGCTGTCATCACAATGTTCCCTGCCCTTGTCATCTCAATGATCCCTGGCCCCTGTTATCACAATGCCCCATACACTTGTCATCGCAATGCTCCAGATCACTTCTCATCATAATGCTCCATGGCCCCTGTCATCACAGTGCTCCGTGATACCTTTCATCGTAATGATAGATGACCACTGTCATCACAATGCTCCATGACACCTGTCATCAGATTTGGCCATGGCCCTTATCATCACAATGCTCCAGGACACTTGTCTTCACAATGTTCCATGGCGCATTTCATCACAATGCTCCATGACCACTTTCATCAAATTGCTCCATGATGCCTGTCATCACAATGCTCCATGGCCTTTGTCATCAAAATTCTACATGGCCCCTGTAATAACAGAGCTTCAGGACAACTTTTATCACAATACACCATGACCACTCTCATCACAATGCCAGAAAAGACCTTTCATGACAATGCTCCATGGCCCTTGTCATCACAATATTCTATGACTTCTGTCATCACAATGCTCCATGCCCCTGTCATCACAATGCCCCATCACCCCTGCTATTACAATGCTCCATGAACCCTGTCATCACAATGCCCCGAAACCCTTGTCATCACAATATTCCATGATCCGTGTAATCACGATGATCCATGAACCATTTCTGTACAATGCTCCAGTACCCCTTTCATTAAAATGCTCCATGGCACTTGTCATCAGAATGCTCCAGGAACCCTTCCATCACAATAATCCATGACCCGTTTCCTCACAATTCTCCAGGACCGCTTTCATCACAATGCTCCATTTCCTTGTCATCTCAATGCTTCATGGCCCCTGTCATCACAATGATCCATGCCCTTGTCATCAAAATGCTCCAGAACTCTTGTCATCACTATGCTCCATGCCCATGTCATCACAATGCTGCATGACCCCGTCATCACAATGATACATGACCACTGTCATCACAATGCCACATGAACCCTGTCATCACATTGCTCCATGATCCCTGTCATTACAATGCTCCATGACCACTGTCATCACAATGTTCCATGATCGCTGTAATCACAATGACCCATGACACCTTTCCTCAGAAGGCTCCATTACGCCTGTCATCAGAATGCTCCAATGCCCATCTCATCACAATGCTCCATGATCCGTGACAGCACAACGTTACAGGACAATTGTCATCACAATGCTCCATGACAACTGTCATCACAATGTTGCCTGCCCATGTCATCAAAATGCTCCATGTCCCCTGTAATCACAATGTTCCATTACACCTGTCATCACAATGTTCCCTGCCCATGTCATCACAATGCTCCATTACCCATGTCATCGTAGTGACCCATGACCCCTTTCATCACAATGCTCCATGACACCTGTCATCACAATGCTCCGTGCTCTTTGTCACCACAATGCTCCATGACCACTGTCATCACCATGCCCCATGACCCCAGTCATCACAATGCTCCATAGCACTTGTCATCACAATGCTCCATTATCCCTGTCATCACAATGTTCCATGACTCTTGTCATCAAAATGCCTCATGATCCTTTTACTCACAATGCTCCATGACTCCTTTCATCACATGCTCCATGATACTTGTCATTACACTGTCCCATGACCTTTTTCATAACAATGCTCCATGATACCAGTCATCACAATAATCCATGACCATTTTCGTCACAATGCTCCATGCCCCTTTCAACACAATGCTCCATGACAACTGTCACCACAATGCTCCATGGCCTTTGTCATCACAATTATACATGGCCCCTGTAATCACAGTGCTCCATGACCCCTTTCATCACAATGCTCCATGATCACTGTCATCACAATGCCACATGAGCCCTGTCATCACATTGCTCCATGGCCCCTGTCATTACACTGCTCCATGACCACTGTCATCACAATGTTCCATGATCGCTGTAATCACAATGACCCATGACACCTTTCCTCAGAAGGCTCCAGTACACCTGTCATCACAATGCTCCAATGCCCGTCTCACCACAAAGTTCCATGATCCCTGTCAGCACAACGTTACAGGACAATTGTCACCACAATGCTCCATGACAACTGTCATCACAATGTTGCCTGCCCATGTCATCAAAATGCTCCATGTCCCCTGTAATCACAATGTTCCATTACACCCGTCATCACAATGTTCCCTGCCCATGTCATCACAATGCTCCATTACCAATGAAATCAAAATGTTCGCCTGCCCTTGTCATCAAAATGCTCCATGGCCCCTTTAATCACAATGCTCCATGAACACTGTCATCACAATGTTCCATGACAGTTGTCATCACAATGCTCCATGACCCCTGTAATCACAATGCTCCATGCCCTTGTCATCACAATGCTCCAGAACTCTTGTCATCATAATGATGAGTGCCCGTGTCATCACAAAGCTCCATGATACTTGTCATCACAATGTTCCATGGCCTTGTCATCACTATACTCCATGGCCCCCGTCATCACAGTGCTCCATGATACCTTTCATCACAATTCTAGATGACCACTGTCATCACAATGCCCCAAGACACATGTCATCACAATTCGCCATGGCTCTTGTCATCACAATGCTCCATGACCCGTGGCATCACAATGGTCCAGGACACTTGTCATCACAATCATCCATGACCACTTACACCACAATGCTCCTTGACTCCCGTCATCACAATGCTCCATAGCCTATGCATTCGCAATGCTACATGGTCCCTGTAATCACATTGCTCCATGATCCATTTCATCCCAATGCTCTATGACCACTGTCATCACCATGCCCCATTATACCTGTCATCACAAAATTCCATGGCCCCTGTCAGCACAATGTTCCATGACAGATGTCATCACTATCCTCCATGGTCCCTGTAATCACAATGCTCCATCCCCTTGTCAACGCAATGCTCCAGAACTCTTGTCATCATAATGCTCCATGCCCGCCTCCTCACAATGCTCCATGACACTTGTCCTCACAATGCTCCATGGCCTTTGTCATCGCAATGCTCCATGGCCCCTGTTATCACAGTGCTCCATGTTACCTTTCATCACAATTCTAGATGACCATTGTCATCACAATGCCCCATGACACCTGTCATCACTATTCGCCATGGCACTTGTCATCACAATGCTCCATGATCCCTGTCATCATAATGTTCGATGACACTTGTCGTCACGGTGCTCCATGACCCCTGTCATCACAATATTCACTGCCCATGTAATCACAATGCTCCTGGTCCCCTGTAATCACAATGCTCCATAGCCTTAACATCACAATGCTCCAGAACTCTTGTCATCATTATGCCCCAAGCCCATGTCATCACAATGCTCCTTGACCCCTGTCATCACAATGCTCCACGGCCTATGTATTCACAATGCTCCATGGCCCCTGTAGTCACATTGCTCCATGATCCTTTTCATCACAATGCTCTATGACCACTGTCATCACAATGCCACATGACACCTGTCATTACAATGCTCTATGGCCCCTGTCAGCACAATGTTCCATGGCAGATATCATCACAATGATCCATGACCGCTGTCATCACAATGTTCCCTGCCCTTGTCATCTCAATCATCCCTGGCCCCTGTTATCACAATGCCCCATACCCTTGTCATCGCAATGCTCCAGATCACTTCTCATCATAATGCTCCATGCCCATGTCATCACAATGCTCCATGTCCCCTGTCATCACAGTGCTCCGTGATACCTTTCATCGTAATGATAGATGACCACTGTCATCACAATGCTCCATGACACCTGTCATCAGATTTGGCCATGGCCCTTATCATCACAATGCTCCAGGACACTTGTCTTCACAATGTTCCATGGCGCATTTCATCACAATGCTCCATGACCACTTTCATCAAATTGCTCCATGATGCCTGTCATCACAATGCTCCATGGCCTTTGTCATCAAAATTCTACATGGCCCCTGTAATAACAGAGCTTCAGGACAACTTTTATCACAATACACCATGACCACTCTCATCACAATGCCAGAAAAGACCTTTCATGACAATGCTCCATGGCCCTTGTCATCACAATATTCTATGACTTCTGTCATCACAATGCTCCATGCCCCTGTCATCACAATGCCCCATCACCCCTGCTATTACAATGCTCCATGAACCCTGTCATCACAATGCCCCGAAACCCTTGTCATCACAATATTCCATGATCCGTGTAATCACGATGATCCATGAACCATTTCTGTACAATGCTCCAGTACCCCTTTCATTAAAATGCTCCATGGCACTTGTCATCAGAATGCTCCAGGAACCCTTCCATCACAATAATCCATGACCCGTTTCCTCACAATTCTCCAGGACCGCTTTCATCACAATGCTCCATTTCCTTGTCATCTCAAGGTTCATGGCCCCTGTCATCACAATGATCCATGCCCTTGTCATCAAAATGCTCCAGAACTCTTGTCATCACTATGCTCCATGCCCATGTCATCACAATGCTGCATGACCCCGTCATCACAATGATACATGACCACTGTCATCACAATGCCACATGAACCCTGTCATCACATTGCTCCATGATCCCTGTCATTACAATGCTCCATGACCACTGTCATCACAATGTTCCATGATCGCTGTAATCACAATGACCCATGACACCTTTCCTCAGAAGGCTCCATTACGCCTGTCATCAGAATGCTCCAATGCCCATCTCATCACAATGCTCCATGATCCGTGACAGCACAACGTTACAGGACAATTGTCATCACAATGCTCCATGACAACTGTCATCACAATGTTGCCTGCCCATGTCATCAAAATGCTCCATGTCCCCTGTAATCACAATGTTCCATTACACCTGTCATCACAATGTTCCCTGCCCATGTCATCACAATGCTCCATTACCCATGTCATCGTAGTGACCCATGACCCCTTTCATCACAATGCTCCATGACACCTGTCATCACAATGCTCCGTGCTCTTTGTCACCACAATGCTCCATGACCACTGTCATCACCATGCCCCATGACCCCAGTCATCACAATGCTCCATAGCACTTGTCATCACAATGCTCCATTATCCCTGTCATCACAATGTTCCATGACTCTTGTCATCAAAATGCCTCATGATCCTTTTACTCACAATGCTCCATGACTCCTTTCATCACATGCTCCATGATACTTGTCATTACACTGTCCCATGACCTTTTTCATAACAATGCTCCATGATACCAGTCATCACAATAATCCATGACCATTTTCGTCACAATGCTCCATGCCCCTTTCAACACAATGCTCCATGACAACTGTCACCACAATGCTCCATGGCCTTTGTCATCACAATTATACATGGCCCCTGTAATCACAGTGCTCCATGACCCCTTTCATCACAATGCTCCATGATCACTGTCATCACAATGCCACATGAGCCCTGTCATCACATTGCTCCATGGCCCCTGTCATTACAATGCTCCATGACCACTGTCATCACAATGTTCCATGATCGCTGTAATCACAATGACCCATGACACCTTTCCTCAGAAGGCTCCAGTACACCTGTCATCACAATGCTCCAATGCCCGTCTCACCACAAAGTTCCATGATCCCTGTCAGCACAACGTTACAGGACAATTGTCACCACAATGCTCCATGACAACTGTCATCACAATGTTGCCTGCCCATGTCATCAAAATGCTCCATGTCCCCTGTAATCACAATGTTCCATTACACCCGTCATCACAATGTTCCCTGCCCATGTCATCACAATGCTCCATTACCAATGAAATCAAAATGTTCGCCTGCCCTTGTCATCAAAATGCTCCATGGCCCCTTTAATCACAATGCTCCATGAACACTGTCATCACAATGTTCCATGACAGTTGTCATCACAATGCTCCATGACCCCTGTAATCACAATGCTCCATGCCCTTGTCATCACAATGCTCCAGAACTCTTGTCATCATAATGATGAGTGCCCGTGTCATCACAAAGCTCCATGATACTTGTCATCACAATGTTCCATGGCCTTGTCATCACTATACTCCATGGCCCCCGTCATCACAGTGCTCCATGATACCTTTCATCACAATTCTAGATGACCACTGTCATCACAATGCCCCAAGACACATGTCATCACAATTCGCCATGGCTCTTGTCATCACAATGCTCCATGACCCGTGGCATCACAATGGTCCAGGACACTTGTCATCACAATCATCCATGACCACTTACATCACAATGCTCCTTGACTCCCGTCATCACAATGCTCCATAGCCTATGCATTCGCAATGCTACATGGTCCCTGTAATCACATTGCTCCATGATCCATTTCATCCCAATGCTCTATGACCACTGTCATCACCATGCCCCATTATACCTGTCATCACAAAATTCCATGGCCCCTGTCAGCACAATGTTCCATGACAGATGTCATCACTATCCTCCATGGTCCCTGTAATCACAATGCTCCATCCCCTTGTCAACGCAATGCTCCAGAACTCTTGTCATCATAATGCTCCATGCCCGCCTCCTCACAATGCTCCATGACACTTGTCCTCACAATGCTCCATGGCCTTTGTCATCGCAATGCTCCATGGCCCCTGTTATCACAGTGCTCCATGTTACCTTTCATCACAATTCTAGATGACCATTGTCATCACAATGCCCCATGACACCTGTCATCACTATTCGCCATGGCACTTGTCATCACAATGCTCCATGATCCCTGTCATCATAATGTTCGATGACACTTGTCGTCACGGTGCTCCATGACCCCTGTCATCACAATATTCACTGCCCATGTAATCACAATGCTCCTGGTCCCCTGTAATCACAATGCTCCATAGCCTTAACATCACAATGCTCCAGAACTCTTGTCATCATTATGCCCCATGCCCATGTCATCACAATGCTCCTTGACCCCTGTCATCACAATGCTCCATGGCCTATGTATTCACAATGCTCCATGGCCCCTGTAGTCACATTGCTCCATGATCCTTTTCATCACAATGCTCTATGACCACTGTCATCACAATGCCACATGACACCTGTCATTACAATGCTCTATGGCCCCTGTCAGCACAATGTTCCATGGCAGATATCATCACAATGATCCATGACCGCTGTCATCACAATGTTCCCTGCCCTTGTCATCTCAATCATCCCTGGCCCCTGTTATCACAATGCCCCATACCCTTGTCATCGCAATGCTCCAGATCACTTCTCATCATAATGCTCCATGCCCATGTCATCACAATGCTCCATGGCCCCTGTCATCACAGTGCTCCGTGATACCTTTCATCGTAATGATAGATGACCACTGTCATCACAATGCTCCATGACACCTGTCATCAGATTTGGCCATGGCCCTTATCATCACAATGCTCCAGGACACTTGTCTTCACAATGTTCCATGGCGCATTTCATCACAATGCTCCATGACCACTTTCATCAAATTGCTCCATGATGCCTGTCATCACAATGCTCCATGGCCTTTGTCATCAAAATTCTACATGGCCCCTGTAATAACAGAGCTTCAGGACAACTTTTATCACAATACACCATGACCACTCTCATCACAATGCCAGAAAAGACCTTTCATGACAATGCTCCATGGCCCTTGTCATCACAATATTCTATGACTTCTGTCATCACAATGCTCCATGCCCCTGTCATCACAATGCCCCATCACCCCTGCTATTACAATGCTCCATGACCCCTGTCCTCACAATGCCCCGAAACCCTTGTCATCACAATATTCCATGATCCGTGTAATCACGATGATCCATGAACCATTTCTGTACAATGCTCCAGTACCCCTTTCATTAAAATGCTCCATGGCACTTGTCATCAGAATGCTCCAGGAACCCTTCCATCACAATAATCCATGACCCGTTTCCTCACAATTCTCCAGGACCGCTTTCATCACAATGCTCCATTTCCTTGTCATCTCAATGCTTCATGGCCCCTGTCATCACAATGATCCATGCCCTTGTCATCAAAATGCTCCAGAACTCTTGTCATCACTATGCTCCATGCCCATGTCATCACAATGCTGCATGACCCCGTCATCACAATGATACATGACCACTGTCATCACAATGATACATGACCACTGTCATCACAATGCCACATGAACCCTGTCATCACATTGCTCCATGATCCCTGTCATTACAATGCTCCATGACCACTGTCATCACAATGTTCCATGATCGCTGTAATCACAATGACCCATGACACCTTTCCTCAGAAGGCTCCATTACGCCTGTCATCAGAATGCTCCAATGCCCATCTCATCACAATGCTCCATGATCCGTGACAGCACAACGTTACAGGACAATTGTCATCACAATGCTCCATGACAACTGTCATCACAATGTTGCCTGCCCATGTCATCAAAATGCTCCATGTCCCCTGTAATCACAATGTTCCATTACACCTGTCATCACAATGTTCCCTGCCCATGTCATCACAATGCTCCATTACCCATGTCATCGTAGTGACCCATGACCCCTTTCATCACAATGCTCCATGACACCTGTCATCACAATGCTCCGTGCTCTTTGTCACCACAATGCTCCATGACCACTGTCATCACCATGCCCCATGACCCCAGTCATCACAATGCTCCATAGCACTTGTCATCACAATGCTCCATTATCCCTGTCATCACAATGTTCCATGACTCTTGTCATCAAAATGCCTCATGATCCTTTTACTCACAATGCTCCATGACTCCTTTCATCACATGCTCCATGATACTTGTCATTACACTGTCCCATGACCTTTTTCATAACAATGCTCCATGATACCAGTCATCACAATAATCCATGACCATTTTCGTCACAATGCTCCATGCCCCTTTCAACACAATGCTCCATGACAACTGTCACCACAATGCTCCATGGCCTTTGTCATCACAATTATACATGGCCCCTGTAATCACAGTGCTCCATGACCCCTTTCATCACAATGCTCCATGATCACTGTCATCACAATGCCACATGAGCCCTGTCATCACATTGCTCCATGGCCCCTGTCATTACAATGCTCCATGACCACTGTCATCACAATGTTCCATGATCGCTGTAATCACAATGACCCATGACACCTTTCCTCAGAAGGCTCCAGTACACCTGTCATCACAATGCTCCAATGCCCGTCTCACCACAAAGTTCCATGATCCCTGTCAGCACAACGTTACAGGACAATTGTCACCACAATGCTCCATGACAACTGTCATCACAATGTTGCCTGCCCATGTCATCAAAATGCTCCATGTCCCCTGTAATCACAATGTTCCATTACACCCGTCATCACAATGTTCCCTGCCCATGTCATCACAATGCTCCATTACCAATGAAATCAAAATGTTCGCCTGCCCTTGTCATCAAAATGCTCCATGGCCCCTTTAATCACAATGCTCCATGAACACTGTCATCACAATGTTCCATGACAGTTGTCATCACAATGCTCCATGACCCCTGTAATCACAATGCTCCATGCCCTTGTCATCACAATGCTCCAGAACTCTTGTCATCATAATGATGAGTGCCCGTGTCATCACAAAGCTCCATGATACTTGTCATCACAATGTTCCATGGCCTTGTCATCACTATACTCCATGGCCCCCGTCATCACAGTGCTCCATGATACCTTTCATCACAATTCTAGATGACCACTGTCATCACAATGCCCCAAGACACATGTCATCACAATTCGCCATGGCTCTTGTCATCACAATGCTCCATGACCCGTGGCATCACAATGGTCCAGGACACTTGTCATCACAATGATCCATGACCACTTACATCACAATGCTCCTTGACTCCCGTCATCACAATGCTCCATAGCCTATGCATTCGCAATGCTACATGGTCCCTGTAATCACATTGCTCCATGATCCATTTCATCCCAATGCTCTATGACCACTGTCATCACCATGCCCCATTATACCTGTCATCACAAAATTCCATGGCCCCTGTCAGCACAATGTTCCATGACAGATGTCATCACTATCCTCCATGGTCCCTGTAATCACAATGCTCCATCCCCTTGTCAACGCAATGCTCCAGAACTCTTGTCATCATAATGCTCCATGCCCGCCTCCTCACAATGCTCCATGACACTTGTCCTCACAATGCTCCATGGCCTTTGTCATCGCAATGCTCCATGGCCCCTGTTATCACAGTGCTCCATGTTAACTTTCATCACAATTCTAGATGACCATTGTCATCACAATGCCCCATGACACCTGTCATCACTATTCGCCATGGCACTTGTCATCACAATGCTCCATGATCCCTGTCATCATAATGTTCGATGACACTTGTCGTCACGGTGCTCCATGACCCCTGTCATCACAATATTCACTGCCCATGTAATCACAATGCTCCTGGTCCCCTGTAATCACAATGCTCCATAGCCTTAACATCACAATGCTCCAGAACTCTTGTCATCATTATGCCCCATGCCCATGTCATCACAATGCTCCTTGACCCCTGTCATCACAATGCTCCATGGCCTATGTATTCACAATGCTCCATGGCCCCTGTAGTCACATTGCTCCATGATCCTTTTCATCACAATGCTCTATGACCACTGTCATCACAATGCCACATGACACCTGTCATTACAATGCTCTATGGCCCCTGTCAGCACAATGTTCCATGGCAGATATCATCACAATGATCCATGACCGCTGTCATCACAATGTTCCCTGCCCTTGTCATCTCAATCATCCCTGGCCCCTGTTATCACAATGCCCCATACCCTTGTCATCGCAATGCTCCAGATCACTTCTCATCATAATGCTCCATGCCCATGTCATCACAATGCTCCATGGCCCCTGTCATCACAGTGCTCCGTGATACCTTTCATCGTAATGATAGATGACCACTGTCATCACAATGCTCCATGACACCTGTCATCAGATTTGGCCATGGCCCTTATCATCACAATGCTCCAGGACACTTGTCTTCACAATGTTCCATGGCGCATTTCATCACAATGCTCCATGACCACTTTCATCAAATTGCTCCATGATGCCTGTCATCACAATGCTCCATGGCCTTTGTCATCAAAATTCTACATGGCCCCTGTAATAACAGAGCTTCAGGACAACTTTTATCACAATACACCATGACCACTCTCATCACAATGCCAGAAAAGACCTTTCATGACAATGCTCCATGGCCCTTGTCATCACAATATTCTATGACTTCTGTCATCACAATGCTCCATGCCCCTGTCATCACAATGCCCCATCACCCCTGCTATTACAATGCTCCATGAACCCTGTCATCACAATGCCCCGAAACCCTTGTCATCACAATATTCCATGATCCGTGTAATCACGATGATCCATGAACCATTTCTGTACAATGCTCCAGTACCCCTTTCATTAAAATGCTCCATGGCACTTGTCATCAGAATGCTCCAGGAACCCTTCCATCACAATAATCCATGACCCGTTTCCTCACAATTCTCCAGGACCGCTTTCATCACAATGCTCCATTTCCTTGTCATCTCAATGCTTCATGGCCCCTGTCATCACAATGATCCATGCCCTTGTCATCAAAATGCTCCAGAACTCTTGTCATCACTATGCTCCATGCCCATGTCATCACAATGCTGCATGACCCCGTCATCACAATGATACATGACCACTGTCATCACAATGATACATGACCACTGTCATCACAATGCCACATGAACCCTGTCATCACATTGCTCCATGATCCCTGTCATTACAATGCTCCATGACCACTGTCATCACAATGTTCCATGATCGCTGTAATCACAATGACCCATGACACCTTTCCTCAGAAGGCTCCATTACGCCTGTCATCAGAATGCTCCAATGCCCATCTCATCACAATGCTCCATGATCCGTGACAGCACAACGTTACAGGACAATTGTCATCACAATGCTCCATGACAACTGTCATCACAATGTTGCCTGCCCATGTCATCAAAATGCTCCATGTCCCCTGTAATCACAATGTTCCATTACACCTGTCATCACAATGTTCCCTGCCCATGTCATCACAATGCTCCATTACCCATGTCATCGTAGTGACCCATGACCCCTTTCATCACAATGCTCCATGACACCTGTCATCACAATGCTCCGTGCTCTTTGTCACCACAATGCTCCATGACCACTGTCATCACCATGCCCCATGACCCCAGTCATCACAATGCTCCATAGCACTTGTCATCACAATGCTCCATTATCCCTGTCATCACAATGTTCCATGACTCTTGTCATCAAAATGCCTCATGATCCTTTTACTCACAATGCTCCATGACTCCTTTCATCACATGCTCCATGATACTTGTCATTACACTGTCCCATGACCTTTTTCATAACAATGCTCCATGATACCAGTCATCACAATAATCCATGACCATTTTCGTCACAATGCTCCATGCCCCTTTCAACACAATGCTCCATGACAACTGTCACCACAATGCTCCATGGCCTTTGTCATCACAATTATACATGGCCCCTGTAATCACAGTGCTCCATGACCCCTTTCATCACAATGCTCCATGATCACTGTCATCACAATGCCACATGAGCCCTGTCATCACATTGCTCCATGGCCCCTGTCATTACAATGCTCCATGACCACTGTCATCACAATGTTCCATGATCGCTGTAATCACAATGACCCATGACACCTTTCCTCAGAAGGCTCCAGTACACCTGTCATCACAATGCTCCAATGCCCGTCTCACCACAAAGTTCCATGATCCCTGTCAGCACAACGTTACAGGACAATTGTCACCACAATGCTCCATGACAACTGTCATCACAATGTTGCCTGCCCATGTCATCAAAATGCTCCATGTCCCCTGTAATCACAATGTTCCATTACACCCGTCATCACAATGTTCCCTGCCCATGTCATCACAATGCTCCATTACCAATGAAATCAAAATGTTCGCCTGCCCTTGTCATCAAAATGCTCCATGGCCCCTTTAAGCACAATGCTCCATGAACACTGTCATCACAATGTTCCATGACAGTTGTCATCACAATGCTCCATGACCCCTGTAATCACAATGCTCCATGCCCTTGTCATCACAATGCTCCAGAACTCTTGTCATCATAATGATGAGTGCCCGTGTCATCACAAAGCTCCATGATACTTGTCATCACAATGTTCCATGGCCTTGTCATCACTATACTCCATGGCCCCCGTCATCACAGTGCTCCATGATACCTTTCATCACAATTCTAGATGACCACTGTCATCACAATGCCCCAAGACACATGTCATCACAATTCGCCATGGCTCTTGTCATCACAATGCTCCATGACCCGTGGCATCACAATGGTCCAGGACACTTGTCATCACAATCATCCATGACCACTTACATCACAATGCTCCTTGACTCCCGTCATCACAATGCTCCATAGCCTATGCATTCGCAATGCTACATGGTCCCTGTAATCACATTGCTCCATGATCCATTTCATCCCAATGCTCTATGACCACTGTCATCACCATGCCCCATTATACCTGTCATCACAAAATTCCATGGCCCCTGTCAGCACAATGTTCCATGACAGATGTCATCACTATCCTCCATGGTCCCTGTAATCACAATGCTCCATCCCCTTGTCAACGCAATGCTCCAGAACTCTTGTCATCATAATGCTCCATGCCCGCCTCCTCACAATGCTCCATGACACTTGTCCTCACAATGCTCCATGGCCTTTGTCATCGCAATGCTCCATGGCCCCTGTTATCACAGTGCTCCATGTTACCTTTCATCACAATTCTAGATGACCATTGTCATCACAATGCCCCATGACACCTGTCATCACTATTCGCCATGGCACTTGTCATCACAATGCTCCATGATCCCTGTCATCATAATGTTCGATGACACTTGTCGTCACGGTGCTCCATGACCCCTGTCATCACAATATTCACTGCCCATGTAATCACAATGCTCCTGGTCCCCTGTAATCACAATGCTCCATAGCCTTAACATCACAATGCTCCAGAACTCTTGTCATCATTATGCCCCATGCCCATGTCATCACAATGCTCCTTGACTCCTGTCATCACAATGCTCCATGGCCTATGTATTCACAATGCTCCATGGCCCCTGTAGTCACATTGCTCCATGATCCTTTTCATCACAATGCTCTATGACCACTGTCATCACAATGCCACATGACACCTGTCATTACAATGCTCTATGGCCCCTGTCAGCACAATGTTCCATGGCAGATATCATCACAATGATCCATGACCGCTGTCATCACAATGTTCCCTGCCCTTGTCATCTCAATCATCCCTGGCCCCTGTTATCACAATGCCCCATACCCTTGTCATCGCAATGCTCCAGATCACTTCTCATCATAATGCTCCATGCCCATGTCATCACAATGCTCCATGGCCCCTGTCATCACAGTGCTCCGTGATACCTTTCATCGTAATGATAGATGACCACTGTCATCACAATGCTCCATGACACCTGTCATCAGATTTGGCCATGGCCCTTATCATCACAATGCTCCAGGACACTTGTCTTCACAATGTTCCATGGCGCATTTCATCACAATGCTCCATGACCACTTTCATCAAATTGCTCCATGATGCCTGTCATCACAATGCTCCATGGCCTTTGTCATCAAAATTCTACATGGCCCCTGTAATAACAGAGCTTCAGGACAACTTTTATCACAATACACCATGACCACTCTCATCACAATGCCAGAAAAGACCTTTCATGACAATGCTCCATGGCCCTTGTCATCACAATATTCTATGACTTCTGTCATCACAATGCTCCATGCCCCTGTCATCACAATGCCCCATCACCCCTGCTATTACAATGCTCCATGAACCCTGTCATCACAATGCCCCGAAACCCTTGTCATCACAATATTCCATGATCCGTGTAATCACGATGATCCATGAACCATTTCTGTACAATGCTCCAGTACCCCTTTCATTAAAATGCTCCATGGCACTTGTCATCAGAATGCTCCAGGAACCCTTCCATCACAATAATCCATGACCCGTTTCCTCACAATTCTCCAGGACCGCTTTCATCACAATGCTCCATTTCCTTGTCATCTCAATGCTTCATGGCCCCTGTCATCACAATGATCCATGCCCTTGTCATCAAAATGCTCCAGAACTCTTGTCATCACTATGCTCCATGCCCATGTCATCACAATGCTGCATGACCCCTGTCATCACAATGATACATGACCACTGTCATCACAATGCCACATGAACCCTGTCATCACATTGCTCCATGATCCCTGTCATTACAATGCTCCATGACCACTGTCATCACAATGTTCCATGATCGCTGTAATCACAATGACCCATGACACCTTTCCTCAGAAGGCTCCATTACGCCTGTCATCAGAATGCTCCAATGCCCATCTCATCACAATGCTCCATGATCCGTGACAGCACAACGTTACAGGACAATTGTCATCACAATGCTCCATGACAACTGTCATCACAATGTTGCCTGCCCATGTCATCAAAATGCTCCATGTCCCCTGTAATCACAATGTTCCATTACACCTGTCATCACAATGTTCCCTGCCCATGTCATCACAATGCTCCATTACCCATGTCATCGTAGTGACCCATGACCCCTTTCATCACAATGCTCCATGACACCTGTCATCACAATGCTCCGTGCTCTTTGTCACCACAATGCTCCATGACCACTGTCATCACCATGCCCCATGACCCCAGTCATCACAATGCTCCATAGCACTTGTCATCACAATGCTCCATTATCCCTGTCATCACAATGTTCCATGACTCTTGTCATCAAAATGCCTCATGATCCTTTTACTCACAATGCTCCATGACTCCTTTCATCACATGCTCCATGATACTTGTCATTACACTGTCCCATGACCTTTTTCATAACAATGCTCCATGATACCAGTCATCACAATAATCCATGACCATTTTCGTCACAATGCTCCATGCCCCTTTCAACACAATGCTCCATGACAACTGTCACCACAATGCTCCATGGCCTTTGTCATCACAATTATACATGGCCCCTGTAATCACAGTGCTCCATGACCCCTTTCATCACAATGCTCCATGATCACTGTCATCACAATGCCACATGAGCCCTGTCATCACATTGCTCCATGGCCCCTGTCATTACAATGCTCCATGACCACTGTCATCACAATGTTCCATGATCGCTGTAATCACAATGACCCATGACACCTTTCCTCAGAAGGCTCCAGTACACCTGTCATCACAATGCTCCAATGCCCGTCTCACCACAAAGTTCCATGATCCCTGTCAGCACAACGTTACAGGACAATTGTCACCACAATGCTCCATGACAACTGTCATCACAATGTTGCCTGCCCATGTCATCAAAATGCTCCATGTCCCCTGTAATCACAATGTTCCATTACACCCGTCATCACAATGTTCCCTGCCCATGTCATCACAATGCTCCATTACCAATGAAATCAAAATGTTCGCCTGCCCTTGTCATCAAAATGCTCCATGGCCCCTTTAATCACAATGCTCCATGAACACTGTCATCACAATGTTCCATGACAGTTGTCATCACAATGCTCCATGACCCCTGTAATCACAATGCTCCATGCCCTTGTCATCACAATGCTCCAGAACTCTTGTCATCATAATGATGAGTGCCCGTGTCATCACAAAGCTCCATGATACTTGTCATCACAATGTTCCATGGCCTTGTCATCACTATACTCCATGGCCCCCGTCATCACAGTGCTCCATGATACCTTTCATCACAATTCTAGATGACCACTGTCATCACAATGCCCCAAGACACATGTCATCACAATTCGCCATGGCTCTTGTCATCACAATGCTCCATGACCCGTGGCATCACAATGGTCCAGGACACTTGTCATCACAATCATCCATGACCACTTACATCACAATGCTCCTTGACTCCCGTCATCACAATGCTCCATAGCCTATGCATTCGCAATGCTACATGGTCCCTGTAATCACATTGCTCCATGATCCATTTCATCCCAATGCTCTATGACCACTGTCATCACCATGCCCCATTATACCTGTCATCACAAAATTCCATGGCCCCTGTCAGCACAATGTTCCATGACAGATGTCATCACTATCCTCCATGGTCCCTGTAATCACAATGCTCCATCCCCTTGTCAACGCAATGCTCCAGAACTCTTGTCATCATAATGCTCCATGCCCGCCTCCTCACAATGCTCCATGACACTTGTCCTCACAATGCTCCATGGCCTTTGTCATCGCAATGCTCCATGGCCCCTGTTATCACAGTGCTGCATGTTACCTTTCATCACAATTCTAGATGACCATTGTCATCACAATGCCCCATGACACCTGTCATCACTATTCGCCATGGCACTTGTCATCACAATGCTCCATGATCCCTGTCATCATAATGTTCGATGACACTTGTCGTCACGGTGCTCCATGACCCCTGTCATCACAATATTCACTGCCCATGTAATCACAATGCTCCTGGTCCCCTGTAATCACAATGCTCCATAGCCTTAACATCACAATGCTCCAGAACTCTTGTCATCATTATGCCCCATGCCCATGTCATCACAATGCTCCTTGACCCCTGTCATCACAATGCTCCATGGCCTATGTATTCACAATGCTCCATGGCCCCTGTAGTCACATTGCTCCATGATCCTTTTCATCACAATGCTCTATGACCACTGTCATCACAATGCCACATGACACCTGTCATTACAATGCTCTATGGCCCCTGTCAGCACAATGTTCCATGGCAGATATCATCACAATGATCCATGACCGCTGTCATCACAATGTTCCCTGCCCTTGTCATCTCAATCATCCCTGGCCCCTGTTATCACAATGCCCCATACCCTTGTCATCGCAATGCTCCAGATCACTTCTCATCATAATGCTCCATGCCCATGTCATCACAATGCTCCATGGCCCCTGTCATCACAGTGCTCCGTGATACCTTTCATCGTAATGATAGATGACCACTGTCATCACAATGCTCCATGACACCTGTCATCAGATTTGGCCATGGCCCTTATCATCACAATGCTCCAGGACACTTGTCTTCACAATGTTCCATGGCGCATTTCATCACAATGCTCCATGACCACTTTCATCAAATTGCTCCATGATGCCTGTCATCACAATGCTCCATGGCCTTTGTCATCAAAATTCTACATGGCCCCTGTAATAACAGTGCTTCAGGACAACATTTATCACAATGCTCCATGACCACTCTCATCACCATGCCAGATAAGACCTTTCATGACAATGCTCCATGGCCCTTGTCATCACAATATTCTATGACTTCTGTCATCACAATGCTCCATGCCCCTGTCATCACAATGCCCCATCACCCCTGCTATTACAATGCTCCATGACCCCTGTCCTCACAATGCCCCGAAACCCTTGTCATCACAATATTCCATGATCCGTGTAATCACGATGATCCATGAACCATTTCTGTACAATGCTCCAGTACCCCGTTCATTAAAATGCTCCATGGCACGTGTCATCAGAATGCTCCAGGAACCCTTCCATCACAATAATCCATGACCCGTTTCCTCACAATTCTCCAGGACCGCTTTCATCACAATGCTCCATTTCCTTGTCATCTCAATGCTTCATGGCCCCTGTCATCACAATGATCCATGCCCTTGTCATCAAAATGCTCCAGAACTCTTGTCATCACTATGCTCCATGCCCATGTCATCACAATGCTGCATGACCCCTGTCATCACAATGATACATGACCACTGTCATCACAATGCCACATGAGCCCTGTCATCACATTGCTCCATGATCCCTGTCATTACAATGCTCCATGACCACTGTCATCACAATGTTCCATGATCGCTGTAATCACAATGACCCATGACACCTTTCCTCAGAAGGCTCCATTACGCCTGTCATCAGAATGCTCCAATGCCCATCTCATCACAATGCTCCATGATCCGTGACAGCACAACGTTACAGGACAATTGTCATCACAATGCTCCATGACAACTGTCATCACAATGTTGCCTGCCCATGTCATCAAAATGCTCCATGTCCCCTGTAATCACAATGTTCCATTACACCTGTCATCACAATGTTCCCTGCCCATGTCATCACAATGCTCCATTACCCATGTCATCGTAGTGACCCATGACCCCTTTCATCACAATGCTCCATGACACCTGTCATCACAATGCTCCGTGCTCTTTGTCACCACAATGCTCCATGACCACTGTCATCACCATGCCCCATGACCCCAGTCATCACAATGCTCCATAGCACTTGTCATCACAATGCTCCATTATCCCTGTCATCACAATGTTCCATGACTCTTGTCATCAAAATGCCTCATGATCCTTTTACTCACAATGCTCCATGTCTCCTTTCATCACATGCTCCATGATACTTGTCATTACACTGTCCCATGACCTTTTTCATAACAATGCTCCATGATACCAGTCATCACAATAATCCATGACCATTTTCGTCACAATGCTCCATGCCCCTTTCAACACAATGCTCCATGACAACTGTCACCACAATGCTCCATGGCCTTTGTCATCACAATTATACATGGCCCCTGTAATCACAGTGCTCCATGACCCCTTTCATCACAATGCTCCATGATCACTGTCATCACAATGCCACATGAGCCCTGTCATCACATTGCTCCATGGCCCCTGTCATTACAATGCTCCATGACCACTGTCATCACAATGTTCCATGATCGCTGTAATCACAATGACCCATGACACCTTTCCTCAGAAGGCTCCAGTACACCTGTCATCACAATGCTCCAATGCCCGTCTCACCGCAAAGTTCCATGATCCCTGTCAGCACAACGTTACAGGACAATTGTCATCACAATGCTCCATGACAACTGTCATCACAATGTTGCCTGCCAATGTCATCAAAATGCTCCATGTCCCCTGTAATCACAATGTTCCATTACACCTGTCATCACAATGTTCCCTGCCCATGTCATCACAATGCTCCATTACCAATGAAATCAAAATGTTCGCCTGCCCTTGTCATCAAAATGCTCCATGGCCCCTTTAATCACAATGCTCCATGAACACTGTCATCACAATGTTCCATGACAGTTGTCATCACAATGCTCCATGACCCCTGTAATCACAATGCTCCATGCCCTTGTCATCACAATGCTCCAGAACTCTTGTCATCATAATGATGAGTGCCCGTGTCATCACAAAGCTCCATGATACTTGTCATCACAATGTTCCATGGCCTTGTCATCACTATACTCCATGGCCCCCGTCATCACAGTGCTCCATGATACCTTTCATCACAATTCTAGATGACCACTGTCATCACAATGCCCCAAGACACATGTCATTACAATTCGCCATGGCTCTTGTCATCACAATGCTCCATGACCCGTGGCATCACAATGGTCCAGGACACTTGTCATCACAATCATCCATGACCACTTACATCACAATGCTCCTTGACTCCCGTCATCACAATGCTCCATAGCCTATGCGTTCGCAATGATACATGGTCCCTGTAATCACATTGCTCCATGATCCATTTCATCCCAATGCTCTATGACCACTGTCATCACCATGCCCCATTATACCTGTCATCACAAAGTTCCATGGCCCCTGTCAGCACAATGTTCCATGACAGATGTCATCACTATCCTCCATGGTCCCTGTAATCACAATGCTCCATCCCCTTGTCAACGCAATGCTCCAGAACTCTTGTCATCATAATGCTCCATGCCCGCCTCATCACAATGCTCCATGACACTTGTCCTCACAATGCTCCATGGCCTTTGTCATCGCAATGCTCCATGGCCCCTGTTATCACAGTGCTCCATGTTACCTTTCATCACAATTCTAGATGACCATTGTCATCACAATGCCCCATGACACCTGTCATCACTATTCGCCATGGCACTTGTCATCACAATGCTCCATGATCCCTGTCATCATAATGTTCGATGACACTTGTCGTCACGGTGCTCCATGACCCCTGTCATCACAATATTCACTGCCCATGTAATCACAATGCTCCTGGTCCCCTGTAATCACAATGCTCCATAGCCTTAACATCACAATGCTCCAGAACTCTTGTCATCATTATGCCCCATGCCCATGTCATCACAATGCTCCTTGACCCCTGTCATCACAATGCTCCATGGCCTATGTATTCACAATGCTCCATGGCCCCTGTAGTCACATTGCTCCATGATCCTTTTCATCACAATGCTCTATGACCACTGTCATCACAATGCCACATGACACCTGTCATTACAATGCTCTATGGCCCCTGTCAGCACAATGTTCCATGGCAGATATCATCACAATGATCCATGACCGCTGTCATCACAATGTTCCCTGCCCTTGTCATCTCAATCATCCCTGGCCCCTGTTATCACAATGCCCCATACCCTTGTCATCGCAATGCTCCAGATCACTTCTCATCATAATGCTCCATGCCCATGTCATCACAATGCTCCATGGCCCCTGTCATCACAGTGCTCCGTGATACCTTTCATCGTAATGATAGATGACCACTGTCATCACAATGCTCCATGACACCTGTCATCAGATTTGGCCATGGCCCTTATCATCACAATGCTCCAGGACACTTGTCTTCACAATGTTCCATGGCGCATTTCATCACAATGCTCCATGACCACTTTCATCAAATTGCTCCATGATGCCTGTCATCACAATGCTCCATGGCCTTTGTCATCAAAATTCTACATGGCCCCTGTAATAACAGTGCTTCAGGACAACATTTATCACAATGCTCCATGACCACTCTCATCACCATGCCAGATAAGACCTTTCATGACAATGCTCCATGGCCCTTGTCATCACAATATTCTATGACTTCTGTCATCACAATGCTCCATGCCCCTGTCATCACAATGCCCCATCACCCCTGCTATTACAATGCTCCATGACCCCTGTCCTCACAATGCCCCGAAACCCTTGTCATCACAATATTCCATGATCCGTGTAATCACGATGATCCATGAACCATTTCTGTACAATGCTCCAGTACCCCGTTCATTAAAATGCTCCATGGCACGTGTCATCAGAATGCTCCAGGAACCCTTCCATCACAATAATCCATGACCCGTTTCCTCACAATTCTCCAGGACCGCTTTCATCACAATGCTCCATTTCCTTGTCATCTCAATGCTTCATGGCCCCTGTCATCACAATGATCCATGCCCTTGTCATCAAAATGCTCCAGAACTCTTGTCATCACTATGCTCCATGCCCATGTCATCACAATGCTGCATGACCCCTGTCATCACAATGATACATGACCACTGTCATCACAATGCCACATGAGCCCTGTCATCACATTGCTCCATGATCCCTGTCATTACAATGCTCCATGACCACTGTCATCACAATGTTCCATGATCGCTGTAATCACAATGACCCATGACACCTTTCCTCAGAAGGCTCCATTACGCCTGTCATCAGAATGCTCCAATGCCCATCTCATCACAATGCTCCATGATCCGTGACAGCACAACGTTACAGGACAATTGTCATCACAATGCTCCATGACAACTGTCATCACAATGTTGCCTGCCCATGTCATCAAAATGCTCCATGTCCCCTGTAATCACAATGTTCCATTACACCTGTCATCACAATGTTCCCTGCCCATGTCATCACAATGCTCCATTACCCATGTCATCGTAGTGATCCATGACCCCTTTCATCACAATGCTCCATGACACCTGTCATCACAATGCTCCGTGCTCTTTGTCACCACAATGCTCCATGACCACTGTCATCACCATGCCCCATGACCCCAGTCATCACAATGCTCCATAGCACTTGTCATCACAATGCTCCATTATCCCTGTCATCACAATGTTCCATGACTCTTGTCATCAAAATGCCTCATGATCCTTTTACTCACAATGCTCCATGACTCCTTTCATCACATGCTCCATGATACTTGTCATTACACTGTCCCATGACCTTTTTCATAACAATGCTCCATGATACCAGTCATCACAATAATCCATGACCATTTTCGTCACAATGCTCCATGCCCCTTTCAACACAATGCTCCATGACAACTGTCACCACAATGCTCCATGGCCTTTGTCATCACAATTATACATGGCCCCTGTAATCACAGTGCTCCATGACCCCTTTCATCACAATGCTCCATGATCACTGTCATCACAATGCCACATGAGCCCTGTCATCACATTGCTCCATGGCCCCTGTCATTACAATGCTCCATGACCACTGTCATCACAATGTTCCATGATCGCTGTAATCACAATGACCCATGACACCTTTCCTCAGAAGGCTCCAGTACACCTGTCATCACAATGCTCCAATGCCCGTCTCACCACAAAGTTCCATGATCCCTGTCAGCACAACGTTACAGGACAATTGTCATCACAATGCTCCATGACAACTGTCATCACAATGTTCCCTGCCCATGTCATCAAAATGCTCCATGTCCCCTGTAATCACAATGTTCCATTACACCTGTCATCACAATGTTCCCTGCCCATGTCATCACAATGCTCCATTACCAATGAAATCAAAATGTTCGCCTGCCTTTGTCATCAAAATGCTCCATGGCCCCTTTAATCACAATGCTCCATGAACACTGTCATCACAATGTTCCATGACAGTTGTCATCACAATGCTCCATGACCCCTGTAATCACAATGCTCCATGCCCTTGTCATCACAATGCTCCAGAACTCTTGTCATCATAATGATGAGTGCCCGTGTCATCACAAAGCTCCATGATACTTGTCATCACAATGTTCCATGGCCTTGTCATCACTATACTCCATGGCCCCCGTCATCACAGTGCTCCATGATACCTTTCATCACAATTCTAGATGACCACTGTCATCACAATGCCCCAAGACACATGTCATCACAATTCGCCATGGCTCTTGTCATCACAATGCTCCATGACCCGTGGCATCACAACGGTCCAGGACACTTGTCATCACAATCATCCATGACCACTTACATCACAATGCTCCTTGACTCCCGTCATCACAATGCTCCATAGCCTATGCGTTCGCAATGCTACATGGTCCCTGTAATCACATTGCTCCATGATCCATTTCATCCCAATGCTCTATGACCACTGTCATCACCATGCCCCATTATACCTGTCATCACAAAATTCCATGGCCCCTGTCAGCACAATGTTCCATGACAGATGTCATCACTATCCTCCATGGTCCCTGTAATCACAATGCTCCATCCCCTTGTCAACGCAATGCTCCAGAACTCTTGTCATCATAATGCTCCATGCCCGCCTCATCACAATGCTCCATGACACTTGTCCTCACAATGCTCCATGGCCTTTGTCATCGCAATGCTCCATGGCCCCTGTTATCACAGTGCTCCATGTTACCTTTCATCACAATTCTAGATGACCATTGTCATCACAATGCCCCATGACACCTGTCATCACTATTCGCCATGGCACTTGTCATCACAATGCTCCATGATCCCTGTCATCATAATG
This sequence comes from Balaenoptera ricei, assembly GCF_028023285.1. Lineage (NCBI taxonomy): Eukaryota > Metazoa > Chordata > Mammalia > Artiodactyla > Balaenopteridae > Balaenoptera > Balaenoptera ricei. Next base: position 1,083,017 of record NW_026777686.1, read on the forward strand.
TTCGATGACACTTGTCGTCACGGTGCTCCATGACCCCTGTCATCACAATATTCACTGCCCATGTAATCACAATGCTCCTGGTCCCCTGTAATCACAATGCTCCATAGCCTTAACATCACAATGCTCCAGAACTCTTGTCATCATTATGCCCCATGCCCATGTCATCACAATGCTCCTTGACCCCTGTCATCACAATGCTCCATGGCCTATGTATTCACAATGCTCCATGGCCCCTGTAGTCACATTGCTCCATGATCCTTTTCATCACAATGCTCTATGACCACTGTCATCACAATGCCACATGACACCTGTCATTACAATGCTCTATGGCCCCTGTCAGCACAATGTTCCATGGCAGATATCATCACAATGATCCATGACCGCTGTCATCACAATGTTCCCTGCCCTTGTCATCTCAATCATCCCTGGCCCCTGTTATCACAATGCCCCATACCCTTGTCATCGCAATGCTCCAGATCACTTCTCATCATAATGCTCCATGCCCATGTCATCACAATGCTCCATGGCCCCTGTCATCACAGTGCTCCGTGATACCTTTCATCGTAATGATAGATGACCACTGTCATCACAATGCTCCATGACACCTGTCATCAGATTGGCCATGGCCCTTATCATCACAATGCTCCAGGACACTTGTCTTCACAATGTTCCATGGCGCATTTCATCACAGTGCTCCATGACCACTTTCATCAAATTGCTCCATGTTGCCTGTCATCACAATGCTCCATGGCCTTTGTCATCAAAATTCTACATGGCCCCTGTAATAACAGAGCTTCAGGACAACTTTTATCACAATACACCATGACCACTCTCATCACAATGCCAGAAAAGACCTTTCATGACAATGCTCCATGGCCCTTGTCATCACAATATTCTATGACTTCTGTCATCACAATGCTCCATGCCCCTGTCATCACAATGCCCCATCACCCCTGCTATTACAATGCTCCATGAACCCTGTCATCACAATGCCCCGAAACCCTTGTCATCACAATATTCCATGATCCGTGTAATCACGATGATCCATGAACCATTTCTGTACAATGCTCCAGTACCCCTTTCATTAAAATGCTCCATGGCACTTGTCATCAGAATGCTCCAGGAACCCTTCCATCACAATAATCCATGACCCGTTTCCTCACAATTCTCCAGGACCGCTTTCATCACAATGCTCCATTTCCTTGTCATCTCAATGCTTCATGGCCCCTGTCATCACAATGATCCATGCCCTTGTCATCAAAATGCTCCAGAACTCTTGTCATCACTATGCTCCATGCCCATGTCATCACAATGCTGCATGACCCCTGTCATCACAATGATACATGACCACTGTCATCACAATGCCACATGAGCCCTGTCATCACATTGCTCCATGATCCCTGTCATTACAATGCTCCATGACCACTGTCATCACAATGTTCCATGATCGCTGTAATCACAATGACCCATGACACCTTTCCTCAGAAGGCTCCATTACGCCTGTCATCAGAATGCTCCAATGCCCATCTCATCACAATGCTCCATGATCCGTGACAGCACAACCTTACAGGACAATTGTCATCACAATGCTCCATGACAACTGTCATCACAATGTTGCCTGCCCATGTCATCAAAATGCTCCATGTCCCCTGTAATCACAATGTTCCATTACACCTGTCATCACAATGTTCCCTGCCCATGTCATCACAATGCTCCATTACCCATGTCATCGTAGTGACCCATGACCCCTTTCATCACAATGCTCCATGACACCTGTCATCACAATGCTCCGTGCTCTTTGTCACCACAATGCTCCATGACCACTGTCATCACCATGCCCCATGACCCCAGTCATCACAATGCTCCATAGCACTTGTCATCACAATGCTCCATTATCCCTGTCATCACAATGTTCCATGACTCTTGTCATCAAAATGCCTCATGATCCTTTTACTCACAATGCTCCATGACTCCTTTCATCACATGCTCCATGATACTTGTCATTACACTGTCCCATGACCTTTTTCATAACAATGCTCCATGATACCAGTCATCACAATAATCCATGACCATTTTCGTCACAATGCTCCATGCCCCTTTCAACACAATGCTCCATGACAACTGTCACCACAATGCTCCATGGCCTTTGTCATCACAATTATACATGGCCCCTGTAATCACAGTGCTCCATGACCCCTTTCATCACAATGCTCCATGATCACTGTCATCACAATGCCACATGAGCCCTGTCATCACATTGCTCCATGGCCCCTGTCATTACAATGCTCCATGACCACTGTCATCACAATGTTCCATGATCGCTGTAATCACAATGACCCATGACACCTTTCCTCAGAAGGCTCCAGTACACCTGTCATCACAATGCTCCAATGCCCGTCTCACCACAAAGTTCCATGATCCCTGTCAGCACAACGTTACAGGACAATTGTCACCACAATGCTCCATGACAACTGTCATCACAATGTTGCCTGCCCATGTCATCAAAATGCTCCATGTCCCCTGTAATCACAATGTTCCATTACACCCGTCATCACAATGTTCCCTGCCCATGTCATCACAATGCTCCATTACCAATGAAATCAAAATGTTCGCCTGCCCTTGTCATCAAAATGCTCCATGGCCCCTTTAATCACAATGCTCCATGAACACTGTCATCACAATGTTCCATGACAGTTGTCATCACAATGCTCCATGACCCCTGTAATCACAATGCTCCATGCCCTTGTCATCACAATGCTCCAGAACTCTTGTCATCATAATGATGAGTGCCCGTGTCATCACAAAGCTCCATGATACTTGTCATCACAATGTTCCATGGCCTTGTCATCACTATACTCCATGGCCCCCGTCATCACAGTGCTCCATGATACCTTTCATCACAATTCTAGATGACCACTGTCATCACAATGCCCCAAGACACATGTCATCACAATTCGCCATGGCTCTTGTCATCACAATGCTCCATGACCCGTGGCATCACAATGGTCCAGGACACTTGTCATCACAATCATCCATGACCACTTACATCACAATGCTCCTTGACTCCCGTCATCACAATGCTCCATAGCCTATGCATTCGCAATGCTACATGGTCCCTGTAATCACATTGCTCCATGATCCATTTCATCCCAATACTCTATGACCACTGTCATCACCATGCCCCATTATACCTGTCATCACAAAATTCCATGGCCCCTGTCAGCACAATGTTCCATGACAGATGTCATCACTATCCTCCATGGTCCCTGTAATCACAATGCTCCATCCCCTTGTCAACGCAATGCTCCAGAACTCTTGTCATCATAATGCTCCATGCCCGCCTCCTCACAATGCTCCATGACACTTGTCCTCACAATGCTCCATGGCCTTTGTCATCGCAATGCTCCATGGCCCCTGTTATCACAGTGCTCCATGTTACCTTTCATCACAATTCTAGATGACCATTGTCATCACAATGCCCCATGACACCTGTCATCACTATTCGCCATGGCACTTGTCATCACAATGCTCCATGATCCCTGTCATCATAATGTTCGATGACACTTGTCGTCACGGTGCTCCATGACCCCTGTCATCACAATATTCACTGCCCATGTAATCACAATGCTCCTGGTCCCCTGTAATCACAATGCTCCATAGCCTTAACATCACAATGCTCCAGAACTCTTGTCATCATTATGCCCCATGCCCATGTCATCACAATGCTCCTTGACCCCTGTCATCACAATGCTCCATGGCCTATGTATTCACAATGCTCCATGGCCCCTGTAGTCACATTGCTCCATGATCCTTTTCATCACAATGCTCTATGACCACTGTCATCACAATGCCACATGACACCTGTCATTACAATGCTCTATGGCCCCTGTCAGCACAATGTTCCATGGCAGATATCATCACAATGATCCATGACCGCTGTCATCACAATGTTCCCTGCCCTTGTCATCTCAATCATCCCTGGCCCCTGTTATCACAATGCCCCATACCCTTGTCATCGCAATGCTCCAGATCACTTCTCATCATAATGCTCCATGCCCATGTCATCACAATGCTCCATGGCCCCTGTCATCACAGTGCTCCGTGATACCTTTCATCGTAATGATAGATGACCACTGTCATCACAATGCTCCAGGACACTTGTCTTCACAATGTTCCATGGCGCATTTCATCACAATGCTCCATGACCACTTTCATCAAATTGCTCCATGATGCCTGTCATCACAATGCTCCATGGCCTTTGTCATCAAAATTCTACATGGCCCCTGTAATAACAGAGCTTCAGGACAACTTTTATCACAATACACCATGACCACTCTCATCACAATGCCAGAAAAGACCTTTCATGACAATGCTCCATGGCCCTTGTCATCACAATATTCTATGACTTCTGTCATCACAATGCTCCATGCCCCTGTCATCACAATGCCCCATCACCCCTGCTATTACAATGCTCCATGAACCCTGTCATCACAATGCCCCGAAACCCTTGTCATCACAATATTCCATGATCCGTGTAATCACGATGATCCATGAACCATTTCTGTACAATGCTCCAGTACCCCTTTCATTAAAATGCTCCATGGCACTTGTCATCAGAATGCTCCAGGAACCCTTCCATCACAATAATCCATGACCCGTTTCCTCACAATTCTCCAGGACCGCTTTCATCACAATGCTCCATTTCCTTGTCATCTCAATGCTTCATGGCCCCTGTCATCACAATGATCCATGCCCTTGTCATCAAAATGCTCCAGAACTCTTGTCATCACTATGCTCCATGCCCATGTCATCACAATGCTGCATGACCCCTGTCATCACAATGATACATGACCACTGTCATCACAATGCCACATGAACCCTGTCATCACATTGCTCCATGATCCCTGTCATTACAATGCTCCATGACCACTGTCATCACAATGTTCCATGATCGCTGTAATCACAATGACCCATGACACCTTTCCTCAGAAGGCTCCATTACGCCTGTCATCAGAATGCTCCAATGCCCATCTCATCACAATGCTCCATGATCCGTGACAGCACAACGTTACAGGACAATTGTCATCACAATGCTCCATGACAACTGTCATCACAATGTTGCCTGCCCATGTCATCAAAATGCTCCATGTCCCCTGTAATCACAATGTTCCATTACACCTGTCATCACAATGTTCCCTGCCCATGTCATCACAATGCTCCATTACCCATGTCATCGTAGTGACCCATGACCCCTTTCATCACAATGCTCCATGACACCTGTCATCACAATGCTCTGTGCTCTTTGTCACCACAATGCTCCATGACCACTGTCATCACCATGCCCCATGACCCCAGTCATCACAATGCTCCATAGCACTTGTCATCACAATGCTCCATTATCCCTGTCATCACAATGTTCCATGACTCTTGTCATCAAAATGCCTCATGATCCTTTTACTCACAATGCTCCATGACTCCTTTCATCACATGCTCCATGATACTTGTCATTACACTGTCCCATGACCTTTTTCATAACAATGCTCCATGATACCAGTCATCACAATAATCCATGACCATTTTCGTCACAATGCTCCATGCCCCTTTCAACACAATGCTCCATGACAACTGTCACCACAATGCTCCATGGCCTTTGTCATCACAATTATACATGGCCCCTGTAATCACAGTGCTCCATGACCCCTTTCATCACAATGCTCCATGATCACTGTCATCACAATGCCACATGAGCCCTGTCATCACATTGCTCCATGGCCCCTGTCATTACAATGCTCCATGACCACTGTCATCACAATGTTCCATGATCGCTGTAATCACAATGACCCATGACACCTTTCCTCAGAAGGCTCCAGTACACCTGTCATCACAATGCTCCAATGCCCGTCTCACCACAAAGTTCCATGATCCCTGTCAGCACAACGTTACAGGACAATTGTCACCACAATGCTCCATGACAACTGTCATCACAATGTTGCCTGCCCATGTCATCAAAATGCTCCATGTCCCCTGTAATCACAATGTTCCATTACACCCGTCATCACAATGTTCCCTGCCCATGTCATCACAATGCTCCATTACCAATGAAATCAAAATGTTCGCCTGCCCTTGTCATCAAAATGCTCCATGGCCCCTTTAATCACAATGCTCCATGAACACTGTCATCACAATGTTCCATGACAGTTGTCATCACAATGCTCCATGACCCCTGTAATCACAATGCTCCATGCCCTTGTCATCACAATGCTCCAGAACTCTTGTCATCATAATGATGAGTGCCCGTGTCATCACAAAGCTCCATGATACTTGTCATCACAATGTTCCATGGCCTTGTCATCACTATACTCCATGGCCCCCGTCATCACAGTGCTCCATGATACCTTTCATCACAATTCTAGATGACCACTGTCATCACAATGCCCCAAGACACATGTCATCACAATTCGCCATGGCTCTTGTCATCACAATGCTCCATGACCCGTGGCATCACAATGGTCCAGGACACTTGTCATCACAATCATCCATGACCACTTACATCACAATGCTCCTTGACTCCCGTCATCACAATGCTCCATAGCCTATGCATTCGCAATGCTACATGGTCCCTGTAATCACATTGCTCCATGATCCATTTCATCCCAATGCTCTATGACCACTGTCATCACCATGCCCCATTATACCTGTCATCACAAAATTCCATGGCCCCTGTCAGCACAATGTTCCATGACAGATGTCATCACTATCCTCCATGGTCCCTGTAATCACAATGCTCCATCCCCTTGTCAACGCAATGCTCCAGAACTCTTGTCATCATAATGCTCCATGCCCGCCTCCTCACAATGCTCCATGACACTTGTCCTCACAATGCTCCATGGCCTTTGTCATCGCAATGCTCCATGGCCCCTGTTATCACAGTGCTCCATGTTACCTTTCATCACAATTCTAGATGACCATTGTCATCACAATGCCCCATGACACCTGTCATCACTATTCGCCATGGCACTTGTCATCACAATGCTCCATGATCCCTGTCATCATAATGTTCGATGACACTTGTCGTCACGGTGCTCCATGACCCCTGTCATCACAATATTCACTGCCCATGTAATCACAATGCTCCTGGTCCCCTGTAATCACAATGCTCCATAGCCTTAACATCACAATGCTCCAGAACTCTTGTCATCATTATGCCCCATGCCCATGTCATCACAATGCTCCTTGACCCCTGTCATCACAATGCTCCATGGCCTATGTATTCACAATGCTCCATGGCCCCTGTAGTCACATTGCTCCATGATCCTTTTCATCACAATGCTCTATGACCACTGTCATCACAATGCCACATGACACCTGTCATTACAATGCTCTATGGCCCCTGTCAGCACAATGTTCCATGGCAGATATCATCACAATGATCCATGACCGCTGTCATCACAATGTTCCCTGCCCTTGTCATCTCAATCATCCCTGGCCCCTGTTATCACAATGCCCCATACCCTTGTCATCGCAATGCTCCAGATCACTTCTCATCATAATGCTCCATGCCCATGTCATCACAATGCTCCATGGCCCCTGTCATCACAGTGCTCCGTGATACATTTCATCGTAATGATAGATGACCACTGTCATCACAATGCTCCATGACACCTGTCATCAGATTTGGCCATGGCCCTTATCATCACAATGCTCCAGGACACTTGTCTTCACAATGTTCCATGGCGCATTTCATCACAATGCTCCATGACCACTTTCATCAAATTGCTCCATGATGCCTGTCATCACAATGCTCCATGGCCTTTGTCATCAAAATTCTACATGGCCCCTGTAATAACAGAGCTTCAGGACAACTTTTATCACAATACACCATGACCACTCTCATCACAATGCCAGAAAAGACCTTTCATGACAATGCTCCATGGCCCTTGTCATCACAATATTCTATGACTTCTGTCATCACAATGCTCCATGCCCCTGTCATCACAATGCCCCATCACCCCTGCTATTACAATGCTCCATGACCCCTGTCATCACAATGCCCCGAAACCCTTGTCATCACAATATTCCATGATCCGTGTAATCACGATGATCCATGAACCATTTCTGTACAATGCTCCAGTACCCCTTTCATTAAAATGCTCCATGGCACTTGTCATCAGAATGCTCCAGGAACCCTTCCATCACAATAATCCATGACCCGTTTCCTCACAATTCTCCAGGACCGCTTTCATCACAATGCTCCATTTCCTTGTCATCTCAATGCTTCATGGCCCCTGTCATCACAATGATCCATGCCCTTGTCATCAAAATGCTCCAGAACTCTTGTCATCACTATGCTCCATGCCCATGTCATCACAATGCTGCATGACCCCTGTCATCACAATGATACATGACCACTGTCATCACAATGCCACATGAACCCTGTCATCACATTGCTCCATGATCCCTGTCATTACAATGCTCCATGACCACTGTCATCACAATGTTCCATGATCGCTGTAATCACAATGACCCATGACACCTTTCCTCAGAAGGCTCCATTACGCCTGTCATCAGAATGCTCCAATGCCCATCTCATCACAATGCTCCATGATCCGTGACAGCACAACGTTACAGGACAATTGTCATCACAATGCTCCATGACAACTGTCATCACAATGTTGCCTGCCCATGTCATCAAAATGCTCCATGTCCCCTGTAATCACAATGTTCCATTACACCTGTCATCACAATGTTCCCTGCCCATGTCATCACAATGCTCCATTACCCATGTCATCGTAGTGACCCATGACCCCTTTCATCACAATGCTCCATGATCACTGTCATCACAATGCCACATGAGCCCTGTCATCACATTGCTCCATGGCCCCTGTCATTACAATGCTCCATGACCACTGTCATCACAATGTTCCATGATCGCTGTAATCACAATGACCCATGACACCTTTCCTCAGAAGGCTCCAGTACACCTGTCATCACAATGCTCCAATGCCCGTCTCACCACAAAGTTCCATGATCCCTGTCAGCACAACGTTACAGGACAATTGTCATCACAATGCTCCATGACAACTGTCATCACAATGTTCCCTGCCCATGTCATCAAAATGCTCCATGTCCCCTGTAATCACAATGTTCCATTACACCTGTCATCACAATGTTCCCTGCCCATGTCATCACAATGCTCCATTACCAATGAAATCAAAATGTTCGCCTGCCTTTGTCATCAAAATGCTCCATGGCCCCTTTAATCACAATGCTCCATGAACACTGTCATCACAATGTTCCATGACAGTTGTCATCACAATGCTCCATGACCCCTGTAATCACAATGCTCCATGCCCTTGTCATCACAATGCTCCAGAACTCTTGTCATCATAATGATGAGTGCCCGTGTCATCACAAAGCTCCATGATACTTGTCATCACAATGTTCCATGGCCTTGTCATCACTATACTCCATGGCCCCCGTCATCACAGTGCTCCATGATACCTTTCATCACAATTCTAGATGACCACTGTCATCACAATGCCCCAAGACACATGTCATCACAATTCGCCATGGCTCTTGTCATCACAATGCTCCATGACCCGTGGCATCACAACGGTCCAGGACACTTGTCATCACAATCATCCATGACCACTTACATCACAATGCTCCTTGACTCCCGTCATCACAATGCTCCATAGCCTATGCGTTCGCAATGCTACATGGTCCCTGTAATCACATTGCTCCATGATCCATTTCATCCCAATGCTCTATGACCACTGTCATCACCATGCCCCATTATACCTGTCATCACAAAATTCCATGGCCCCTGTCAGCACAATGTTCCATGACAGATGTCATCACTATCCTCCATGGTCCCTGTAATCACAATGCTCCATCCCCTTGTCAACGCAATGCTCCAGAACTCTTGTCATCATAATGCTCCATGCCCGCCTCATCACAATGCTCCATGACACTTGTCCTCACAATGCTCCATGGCCTTTGTCATCGCAATGCTCCATGGCCCCTGTTATCACAGTGCTCCATGTTACCTTTCATCACAATTCTAGATGACCATTGTCATCACAATGCCCCATGACACCTGTCATCACTATTCGCCATGGCACTTGTCATCACAATGCTCCATGATCCCTGTCATCATAATGTTCGATGACACTTGTCGTCACGGTGCTCCATGACCCCTGTCATCACAATATTCACTGCCCATGTAATCACAATGCTCCTGGTCCCCTGTAATCACAATGCTCCATAGCCTTAACATCACAATGCTCCAGAACTCTTGTCATCATTATGCCCCATGCCCATGTCATCACAATGCTCCTTGACCCCTGTCATCACAATGCTCCATGGCCTATGTATTCACAATGCTCCATGGCCCCTGTAGTCACATTGCTCCATGATCCTTTTCATCACAATGCTCTATGACCACTGTCATCACAATGCCACATGACACCTGTCATTACAATGCTCTATGGCCCCTGTCAGCACAATGTTCCATGGCAGATATCATCACAATGATCCATGACCGCTGTCATCACAATGTTCCCTGCCCTTGTCATCTCAATCATCCCTGGCCCCTGTTATCACAATGCCCCATACCCTTGTCATCGCAATGCTCCAGATCACTTCTCATCATAATGCTCCATGCCCATGTCATCACAATGCTCCATGGCCCCTGTCATCACAGTGCTCCGTGATACCTTTCATCGTAATGATAGATGACCACTGTCATCACAATGCTCCATGACACCTGTCATCAGATTGGCCATGGCCCTTATCATCACAATGCTCCAGGACACTTGTCTTCACAATGTTCCATGGCGCATTTCATCACAGTGCTCCATGACCACTTTCATCAAATTGCTCCATGATGCCTGTCATCACAATGCTCCATGGCCTTTGTCATCAAAATTCTACATGGCCCCTGTAATAACAGAGCTTCAGGACAACTTTTATCACAATACACCATGACCACTCTCATCACAATGCCAGAAAAGACCTTTCATGACAATGCTCCATGGCCCTTGTCATCACAATATTCTATGACTTCTGTCATCACAATGCTCCATGCCCCTGTCATCACAATGCCCCATCACCCCTGCTATTACAATGCTCCATGAACCCTGTCATCACAATGCCCCGAAACCCTTGTCATCACAATATTCCATGATCCGTGTAATCACGATGATCCATGAACCATTTCTGTACAATGCTCCAGTACCCCTTTCATTAAAATGCTCCATGGCACTTGTCATCAGAATGCTCCAGGAACCCTTCCATCACAATAATCCATGACCCGTTTCCTCACAATTCTCCAGGACCGCTTTCATCACAATGCTCCATTTCCTTGTCATCTCAATGCTTCATGGCCCCTGTCATCACAATGATCCATGCCCTTGTCATCAAAATGCTCCAGAACTCTTGTCATCACTATGCTCCATGCCCATGTCATCACAATGCTGCATGACCCCTGTCATCACAATGATACATGACCACTGTCATCACAATGCCACATGAGCCCTGTCATCACATTGCTCCATGATCCCTGTCATTACAATGCTCCATGACCACTGTCATCACAATGTTCCATGATCGCTGTAATCACAATGACCCATGACACCTTTCCTCAGAAGGCTCCATTACGCCTGTCATCAGAATGCTCCAATGCCCATCTCATCACAATGCTCCATGATCCGTGACAGCACAACCTTACAGGACAATTGTCATCACAATGCTCCATGACAACTGTCATCACAATGTTGCCTGCCCATGTCATCAAAATGCTCCATGTCCCCTGTAATCACAATGTTCCATTACACCTGTCATCACAATGTTCCCTGCCCATGTCATCACAATGCTCCATTACCCATGTCATCGTAGTGACCCATGACCCCTTTCATCACAATGCTCCATGACACCTGTCATCACAATGCTCCGTGCTCTTTGTCACCACAATGCTCCATGACCACTGTCATCACCATGCCCCATGACCCCAGTCATCACAATGCTCCATAGCACTTGTCATCACAATGCTCCATTATCCCTGTCATCACAATGTTCCATGACTCTTGTCATCAAAATGCCTCATGATCCTTTTACTCACAATGCTCCATGACTCCTTTCATCACATGCTCCATGATACTTGTCATTACACTGTCCCATGACCTTTTTCATAACAATGCTCCATGATACCAGTCATCACAATAATCCATGACCATTTTCGTCACAATGCTCCATGCCCCTTTCAACACAATGCTCCATGACAACTGTCACCACAATGCTCCATGGCCTTTGTCATCACAATTATACATGGCCCCTGTAATCACAGTGCTCCATGACCCCTTTCATCACAATGCTCCATGATCACTGTCATCACAATGCCACATGAGCCCTGTCATCACATTGCTCCATGGCCCCTGTCATTACAATGCTCCATGACCACTGTCATCACAATGTTCCATGATCGCTGTAATCACAATGACCCATGACACCTTTCCTCAGAAGGCTCCAGTACACCTGTCATCACAATGCTCCAATGCCCGTCTCACCACAAAGTTCCATGATCCCTGTCAGCACAACGTTACAGGACAATTGTCACCACAATGCTCCATGACAACTGTCATCACAATGTTGCCTGCCCATGTCATCAAAATGCTCCATGTCCCCTGTAATCACAATGTTCCATTACACCCGTCATCACAATGTTCCCTGCCCATGTCATCACAATGCTCCATTACCAATGAAATCAAAATGTTCGCCTGCCCTTGTCATCAAAATGCTCCATGGCCCCTTTAATCACAATGCTCCATGAACACTGTCATCACAATGTTCCATGACAGTTGTCATCACAATGCTCCATGACCCCTGTAATCACAATGCTCCATGCCCTTGTCATCACAATGCTCCAGAACTCTTGTCATCATAATGATGAGTGCCCGTGTCATCACAAAGCTCCATGATACTTGTCATCACAATGTTCCATGGCCTTGTCATCACTATACTCCATGGCCCCCGTCATCACAGTGCTCCATGATACCTTTCATCACAATTCTAGATGACCACTGTCATCACAATGCCCCAAGACACATGTCATCACAATTCGCCATGGCTCTTGTCATCACAATGCTCCATGACCCGTGGCATCACAATGGTCCAGGACACTTGTCATCACAATCATCCATGACCACTTACATCACAATGCTCCTTGACTCCCGTCATCACAATGCTCCATAGCCTATGCATTCGCAATGCTACATGGTCCCTGTAATCACATTGCTCCATGATCCATTTCATCCCAATACTCTATGACCACTGTCATCACCATGCCCCATTATACCTGTCATCACAAAATTCCATGGCCCCTGTCAGCACAATGTTCCATGACAGATGTCATCACTATCCTCCATGGTCCCTGTAATCACAATGCTCCATCCCCTTGTCAACGCAATGCTCCAGAACTCTTGTCATCATAATGCTCCATGCCCGCCTCCTCACAATGCTCCATGACACTTGTCCTCACAATGCTCCATGGCCTTTGTCATCGCAATGCTCCATGGCCCCTGTTATCACAGTGCTCCATGTTACCTTTCATCACAATTCTAGATGACCATTGTCATCACAATGCCCCATGACACCTGTCATCACTATTCGCCATGGCACTTGTCATCACAATGCTCCATGATCCCTGTCATCATAATGTTCGATGACACTTGTCGTCACGGTGCTCCATGACCCCTGTCATCACAATATTCACTGCCCATGTAATCACAATGCTCCTGGTCCCCTGTAATCACAATGCTCCATAGCCTTAACATCACAATGCTCCAGAACTCTTGTCATCATTATGCCCCATGCCCATGTCATCACAATGCTCCTTGACCCCTGTCATCACAATGCTCCATGGCCTATGTATTCACAATGCTCCATGGCCCCTGTAGTCACATTGCTCCATGATCCTTTTCATCACAATGCTCTATGACCACTGTCATCACAATGCCACATGACACCTGTCATTACAATGCTCTATGGCCCCTGTCAGCACAATGTTCCATGGCAGATATCATCACAATGATCCATGACCGCTGTCATCACAATGTTCCCTGCCCTTGTCATCTCAATCATCCCTGGCCCCTGTTATCACAATGCCCCATACCCTTGTCATCGCAATGCTCCAGATCACTTCTCATCATAATGCTCCATGCCCATGTCATCACAATGCTCCATGGCCCCTGTCATCACAGTGCTCCGTGATACCTTTCATCGTAATGATAGATGACCACTGTCATCACAATGCTCCAGGACACTTGTCTTCACAATGTTCCATGGCGCATTTCATCACAATGCTCCATGACCACTTTCATCAAATTGCTCCATGATGCCTGTCATCACAATGCTCCATGGCCTTTGTCATCAAAATTCTACATGGCCCCTGTAATAACAGAGCTTCAGGACAACTTTTATCACAATACACCATGACCACTCTCATCACAATGCCAGAAAAGACCTTTCATGACAATGCTCCATGGCCCTTGTCATCACAATATTCTATGACTTCTGTCATCACAATGCTCCATGCCCCTGTCATCACAATGCCCCATCACCCCTGCTATTACAATGCTCCATGAACCCTGTCATCACAATGCCCCGAAACCCTTGTCATCACAATATTCCATGATCCGTGTAATCACGATGATCCATGAACCATTTCTGTACAATGCTCCAGTACCCCTTTCATTAAAATGCTCCATGGCACTTGTCATCAGAATGCTCCAGGAACCCTTCCATCACAATAATCCATGACCCGTTTCCTCACAATTCTCCAGGACCGCTTTCATCACAATGCTCCATTTCCTTGTCATCTCAATGCTTCATGGCCCCTGTCATCACAATGATCCATGCCCTTGTCATCAAAATGCTCCAGAACTCTTGTCATCACTATGCTCCATGCCCATGTCATCACAATGCTGCATGACCCCTGTCATCACAATGATACATGACCACTGTCATCACAATGCCACATGAACCCTGTCATCACATTGCTCCATGATCCCTGTCATTACAATGCTCCATGACCACTGTCATCACAATGTTCCATGATCGCTGTAATCACAATGACCCATGACACCTTTCCTCAGAAGGCTCCATTACGCCTGTCATCAGAATGCTCCAATGCCCATCTCATCACAATGCTCCATGATCCGTGACAGCACAACGTTACAGGACAATTGTCATCACAATGCTCCATGACAACTGTCATCACAATGTTGCCTGCCCATGTCATCAAAATGCTCCATGTCCCCTGTAATCACAATGTTCCATTACACCTGTCATCACAATGTTCCCTGCCCATGTCATCACAATGCTCCATTACCCATGTCATCGTAGTGACCCATGACCCCTTTCATCACAATGCTCCATGACACCTGTCATCACAATGCTCTGTGCTCTTTGTCACCACAATGCTCCATGACCACTGTCATCACCATGCCCCATGACCCCAGTCATCACAATGCTCCATAGCACTTGTCATCACAATGCTCCATTATCCCTGTCATCACAATGTTCCATGACTCTTGTCATCAAAATGCCTCATGATCCTTTTACTCACAATGCTCCATGACTCCTTTCATCACATGCTCCATGATACTTGTCATTACACTGTCCCATGACCTTTTTCATAACAATGCTCCATGATACCAGTCATCACAATAATCCATGACCATTTTCGTCACAATGCTCCATGCCCCTTTCAACACAATGCTCCATGACAACTGTCACCACAATGCTCCATGGCCTTTGTCATCACAATTATACATGGCCCCTGTAATCACAGTGCTCCATGACCCCTTTCATCACAATGCTCCATGATCACTGTCATCACAATGCCACATGAGCCCTGTCATCACATTGCTCCATGGCCCCTGTCATTACAATGCTCCATGACCACTGTCATCACAATGTTCCATGATCGCTGTAATCACAATGACCCATGACACCTTTCCTCAGAAGGCTCCAGTACACCTGTCATCACAATGCTCCAATGCCCGTCTCACCACAAAGTTCCATGATCCCTGTCAGCACAACGTTACAGGACAATTGTCACCACAATGCTCCATGACAACTGTCATCACAATGTTGCCTGCCCATGTCATCAAAATGCTCCATGTCCCCTGTAATCACAATGTTCCATTACACCCGTCATCACAATGTTCCCTGCCCATGTCATCACAATGCTCCATTACCAATGAAATCAAAATGTTCGCCTGCCCTTGTCATCAAAATGCTCCATGGCCCCTTTAATCACAATGCTCCATGAACACTGTCATCACAATGTTCCATGACAGTTGTCATCACAATGCTCCATGACCCCTGTAATCACAATGCTCCATGCCCTTGTCATCACAATGCTCCAGAACTCTTGTCATCATAATGATGAGTGCCCGTGTCATCACAAAGCTCCATGATACTTGTCATCACAATGTTCCATGGCCTTGTCATCACTATACTCCATGGCCCCCGTCATCACAGTGCTCCATGATACCTTTCATCACAATTCTAGATGACCACTGTCATCACAATGCCCCAAGACACATGTCATCACAATTCGCCATGGCTCTTGTCATCACAATGCTCCATGACCCGTGGCATCACAATGGTCCAGGACACTTGTCATCACAATCATCCATGACCACTTACATCACAATGCTCCTTGACTCCCGTCATCACAATGCTCCATAGCCTATGCATTCGCAATGCTACATGGTCCCTGTAATCACATTGCTCCATGATCCATTTCATCCCAATGCTCTATGACCACTGTCATCACCATGCCCCATTATACCTGTCATCACAAAATTCCATGGCCCCTGTCAGCACAATGTTCCATGACAGATGTCATCACTATCCTCCATGGTCCCTGTAATCACAATGCTCCATCCCCTTGTCAACGCAATGCTCCAGAACTCTTGTCATCATAATGCTCCATGCCCGCCTCCTCACAATGCTCCATGACACTTGTCCTCACAATGCTCCATGGCCTTTGTCATCGCAATGCTCCATGGCCCCTGTTATCACAGTGCTCCATGTTACCTTTCATCACAATTCTAGATGACCATTGTCATCACAATGCCCCATGACACCTGTCATCACTATTCGCCATGGCACTTGTCATCACAATGCTCCATGATCCCTGTCATCATAATGTTCGATGACACTTGTCGTCACGGTGCTCCATGACCCCTGTCATCACAATATTCACTGCCCATGTAATCACAATGCTCCTGGTCCCCTGTAATCACAATGCTCCATAGCCTTAACATCACAATGCTCCAGAACTCTTGTCATCATTATGCCCCATGCCCATGTCATCACAATGCTCCTTGACCCCTGTCATCACAATGCTCCATGGCCTATGTATTCACAATGCTCCATGGCCCCTGTAGTCACATTGCTCCATGATCCTTTTCATCACAATGCTCTATGACCACTGTCATCACAATGCCACATGACACCTGTCATTACAATGCTCTATGGCCCCTGTCAGCACAATGTTCCATGGCAGATATCATCACAATGATCCATGACCGCTGTCATCACAATGTTCCCTGCCCTTGTCATCTCAATCATCCCTGGCCCCTGTTATCACAATGCCCCATACCCTTGTCATCGCAATGCTCCAGATCACTTCTCATCATAATGCTCCATGCCCATGTCATCACAATGCTCCATGGCCCCTGTCATCACAGTGCTCCGTGATACATTTCATCGTAATGATAGATGACCACTGTCATCACAATGCTCCATGACACCTGTCATCAGATTTGGCCATGGCCCTTATCATCACAATGCTCCAGGACACTTGTCTTCACAATGTTCCATGGCGCATTTCATCACAATGCTCCATGACCACTTTCATCAAATTGCTCCATGATGCCTGTCATCACAATGCTCCATGGCCTTTGTCATCAAAATTCTACATGGCCCCTGTAATAACAGAGCTTCAGGACAACTTTTATCACAATACACCATGACCACTCTCATCACAATGCCAGAAAAGACCTTTCATGACAATGCTCCATGGCCCTTGTCATCACAATATTCTATGACTTCTGTCATCACAATGCTCCATGCCCCTGTCATCACAATGCCCCATCACCCCTGCTATTACAATGCTCCATGACCCCTGTCATCACAATGCCCCGAAACCCTTGTCATCACAATATTCCATGATCCGTGTAATCACGATGATCCATGAACCATTTCTGTACAATGCTCCAGTACCCCTTTCATTAAAATGCTCCATGGCACTTGTCATCAGAATGCTCCAGGAACCCTTCCATCACAATAATCCATGACCCGTTTCCTCACAATTCTCCAGGACCGCTTTCATCACAATGCTCCATTTCCTTGTCATCTCAATGCTTCATGGCCCCTGTCATCACAATGATCCATGCCCTTGTCATCAAAATGCTCCAGAACTCTTGTCATCACTATGCTCCATGCCCATGTCATCACAATGCTGCATGACCCCTGTCATCACAATGATACATGACCACTGTCATCACAATGCCACATGAACCCTGTCATCACATTGCTCCATGATCCCTGTCATTACAATGCTCCATGACCACTGTCATCACAATGTTCCATGATCGCTGTAATCACAATGACCCATGACACCTTTCCTCAGAAGGCTCCATTACGCCTGTCATCAGAATGCTCCAATGCCCATCTCATCACAATGCTCCATGATCCGTGACAGCACAACGTTACAGGACAATTGTCATCACAATGCTCCATGACAACTGTCATCACAATGTTGCCTGCCCATGTCATCAAAATGCTCCATGTCCCCTGTAATCACAATGTTCCATTACACCTGTCATCACAATGTTCCCTGCCCATGTCATCACAATGCTCCATTACCCATGTCATCGTAGTGACCCATGACCCCTTTCATCACAATGCTCCATGACACCTGTCATCACAATGCTCCGTGCTCTTTGTCACCACAATGCTCCATGACCACTGTCATCACCATGCCCCATGACCCCAGTCATCACAATGCTCCATAGCACTTGTCATCACAATGCTCCATTATCCCTGTCATCACAATGTTCCATGACTCTTGTCATCAAAATGCCTCATGATCCTTTTACTCACAATGCTCCATGACTCCTTTCATCACATGCTCCATGATACTTGTCATTACACTGTCCCATGACCTTTTTCATAACAATGCTCCATGATACCAGTCATCACAATAATCCATGACCATTTTCGTCACAATGCTCCATGCCCCTTTCAACACAATGCTCCATGACAACTGTCACCACAATGCTCCATGGCCTTTGTCATCACAATTATACATGGCCCCTGTAATCACAGTGCTCCATGACCCCTTTCATCACAATGCTCCATGATCATTGTCATCACAATGCCACATGAGCCCTGTCATCACATTGCTCCATGGCCCCTGTCATTACAATGCTCCATGACCACTGTCATCACAATGTTCCATGATCGCTGTAATCACAATGACCCATGACACCTTTCCTCAGAAGGCTCCAGTACACCTGTCATCACAATGCTCCAATGCCCGTCTCACCACAAAGTTCCATGATCCCTGTCAGCACAACGTTACAGGACAATTGTCACCACAATGCTCCATGACAACTGTCATCACAATGTTGCCTGCCCATGTCATCAAAATGCTCCATGTCCCCTGTAATCACAATGTTCCATTACACCCGTCATCACAATGTTCCCTGCCCATGTCATCACAATGCTCCATTACCAATGAAATCAAAATGTTCGCCTGCCCTTGTCATCAAAATGCTCCATGGCCCCTTTAATCACAATGCTCCACGAACACTGTCATCACAATGTTCCATGACAGTTGTCATCATAATCCTCCATGACCCCTGTAATCACAATGCTCCATGCCCTTGTCATCACAATGCTCCAGAACTCTTGTCATCATAATGATGAATGCCCGTGTCATCACAAAGCTCCATGATACTTGTCATCACAATGTTCCATGGCCTTGTCATCACTATACTCCATGGCCCCCGTCATCACAGTGCTCCATGATACCTTTCATCACAATTCTAGATGACCACTGTCATCACAATGCCCCAAGACACATGTCATCACAATTCGCCATGGCCCTTGTCATCACAATGCTCCATGACCCGTGGCATCACAATGGTCCAGGACACTTGTCATCACAATCATCCATGACCACTTACATCACAATGCTCCTTGACTCCCGTCATCACAATGCTCCATAGCCTATGCATTCGCAATGCTACATGGTCCCTGTAATCACATTGCTCCATGATCCATTTCATCCCAATGCTCTATGACCACTGTCATCACCATGCCCCATTATACCTGTCATCACAAAGTTCCATGGCCCCTGTCAGCACAATGTTCCATGACAGATGTCATCACTATCCTCCATGGTCCCTGTAATCACAATGCTCCATCCCCTTGTCAACGCAATGCTCCAGAACTCTTGTCATCATAATGCTCCATGCCCGCCTCATCACAATGCTCCATGACACTTGTCCTCACAATGCTCCATGGCCTTTGTCATCGCAATGCTCCATGGCCCCTGTTATCACAGTGCTCCATGTTACCTTTCATCACAATTCTAGATGACCATTGTCATCACAATGCCCCATGACACCTGTCATCACTATTCGCCATGGCACTTGTCATCACAATGCTCCATGATCCCTGTCATCATAATGTTCGATGACACTTGTCGTCACGGTGCTCCATGACCCCTGTCATCACAATATTCACTGCCCATGTAATCACAATGCTCCTGGTCCCCTGTAATCACAATGCTCCATAGCCTTAACATCACAATGCTCCAGAACTCTTGTCATCATTATGCCCCATGCCCATGTCATCACAATGCTCCTTGACCCCTGTCATCACAATGCTCCATGGCCTATGTATTCACAATGCTCCATGGCCCCTGTAGTCACATTGCTCCATGATCCTTTTCATCACAATGCTCTATGACCACTGTCATAACAATGCCACATGACACCTGTCATTACAATGCTCTATGGCCCCTGTCAGCACAATGTTCCATGGCAGATATCATCACAATGATCCATGACCGCTGTCATCACAATGTTCCCTGCCCTTGTCATCTCAATCATCCCTGGCCCCTGTTATCACAATGCCCCATACCCTTGTCATCGCAATGCTCCAGATCACTTCGCATCATAATGCTCCATGCCCATGTCATCACAATGCTCCATGGCCCCTGTCATCACAGTGCTCCGTGATACCTTTCATCGTAATGATAGATGACCACTGTCATCACAATGCTCCAGGACACTTGTCTTCACAATGTTCCATGGCGCATTTCATCACAATGCTCCATGACCACTTTCATCAAATTGCTCCATGATGCCTGTCATCACAATGCTCCATGGCCTTTGTCATCAAAATTCTACATGGCCCCTGTAATAACAGAGCTTCAGGACAACTTTTATCACAATACACCATGACCACTCTCATCACAATGCCAGAAAAGACCTTTCATGACAATGCTCCATGGCCCTTGTCATCACAATATTCTATGACTTCTGTCATCACAATGCTCCATGCCCCTGTCATCACAATGCCCCATCACCCCTGCTATTACAATGCTCCATGACCCCTGTCCTCACAATGCCCCGAAACCCTTGTCATCACAATATTCCATGATCCGTGTAATCACGATGATCCATGAACCATTTCTGTACAATGCTCCAGTACCCCTTTCATTAAAATGCTCCATGGCACTTGTCATCAGAATGCTCCAGGAACCCTTCCATCACAATAATCCATGACCCGTTTCCTCACAATTCTCCAGGACCGCTTTCATCACAATGCTCCATTTCCTTGTCATCTCAATGCTTCATGGCCCCTGTCATCACAATGATCCATGCCCTTGTCATCAAAATGCTCCAGAACTCTTGTCATCACTATGCTCCATGCCCATGTCATCACAATGCTGCATGACCCCTGTCATCACAATGATACATGACCACTGTCATCACAATGCCACATGAACCCTGTCATCACATTGCTCCATGATCCCTGTCATTACAATGCTCCATGACCACTGTCATCACAATGTTCCATGATCGCTGTAATCACAATGACCCATGACACCTTTCCTCAGAAGGCTCCATTACGCCTGTCATCAGAATGCTCCAATGCCCATCTCATCACAATGCTCCATGATCCGTGACAGCACAACGTTACAGGACAATTGTCATCACAATGCTCCATGACAACTGTCATCACAATGTTGCCTGCCCATGTCATCAAAATGCTCCATGTCCCCTGTAATCACAATGTTCCATTACACCTGTCATCACAATGTTCCCTGCCCATGTCATCACAATGCTCCATTACCCATGTCATCGTAGTGACCCATGACCCCTTTCATCACAATGCTCCATGACACCTGTCATCACAATGCTCCGTGCTCTTTGTCACCACAATGCTCCATGACCACTGTCATCACCATGCCCCATGACCCCAGTCATCACAATGCTCCATAGCACTTGTCATCACAATGCTCCATTATCCCTGTCATCACAATGTTCCATGACTCTTGTCATCAAAATGCCTCATGATCCTTTTACTCACAATGCTCCATGACTCCTTTCATCACATGCTCCATGATACTTGTCATTACACTGTCCCATGACCTTTTTCATAACAATGCTCCATGATACCAGTCATCACAATAATCCATGACCATTTTCGTCACAATGCTCCATGCCCCTTTCAACACAATGCTCCATGACAACTGTCACCACAATGCTCCATGGCCTTTGTCATCACAATTATACATGGCCCCTGTAATCACAGTGCTCCATGACCCCTTTCATCACAATGCTCCATGATCACTGTCATCACAATGCCACATGAGCCCTGTCATCACATTGCTCCATGGCCCCTGTCATTACAATGCTCCATGACCACTGTCATCACAATGTTCCATGATCGCTGTAATCACAATGACCCATGACACCTTTCCTCAGAAGGCTCCAGTACACCTGTCATCACAATGCTCCAATGCCCGTCTCACCACAAAGTTCCATGATCCCTGTCAGCACAACGTTACAGGACAATTGTCACCACAATGCTCCATGACAACTGTCATCACAATGTTGCCTGCCCATGTCATCAAAATGCTCCATGTCCCCTGTAATCACAATGTTCCATTACACCCGTCATCACAATGTTCCCTGCCCATGTCATCACAATGCTCCATTACCAATGAAATCAAAATGTTCGCCTGCCCTTGTCATCAAAATGCTCCATGGCCCCTTTAATCACAATGCTCCATGAACACTGTCATCACAATGTTCCATGACAGTTGTCATCACAATGCTCCATGACCCCTGTAATCACAATGCTCCATGCCCTTGTCATCACAATGCTCCAGAACTCTTGTCATCATAATGATGAGTGCCCGTGTCATCACAAAGCTCCATGATACTTGTCATCACAATGTTCCATGGCCTTGTCATCACTATACTCCATGGCCCCCGTCATCACAGTGCTCCATGATACCTTTCATCACAATTCTAGATGACCACTGTCATCACAATGCCCCAAGACACATGTCATCACAATTCGCCATGGCTCTTGTCATCACAATGCTCCATGACCCGTGGCATCACAATGGTCCAGGACACTTGTCATCACAATCATCCATGACCACTTACATCACAATGCTCCTTGACTCCCGTCATCACAATGCTCCATAGCCTATGCATTCGCAATGCTACATGGTCCCTGTAATCACATTGCTCCATGATCCATTTCATCCCAATGCTCTATGACCACTGTCATCACCATGCCCCATTATACCTGTCATCACAAAATTCCATGGCCCCTGTCAGCACAATGTTCCATGACAGATGTCATCACTATCCTCCATGGTCCCTGTAATCACAATGCTCCATCCCCTTGTCAACGCAATGCTCCAGAACTCTTGTCATCATAATGCTCCATGCCCGCCTCCTCACAATGCTCCATGACACTTGTCCTCACAATGCTCCATGGCCTTTGTCATCGCAATGCTCCATGGCCCCTGTTATCACAGTGCTCCATGTTACCTTTCATCACAATTCTAGATGACCATTGTCATCACAATGCCCCATGACACCTGTCATCACTATTCGCCATGGCACTTGTCATCACAATGCTCCATGATCCCTGTCATCATAATGTTCGATGACACTTGTCGTCACGGTGCTCCATGACCCCTGTCATCACAATATTCACTGCCCATGTAATCACAATGCTCCTGGTCCCCTGTAATCACAATGCTCCATAGCCTTAACATCACAATGCTCCAGAACTCTTGTCATCATTATGCCCCATGCCCATGTCATCACAATGCTCCTTGACCCCTGTCATCACAATGCTCCATGGCCTATGTATTCACAATGCTCCATGGCCCCTGTAGTCACATTGCTCCATGATCCTTTTCATCACAATGCTCTATGACCACTGTCATCACAATGCCACATGACACCTGTCATTACAATGCTCTATGGCCCCTGTCAGCACAATGTTCCATGGCAGATATCATCACAATGATCCATGACCGCTGTCATCACAATGTTCCCTGCCCTTGTCATCTCAATCATCCCTGGCCCCTGTTATCACAATGCCCCATACCCTTGTCATCGCAATGCTCCAGATCACTTCTCATCATAATGCTCCATGCCCATGTCATCACAATGCTCCATGGCCCCTGTCATCACAGTGCTCCGTGATACATTTCATCGTAATGATAGATGACCACTGTCATCACAATGCTCCATGACACCTGTCATCAGATTTGGCCATGGCCCTTATCATCACAATGCTCCAGGACACTTGTCTTCACAATGTTCCATGGCGCATTTCATCACAATGCTCCATGACCACTTTCATCAAATTGCTCCATGATGCCTGTCATCACAATGCTCCATGGCCTTTGTCATCAAAATTCTACATGGCCCCTGTAATAACAGAGCTTCAGGACAACTTTTATCACAATACACCATGACCACTCTCATCACAATGCCAGAAAAGACCTTTCATGACAATGCTCCATGGCCCTTGTCATCACAATATTCTATGACTTCTGTCATCACAATGCTCCATGCCCCTGTCATCACAATGCCCCATCACCCCTGCTATTACAATGCTCCATGACCCCTGTCATCACAATGCCCCGAAACCCTTGTCATCACAATATTCCATGATCCGTGTAATCACGATGATCCATGAACCATTTCTGTACAATGCTCCAGTACCCCTTTCATTAAAATGCTCCATGGCACTTGTCATCAGAATGCTCCAGGAACCCTTCCATCACAATAATCCATGACCCGTTTCCTCACAATTCTCCAGGACCGCTTTCATCACAATGCTCCATTTCCTTGTCATCTCAATGCTTCATGGCCCCTGTCATCACAATGATCCATGCCCTTGTCATCAAAATGCTCCAGAACTCTTGTCATCACTATGCTCCATGCCCATGTCATCACAATGCTGCATGACCCCTGTCATCACAATGATACATGACCACTGTCATCACAATGCCACATGAACCCTGTCATCACATTGCTCCATGATCCCTGTCATTACAATGCTCCATGACCACTGTCATCACAATGTTCCATGATCGCTGTAATCACAATGACCCATGACACCTTTCCTCAGAAGGCTCCATTACGCCTGTCATCAGAATGCTCCAATGCCCATCTCATCACAATGCTCCATGATCCGTGACAGCACAACGTTACAGGACAATTGTCATCACAATGCTCCATGACAACTGTCATCACAATGTTGCCTGCCCATGTCATCAAAATGCTCCATGTCCCCTGTAATCACAATGTTCCATTACACCTGTCATCACAATGTTCCCTGCCCATGTCATCACAATGCTCCATTACCCATGTCATCGTAGTGACCCATGACCCCTTTCATCACAATGCTCCATGACACCTGTCATCACAATGCTCCGTGCTCTTTGTCACCACAATGCTCCATGACCACTGTCATCACCATGCCCCATGACCCCAGTCATCACAATGCTCCATAGCACTTGTCATCACAATGCTCCATTATCCCTGTCATCACAATGTTCCATGACTCTTGTCATCAAAATGCCTCATGATCCTTTTACTCACAATGCTCCATGACTCCTTTCATCACATGCTCCATGATACTTGTCATTACACTGTCCCATGACCTTTTTCATAACAATGCTCCATGATACCAGTCATCACAATAATCCATGACCATTTTCGTCACAATGCTCCATGCCCCTTTCAACACAATGCTCCATGACAACTGTCACCACAATGCTCCATGGCCTTTGTCATCACAATTATACATGGCCCCTGTAATCACAGTGCTCCATGACCCCTTTCATCACAATGCTCCATGATCATTGTCATCACAATGCCACATGAGCCCTGTCATCACATTGCTCCATGGCCCCTGTCATTACAATGCTCCATGACCACTGTCATCACAATGTTCCATGATCGCTGTAATCACAATGACCCATGACACCTTTCCTCAGAAGGCTCCAGTACACCTGTCATCACAATGCTCCAATGCCCGTCTCACCACAAAGTTCCATGATCCCTGTCAGCACAACGTTACAGGACAATTGTCACCACAATGCTCCATGACAACTGTCATCACAATGTTGCCTGCCCATGTCATCAAAATGCTCCATGTCCCCTGTAATCACAATGTTCCATTACACCAGTCATCACAATGTTCCCTGCCCATGTCATCACAATGCTCCATTACCAATGAAATCAAAATGTTCGCCTGCCCTTGTCATCAAAATGCTCCATGGCCCCTTTAATCACAATGCTCCATGAACACTGTCATCACAATGTTCCATGACAGTTGTCTTCACAATGCTCCATGACCCCTGTAATCACAATGCTCCATGCCCTTGTCATCACAATGCTCCAGAACTCTTGTCATCATAATGATGAGTGCCCGTGTCATCACAAAGCTCCATGATACTTGTCATCACAATGTTCCATGGCCTTGTCATCACTATACTCCATGGCCCCCGTCATCACAGTGCTCCATGATACCTTTCATCACAATTCTAGATGACCACTGTCATCACAATGCCCCAAGAGTCATGTCATAACAATTCGCCATGGCTCTTGTCATCACAATGCTCCATGACCCGTGGCATCACAATGGTCCAGGACACTTGTCATCACAATCATCCATGACCACTTACATCACAATGCTCCTTGACTCCCGTCATCACAATGCTCCATAGCCTATGCATTCGCAATGCTACATGGTCCCTGTAATCACATTGCTCCATGATCCATTTCATCCCAATGCTCTATGACCACTGTCATCACCATGCCCCATTATACCTGTCATCACAAAATTCCATGGCCCCTGTCAGCACAATGTTCCATGACAGATGTCATCACTATCCTCCATGGTCCCTGTAATCACAATGCTCCATCCCCTTGTCAACGCAATGCTCCAGAACTCTTGTCATCATAATGCTCCATGCCCGCCTCCTCACAATGCTCCATGACACTTGTCCTCACAATGCTCCATGGCCTTTGTCATCGCAATGCTCCATGGCCCCTGTTATCACAGTGCTCCATGTTACCTTTCATCACAATTCTAGATGACCATTGTCATCACAATGCCCCATGACACCTGTCATCACTATTCGCCATGGCACTTGTCATCACAATGCTCCATGATCCCTGTCATCATAATGTTCGATGACACTTGTCGTCACGGTGCTCCATGACCCCTGTCATCACAATATTCACTGCCCATGTAATCACAATGCTCCTGGTCCCCTGTAATCACAATGCTCCATAGCCTTAACATCACAATGCTCCAGAACTCTTGTCATCATTATGCCCCATGCCCATGTCATCACAATGCTCCTTGACCCCTGTCATCACAATGCTCCATGGCCTATGTATTCACAATGCTCCATGGCCCCTGTAGTCACATTGCTCCATGATCCTTTTCATCACAATGCTCTATGACCACTGTCATCACAATGCCACATGACACCTGTCATTACAATGCTCTATGGCCCCTGTCAGCACAATGTTCCATGGCAGATATCATCACAATGATCCATGACCGCTGTCATCACAATGTTCCCTGCCCTTGTCATCTCAATCATCCCTGGCCCCTGTTATCACAATGCCCCATACCCTTGTCATCGCAATGCTCCAGATCACTTCTCATCATAATGCTCCATGCCCATGTCATCACAATGCTCCATGGCCCCTGTCATCACAGTGCTCCGTGATACCTTTCATCGTAATGATAGATGACCACTGTCATCACAATGCTCCATGACACCTGTCATCAGATTTGGCCATGGCCCTTATCATCACAATGCTCCAGGACACTTGTCTTCACAATGTTCCATGGCGCATTTCATCACAATGCTCCATGACCACTTTCATCAAATTGCTCCATGATGCCTGTCATCACAATGCTCCATGGCCTTTGTCATCAAAATTCTACATGGCCCCTGTAATAACAGAGCTTCAGGACAACTTTTATCACAATACACCATGACCACTCTCATCACAATGCCAGAAAAGACCTTTCATGACAATGCTCCATGGCCCTTGTCATCACAATATTCTATGACTTCTGTCATCACAATGCTCCATGCCCCTGTCATCACAATGCCCCATCATCCCTGCTATTACAATGCTCCATGAACCCTGTCATCACAATGCCCCGAAACCCTTGTCATCACAATATTCCATGATCCGTGTAATCACGATGATCCATGAACCATTTCTGTACAATGCTCCAGTACCCCTTTCATTAAAATGCTCCATGGCACTTGTCATCAGAATGCTCCAGGAACCCTTCCATCACAATAATCCATGACCCGTTTCCTCACAATTCTCCAGGACCGCTTTCATCACAATGCTCCATTTCCTTGTCATCTCAATGCTTCATGGCCCCTGTCATCACAATGATCCATGCCCTTGTCATCAAAATGCTCCAGAACTCTTGTCATCACTATGCTCCATGCCCATGTCATCACAATGCTGCATGACCCCGTCATCACAATGATACATGACCACTGTCATCACAATGCCACATGAACCCTGTCATCACATTGCTCCATGATCCCTGTCATTACAATGCTCCATGACCACTGTCATCACAATGTTCCATGATCGCTGTAATCACAATGACCCATGACACCTTTCCTCAGAAGGCTCCATTACGCCTGTCATCAGAATGCTCCAATGCCCATCTCATCACAATGCTCCATGATCCGTGACAGCACAACGTTACAGGACAATTGTCATCACAATGCTCCATGACAACTGTCATCACAATGTTGCCTGCCCATGTCATCAAAATGCTCCATGTCCCCTGTAATCACAATGTTCCATTACACCTGTCATCACAATGTTCCCTGCCCATGTCATCACAATGCTCCATTACCCATGTCATCGTAGTGACCGATGACCCCTTTCATCACAATGCTCCATGACACCTGTCATCACAATGCTCCGTGCTCTTTGTCACCACAATGCTCCATGACCACTGTCATCACCATGCCCCATGACCCCAGTCATCACAATGCTCCATAGCACTTGTCATCACAATGCTCCATTATCCCTGTCATCACAATGTTCCATGACTCTTGTCATCAAAATGCCTCATGATCCTTTTACTCACAATGCTCCATGACTCCTTTCATCACATGCTCCATGATACTTGTCATTACACTGTCCCATGACCTTTTTCATAACAATGCTCCATGATACCAGTCATCACAATAATCCATGACCATTTTCGTCACAATGCTCCATGCCCCTTTCAACACAATGCTCCATGACAACTGTCACCACAATGCTCCATGGCCTTTGTCATCACAATTATACATGGCCCCTGTAATCACAGTGCTCCATGACCCCTTTCATCACAATGCTCCATGATCACTGTCATCACAATGCCACATGAGCCCTGTCATCACATTGCTCCATGGCCCCTGTCATTACAATGCTCCATGACCACTGTCATCACAATGTTCCATGATCGCTGTAATCACAATGACCCATGACACCTTTCCTCAGAAGGCTCCAGTACACCTGTCATCACAATGCTCCAATGCCCGTCTCACCACAAAGTTCCATGATCCCTGTCAGCACAACGTTACAGGACAATTGTCACCACAATGCTCCATGACAACTGTCATCACAATGTTGCCTGCCCATGTCATCAAAATGCTCCATGTCCCCTGTAATCACAATGTTCCATTACACCCGTCATCACAATGTTCCCTGCCCATGTCATCACAATGCTCCATTACCAATGAAATCAAAATGTTCGCCTGCCCTTGTCATCAAAATGCTCCATGGCCCCTTTAATCACAATGCTCCATGAACACTGTCATCACAATGTTCCATGACAGTTGTCATCACAATGCTCCATGACCCCTGTAATCACAATGCTCCATGCCCTTGTCATCACAATGCTCCAGAACTCTTGTCATCATAATGATGAGTGCCCGTGTCATCACAAAGCTCCATGATACTTGTCATCACAATGTTCCATGGCCTTGTCATCACTATACTCCATGGCCCCCGTCATCACAGTGCTCCATGATACCTTTCATCACAATTCTAGATGACCACTGTCATCACAATGCCCCAAGACACATGTCATCACAATTCGCCATGGCTCTTGTCATCACAATGCTCCATGACCCGTGGCATCACAATGGTCCAGGACACTTGTCATCACAATCATCCATGACCACTTACATCACAATGCTCCTTGACTCCCGTCATCACAATGCTCCATAGCCTATGCATTCGCAATGCTACATGGTCCCTGTAATCACATTGCTCCATGATCCATTTCATCCCAATGCTCTATGACCACTGTCATCACCATGCCCCATTATACCTGTCATCACAAAATTCCATGGCCCCTGTCAGCACAATGTTCCATGACAGATGTCATCACTATCCTCCATGGTCCCTGTAATCACAATGCTCCATCCCCTTGTCAACGCAATGCTCCAGAACTCTTGTCATCATAATGCTCCATGCCCGCCTCCTCACAATGCTCCATGACACTTGTCCTCACAATGCTCCATGGCCTTTGTCATCGCAATGCTCCATGGCCCCTGTTATCACAGTGCTCCATGTTACCTTTCATCACAATTCTAGATGACCATTGTCATCACAATGCCCCATGACACCTGTCATCACTATTCGCCATGGCACTTGTCATCACAATGCTCCATGATCCCTGTCATCATAATGTTCGATGACACTTGTCGTCACGGTGCTCCATGACCCCTGTCATCACAATATTCACTGCCCATGTAATCACAATGCTCCTGGTCCCCTGTAATCACAATGCTCCATAGCCTTAACATCACAATGCTCCAGAACTCTTGTCATCATTATGCCCCATGCCCATGTCATCACAATGCTCCTTGACCCCTGTCATCACAATGCTCCATGGCCTATGTATTCACAATGCTCCATGGCCCCTGTAGTCACATTGCTCCATGATCCTTTTCATCACAATGCTCTATGACCACTGTCATCACAATGCCACATGACACCTGTCATTACAATGCTCTATGGCCCCTGTCAGCACAATGTTCCATGGCAGATATCATCACAATGATCCATGACCGCTGTCATCACAATGTTCCCTGCCCTTGTCATCTCAATCATCCCTGGCCCCTGTTATCACAATGCCCCATACCCTTGTCATCGCAATGCTCCAGATCACTTCTCATCATAATGCTCCATGCCCATGTCATCACAATGCTCCATGGCCCCTGTCATCACAGTGCTCCGTGATACATTTCATCGTAATGATAGATGACCACTGTCATCACAATGCTCCATGACACCTGTCATCAGATTTGGCCATGGCCCTTATCATCACAATGCTCCAGGACACTTGTCTTCACAATGTTCCATGGCGCATTTCATCACAATGCTCCATGACCACTTTCATCAAATTGCTCCATGATGCCTGTCATCACAATGCTCCATGGCCTTTGTCATCAAAATTCTACATGGCCCCTGTAATAACAGAGCTTCAGGACAACTTTTATCACAATACACCATGACCACTCTCATCACAATGCCAGAAAAGACCTTTCATGACAATGCTCCATGGCCCTTGTCATCACAATATTCTATGACTTCTGTCATCACAATGCTCCATGCCCCTGTCATCACAATGCCCCATCACCCCTGCTATTACAATGCTCCATGACCCCTGTCCTCACAATGCCCCGAAACCCTTGTCATCACAATATTCCATGATCCGTGTAATCACGATGATCCATGAACCATTTCTGTACAATGCTCCAGTACCCCTTTCATTAAAATGCTCCATGGCACTTGTCATCAGAATGCTCCAGGAACCCTTCCATCACAATAATCCATGACCCGTTTCCTCACAATTCTCCAGGACCGCTTTCATCACAATGCTCCATTTCCTTGTCATCTCAATGCTTCATGGCCCCTGTCATCACAATGATCCATGCCCTTGTCATCAAAATGCTCCAGAACTCTTGTCATCACTATGCTCCATGCCCATGTCATCACAATGCTGCATGACCCCTGTCATCACAATGATACATGACCACTGTCATCACAATGCCACATGAACCCTGTCATCACATTGCTCCATGATCCCTGTCATTACAATGCTCCATGACCACTGTCATCACAATGTTCCATGATCGCTGTAATCACAATGACCCATGACACCTTTCCTCAGAAGGCTCCATTACGCCTGTCATCAGAATGCTCCAATGCCCATCTCATCACAATGCTCCATGATCCGTGACAGCACAACGTTACAGGACAATTGTCATCACAATGCTCCATGACAACTGTCATCACAATGTTGCCTGCCC
The DNA here is from genome assembly GCF_028023285.1 of Balaenoptera ricei. Classification (NCBI taxonomy): domain Eukaryota; kingdom Metazoa; phylum Chordata; class Mammalia; order Artiodactyla; family Balaenopteridae; genus Balaenoptera; species Balaenoptera ricei. Next base: position 1,116,027 of record NW_026777686.1, read on the forward strand.
ATGTCATCAAAATGCTCCATGTCCCCTGTAATCACAATGTTCCATTACACCTGTCATCACAATGTTCCCTGCCCATGTCATCACAATGCTCCATTACCCATGTCATCGTAGTGACCCATGACCCCTTTCATCACAATGCTCCATGACACCTGTCATCACAATGCTCCGTGCTCTTTGTCACCACAATGCTCCATGACCACTGTCATCACCATGCCCCATGACCCCAGTCATCACAATGCTCCATAGCACTTGTCATCACAATGCTCCATTATCCCTGTCATCACAATGTTCCATGACTCTTGTCATCAAAATGCCTCATGATCCTTTTACTCACAATGCTCCATGACTCCTTTCATCACATGCTCCATGATACTTGTCATTACACTGTCCCATGACCTTTTTCATAACAATGCTCCATGATACCAGTCATCACAATAATCCATGACCATTTTCGTCACAATGCTCCATGCCCCTTTCAACACAATGCTCCATGACAACTGTCACCACAATGCTCCATGGCCTTTGTCATCACAATTATACATGGCCCCTGTAATCACAGTGCTCCATGACCCCTTTCATCACAATGCTCCATGATCATTGTCATCACAATGCCACATGAGCCCTGTCATCACATTGCTCCATGGCCCCTGTCATTACAATGCTCCATGACCACTGTCATCACAATGTTCCATGATCGCTGTAATCACAATGACCCATGACACCTTTCCTCAGAAGGCTCCAGTACACCTGTCATCACAATGCTCCAATGCCCGTCTCACCACAAAGTTCCATGATCCCTGTCAGCACAACGTTACAGGACAATTGTCACCACAATGCTCCATGACAACTGTCATCACAATGTTGCCTGCCCATGTCATCAAAATGCTCCATGTCCCCTGTAATCACAATGTTCCATTACACCCGTCATCACAATGTTCCCTGCCCATGTCATCACAATGCTCCATTACCAATGAAATCAAAATGTTCGCCTGCCCTTGTCATCAAAATGCTCCATGGCCCCTTTAATCACAATGCTCCATGAACACTGTCATCACAATGTTCCATGACAGTTGTCTTCACAATGCTCCATGACCCCTGTAATCACAATGCTCCATGCCCTTGTCATCACAATGCTCCAGAACTCTTGTCATCATAATGATGAGTGCCCGTGTCATCACAAAGCTCCATGATACTTGTCATCACAATGTTCCATGGCCTTGTCATCACTATACTCCATGGCCCCCGTCATCACAGTGCTCCATGATACCTTTCATCACAATTCTAGATGACCACTGTCATCACAATGCCCCAAGAGTCATGTCATCACAATTCGCCATGGCTCTTGTCATCACAATGCTCCATGACCCGTGGCATCACAATGGTCCAGGACACTTGTCATCACAATCATCCATGACCACTTACATCACAATGCTCCTTGACTCCCGTCATCACAATGCTCCATAGCCTATGCATTCGCAATGCTACATGGTCCCTGTAATCACATTGCTCCATGATCCATTTCATCCCAATGCTCTATGACCACTGTCATCACCATGCCCCATTATACCTGTCATCACAAAATTCCATGGCCCCTGTCAGCACAATGTTCCATGACAGATGTCATCACTATCCTCCATGGTCCCTGTAATCACAATGCTCCATCCCCTTGTCAACGCAATGCTCCAGAACTCTTGTCATCATAATGCTCCATGCCCGCCTCCTCACAATGCTCCATGACACTTGTCCTCACAATGCTCCATGGCCTTTGTCATCGCAATGCTCCATGGCCCCTGTTATCACAGTGCTCCATGTTACCTTTCATCACAATTCTAGATGACCATTGTCATCACAATGCCCCATGACACCTGTCATCACTATTCGCCATGGCACTTGTCATCACAATGCTCCATGATCCCTGTCATCATAATGTTCGATGACACTTGTCGTCACGGTGCTCCATGACCCCTGTCATCACAATATTCACTGCCCATGTAATCACAATGCTCCTGGTCCCCTGTAATCACAATGCTCCATAGCCTTAACATCACAATGCTCCAGAACTCTTGTCATCATTATGCCCCATGCCCATGTCATCACAATGCTCCTTGACCCCTGTCATCACAATGCTCCATGGCCTATGTATTCACAATGCTCCATGGCCCCTGTAGTCACATTGCTCCATGATCCTTTTCATCACAATGCTCTATGACCACTGTCATCACAATGCCACATGACACCTGTCATTACAATGCTCTATGGCCCCTGTCAGCACAATGTTCCATGGCAGATATCATCACAATGATCCATGACCGCTGTCATCACAATGTTCCCTGCCCTTGTCATCTCAATCATCCCTGGCCCCTGTTATCACAATGCCCCATACCCTTGTCATCGCAATGCTCCAGATCACTTCTCATCATAATGCTCCATGCCCATGTCATCACAATGCTCCATGGCCCCTGTCATCACAGTGCTCCGTGATACCTTTCATCGTAATGATAGATGACCACTGTCATCACAATGCTCCATGACACCTGTCATCAGATTTGGCCATGGCCCTTATCATCACAATGCTCCAGGACACTTGTCTTCACAATGTTCCATGGCGCATTTCATCACAATGCTCCATGACCACTTTCATCAAATTGCTCCATGATGCCTGTCATCACAATGCTCCATGGCCTTTGTCATCAAAATTCTACATGGCCCCTGTAATAACAGAGCTTCAGGACAACTTTTATCACAATACACCATGACCACTCTCATCACAATGCCAGAAAAGACCTTTCATGACAATGCTCCATGGCCCTTGTCATCACAATATTCTATGACTTCTGTCATCACAATGCTCCATGCCCCTGTCATCACAATGCCCCATCATCCCTGCTATTACAATGCTCCATGAACCCTGTCATCACAATGCCCCGAAACCCTTGTCATCACAATATTCCATGATCCGTGTAATCACGATGATCCATGAACCATTTCTGTACAATGCTCCAGTACCCCTTTCATTAAAATGCTCCATGGCACTTGTCATCAGAATGCTCCAGGAACCCTTCCATCACAATAATCCATGACCCGTTTCCTCACAATTCTCCAGGACCGCTTTCATCACAATGCTCCATTTCCTTGTCATCTCAATGCTTCATGGCCCCTGTCATCACAATGATCCATGCCCTTGTCATCAAAATGCTCCAGAACTCTTGTCATCACTATGCTCCATGCCCATGTCATCACAATGCTGCATGACCCCGTCATCACAATGATACATGACCACTGTCATCACAATGCCACATGAACCCTGTCATCACATTGCTCCATGATCCCTGTCATTACAATGCTCCATGACCACTGTCATCACAATGTTCCATGATCGCTGTAATCACAATGACCCATGACACCTTTCCTCAGAAGGCTCCATTACGCCTGTCATCAGAATGCTCCAATGCCCATCTCATCACAATGCTCCATGATCCGTGACAGCACAACGTTACAGGACAATTGTCATCACAATGCTCCATGACAACTGTCATCACAATGTTGCCTGCCCATGTCATCAAAATGCTCCATGTCCCCTGTAATCACAATGTTCCATTACACCTGTCATCACAATGTTCCCTGCCCATGTCATCACAATGCTCCATTACCCATGTCATCGTAGTGACCGATGACCCCTTTCATCACAATGCTCCATGACACCTGTCATCACAATGCTCCGTGCTCTTTGTCACCACAATGCTCCATGACCACTGTCATCACCATGCCCCATGACCCCAGTCATCACAATGCTCCATAGCACTTGTCATCACAATGCTCCATTATCCCTGTCATCACAATGTTCCATGACTCTTGTCATCAAAATGCCTCATGATCCTTTTACTCACAATGCTCCATGACTCCTTTCATCACATGCTCCATGATACTTGTCATTACACTGTCCCATGACCTTTTTCATAACAATGCTCCATGATACCAGTCATCACAATAATCCATGACCATTTTCGTCACAATGCTCCATGCCCCTTTCAACACAATGCTCCATGACAACTGTCACCACAATGCTCCATGGCCTTTGTCATCACAATTATACATGGCCCCTGTAATCACAGTGCTCCATGACCCCTTTCATCACAATGCTCCATGATCACTGTCATCACAATGCCACATGAGCCCTGTCATCACATTGCTCCATGGCCCCTGTCATTACAATGCTCCATGACCACTGTCATCACAATGTTCCATGATCGCTGTAATCACAATGACCCATGACACCTTTCCTCAGAAGGCTCCAGTACACCTGTCATCACAATGCTCCAATGCCCGTCTCACCACAAAGTTCCATGATCCCTGTCAGCACAACGTTACAGGACAATTGTCATCACAATGCTCCATGACAACTCTCATCACAATGTTGCCTGCCCATGTCATCAAAATGCTCCATGTCCCCTGTAATCACAATGTTCCATTACACCTGTCATCACAATGTTCCCTGCCCATGTCATCACAATGCTCCATTACCAATGAAATCAAAATGTTCGCCTGCCCTTGTCATCAAAATGCTCCATGGCCCCTTTAATCACAATGCTCCATGAACACTGTCATCACAATGTTCCATGACAGTTGTCATCACAATGCTCCATGACCCCTGTAATCACAATGCTCCATGCCCTTGTCATCACAATGCTCCAGAACTCTTGTCATCATAATGTTGAATGCCCGTGTCATCACAAAGCTCCATGATACTTGTCATCACAATGTTCCATGGCCTTGTCATCACTATACTCCATGGCCCCCGTCATCACAGTGCTCCATGATACCTTTCATCACAATTCGAGATGACCACTGTCATCACAATGCCCCAAGACACATGTCATCACAATTCGCCATGGCCCTTGTCATCACAATGCTCAATGACCCGTGGCATCACAATGGTCCAGGACACTTGTCATCACAATGATCCATGACCACTTACATCACAATGCTCCTTGACTCCCGTCATCACAATGCTCCATAGCCTATGCATTCGCAATGCTACATGGTCCCTGTAATCACATTGCTCCATGATCCATTTCATCCCAATGCTCTATGACCACTGTCATCACCATGCCCCATTATACCTGTCATCACAAAGTTCCATGGCCCCTGTCAGCACAATGTTCCATGACAGATGTCATCACTATCCTCCATGGTCCCTGTAATCACAATGCTCCATCCCCTTGTCAACGCAATGCTGCAGAACTCTTGTCATCATAATGCTCCATGCCCACCTCATCACAATGCTCCATGACACTTGTCCTCACAATGCTCCATGGCCTTTGTCATCGCAATGCTCCATGGCCCCTGTTATCACAGTGCTCCATGTTACCTTTCATCACAATTCTAGATGACCATTGTCATCACAATGCCCCATGACACCTGTCATCACTATTCGCCATGGCGCTTGTCATCACAATGCTCCATGATCCCTGTCATCATAATGTTCGATGACACTTGTCGTCACGGTGCTCCATGACCCCTGTCATCACAATATTCACTGCCCATGTAATCACAATGCTCCTGGTCCCCTGTAATCACAATGCTCCATAGCCTTAACATCACAATGCTCCAGAACTCTTGTCATCATTATGCCCCATGCCCATGTCATCACAATGCTCCTTGACCCCTGTCATCACAATGCTCCATGGCCTATGTATTCACAATGCTCCATGGCCCCTGTAGTCACATTGCTCCATGATCCTTTTCATCACAATGCTCTATGACCAATGTCATCACAATGCCACATGACACCTGTCATTACAATGCTCTATGGCCCCTGTCAGCACAATGTTCCGTGTCAGATATCATCACAATGATCCATGACCGCTGTCATCACAATGTTCCCTGCCCTTGTCATCTCAATCATCCCTGGCCCCTGTTATCACAATGCCCCATACCCTTGTCATCGCAATGCTCCAGATCACTTCTCACCATAATGCTCCATGCCCATGTCATCACAATGCTCCATGGCCCCTGTCATCACAGTGCTCCGTGATACCTTTCATCGTAATGATAGATGACCACTGTCATCACAATGCTCCATGACACCTGTCATCAGATTTGGCCATGGCCCTTATCATCACAATGCTCCAGGACACTTGTCTTCACAATGTTCCATGGCGCATTTCATCACAATGCTCCATGACCACTTTCATCAAATTGCTCCATGATGCCTGTCATCACAATGCTCCATGGCCTTTGTCATCAAAATTCTACATGGCCCCTGTAATAACAGTGCTTCAGGACAACTTTTATCACAATGCTCCATGACCACTCTCATCACCATGCCAGATAAGACCTTTCATGACAATGCTCCATGGCCCTTGTCATCACAATATTCTATGACTTCTGTCATCACAATGCTCCATGCCCCTGTCATCACAATGCCCCATCACCCCTGCTATTACAATGCTCCATGACCCCTGTCCTCACAATGCCCCGAAACCCTTGTCATCACAATATTCCATGATCCGTGTAATCACGATGATCCATGAACCATTTCTGTACAATGCTCCAGTACCCCGTTCATTAAAATGCTCCATGGCACGTGTCATCAGAATGCTCCAGGAACCCTTCCATCACAATAATCCATGACCCGTTTCCTCACAATTCTCCAGGACCGCTTTCATCACAATGCTCCATTTCCTTGTCATCTCAATGCTTCATGGCCCCTGTCATCACAATGATCCATGCCCTTGTCATCAAAATGCTCCAGAACTCTTGTCATCACTATGCTCCATGCCCATGTCATCACAATGCTGCATGACCCCTGTCATCACAATGATACATGACCACTGTCATCACAATGCCACATGAACCCTGTCATCACATTGCTCCATGATCCCTGTCATTACAATGCTCCATGACCACTGTCATCACAATGTTCCATGATCGCTGTAATCACAATGACCCATGACACCTTTCCTCAGAAGGCTCCATTACGCCTGTCATCAGAATGCTCCAATGCCCATCTCATCACAATGCTCCATGATCCGTGACAGCACAACGTTACAGGACAATTGTCATCACAATGCTCCATGACAACTGTCATCACAATGTTGCCTGCCCATGTCATCAAAATGCTCCATGTCCCCTGTAATCACAATGTTCCATTACACCTGTCATCACAATGTTCCCAGCCCATGTCATCACAATGCTCCATTACCCATGTCATCGTAGTGACCCATGACCCCTTTCATCACAATGCTCCATGACACCTGTCATCACAATGCTCCGTGCTCTTTGTCACCACAATGCTCCATGACCACTGTCATCACCATGCCCCATGACCCCAGTCATCACAATGCTCCATAGCACTTGTCATCACAATGCTCCATTATCCCTGTCATCACAATGTTCCATGACTCTTGTCATCAAAATGCCTCATGATCCTTTTACTCACAATGCTCCATGACTCCTTTCATCACATGCTCCATGATACTTGTCATTACACTGTCCCATGACCTTTTTCATAACAATGCTCCATGATACCAGTCATCACAATAATCCATGACCATTTTCGTCACAATGCTCCATGCCCCTTTCAACACAATGCTCCATGAAAACTGTCACCACAATGCTCCATGGCCTTTGTCATCACAATTATACATGGCCCCTGTAATCACAGTGCTCCATGACCCCTTTCATCACAATGCTCCATGATCACTGTCATCACAGTGCCACATGAGCCCTGTCATCACATTGCTCCATGGCCCCTGTCATTACAATGCTCCATGACCACTGTCATCACAATGTTCCATGATCGCTGTAATCACAATGACCCATGACACCTTTCCTCAGAAGGCTCCAGTACACCTGTCATCACAATGCTCCAATGCCCGTCTCACCACAAAGTTCCATGATCCCTGTCAGCACAACGTTACAGGACAATTGTCATCACAATGCTCCATGACAACTCTCATCACAATGTTGCCTGCCCATGTCATCAAAATGCTCCATGTCCCCTGTAATCACAATGTTCCATTACACCCGTCATCACAATGTTCCCTGCCCATGTCATCACAATGCTCCATTACCAATGAAATCAAAATGTTCGCCTGCCCTTGTCATCAAAATGCTCCATGGCCCCTTTAATCACAATGCTCCATGAACACTGTCATCACAATGTTCCATGACAGTTGTCATCACAATGCTCCATGACCCCTGTAATCACAATGCTCCATGCCCTTGTCATCACAATGCTCCAGAACTCTTGTCATCATAATGATGAGTGCCCGTGTCATCACAAAGCTCCATGATACTTGTCATCACAATGTTCCATGGCCTTGTCATCACTATACTCCATGGCCCCCGTCATCACAGTGCTCCATGATACCTTTCATCACAATTCTAGATGACCACTGTCATCACAATGCCCCAAGACACATGTCATCACAATTCGCCATGGCTCTTGTCATCACAATGCTCCATGACCCGTGGCATCACAATGGTCCAGGACACTTGTCATCACAATCATCCATGACCACTTACATCACAATGCTCCTTGACTCCCGTCATCACAATGCTCCATAGCCTATGCATTCGCAATGCTACATGGTCCCTGTAATCACATTGCTCCATGATCCATTTCATCCCAATGCTCTATGACCACTGTCATCACCATGCCCCATTATACCTGTCATCACACAGTTCCATGGCCCCTGTCAGCACAATGTTCCATGACAGATGTCATCACTATCCTCCATGGTCCCTGTAATCACAATGCTCCATCCCCTTGTCAACGCAATGCTCCAGAACTCTTGTCATCATAATGCTCCATGCCCACCTCATCACAATGCTCCATGACACTTGTCCTCACAATGCTCCATGGCCTTTGTCATCGCAATGCTCCATGACCCCTGTTATCACAGTGCTCCATGTTACCTTTCATCACAATTCTAGATGACCATTGTCATCACAATGCCCCATGACACCTGTCATCACTATTCGCCATGGCACTTGTCATCACAATGCTCCATGATCCCTGTCATCATAATGTTCGATGACACTTGTCGTCACGGTGCTCCATGACCCCTGTCATCACAATATTCACTGCCCATGTAATCACAATGCTCCTGGTCCCCTGTAATCACAATGCTCCATAGCCTTAACATCACAATGCTCCAGAACTCTTGTCATCATTATGCCCCATGCCCATGTCATCACAATGCTCCTTGACCCCTGTCATCACAATGCTCCACGGCCTATGTATTCACAATGCTCCATGGCCCCTGTAGTCACATTGCTCCATGATCCTTTTCATCACAATGCTCTATGACCACTGTCATCACAATGCCACATGACACCTGTCATTACAATGCTCTATGGCCCCTGTCAGCACAATGTTCCATGGCAGATATCATCACAATGATCCATGACCGCTGTCATCACAATGTTCCCTGCCCTTGTCATCTCAATCATCCCTGGCCCCTGTTATCACAATGCCCCATACCCTTGTCATCGCAATGCTCCAGATCACTTCTCATCATAATGCTCCATGCCCATGTCATCACAATGCTCCATGGCCCCTGTCATCACAGTGCTCCGTGATACCTTTCATCGTAATGATAGATGACCACTGTCATCACAATGCTCCATGACACCTGTCATCAGATTTGGCCATGGCCCTTATCATCACAATGCTCCAGGACACTTGTCTTCACAATGTTCCATGGCGCATTTCATCACAATGCTCCATGACCACTTTCATCAAATTGCTCCATGATGCCTGTCATCACAATGCTCCATGGCCTTTGTCATCAAAATTCTACATGGCCCCTGTAATAACAGAGCTTCAGGACAACTTTTATCACAATACACCATGACCACTCTCATCACAATGCCAGAAAAGACCTTTCATGACAATGCTCCATGGCCCTTATCATCACAATATTCTATGACTTCTGTCATCACAATGCTCCATGCCCCTGTCATCACAATGCCCCATCACCCCTGCTATTACAATGCTCCATGAACCCTGTCATCACAATGCCCCGAAACCCTTGTCATCACAATATTCCATGATCCGTGTAATCACGATGATCCATGAACCATTTCTGTACAATGCTCCAGTACCCCTTTCATTAAAATGCTCCATGGCACTTGTCATCAGAATGCTCCAGGAACCCTTCCATCACAATAATCCATGACCCGTTTCCTCACAATTCTCCAGGACCGCTTTCATCACAATGCTCCATTTCCTTGTCATCTCAATGCTTCATGGCCCCTGTCATCACAATGATCCATGCCCTTGTCATCAAAATGCTCCAGAACTCTTGTCATCACTATGCTCCATGCCCATGTCATCACAATGCTGCATGACCCCTGTCATCACAATGATACATGACCACTGTCATCACAATGCCACATGAACCCTGTCATCACATTGCTCCATGATCCCTGTCATTACAATGCTCCATGACCACTGTCATCACAATGTTCCATGATCGCTGTAATCACAATGACCCATGACACCTTTCCTCAGAAGGCTCCATTACGCCTGTCATCAGAATGCTCCAATGCCCATCTCATCACAATGCTCCATGATCCGTGACAGCACAACGTTACAGGACAATTGTCATCACAATGCTCCATGACAACTGTCGTCACAATGTTGCCTGCCCATGTCATCAAAATGCTCCATGTCCCCTGTAATCACAATGTTCCATTACACCTGTCATCACAATGTTCCCTGCCCATGTCATCACAATGCTCCATTACCCATGTCATCGTAGTGACCCATGACCCCTTTCATCACAATGCTCCATGACACCTGTCATCACAATGCTCCGTGCTCTTTGTCACCACAATGCTCCATGACCACTGTCATCACCATGCCCCATGACCCCAGTCATCACAATGCTCCATAGCACTTGTCATCACAATGCTCCATTATCCCTGTCATCACAATGTTCCATGACTCTTGTCATCAAAATGCCTCATGATCCTTTTACTCACAATGCTCCATGACTCCTTTCATCACATGCTCCATGATACTTGTCATTACACTGTCCCATGACCTTTTTCATAACAATGCTCCATGATACCAGTCATCACAATAATCCATGACCATTTTCGTCACAATGCTCCATGCCCCTTTCAACACAATGCTCCATGAAAACTGTCACCACAATGCTCCATGGCCTTTGTCATCACAATTATACTTGGCCCCTGTAATCACAGTGCTCCATGACCCCTTTCATCACAATGCTCCATGATCACTGTCATCACAATGCCACATGAACCCTGTCATCACATTGCTCCATGGCCCCGGTCATTACAATGCTCCATGACCACTGTCATCACAATGTTCCATGATCGCTGTAATCACAATGACCCATGACACCTTTCCTCAGAAGGCTCCAGTACACCTGTCATCACAATGCTCCAATGCCCGTCTCACCACAAAGTTCCATGATCCCTGTCAGCACAACCTTACAGGACAATTGTCATCACAATGCTCAATGACAACTCTCATCACAATGTTGCCTGCCCATGTCATCAAAATGCTCCATGTCCCCTGTAATCACAATGTTCCATTACACCCGTCATCACAATGTTCCCTGCCCATGTCATCACAATGCTCCATTACCAATGAAATCAAAATGTTCGCCTGCCCTTGTCATCAAAATGCTCCATGGCCCCTTTAATCACAATGCTCCATGAACACTGTCATCACAATGTTCCATGACAGTTGTCATCACAATGCTCCATGACCCCTGTAATCACAATGCTCCATGCCCTTGTCATCACAATGCTCCAGAACTCTTGTCATCATAATGATGAGTGCCCGTGTCATCACAAAGCTCCATGATACTTGTCATCACAATGTTCCATGGCCTTGTCATCACTATACTCCATGGCCCCCGTCATCACAGTGCTCCATGATACCTTTCATCACAATTCTAGATGACCACTGTCATCACAATGCCCCAAGACACATGTCATCACAATTCGCCATGGCTCTTGTCATCACAATGCTCCATGACCCGTGGCATCACAATGGTCCAGGACACTTGTCATCACAATGATCCATGACCACTTACATCACAATGCTCCTTGACTCCCGTCATCACAATGCTCCATAGCCTATGCATTCGCAATGCTACATGGTCCCTGTAATCACATTGCTCCATGATCCATTTCATCCCAATGCTCTATGACCACTGTCATCACCATGCCCCATTATACCTGTCATCACACAGTTCCATGGCCCCTGTCAGCACAATGTTCCATGACAGATGTCATCACTATCCTCCATGGTCCCTGTAATCACAATGCTCCATCCCCTTGTCAACGCAATGCTGCAGAACTCTTGTCATCATAATGCTCCATGCCCACCTCATCACAATGCTCCATGACACTTGTCCTCACAATGCTCCATGGCCTTTGTCATCGCAATGCTCCATGACCCCTGTTATCACAGTGCTCCATGTTACCTTTCATCACAATTCTAGATGACCATTGTCATCACAATGCCCCATGACACCTGTCATCACTATTCGCCATGGCACTTGTCATCACAATGCTCCATGATCCCTGTCATCATAATGTTCGATGACACTTGTCGTCACGGTGCTCCATGACCCCTGTCATCACAATATTCACTGCCCATGTAATCACAATGCTCCTGGTCCCCTGTAATCACAATGCTCCATAGCCTTAACATCACAATGCTCCAGAACTCTTGTCATCATTATGCCCCATGCCCATGTCATCACAATGCTCCTTGACCCCTGTCATCACAATGCTCCATGGCCTATGTATTCACAATGCTCCATGGCCCCTGTAGTCACATTGCTCCATGATCCTTTTCATCACAATGCTCTATGACCACTGTCATCACAATGCCACATGACACCTGTCATTACAATGCTCTATGGCCCCTGTCAGCACAATGTTCCATGGCAGATATCATCACAATGATCCATGACCGCTATCATCACAATGTTCCCTGCCCTTGTCATCTCAATGATCCCTGGCCCCTGTTATCACAATGCCCCATACCCTTGTCATCGCAATGCTCCAGATCACTTCTCATCATAATGCTCCATGCCCATGTCATCACAATGCTCCATGGCCCCTGTCATCACAGTGCTCCGTGATACCTTTCATCGTAATGATAGATGACCACTGTCATCACAATGCTCCATGACACCTGTCATCAGATTTGGCCATGGCCCTTATCATCACAATGCTCCAGGACACTTGTCTTCACAATGTTCCATGGCGCATTTCATCACAATGCTCCATGACCACTTTCATCAAATTGCTCCATGATGCCTGTCATCACAATGCTCCATGGCCTTTGTCATCAAAATTCTACATGGCCCCTGTAATAACAGAGCTTCAGGACAACTTTTATCACAATACACCATGACCACTCTCATCACAATGCCAGAAAAGACCTTTCATGACAATGCTCCATGGCCCTTGTCATCACAATATTCTATGACTTCTGTCATCACAATGCTCCATGCCCCTGTCATCACAATGCCCCATCACCCCTGCTATTACAATGCTCCATGAACCCTGTCATCACAATGCCCCGAAACCCTTGTCATCACAATATTCCATGATCCGTGTAATCACGATGATCCATGAACCATTTCTGTACAATGCTCCAGTACCCCTTTCATTAAAATGCTCCATGGCACTTGTCATCAGAATGCTCCAGGAACCCTTCCATCACAATAATCCATGACCCGTTTCCTCACAATTCTCCAGGACCGCTTTCATCACAATGCTCCATTTCCTTGTCATCTCAATGCTTCATGGCCCCTGTCATCACAATGATCCATGCCCTTGTCATCAAAATGCTCCAGAACTCTTGTCATCACTATGCTCCATGCCCATGTCATCACAATGCTGCATGACCCCTGTCATCACAATGATACATGACCACTGTCATCACAATGCCACATGAACCCTGTCATCACATTGCTCCATGATCCCTGTCATTACAATGCTCCATGACCACTGTCATCACAATGTTCCATGATCGCTGTAATCACAATGACCCATGACACCTTTCCTCAGAAGGCTCCATTACGCCTGTCATCAGAATGCTCCAATGCCCATCTCATCACAATGCTCCATGATCCGTGACAGCACAACGTTACAGGACAATTGTCATCACAATGCTCCATGACAACTGTCATCACAATGTTGCCTGCCCATGTCATCAAAATGCTCCATGTCCCCTGTAATCACAATGTTCCATTACACCTGTCATCACAATGTTCCCTGCCCATGTCATCACAATGCTCCATTACCCATGTCATCGTAGTGACCCATGACCCCTTTCATCACAATGCTCCATGACACCTGTCATCACAATGCTCCGTGCTCTTTGTCACCACAATGCTCCATGACCACTGTCATCACCATGCCCCATGACCCCAGTCATCACAATGCTCCATAGCACTTGTCATCACAATGCTCCATTATCCCTGTCATCACAATGTTCCATGACTCTTGTCATCAAAATGCCTCATGATCCTTTTACTCACAATGCTCCATGACTCCTTTCATCACATGCTCCATGATACTTGTCATTACACTGTCCCATGACCTTTTTCATAACAATGCTCCATGATACCAGTCATCACAATAATCCATGACCATTTTCGTCACAATGCTCCATGCCCCTTTCAACACAATGCTCCATGACAACTGTCACCACAATGCTCCATGGCCTTTGTCATCACAATTATACATGGCCCCTGTAATCACAGTGCTCCATGACCCCTTTCATCACAATGCTCCATGATCACTCTCATCACAATGCCACATGAGCCCTGTCATCACATTGCTCCATGGCCCCGGTCATTACAATGCTCCATGACCACTGTCATCACAATGTTCCATGATCGCTGTAATCACAATGACCCATGACACCTTTCCTCAGAAGGCTCCAGTACACCTGTCATCACAATGCTCCAATGCCCGTCTCACCACAAAGTTCCATGATCCCTGTCAGCACAACCTTACAGGACAATTGTCATCACAATGCTCCATGACAACTGTCATCACAATGTTGCCTGCCCATGTCATCAAAATGCTCCATGTCCCCTGTAATCACAATGTTCCATTACACCTGTCATCACAATGTTCCCTGCCCATGTCATCACAATGCTCCATTACCAATGAAATCAAAATGTTCGCCTGCCCTTGTCATCAAAATGCTCCATGGCCCCTTTAATCACAATGCTCCATGAACACTGTCATCACAATGTTCCATGACAGTTGTCATCACAATGCTCCATGACCCCTGTAATCACAATGCTCCATGCCCTTGTCATCACAATGCTCCAGAACTCTTCTCATCATAATGTTGAATGCCCGTGTCATCACAAAGCTCCATGATACTTGTCATCACAATGTTCCATGGCCTTGTCATCACTATACTCCATGGCCCCCGTCATCACAGTGCTCCATGATACCTTTCATCACAATTCTAGATGACCACTGTCATCACAATGCCCCAAGACACCTGTCATCACAATTCGCCATGGCCCTTGTCATCACAATGCTCCATGACCCGTGGCATCACAATGGTCCAGGACACTTGTCATCACAATGATCCATGACCACTTACATCACAATGCTCCTTGACTCCCGTCATCACAATGCTCCATAGCCTATGCATTCGCAATGCTACATGGTCCCTGTAATCACATTGCTCCATGATCCATTTCATCCCAATGCTCTATGACCACTGTCATCACCATGCCCCATTATACCTGTCATCACAAAGTTCCATGGCCCCTGTCAGCACAATGTTCCATGACAGATGTCATCACTATCCTCCATGGTCCCTGTAATCACAATGCTCCATCCCCTAGTCAACGCAATGCTGCAGAACTCTTGTCATCATAATGCTCCATGCCCACCTCATCACAATGCTCCATGACACTTGTCCTCACAATGCTCCATGGCCTTTGTCATCGTAATGCTCCATGGACCCTGTTATCACAGTGCTCCATGTTACCTTTCATCACAATTCTAGATGACCATTGTCATCACAATGCCCCATGACACCTGTCATCACTATTCGCCATGGCACTTGTCATCACAATGCTCCATGATCCCTGTCATCATAATGTTCGATGACACTTGTCGTCACGGTGCTCCATGACCCCTGTCATCACAATATTCACTGCCCATGTAATCACAATGCTCCTGGTCCCCTGTAATCACAATGCTCCATAGCCTTAACATCACAATGCTCCAGAACTCTTGTCATCATTATGCCCCATGCCCATGTCATCACAATGCTCCTTGACCCCTGTCATCACAATGCTCCATGGCCTATGTATTCACAATGCTCCATGGCCCCTGTAGTCACATTGCTCCATGATCCTTTTCATCACAATGCTCTATGACCACTGTCATCACAATGCCACATGACACCTGTCATTACAATGCTCTATGGCCCCTGTCAGCACAATGTTCCGTGGCAGATATCATCACAATGATCCATGACCGCTGTCATCACAATGTTCCCTGACCTTGTCATCTCAATGATCCCTGGCCCCTGTTATCACAATGCCCCATACCCTTGTCATCGCAATGCTCCAGATCACTTCTCACCATAATGCTCCATGCCCATGTCATCACAATGCTCCATGGCCCCTGTCATCACAGTGCTCCGTGATACCTTTCATCGTAATGATAGATGACCACTGTCATCACAATGCTCCATGACACCTGTCATCAGATTTGGCCATGGCCCTTATCATCACAATGCTCCAGGACACTTGTCTTCACAATGTTCCATGGCGCATTTCATCACAATGCTCCATGACCCCTTTCATCAAATTGCTCCATGATGCCTGTCATCACAATGCTCCATGGCCTTTGTCATCAAAATTCTACATGGCCCCTGTAATCACAGTGCTCCATGACCCCTTTCATCACAATGCTCCATTATCACTGTCATCACAATGCCACATGAGCCCTGTCATCACATTGCTCCATGGCCCCTGTCATTACAATGCTCCATGACCACTGTCATCACAATGTTCCATGATCGCTGTAATCACAATGACCCATGACACCTTTCCTCAGAAGGCTCCAGTACACCTGTCATCACAATGCTCCAATGCCCGTCTCACCACAAAGTTCCATGATCCCTGTCAGCACAACGTTACAGGATAATTGTCATCACAATGCTCCATGACAACTCTCATCACAATGTTGCCTGCCCATGTCATCAAAATGCTCCATGTCCCCTGTAATCACAATGTTCCATTACACCTGTCATCACAATGTTCCCTGCCCATGTCATCACAATGCTCCATTACCAATGAAATCAAAATGTTCGCCTGCCCTTGTCATCAAAATGCTCCATGGCCCCTTTAATCACAATGCTCCATGAACACTGTCATCACAATGTTCCATGACAGTTGTCATCACAATGCTCCATGACCCCTGTAATCACAATGCTCCATGCCCTTGTCATCACAATGCTCCAGAACTCTTGTCATCATAATGTTGAATGCCCGTGTCATCACAAAGCTCCATGATACTTGTCATCACAATGTTCCATGGCCTTGTCATCACTATACTCCATGGCCCCCGTCATCACAGTGCTCCATGATACCTTTCATCACAATTCGAGATGACCACTGTCATCACAATGCCCCAAGACACATGTCATCACAATTCGCCATGGCCCTTGTCATCACAATGCTCCATGACCCGTGGCATCACAATGGTCCAGGACACTTGTCATCACAATCATCCATGACCACTTACATCACAATGCTCCTTGACTCCCGTCATCACAATGCTCCATAGCCTATGCATTCGCAATGCTACATGGTCCCTGTAATCACATTGCTCCATGATCCATTTCATCCCAATGCTCTATGACCACTGTCATCACCATGCCCCATTATACCTGTCATCACAAAGTTCCATGGCCCCTGTCAGCACAATGTTCCATGACAGATGTCATCACTATCCTCCATGGTCCCTGTAATCACAATGCTCCATCCCCTTGTCAACGCAATGCTGCAGAACTCTTGTCATCATAATGCTCCATGCCCACCTCATCACAATGCTCCATGACACTTGTCCTCACAATGCTCCATGGCCTTTGTCATCGCAATGCTCCATGGCCCCTGTTATCACAGTGCTCCATGTTACCTTTCATCACAATTCTAGATGACCATTGTCATCACAATGCCCCATGACACCTGTCATCACTATTCGCCATGGCGCTTGTCATCACAATGCTCCATGATCCCTGTCATCATAATGTTCGATGACACTTGTCGTCACGGTGCTCCATGACCCCTGTCATCACAATATTCACTGCCCATGTAATCACAATGCTCCTGGTCCCCTGTAATCACAATGCTCCATAGCCTTAACATCACAATGCTCCAGAACTCTTGTCATCATTATGCCCCATGCCCATGTCATCACAATGCTCCTTGACCCCTGTCATCACAATGCTCCATGGCCTATGTATTCACAATGCTCCATGGCCCCTGTAGTCACATTGCTCCATGATCCTTTTCATCACAATGCTCTATGACCAATGTCATCACAATGCCACATGACACCTGTCATTACAATGCTCTATGGCCCCTGTCAGCACAATGTTCCGTGTCAGATATCATCACAATGATCCATGACCGCTGTCATCACAATGTTCCCTGCCCTTGTCATCTCAATCATCCCTGGCCCCTGTTATCACAATGCCCCATACCCTTGTCATCGCAATGCTCCAGATCACTTCTCACCATAATGCTCCATGCCCATGTCATCACAATGCTCCATGGCCCCTGTCATCACAGTGCTCCGTGATACCTTTCATCGTAATGATAGATGACCACTGTCATCACAATGCTCCATGACACCTGTCATCAGATTTGGCCATGGCCCTTATCATCACAATGCTCCAGGACACTTGTCTTCACAATGTTCCATGGCGCATTTCATCACAATGCTCCATGACCACTTTCATCAAATTGCTCCATGATGCCTGTCATCACAATGCTCCATGGCCTTTGTCATCAAAATTCTACATGGCCCCTGTAATAACAGTGCTTCAGGACAACTTTTATCACAATGCTCCATGACCACTCTCATCACCATGCCAGATAAGACCTTTCATGACAATGCTCCATGGCCCTTGTCATCACAATATTCTATGACTTCTGTCATCACAATGCTCCATGCCCCTGTCATCACAATGCCCCATCACCCCTGCTATTACAATGCTCCATGACCCCTGTCCTCACAATGCCCCGAAACCCTTGTCATCACAATATTCCATGATCCGTGTAATCACGATGATCCATGAACCATTTCTGTACAATGCTCCAGTACCCCGTTCATTAAAATGCTCCATGGCACGTGTCATCAGAATGCTCCAGGAACCCTTCCATCACAATAATCCATGACCCGTTTCCTCACAATTCTCCAGGACCGCTTTCATCACAATGCTCCATTTCCTTGTCATCTCAATTCTTCATGGCCCCTGTCATCACAATGATCCATGCCCTTGTCATCAAAATGCTCCAGAACTCTTGTCATCACTATGCTCCATGCCCATGTCATCACAATGCTGCATGACCCCTGTCATCACAATGATACATGACCACTGTCATCACAATGCCACATGAACCCTGTCATCACATTGCTCCATGATCCCTGTCATTACAATGCTCCATGACCACTGTCATCACAATGTTCCATGATCGCTGTAATCACAATGACCCATGACACCTTTCCTCAGAAGGCTCCATTACGCCTGTCATCAGAATGCTCCAATGCCCATCTCATCACAATGCTCCATGATCCGTGACAGCACAACGTTACAGGACAATTGTCATCACAATGCTCCATGACAACTGTCATCACAATGTTGCCTGCCCATGTCATCAAAATGCTCCATGTCCCCTGTAATCACAATGTTCCATTACACCTGTCATCACAATGTTCCCAGCCCATGTCATCACAATGCTCCATTACCCATGTCATCGTAGTGACCCATGACCCCTTTCATCACAATGCTCCATGACACCTGTCATCACAATGCTCCGTGCTCTTTGTCACCACAATGCTCCATGACCACTGTCATCACCATGCCCCATGACCCCAGTCATCACAATGCTCCATAGCACTTGTCATCACAATGCTCCATTATCCCTGTCATCACAATGTTCCATGACTCTTGTCATCAAAATGCCTCATGATCCTTTTACTCACAATGCTCCATGACTCCTTTCATCACATGCTCCATGATACTTGTCATTACACTGTCCCATGACCTTTTTCATAACAATGCTCCATGATACCAGTCATCACAATAATCCATGACCATTTTCGTCACAATGCTCCATGCCCCTTTCAACACAATGCTCCATGAAAACTGTCACCACAATGCTCCATGGCCTTTGTCATCACAATTATACATGGCCCCTGTAATCACAGTGCTCCATGACCCCTTTCATCACAATGCTCCATGATCACTGTCATCACAGTGCCACATGAGCCCTGTCATCACATTGCTCCATGGCCCCTGTCATTACAATGCTCCATGACCACTGTCATCACAATGTTCCATGATCGCTGTAATCACAATGACCCATGACACCTTTCCTCAGAAGGCTCCAGTACACCTGTCATCACAATGCTCCAATGCCCGTCTCACCACAAAGTTCCATGATCCCTGTCAGCACAACGTTACAGGACAATTGTCATCACAATGCTCCATGACAACTCTCATCACAATGTTGCCTGCCCATGTCATCAAAATGCTCCATGTCCCCTGTAATCACAATGTTCCATTACACCCGTCATCACAATGTTCCCTGCCCATGTCATCACAATGCTCCATTACCAATGAAATCAAAATGTTCGCCTGCCCTTGTCATCAAAATGCTCCATGGCCCCTTTAATCACAATGCTCCATGAACACTGTCATCACAATGTTCCATGACAGTTGTCATCACAATGCTCCATGACCCCTGTAATCACAATGCTCCATGCCCTTGTCATCACAATGCTCCAGAACTCTTGTCATCATAATGATGAGTGCCCGTGTCATCACAAAGCTCCATTATACTTGTCATCACAATGTTCCATGGCCTTGTCATCACTATACTCCATGGCCCCCGTCATCACAGTGCTCCATGATACCTTTCATCACAATTCTAGATGACCACTGTCATCACAATGCCCCAAGACACATGTCATCACAATTCGCCATGGCTCTTGTCATCACAATGCTCCATGACCCGTGGCATCACAATGGTCCAGGACACTTGTCATCACAATCATCCATGACCACTTACATCACAATGCTCCTTGACTCCCGTCATCACAATGCTCCATAGCCTATGCATTCGCAATGCTACATGGTCCCTGTAATCACATTGCTCCATGATCCATTTCATCCCAATGCTCTATGACCACTGTCATCACCATGCCCCATTATACCTGCCATCACAAAATTCCATGGCCCCTGTCAGCACAATGTTCCATGACAGATGTCATCACTATCCTCCATGGTCCCTGTAATCACAATGCTCCATCCCCTTGTCAACGCAATGCTCCAGAACTCTTGTCATCATAATGCTCCATGCCCGCCTCATCACAATGCTCCATGACACTTGTCCTCACAATGCTCCATGGCCTTTGTCATCGCAATGCTCCATGGCCCCTGTTATCACAGTGCTCCATGTTACCTTTCATCACAATTCTAGATGACCATTGTCATCACAATGCCCCATGACACCTGTCATCACTATTCGCCATGGCACTTGTCATCACAATGCTCCATGATCCCTGTCATCATAATGTTCGATGACACTTGTCGTCACGGTGCTCCATGACCCCTGTCATCACAATATTCACTGCCCATGTAATCACAATGCTCCTGGTCCCCTGTAATCACAATGCTCCATAGCCTTAACATCACAATGCTCCAGAACTCTTGTCATCATTATGCCCCATGCCCATGTCATCACAATGCTCCTTGACCCCTGTCATCACAATGCTCCATGACCTATGTATTCACAATGCTCCATGGCCCCTGTAGTCACATTGCTCCATGATCCTTTTCATCACAATGCTCTATGACCACTGTCATCACAATGCCACATGACACCTGTCATTACAATGCTCTATGGCCCCTGTCAGCACAATGTTCCATGGCAGATATCATCACAATGATCCATGACCGCTGTCATCACAATGTTCCCTGCCCTTGTCATCTCAATCATCCCTGGCCCCTGTTATCACAATGCCCCATACCCTTGTCATCGCAATGCTCCAGATCACTTCTCATCATAATGCTCCATGCCCATGTCATCACAATGCTCCATGGCCCCTGTCATCACAGTGCTCCGTGATACCTTTCATCGTAATGATAGATGACCACTGTCATCACAATGCTCCATGACACCTGTCATCAGATTTGGCCATGGCCCTTATCATCACAATGCTCCAGGACACTTGTCTTCACAATGTTCCATGGCGCATTTCATCACAATGCTCCATGACCACTTTCATCAAATTGCTCCATGATGCCTGTCATCACAATGCTCCATGGCCTTTGTCATCAAAATTCTACATGGCCCCTGTAATAACAGAGCTTCAGGACAACTTTTATCACAATACACCATGACCACTCTCATCACAATGCCAGAAAAGACCTTTCATGACAATGCTCCATGGCCCTTATCATCACAATATTCTATGACTTCTGTCATCACAATGCTCCATGCCCCTGTCATCACAATGCCCCATCACCCCTGCTATTACAATGCTCCATGACCCCTGTCATCACAATGCCCCGAAACCCTTGTCATCACAATATTCCATGATCCGTGTAATCACGATGATCCATGAACCATTTCTGTACAATGCTCCAGTACCCCTTTCATTAAAATGCTCCATGGCACTTGTCATCAGAATGCTCCAGGAACCCTTCCATCACAATAATCCATGACCCGTTTCCTCACAATTCTCCAGGACCGCTTTCATCACAATGCTCCATTTCCTTGTCATCTCAATTCTTCATGGCCCCTGTCATCACAATGATCCATGCCCTTGTCATCAAAATGCTCCAGAACTCTTGTCATCACTATGCTCCATGCCCATGTCATCACAATGCTGCATGACCCCTGTCATCACAATGATACATGACCACTGTCATCACAATGCCACATGAACCCTGTCATCACATTGCTCCATGATCCCTGTCATTACAATGCTCCATGACCACTGTCATCACAATGTTCCATGATCGCTGTAATCACAATGACCCATGACACCTTTCCTCAGAAGGCTCCATTACGCCTGTCATCAGAATGCTCCAATGCCCATCTCATCACAATGCTCCATGATCCGTGACAGCACAACGTTACAGGACAATTGTCATCACAATGCTCCATGACAACTGTCGTCACAATGTTGCCTGCCCATGTCATCAAAATGCTCCATGTCCCCTGTAATCACAATGTTCCATTACACCTGTCATCACAATGTTCCCTGCCCATGTCATCACAATGCTCCATTACCCATGTCATCGTAGTGACCCATGACCCCTTTCATCACAATGCTCCATGACACCTGTCATCACAATGCTCCGTGCTCTTTGTCACCACAATGCTCCATGACCACTGTCATCACCATGCCCCATGACCCCAGTCATCACAATGCTCCATAGCACTTGTCATCACAATGCTCCATTATCCCTGTCATCACAATGTTCCATGACTCTTGTCATCAAAATGCCTCATGATCCTTTTACTCACAATGCTCCATGACTCCTTTCATCACATGCTCCATGATACTTGTCATTACACTGTCCCATGACCTTTTTCATAACAATGCTCCATGATACCAGTCATCACAATAATCCATGACCATTTTCGTCACAATGCTCCATGCCCCTTTCAACACAATGCTCCATGAAAACTGTCACCACAATGCTCCATGGCCTTTGTCATCACAATTATACTTGGCCCCTGTAATCACAGTGCTCCATGACCCCTTTCATCACAATGCTCCATGATCACTGTCATCACAATGCCACATGAACCCTGTCATCACATTGCTCCATGGCCCCGGTCATTACAATGCTCCATGACCACTGTCATCACAATGTTCCATGATCGCTGTAATCACAATGACCCATGACACCTTTCCTCAGAAGGCTCCAGTACACCTGTCATCACAATGCTCCAATGCCCGTCTCACCACAAAGTTCCATGATCCCTGTCAGCACAACCTTACAGGACAATTGTCATCACAATGCTCAATGACAACTCTCATCACAATGTTGCCTGCCCATGTCATCAAAATGCTCCATGTCCCCTGTAATCACAATGTTCCATTACACCCGTCATCACAATGTTCCCTGCCCATGTCATCACAATGCTCCATTACCAATGAAATCAAAATGTTCGCCTGCCCTTGTCATCAAAATGCTCCATGGCCCCTTTAATCACAATGCTCCATGAACACTGTCATCACAATGTTCCATGACAGTTGTCATCACAATGCTCCATGACCCCTGTAATCACAATGCTCCATGCCCTTGTCATCACAATGCTCCAGAACTCTTGTCATCATAATGATGAGTGCCCGTGTCATCACAAAGCTCCATGATACTTGTCATCACAATGTTCCATGGCCTTGTCATCACTATACTCCATGGCCCCCGTCATCACAGTGCTCCATGATACCTTTCATCACAATTCTAGATGACCACTGTCATCACAATGCCCCAAGACACATGTCATCACAATTCGCCATGGCTCTTGTCATCACAATGCTCCATGACCCGTGGCATCACAATGGTCCAGGACACTTGTCATCACAATGATCCATGACCACTTACATCACAATGCTCCTTGACTCCCGTCATCACAATGCTCCATAGCCTATGCATTCGCAATGCTACATGGTCCCTGTAATCACATTGCTCCATGATCCATTTCATCCCAATGCTCTATGACCACTGTCATCACCATGCCCCATTATACCTGTCATCACACAGTTCCATGGCCCCTGTCAGCACAATGTTCCATGACAGATGTCATCACTATCCTCCATGGTCCCTGTAATCACAATGCTCCATCCCCTTGTCAACGCAATGCTGCAGAACTCTTGTCATCATAATGCTCCATGCCCACCTCATCACAATGCTCCATGACACTTGTCCTCACAATGCTCCATGGCCTTTGTCATCGTAATGCTCCATGGCCCCTGTTATCACAGTGCTCCATGTTACCTTTCATCACAATTCTAGATGACCATTGTCATCACAATGCCCCATGACACCTGTCATCACTATTCGCCATGGCACTTGTCATCACAATGCTCCATGATCCCTGTCATCATAATGTTCGATGACACTTGTCGTCACGGTGCTCCATGACCCCTGTCATCACAATATTCACTGCCCATGTAATCACAATGCTCCTGGTCCCCTGTAATCACAATGCTCCATAGCCTTAACATCACAATGCTCCAGAACTCTTGTCATCATTATGCCCCATGCCCATGTCATCACAATGCTCCTTGACCCCTGTCATCACAATGCTCCACGGCCTATGTATTCACAATGCTCCATGGCCCCTGTAGTCACATTGCTCCATGATCCTTTTCATCACAATGCTCTATGACCACTGTCATCACAATGCCACATGACACCTGTCATTACAATGCTCTATGGCCCCTGTCAGCACAATGTTCCATGGCAGATATCATCACAATGATCCATGACCGCTGTCATCACAATGTTCCCTGCCCTTGTCATCTCAATCATCCCTGGCCCCTGTTATCACAATGCCCCATACCCTTGTCATCGCAATGCTCCAGATCACTTCTCATCATAATGCTCCATGCCCATGTCATCACAATGCTCCATGGCCCCTGTCATCACAGTGCTCCGTGATACCTTTCATCGTAATGATAGATGACCACTGTCATCACAATGCTCCATGACACCTGTCATCAGATTTGGCCATGGCCCTTATCATCACAATGCTCCAGGACACTTGTCTTCACAATGTTCCATGGCGCATTTCATCACAATGCTCCATGACCACTTTCATCAAATTGCTCCATGATGCCTGTCATCACAATGCTCCATGGCCTTTGTCATCAAAATTCTACATGGCCCCTGTAATAACAGAGCTTCAGGACAACTTTTATCACAATACACCATGACCACTCTCATCACAATGCCAGAAAAGACCTTTCATGACAATGCTCCATGGCCCTTATCATCACAATATTCTATGACTTCTGTCATCACAATGCTCCATGCCCCTGTCATCACAATGCCCCATCACCCCTGCTATTACAATGCTCCATGACCCCTGTCATCACAATGCCCCGAAACCCTTGTCATCACAATATTCCATGATCCGTGTAATCACGATGATCCATGAACCATTTCTGTACAATGCTCCAGTACCCCTTTCATTAAAATGCTCCATGGCACTTGTCATCAGAATGCTCCAGGAACCCTTCCATCACAATAATCCATGACCCGTTTCCTCACAATTCTCCAGGACCGCTTTCATCACAATGCTCCATTTCCTTGTCATCTCAATGCTTCATGGCCCCTGTCATCACAATGATCCATGCCCTTGTCATCAAAATGCTCCAGAACTCTTGTCATCACTATGCTCCATGCCCATGTCATCACAATGCTTCATGACCCCTGTCATCACAATGATACATGACCACTGTCATCACAATGCCACATGAACCCTGTCATCACATTGCTCCATGATCCCTGTCATTACAATGCTCCATGACCACTGTCATCACAATGTTCCATGATCGCTGTAATCACAATGACCCATGACACCTTTCCTCAGAAGGCTCCATTACGCCTGTCATCAGAATGCTCCAATGCCCATCTCATCACAATGCTCCATGATCCGTGACAGCACAACGTTACAGGACAATTGTCATCACAATGCTCCATGACAACTGTCGTCACAATGTTGCCTGCCCATGTCATCAAAATGCTCCATGTCCCCTGTAATCACAATGTTCCATTACACCTGTCATCACAATGTTCCCTGCCCATGTCATCACAATGCTCCATTACCCATGTCATCGTAGTGACCCATGACCCCTTTCATCACAATGCTCCATGACACCTGTCATCACAATGCTCCGTGCTCTTTGTCACCACAATGCTCCATGACCACTGTCATCACCATGCCCCATGACCCCAGTCATCACAATGCTCCATAGCACTTGTCATCACAATGCTCCATTATCCCTGTCATCACAATGTTCCATGACTCTTGTCATCAAAATGCCTCATGATCCTTTTACTCACAATGCTCCATGACTCCTTTCATCACATGCTCCATGATACTTGTCATTACACTGTCCCATGACCTTTTTCATAACAATGCTCCATGATACCAGTCATCACAATAATCCATGACCATTTTCGTCACAATGCTCCATGCCCCTTTCAACACAATGCTCCATGAAAACTGTCACCACAATGCTCCATGGCCTTTGTCATCACAATTATACTTGGCCCCTGTAATCACAGTGCTCCATGACCCCTTTCATCACAATGCTCCATGATCACTGTCATCACAATGCCACATGAACCCTGTCATCACATTGCTCCATGGCCCCGGTCATTACAATGCTCCATGACCACTGTCATCACAATGTTCCATGATCGCTGTAATCACAATGACCCATGACACCTTTCCTCAGAAGGCTCCAGTACACCTGTCATCACAATGCTCCAATGCCCGTCTCACCACAAAGTTCCATGATCCCTGTCAGCACAACCTTACAGGACAATTGTCATCACAATGCTCAATGACAACTCTCATCACAATGTTGCCTGCCCATGTCATCAAAATGCTCCATGTCCCCTGTAATCACAATGTTCCATTACACCCGTCATCACAATGTTCCCTGCCCATGTCATCACAATGCTCCATTACCAATGAAATCAAAATGTTCGCCTGCCCTTGTCATCAAAATGCTCCATGGCCCCTTTAATCACAATGCTCCATGAACACTGTCATCACAATGTTCCATGACAGTTGTCATCACAATGCTCCATGACCCCTGTAATCACAATGCTCCATGCCCTTGTCATCACAATGCTCCAGAACTCTTGTCATCATAATGATGAGTGCCCGTGTCATCACAAAGCTCCATGATACTTGTCATCACAATGTTCCATGGCCTTGTCATCACTATACTCCATGGCCCCCGTCATCACAGTGCTCCATGATACCTTTCATCACAATTCTAGATGACCACTGTCATCACAATGCCCCAAGACACATGTCATCACAATTCGCCATGGCTCTTGTCATCACAATGCTCCATGACCCGTGGCATCACAATGGTCCAGGACACTTGTCATCACAATGATCCATGACCACTTACATCACAATGCTCCTTGACTCCCGTCATCACAATGCTCCATAGCCTATGCATTCGCAATGCTACATGGTCCCTGTAATCACATTGCTCCATGATCCATTTCATCCCAATGCTCTATGACCACTGTCATCACCATGCCCCATTATACCTGTCATCACACAGTTCCATGGCCCCTGTCAGCACAATGTTCCATGACAGATGTCATCACTATCCTCCATGGTCCCTGTAATCACAATGCTCCATCCCCTTGTCAACGCAATGCTGCAGAACTCTTGTCATCATAATGCTCCATGCCCACCTCATCACAATGCTCCATGACACTTGTCCTCACAATGCTCCATGGCCTTTGTCATCGCAATGCTCCATGACCCCTGTTATCACAGTGCTCCATGTTACCTTTCATCACAATTCTAGATGACCATTGTCATCACAATGCCCCATGACACCTGTCATCACTATTCGCCATGGCACTTGTCATCACAATGCTCCATGATCCCTGTCATCATAATGTTCGATGACACTTGTCGTCACGGTGCTCCATGACCCCTGTCATCACAATATTCACTGCCCATGTAATCACAATGCTCCTGGTCCCCTGTAATCACAATGCTCCATAGCCTTAACATCACAATGCTCCAGAACTCTTGTCATCATTATGCCCCATGCCCATGTCATCACAATGCTCCTTGACCCCTGTCATCACAATGCTCCATGGCCTATGTATTCACAATGCTCCATGGCCCCTGTAGTCACATTGCTCCATGATCCTTTTCATCACAATGCTCTATGACCACTGTCATCACAATGCCACATGACACCTGTCATTACAATGCTCTATGGCCCCTGTCAGCACAATGTTCCATGGCAGATATCATCACAATGATCCATGACCGCTATCATCACAATGTTCCCTGCCCTTGTCATCTCAATGATCCCTGGCCCCTGTTATCACAATGCCCCATACCCTTGTCATCGCAATGCTCCAGATCACTTCTCATCATAATGCTCCATGCCCATGTCATCACAATGCTCCATGGCCCCTGTCATCACAGTGCTCCGTGATACCTTTCATCGTAATGATAGATGACCACTGTCATCACAATGCTCCATGACACCTGTCATCAGATTTGGCCATGGCCCTTATCATCACAATGCTCCAGGACACTTGTCTTCACAATGTTCCATGGCGCATTTCATCACAATGCTCCATGACCACTTTCATCAAATTGCTCCATGATGCCTGTCATCACAATGCTCCATGGCCTTTGTCATCAAAATTCTACATGGCCCCTGTAATAACAGAGCTTCAGGACAACTTTTATCACAATACACCATGACCACTCTCATCACAATGCCAGAAAAGACCTTTCATGACAATGCTCCATGGCCCTTGTCATCACAATATTCTATGACTTCTGTCATCACAATGCTCCATGCCCCTGTCATCACAATGCCCCATCACCCCTGCTATTACAATGCTCCATGACCCCTGTCATCACAATGCCCCGAAACCCTTGTCATCACAATATTCCATGATCCGTGTAATCACGATGATCCATGAACCATTTCTGTACAATGCTCCAGTACCCCTTTCATTAAAATGCTCCATGGCACTTGTCATCAGAATGCTCCAGGAACCCTTCCATCACAATAATCCATGACCCGTTTCCTCACAATTCTCCAGGACCGCTTTCATCACAATGCTCCATTTCCTTGTCATCTCAATGCTTCATGGCCCCTGTCATCACAATGATCCATGCCCTTGTCATCAAAATGCTCCAGAACTCTTGTCATCACTATGCTCCATGCCCATGTCATCACAATGCTGCATGACCCCTGTCATCACAATGATACATGACCACTGTCATCACAATGCCACATGAACCCTGTCATCACATTGCTCCATGATCCCTGTCATTACAATGCTCCATGACCACTGTCATCACAATGTTCCATGATCGCTGTAATCACAATGACCCATGACACCTTTCCTCAGAAGGCTCCATTACGCCTGTCATCAGAATGCTCCAATGCCCATCTCATCACAATGCTCCATGATCCGTGACAGCACAACGTTACAGGACAATTGTCATCACAATGCTCCATGACAACTGTCATCACAATGTTGCCTGCCCATGTCATCAAAATGCTCCATGTCCCCTGTAATCACAATGTTCCATTACACCTGTCATCACAATGTTCCCTGCCCATGTCATCACAATGCTCCATTACCCATGTCATCGTAGTGACCCATGACCCCTTTCATCACAATGCTCCATGACACCTGTCATCACAATGCTCCGTGCTCTTTGTCACCACAATGCTCCATGACCACTGTCATCACCATGCCCCATGACCCCAGTCATCACAATGCTCCATAGCACTTGTCATCACAATGCTCCATTATCCCTGTCATCACAATGTTCCATGACTCTTGTCATCAAAATGCCTCATGATCCTTTTACTCACAATGCTCCATGACTCCTTTCATCACATGCTCCATGATACTTGTCATTACACTGTCCCATGACCTTTTTCATAACAATGCTCCATGATACCAGTCATCACAATAATCCATGACCATTTTCGTCACAATGCTCCATGCCCCTTTCAACACAATGCTCCATGACAACTGTCACCACAATGCTCCATGGCCTTTGTCATCACAATTATACATGGCCCCTGTAATCACAGTGCTCCATGACCCCTTTCATCACAATGCTCCATGATCACTGTCATCACAATGCCACATGAACCCTGTCATCACATTGCTCCATGGCCCCGGTCATTACAATGCTCCATGACCACTGTCATCACAATGTTCCATGATCGCTGTAATCACAATGACCCATGACACCTTTCCTCAGAAGGCTCCAGTACACCTGTCATCACAATGCTCCAATGCCCGTCTCACCACAAAGTTCCATGATCCCTGTCAGCACAACCTTACAGGACAATTGTCATCACAATGCTCCATGACAACTGTCATCACAATGTTGCCTGCCCATGTCATCAAAATGCTCCATGTCCCCTGTAATCACAATGTTCCATTACACCTGTCATCACAATGTTCCCTGCCCATGTCATCACAATGCTCCATTACCAATGAAATCAAAATGTTCGCCTGCCCTTGTCATCAAAATGCTCCATGGCCCCTTTAATCACAATGCTCCATGAACACTGTCATCACAATGTTCCATGACAGTTGTCATCACAATGCTCCATGACCCCTGTAATCACAATGCTCCATGCCCTTGTCATCACAATGCTCCAGAACTCTTGTCATCATAATGTTGAATGCCCGTGTCATCACAAAGCTCCATGATACTTGTCATCACAATGTTCCATGGCCTTGTCATCACTATACTCCATGGCCCCCGTCATCACAGTGCTCCATGATACCTTTCATCACAATTCTAGATGACCACTGTCATCACAATGCCCCAAGACACCTGTCATCACAATTCGCCATGGCCCTTGTCATCACAATGCTCCATGACCCGTGGCATCACAATGGTCCAGGACACTTGTCATCACAATGATCCATGACCACTTACATCACAATGCTCCTTGACTCCCGTCATCACAATGCTCCATAGCCTATGCATTCGCAATGCTACATGGTCCCTGTAATCACATTGCTCCATGATCCATTTCATCCCAATGCTCTATGACCACTGTCATCACCATGCCCCATTATACCTGTCATCACAAAGTTCCATGGCCCCTGTCAGCACAATGTTCCATGACAGATGTCATCACTATCCTCCATGGTCCCTGTAATCACAATGCTCCATCCCCTTGTCAACGCAATGCTGCAGAACTCTTGTCATCATAATGCTCCATGCCCACCTCATCACAATGCTCCATGACACTTGTCCTCACAATGCTCCATGGCCTTTGTCATCGTAATGCTCCATGGCCCCTGTTATCACAGTGCTCCATGTTACCTTTCATCACAATTCTAGATGACCATTGTCATCACAATGCCCCATGACACCTGTCATCACTATTCGCCATGGCACTTGTCATCACAATGCTCCATGATCCCTGTCATCATAATGTTCGATGACACTTGTCGTCACGGTGCTCCATGACCCCTGTCATCACAATATTCACTGCCCATGTAATCACAATGCTCCTGGTCCCCTGTAATCACAATGCTCCATAGCCTTAACATCACAATGCTCCAGAACTCTTGTCATCATTATGCCCCATGCCCATGTCATCACAATGCTCCTTGACCCCTGTCATCACAATGCTCCATGGCCTATGTATTCACAATGCTCCATGGCCCCTGTAGTCACATTGCTCCATGATCCTTTTCATCACAATGCTCTATGACCACTGTCATCACAATGCCACATGACACCTGTCATTACAATGCTCTATGGCCCCTGTCAGCACAATGTTCCGTGGCAGATATCATCACAATGATCCATGACCGCTGTCATCACAATGTTCCCTGACCTTGTCATCTCAATGATCCCTGACCCCTGTTATCACAATGCCCCATACCCTTGTCATCGCAATGCTCCAGATCACTTCTCACCATAATGCTCCATGCCCATGTCATCACAATGCTCCATGGCCCCTGTCATCACAGTGCTCCGTGATACCTTTCATCGTAATGATAGATGACCACTGTCATCACAATGCTCCATGACACCTGTCATCAGATTTGGCCATGGCCCTTATCATCACAATGCTCCAGGACACTTGTCTTCACAATGTTCCATGGCGCATTTCATCACAATGCTCCATGACCCCTTTCATCAAATTGCTCCATGATGCCTGTCATCACAATGCTCCATGGCCTTTGTCATCAAAATTCTACATGGCCCCTGTAATAACAGTGCTTCAGGACAACATTTATCACAATACTCCATGACCACTCTCATCACCATGCCAGATAAGACCTTTCATAACAATGCTCCATGGCCCTTGTCATCACAATATTCTATGACTTCTGTCATCACAATGCTCCATGCCCCTGTCATCACAATGCCCCATCACCCCTGCTATTACAATGCTCCATGACCCCTGTCCTCACAATGCCCCGAAACCCTTGTCATCACAATATTCCATGATCCGTGTAATCACGATGATCCATGAACCATTTCTGTACAATGCTCCAGTACCCCGTTCATTAAAATGCTCCATGGCACGTGTCATCAGAATGCTCCAGGAACCCTTCCATCACAATAATCCATGACCCGTTTCCTCACAATTCTCCAGGACCGCTTTCATCACAATGCTCCATTTCCTTGTCATCTCAATTCTTCATGGCCCCTGTCATCACAATGATCCATGCCCTTGTCATCAAAATGCTCCAGAACTCTTGTCATCACTATGCTCCATGCCCATGTCATCACAATGCTGCATGACCCCTGTCATCACAATGATACATGACCACTGTCATCACAATGCAACATGAACCCTGTCATCACATTGCTCCATGATCCCTGTCATTACAATGCTCCATGACCACTGTCATCACAATGTTCCATGATCGCTGTAATCACAATGACCCATGACACCTTTCCTCAGAAGGCTCCATTACGCCTGTCATCAGAATGCTCCAATGCCCATCTCATCACAATGCTCCATGATCCGTGACAGCACAACGTTACAGGACAATTGTCATCACAATGCTCCATGACAACTGTCATCACAATGTTGCCTGCCTATGTCATCAAAATGCTCCATGTCCCCTGTAATCACAATGTTCCATTACACCTGTCATCACAATGTTCCCTGCCCATGTCATCACAATGCTCCATTACCAATGAAATCAAAATGTTCGCCTGCTCTTGTCATCAAAATGCTCCATGGCCCCTTTAATCACAATGCTCCATGAACACTGTCATCACAGTGTTCCATGACAGTTGTCATCACAATGCTCCATGACCCCTGTAATCACAATGCTCCATGCCCTTGTCATCACAATGCTCCAGAACTCTTGTCATCATAATGATGAGTGCCCGTGTCATCACAAAGCTCCATGATACTTGTCATCACAATGTTCCATGGCCTTGTCATCACTATACTCCATGGCCCCCGTCATCACAGTGCTCCATGATACCTTTCATCACAATTCTAGATGACCACTGTCATCACAATGCCCCAAGACACATGTCATCACAATTCGCCATGGCCCTTGTCATCACAATGCTCCATGACCCGTGGCATCACAATGGTCCAGGACACTTGTCATCACAATCATCCATGACCACTTACATCACAATGCTCCTTGACTCCCGTCATCACAATGCTCCATAGCCTATGCATTCGCAATGCTACATGGTCCCTGTAATCACATTGCTCCATGATCCATTTCATCCCAATGCTCTATGACCACTGTCATCACCATGCCCCATTATACCTGTCATCACAAAGTTCCATGGCCCCTGTCAGCACAATGTTCCATGACAGATGTCATCACTATCCTCCATGGTCCCTGTAATCACAATGTTCCATCCCCTTGTCAACGCAATGCTCCAGAACTCTTGTCATCATAATGCTCCATGCCCGCCTCATCACAATGCTCCATGACACTTGTCCTCACAATGCTCCATGGCCTTTGTCATCGCAATGCTCCATGGCCCCTGTTATCACAGTGCTCCATGTTACCTTTCATCACATTTCTAGATGACCATTGTCATCACAATGCCCCATGACACCTGTCATCACTATTCGCCATGGCACTTGTCATCACAATGCTCCATGATCCCTGTCATCATAATGTTCGATGATACTTGTCGTCACGGTGCTCCATGACCCCTGTCATCACAATATTCACTGCCCATGTAATCACAATGCTCCTGGTCCCCTGTAATCACAATGCTCCATAGCCTTAACATCACAGTGCTCCAGAACTCTTGTCATCATTATGCCCCATGCCCATGTCATCACAATGCTCCTTGACCCCTGTCATCACAATGCTCCATGGCCTATGTATTCACAATGCTCCATGGCCCCTGTAGTCACATTGCTCCATGATCCTTTTCATCACAATGCTCTATGACCACTGTCATCACAATGCCACATGACACCTGTCATTACAATGCTCTATGGACCCTGTCAGCACAATGTTCCGTGGCAGATATCATCACAATGATCCATGACCGCTGTCATCACAATGTTCCCTGCTCTTGTCATCTCAATGATCCCTGGCCCCTGTTATCACAATGCCCCATACCCTTGTCATCGCAATGCTCCAGATCACTTCTCATCATAATGCTCCATGCCCATGTCATCACAATGCTCCATGGCCCCTGTCATCACAGTGCTCCGTGATACCTTTCATCGTAATGATAGATGACCACTGTCATCACAATGCTCCATGACACCTGTCATCAGATTTGGCCATGGCCGTTGTCATCACAATGCTCCAGGACACTTGTCTTCACAATGTTCCATGGCGCATTTCATCACAATGCTCCATGACCACTTTCATCAAATTGCTCCATGATGCCTGTCATCACAATGCTCCATGGCCTTTGTCATCAAAATTCTACATGGCCCCAGTAATAACAGTGCTTCAGGATATCTTTTATCACAATGCTCCATGACCACTCTCATCACAATGCCAGATAAGACCTTTCATGACAATGCTCCATGGCCCTTGTCATCACAATATTCTATGACTTCTGTCATCACAATGCTCCATGCCCCTTTCGTCACAATGCCCCATCACCCCTGCTATTACAATGTTCCATGAACCCTTTCATCACAATGCTCCGAAACCCTTGTCATCACAATATTCCATGATCCGTGTAATCACGATGATCCATGAACCATTTCTGTACAATGCTCCAGTACCCCGTTCATTAAAATGCTCCATGGCACGTGTCATCAGAATGCTCCAGGAACCCTTCCATCACAATAATCCATGACCCGTTTCCTCACAATTCTCCAGGACCGCTTTCATCACAATGCTCCATTTCCTTGTCATCTCAATGCTTCATGGCCCCTGTCATCACAATGATCCATGCCCTTGTCATCAAAATGCTCCAGAACTCTTGTCATCACTATGCTCCATGCCCATGTCATCACAATGCTGCATGACCCCTGTCATCACAATGATACATGACCACTGTCATCACAATGCCACATGAACCCTGTCATCACATTGCTCCATGATCCCTGTCATTACAATGCTCCATGACCACTGTCATCACAATGTTCCATGATCGCTGTAATCACAATGACCCATGACACCTTTCCTCAGAAGGCTCCATTACGCCTGTCATCAGAATGCTCCAATGCCCATCTCATCACAATGCTCCATGATCCGTGACAGCACAACGTTACAGGACAATTGTCATCACAATGCTCCATGACAACTGTCATCACAATGTTGCCTGCCCATGTCATCAAAATGCTCCATGTCCCCTGTAATCACAATGTTCCATTACACCTGTCATCACAATGTTCCCTGCCCATGTCATCACAATGCTCCATTACCCATGTCATCGTAGTGACCCATGACCCCTTTCATCACAATGCTCCATGACACCTGTCATCACAATGCTCCGTGCTCTTTGTCACCACAATGCTCCATGACCACTGTCATCACCATGCCCCATGACCCCAGTCATCACAATGCTCCATAGCACTTGTCATCACAATGCTCCATTATCCCTGTCATCACAATGTTCCATGACTCTTGTCATCAAAATGCCTCATGATCCTTTTACTCACAATGCTCCATGACTCCTTTCATCACATGCTCCATGATACTTGTCATTACACTGTCCCATGACCTTTTTCATAACAATGCTCCATGATACCAGTCATCACAATAATCCATGACCATTTTCGTCACAATGCTCCATGCCCCTTTCAACACAATGCTCCATGACAACTGTCACCACAATGCTCCATGGCCTTTGTCATCACAATTATACATGGCCCCTGTAATCACAGTGCTCCATGACCCCTTTCATCACAATGCTCCATGATCACTGTCATCACAATGCCACATGAGCCCTGTCATCACATTGCTCCATGGCCCCTGTCATTACAATGCTCCATGACCACTGTCATCACAATGTTCCATGATCGCTGTAATCACAATGACCCATGACACCTTTCCTCAGAAGGCTCCAGTACACCTGTCATCACAATGCTCCAATGCCCGTCTCACCACAAAGTTCCATGATCCCTGTCAGCACAACGTTACAGGACAATTGTCATCACAATGCTCCATGACAACTGTCATCACAATGTTGCCTGCCCATGTCATCAAAATGCTCCATGTCCCCTGTAATCACAATGTTCCATTACACCCGTCATCACAATGTTCCCTGCCCATGTCATCACAATGCTCCATTACCAATGAAATCAAAATGTTCGCCTGCCCTTGTCATCAAAATGCTCCATGGCCCCTTTAATCACAATGCTCCATGAACACTGTCATCACAATGTTCCATGACAGTTGTCATCACAATGCTCCATGACCCCTGTAATCACAATGCTCCATGCCCTTGTCATCACAATGCTCCAGAACTCTTGTCATCATAATGATGAGTGCCCGTGTCATCACAAAGCTCCATTATACTTGTCATCACAATGTTCCATGGCCTTGTCATCACTATACTCCATGGCCCCCGTCATCACAGTGCTCCATGATACCTTTCATCACAATTCTAGATGACCACTGTCATCCAATGCCCCAAGACACATGTCATCACAATTCGCCATGGCTCTTGTCATCACAATGCTCCATGACCCGTGGCATCACAATGGTCCAGGACACTTGTCATCACAATGATCCATGACCACTTAAATCACAATGCTCCTTGACTCCCGTCATCACAATGCTCCATAGCCTATGCATTCGCAATGCTACATGGTCCCTGTAATCACATTGCTCCATGATCCATTTCATCCCAATGCTCTATGACCACTGTCATCACCATGCCCCATTATACCTGTCATCACAAAATTCCATGGCCCCTGTCAGCACAATGTTCCATGACAGATGTCATCACTATCCTCCATGGTCCCTGTAATCACAATGCTCCATCCCCTTGTCAACGCAATGCTCCAGAACTCTTGTCATCATAATGCTCCATGCCCGCCTCCTCACAATGCTCCATGACACTTGTCCTCACAATGCTCCATGGCCTTTGTCATCGCAATGCTCCATGGCCCCTGTTATCACAGTGCTCCATGTTACCTTTCATCACAATTCTAGATGACCATTGTCATCACAATGCCCCATGACACCTGTCATCACTATTCGCCATGGCACTTGTCATCACAATGCTCCATGTTCCCTGTCATCATAATGTTCGATGACACTTGTCGTCACGGTGCTCCATGACCCCTGCCATCACAATATTCACTGCCCATGTAATCACAATGCTCCTGGTCCCCTGTAATCACAATGCTCCATAGCCTTAACATCACAATGCTCCAGAACTCTTGTCATCATTATGCCCCATGCCCATGTCATCACAATGCTCCTTGACCCCTGTCATCACAATGCTCCATGGCCTATGTATTCACAATGCTCCATGGCCCCTGTAGTCACATTGCTCCATCATCCTTTTCATCACAATGCTCTATGACCACTGTCATCACAATGCCACATGACACCTGTCATTACAATGCTCTATGGCCCCTGTCAGCACAATGTTCCATGGCAGATATCATCACAATGATCCATGACCGCTGTCATCACAATGTTCCCTGCCCTTGTCATCTCAATCATCCCTGGCCCCTGTTATCACAATGCCCCATACCCTTGTCATCGCAATGCTCCAGATCACTTCTCATCATAATGCTCCATGCCCATGTCATCACAATGCTCCATGGCCCCTGTCATCACAGTGCTCCGTGATAACTTTCATCGTAATGATAGATGACCACTATCATCACAATGCTCCATGACACCTGTCATCAGATTTGGCCATGGCCCTTATCATCACAATGCTCCAGGACACTTGTCTTCACAATGTTCCATGGCGCATTTCATCACAATGCTCCATGACCACTTTCATCAAATTGCTCCATGATGCCTGTCATCACAATGCTCCATGGCCTTTGTCATCAAAATTCTACATGGCCCCTGTAATAACAGTGCTTCAGGACAACTTTTATCACAATACACCATGACCACTCTCATCACAATGCCAGAAAAGACCTTTCATGACAATGCTCCATGGCCCTTGTCATCACAATATTCTATGACTTCTGTCATCACAATGCTCCATGCCCCTGTCATCACAATGCCCCATCACCCCTGCTATTACAATGCTCCATGAACCCTGTCATCACAATGCCCCGAAACCCTTGTCATCACAATATTCCATGATCCGTGTAATCACGATGATCCATGAACCATTTCTGTACAATGCTCCAGTACCCCTTTCATTAAAATGCTCCATGGCACTTGTCATCAGAATGCTCCAGGAACCCTTCCATCACAATAATCCATGACCCGTTTCCTCACAATTCTCCAGGACCGCTTTCATCACAATGCTCCATTTCCTTGTCATCTCAAT
Organism: Balaenoptera ricei; assembly: GCF_028023285.1. NCBI lineage: Eukaryota > Metazoa > Chordata > Mammalia > Artiodactyla > Balaenopteridae > Balaenoptera > Balaenoptera ricei. The sequence continues at coordinate 1,156,001 of NW_026777686.1, forward strand.
GCTTCATGGCCCCTGTCATCACAATGATCCATGCCCTTGTCATCAAAATGCTCCAGAACTCTTGTCATCACTATGCTCCATGCCCATGTCATCACAATGCTGCATGACCCCTGTCATCACAATGATACATGACCACTGTCATCACAATGCCACATGAACCCTGTCATCACATTGCTCCATGATCCCTGTCATTACAATGCTCCATGACCACTGTCATCACAATGTTCCATGATCGCTGTAATCACAATGACCCATGACACCTTTCCTCAGAAGGCTCCATTACGCCTGTCATCAGAATGCTCCAATGCCCATCTCATCACAATGCTCCATGATCCGTGACAGCACAACGTTACAGGACAATTGTCATCACAATGCTCCATGACAACTGTCATCACAATGTTGCCTGCCCATGTCATCAAAATGCTCCATGTCCCCTGTAATCACAATGTTCCATTACACCTGTCATCACAATGTTCCCTGCCCATGTCATCACAATGCTCCATTACCCATGTCATCGTAGTGACCCATGACCCCTTTCATCACAATGCTCCATGACACCTGTCATCACAATGCTCCGTGCTCTTTGTCACCACAATGCTCCATGACCACTGTCATCACCATGCCCCATGACCCCAGTCATCACAATGCTCCATAGCACTTGTCATCACAATGCTCCATTATCCCTGTCATCACAATGTTCCATGACTCTTGTCATCAAAATGCCTCATGATCCTTTTACTCACAATGCTCCATGACTCCTTTCATCACATGCTCCATGATACTTGTCATTACACTGTCCCATGACCTTTTTCATAACAATGCTCCATGATACAAGTCATCACAATAATCCATGACCATTTTCGTCACAATGTTCCATGCCCCTTTCAACACAATGCTCCATGACAACTGTCACCACAATGCTCCATGGCCTTTGTCATCACAATTATACATGGCCCCTGTAATCACAGTGCTCCATGACCCCTTTCATCACAATGCTCCATGATCACTGTCATCACAATGCCACATGAACCCTGTCATCACATTGCTCCATGGCCCCGGTCATTACAATGCTCCATGACCACTGTCATCACAATGTTCCATGATCGCTGTAATCACAATGACCCATGACACCTTTCCTCAGAAGGCTCCAGTACACCTGTCATCACAATGCTCCAATGCCCGTCTCACCACAAAGTTCCATGATCCCTGTCAGCACAACGTTACAGGACAATTGTCATCACAATGCTCCATGACAACTCTCATCACAATGTTGCCTGCCCATGTCATCAAAATGCTCCATGTCCCCTGTAATCACAATGTTCCATTACACCTGTCATCACAATGTTCCCTGCCCATGTCATCACAATGCTCCATTACCAATGAAATCAAAATGTTCGCCTGCTCTTGTCATCAAAATGCTCCATGGCCCCTTTAATCACAATGCTCCATGAACACTGTCATCACAATGTTCCATGACAGTTGTCATCACAATGCTCCATGACCCCTGTAATCACAATGCTCCATGCCCTTGTCATCACAATGCTCCAGAACTCTTGTCATCATAATGATGAGTGCCCGTGTCATCACAAAGCTCCATGATACTTGTCATCACAATGTTCCATGGCCTTGTCATCACTATACTCCATGGCCCCCGTCATCACAGTGCTCCATGATACCTTTCATCACAATTCTAGATGACCACTGTCATCACAATGCCCCAAGACACATGTCATCACAATTCGCCATGGCTCTTGTCATCACAATGCTCCATGACCCGTGGCATCACAATGGTCCAGGACACTTGTCATCACAATCATCCATGACCACTTACATCACAATGCTCCTTGACTCCCGTCATCACAATGCTCCATAGCCTATGCATTCGCAATGCTACATGGTCCCTGTAATCACATTGCTCCATGATCCATTTCATCCCAATGTCTATGACCACTGTCATCACCATGCCCCATTATACCTGTCATCACAAAGTTCCATGGCCCCTGTCAGCACAATGTTCCATGACAGATGTCATCACTATCCTCCATGGTCCCTGTAATCACAATGCTCCATCCCCTTGTCAACGCAATGCTCCAGAACTCTTGTCATCATAATGCTCCATGCCCGCCTCCTCACAATGCTCCATGACACTTGTCCTCACAATGCTCCATGGCCTTTGTCATCGCAATGCTCCATGGCCCCTGTTATCACAGTGCTCCATGTTACCTTTCATCACAATTCTAGATGACCATTGTCATCACAATGCCCCATGACACCTGTCATCACTATTCGCCATGGCACTTGTCATCACAATGCTCCATGATCCCTGTCATCATAATGTTCGATGACACTTGTCGTCACGGTGCTCCATGACCCCTGTCATCACAATATTCACTGCCCATGTAATCACAATGCTCCTGGTCCCCTGTAATCACAATGCTCCATAGCCTTAACATCACAATGCTCCAGAACTCTTGTCATCATTATGCCCCATGCCCATGTCATCACAATGCTCCTTGACCCCTGTCATCACAATGCTCCATGGCCTATGTATTCACAATGCTCCATGGCCCCTGTAGTCACATTGCTCCATGATCCTTTTCATCACAATGCTCTATGACCACTGTCATCACAATGCCACATGACACCTGTCATTACAATGCTCTATGGCCCCTGTCAGCACAATGTTCCATGGCAGATATCATCACAATGATCCATGACCGCTGTCATCACAATGTTCCCTGCCCTTGTCATCTCAATCATCCCTGGCCCCTGTTGTCACAATGCCCCATACCCTTGTCATCGCAATGCTCCAGATCACTTCTCACCATAATGCTCCATGCCCATGTCATCACAATGCTCCATGGCCCCTGTCATCACAGTGCTCCGTGATACCTTTCATCGTAATGATAGATGACCTCTGTCATCACAATGCTCCATGACACCTGTCATCAGATTTGGCCATGGCCCTTGTCATCACAATGCTCCAGGACACTTGTCTTCACAATGTTCCATGGCGCATTTCATCACAATGCTCCATGACCACTTTCATCAAATTGCTCCATGATGCCTGTCATCACAATGCTCCATGGCCTTTGTCATCAAAATTCTACATGGCCCCTGTAATAACAGAGCTTCAGGACAACTTTTATCACAATACTCCATGACCACTCTCATCACAATGCCAGAAAAGACCTTTCATGACAATGCTCCATGGCCCTTGTCATCACAATATTCTATGACTTCTGTCATCACAATCCTCCATGCCCCTGTCATCACAATGCCCCATCACCCCTGCTATTACAATGCTCCATGACCCCTGTCATCACAATGCCCCGAAACCCTTGTCATCACAATATTCCATGATCCGTGTAATCACGATGATCCATGAACCATTTCTGTACAATGCTCCAGTACCCCTTTCATTAAAATGCTCCATGGCACTTGTCATCAGAATGCTCCAGGAACCCTTCCATCACAATAATCCATGACCCGTTTCCTCACAATTCTCCAGGACCGCTTTCATCACAATGCTCCATTTCCTTGTCATCTCAATTCTTCATGGCCCCTGTCATCACAATGATCCATGCCCTTGTCATCAAAATGCTCCAGAACTCTTGTCATCACTATGCTCCATGCCCATGTCACCACAATGCTGCATGACCCCTGTCATCACAATGATACATGACCACTGTCATCACAATGCCACATGAACCCTGTCATCACATTGCTCCATGATCACTGTTATTACAATGCTCCATGACCACTGTCATCACAATGTTCCATGATCGCTGTAATCACAATGACCCATGACACCTTTCCTCAGAAGGCTCCATTACGCCTGTCATCAGAAGGCTCCAATGCCCATGTCATCACAATGCTCCATGATCTGTGACAGCACAACGTTACAGGACAATTGTCATCACAATGCTCCATGACAACTGTCATCACAATGTTGCCTGCCCATGTCATCAAAATGCTCCATGTCCCCTGTAATCACAATGTTCCATTACACCTGTCATCACAATGTTCCCTGCCCATGTCATCACAATGCTCCATTACCCATGTCATCGTAGTGATCCATGACCCCTTTCATCACAATGCTCCATGACACCTGTCATCACAATGCTCCGTGCTCTTTGTCACCACAATGCTCCATGACCACTGTCATCACCATGCCCCATGACCCCAGTCATCACAATGCTCCATAGCACTTGTCATCACAATGCTCCATTATCCCTGTCATCACAATGTTCCATGACTCTTGTCATCAGAATGCCTCATGATCCTTTTATTCACAATGCTCCATGACTCCTTTCATCACATGCTCCATGATACTTGTCATTACACTGTCCCATGACCTTTTTCATAACAATGCTCCATGATACCAGTCATCACAATAATCCATGACCATTGTCGTCACAATGCTCCATGCCCCTTTCAACACAATGCTCCATGACAACTGTCACCACAATGCTCCATGGCCTTTGTCATCACAATTATACATGGCCCCTGTAATCACAGTGCTCCATGACCACTTTCATCACAATGCTCCATGATCACTGTCATCACAATGCCACATGAGCCCTGTCATCACATTGCTCCATGGCCCCTGTCATTACAATGCTCCATGACCACTGTCATCACAATGTTCCATGATCGCTGTAATCACAATGACCCATGACACCTTTCCTCAGAAGGCTCCAGTACACCTGTCATCACAATTCTCCAATGCCCGTCTCACCACAAAGTTCCATGATCCCTGTCAGCACAACGTTACAGGACAATTGTCATCACAATGCTCCATGACAACTGTCATCACAATGTTCCCTGCCCATGTCATCAAAATGCTCCATGTCCCCTGTAATCACAATGTTCCATTACACCTGTCATCACAATGTTCCCTGCCCATGTCATCACAATGCTCCATTACCAATGAAATCAAAATGTTCGCCTGCCCTTGTCATCAAAATGCTCCATGGCCCCTTTAATCACAATGCTCCATGAACACTGTCATCACAATGTTCCATGACAGTTGTCATCACAATGCTCCATGACCCCTGTAATCACAATGCTCCATGCCCTTGTCATCACAATGCTCCAGAACTCTTGTCATCATAATGATGAATGACCGTGTCATCACAAAGCTCCATGATACTTGTCATCACAATGTTCCATGGCCTTGTCATCACTATGCTCCATGGCCCCCGTCATCACAGTGCTCCATGATACCTTTCATCACAATTCTAGATGACCACTGTCATCACAATGCCCCAAGACACATGTCATCACAATTCGCCATGGCCCTTGTCATCACAATGCTCCATGACCCGTGGCATCACAATGGTCCAGGACACTTGTCATCACAATCATCCATGACCACTTACATCACAATGCTCCTTGACTCCCGTCATCACAATGCTCCATAGCCTATGCATTCGCAATGCTACATGGTCCCTGTAATCACATTGCTCCATGATCCATTTCATCCCAATGCTCTATGACCACTGTCATCACCATGCCCCATTATACCTGTCATCACAAAGTTCCATGGCCCCTGTCAGCACAATGTTCCATGACAGATGTCATCACTATCCTCCATGGTCCCTGTAATCACAATGCTCCATCCCCTTGTCAACGCAATGCTCCAGAACTCTTGTCATCATAATGCTCCATGCCCGCCTCATCACAATGCTCCATGACACTTGTCCTCACAATGCTCCATGGCCTTTGTCATCGCAATGCTCCATGGCCCCTGTTATCACAGTGCTCCATGTTACCTTTCATCACAATTCTAGATGACCATTGTCATCACAATGCCCCATGACACCTGTCATCACTATTCGCCATGGCACTTGTCATCACAATGCTCCATGATCCCTGTCATCATAATGTTCGATGACACTTGTCGTCACGGTGCTCCATGACCCCTGTCATCACAATATTCACTGCCCATGTAATCACAATGCTCCTGGTCCCCTGTAATCACAATGCTCCATAGCCTTAACATCACAATGCTCCAGAACTCTTGTCATCATTATGCCCCATGCCCATGTCATCACAATGCTCCTTGACCCCTGTCATCACAATGCTCCATGGCCTATGTATTCACAATGCTCCATGGCCCCTGTAGTCACATTGCTCCATCATCCTTTTCATCACAATGCTCTATGACCACTGTCATCACAATGCCACATGACACCTGTCATTACAATGCTCTATGGCCCCTGTCAGCACAATGTTCCATGGCAGATATCATCACAATGATCCATGACCGCTGTCATCACAATGTTCCCTGCCCTTGTCATCTGAATCATCCCTGGCCCCTGTTATCACAATGCCCCATACCCTTGTCATCGCAATGCTCCAGATCACTTCTCACCATAATGCTCCATGCCCATGTCATCACAATGCTCCATGGCCCCTGTCATCACAGTGCTCCGTGATACCTTTCATCGTAATGATAGATGACCACTGTCATCACAATGCTCCATGACACCTGTCATCAGATTTGGCCATGGCCCTTATCATCACAATGCTCCAGGACACTTGTCTTCACAATGTTCCATGGCGCATTTCATCACAATGCTCCATGACCACTTTCATCAAATTGCTCCATGATGCCTGTCATCACAATGCTCCATGGCCTTTGTCATCAAAATTCTACATGGCCCCTGTAATAACAGTGCTTCAGGACAACATTTATCACAATGCTCCATGACCACTCTCATCACCATGCCAGATAAGACCTTTCATGACAATGCTCCATGGCCCTTGTCATCACAATATTCTATGACTTCTGTCATCACAATGCTCCATGCCCCTGTCATCACAATGCCCCATCACCCCTGCTATTACAATGCTCCATGACCCCTGTTCTCACAATGCACCGAAACCCTTGTCATCACAATATTCCATGATCCGTGTAATCACGATGATCCATGAACCATTTCTGTACAATGCTCCAGTACCCCGTTCATTAAAATGCTCCATGGCACGTGTCATCAGAATGCTCCAGGAACCCTTCCATCACAATAATCCATGACCCGTTTCCTCACAATTCTCCAGGACCGCTTTCATCACAATGCTCCATTTCCTTGTCATCTCAATGCTTCATGGCCCCTGTCATCACAATGATCCATGCCCTTGTCATCAAAATGCTCCAGAACTCTTGTCATCACTATGCTCCATGCCCATGTCATCACAATGCTGCATGACCCCTGTCATCACAATGATACATGACCACTGTCATCACAATGCCACATGAGCCCTGTCATCACATTGCTCCATGGCCCCTGTCATTACAATGCTCCATGACCACTGTCATCACAATGTTCCATGATCGCTGTAATCACAATGACCCATGACACCTTTCCTCAGAAGGCTCCATTACGCCTGTCATCAGAATGCTCCAATGCCCATCTCATCACATTGCTCCATGATCCGTGACAGCACAACGTTACAGGACAATTGTCATCACAATGCTCCATGACAACTGTCATCACAATGTTGCCTGCCCATGTCATCAAAATGCTCCATGTCCCCTGTAATCACAATGTTCCATTACACCTGTCATCACAATGTTCCCTGCCCATGTCATCACAATGCTCCATTACCCATGTCATCGTAGTGATCCATGACCCCTTTCATCACAATGCTCCATGACACCTGTCATCACAATGCTCCGTGCTCTTTGTCACCACAATGCTCCATGACCACTGTCATCACCATGCCCCATGACCCCAGTCATCACAATGCTCCATAGCACTTGTCATCACAATGCTCCATTATCCCTGTCATCACAATGTTCCATGACTCTTGTCATCAAAATGCCTCATGATCCTTTTACTCACAATGCTCCATGACTCCTTTCATCACATGCTCCATGATACTTGTCATTACACTGTCCCATGACCTTTTTCATAACAATGCTCCATGATACCAGTCATCACAATAATCCATGACCATTGTCGTCACAATGCTCCATGCCCCTTTCAACACAATGCTCCATGACAACTGTCACCACAATGCTCCATGGCCTTTGTCATCACAATTATACATGGCCCCTGTAATCACAGTGCTCCATGACCACTTTCATCACAATGCTCCATGATCACTGTCATCACAATGCCACATGAGCCCTGTCATCACATTGCTCCATGGCCCCTGTCATTACAATGCTCCATGACCACTGTCATCACAATGTTCCATGATCGCTGTAATCACAATGACCCATGACACCTTTCCTCAGAAGGCTCCAGTACACCTGTCATCACAATGCTCCAATGCCCGTCTCACCACAAAGTTCCATGATCCCTGTCAGCACAACGTTACAGGACAATTGTCACCACAATGCTCCATGACAACTGTCATCACAATGTTGCCTGCCCATGTCATCAAAATGCTCCATGTCCCCTGTAATCACAATGTTCCATTACACCCGTCATCACAATGTTCCCTGCCCATGTCATCACAATGCTCCATTACCAATGAAATCAAAATGTTCGCCTGCCCTTGTCACCAAAATGCTCCATGGCCCCTTTAATCACAATGCTCCATGAACACTGTCATCACAATGTTCCATGACAGTTGTCATCACAATGCTCCATGACCCCTGTAATCACAATGCTCCATGCCCTTGTCATCACAATGCTCCAGAACTCTTGTCATCATAATGATGAGTGCCCGTGTCATCACAAAGCTCCATGATACTTGTCATCACAATGTTCCATGGCCTTGTCATCACTATACTCCATGGCCCCCGTCATCACAGTGCTCCATGATACCTTTCATCACAATTCTAGATGACCACTGTCATCACAATGCCCCAAGACACATGTCATCACAATTCGCCATGGCCCTTGTCATCACAATGCTCCATGACCCGTGGCATCACAATGGTCCAGGACACTTGTCATCACAATCATCCATGACCACTTACATCACAATGCTCCTTGACTCCCGTCATCACAATGCTCCATAGCCTATGCATTCGCAATGCTACATGGTCCCTGTAATCACATTGCTCCATGATCCATTTCATCCCAATGCTCTATGACCACTGTCATCACCATGCCCCATTATACCTGTCATCACAAAATTCCATGGCCCCTGTCAGCACAATGTTCCATGACAGATGTCATCACTCTCCTCCATGGTCCCTGTAATCACAATGCTCCATCCCTTTGTCAACGCAATGCTCCAGAACTCTTGTCATCATAATGCTCCATGCCCGCCTCATCACAATGCTCCATGACACTTGTCCTCACAATGCTCCATGGCCTTTGTCATCGCAATGCTCCATGGCCCCTGTTATCACAGTGCTCCATGTTACCTTTCATCACAATTCTAGATGACCATTGTCATCACAATGCCCCATGACACCTGTCATCACTATTCGCCATGGCACTTGTCATCACAATGCTCCATGATCCCTGTCATCATAATGTTCGATGACACTTGTCGTCACGGTGCTCCATGACCCCTGTCATCACAATATTCACTGCCCATGTAATCACAATGCTCCTGGTCCCCTGTAATCACAATGCTCCATAGCCTTAACATCACAATGCTCCAGAACTCTTGTCATCATTATGCCCCATGCCCATGTCATCACAATGCTCCTTGACCCCTGTCATCACAATGCTCCATGGCCTATGTATTCACAATGCTCCATGGCCCCTGTAGTCACATTGCTCCATGATCCTTTTCATCACAATGCTCTATGACCACTGTCATCACAATGCCACATGACACCTGTCATTACAATGCTCTATGGCCCCTGTCAGCACAATGTTCCATGGCAGATATCATCACAATGATCCATGACCGCTGTCATCACAATGTTCCCTGCCCTTGTCATCTCAATCATCCCTGGCCCCTGTTATCACAATGCCCCATACCCTTGTCATCGCAATGCTCCAGATCACTTCTCATCATAATGCTCCATGCCCATGTCATCACAATGCTCCATGGCCCCTGTCATCACAGTGCTCCGTGATACCTTTCATCGTAATGATAGATGACCACTGTCATCACAATGCTCCATGACACCTGTCATCAGATTTGGCCATGGCCCTTATCATCACAATGCTCCAGGACACTTGTCTTCACAATGTTCCATGGCGCATTTCATCACAATGCTCCATGACCACTTTCATCAAATTGCTCCATGATGCCTGTCATCACAATGCTCCATGGCCTTTGTCATCAAAATTCTACATGGCCCCTGTAATAACAGAGCTTCAGGACAACTTTTATCACAATACACCATGACCACTCTCATCACAATGCCAGAAAAGACCTTTCATGACAATGCTCCATGGCCCTTGTCATCACAATATTCTATGACTTCTGTCATCACAATGCTCCATGCCCCTGTCATCACAATGCCCCATCACCCCTGCTATTACAATGCTCCATGAACCCTGTCCTCACAATGCCCCGAAACCCTTGTCATCACAATATTCCATGATCCGTGTAATCACGATGATCCATGAACCATTTCTGTACAATGCTCCAGTACCCCTTTCATTAAAATGCTCCATGGCACTTGTCATCAGAATGCTCCAGGAACCCTTCCATCACAATAATCCATGACCCGTTTCCTCACAATTCTCCAGGACCGCTTTCATCACAATGCTCCATTTCCTTGTCATCTCAATTCTTCATGGCCCCTGTCATCACAATGATCCATGCCCTTGTCATCAAAATGCTCCAGAACTCTTGTCATCACTATGCTCCATGCCCATGTCATCACAATGCTGTATGACCCCTGTCATCACAATGATACATGACCACTGTCATCACAATGCCACATGAACCCTGTCATCACATTGCTCCATGATCCCTGTCATTACAATGCTCCATGACCACTGTCATCACAATGTTCCATGATCGCTGTAATCACAATGACCCATGACACCTTTCCTCAGAAGGCTCCATTACGCCTGTCATCAGAATGCTCCAATGCCCATCTCATCACAATGCTCCATGATCTGTGACAGCACAACGTTACAGGACAATTGTCATCACAATGCTCCATGACAACTGTCATCACAATGTTGCCTGCCCATGTCATCAAAATGCTCCATGTCCCCTGTAATCACAATGTTCCATTACACCTGTCATCACAATGTTCCCTGCCCATGTCATCACAATGCTCCATTACCCATGTCATCGTAGTGATCCATGACCCCTTTCATCACAATGCTCCATGACACCTGTTATCACAATGCTCCGTGCTCTTTGTCACCACAATGCTCCATGACCACTGTCATCACCATGCCCCATGACCCCAGTCATCACAATGCTCCATAGCACTTGTCATCACAATGCTCCATTATCCCTTTCATCACAATGTTCCATGACTCTTGTCATCAAAATGCCTCATGATCCTTTTACTCACAATGCTCCATGACTCCTTTCATCACATGCTCCATGATACTTGTCATTACACTGTCCCATGACCTTTTTCATAACAATGCTCCATGATACCAGTCATCACAATAATCCATGACCATTGTCGTCACAATGCTCCATGCCCCTTTCAACACAATGCTCCATGACAACTGTCACCACAATGCTCCATGGCCTTTGTCATCACAATTATACATGGCCCCTGTAATCACAGTGCTCCATGACCCCTTTCATCACAATGCTCCATGATCACTGTCATCACAATGCCACATGAGCCCTGTCATCACATTGCTCCATGGCCCCTGTCATTACAATGCTCCATGACCACTGTCATCACAATGTTCCATGATCGCTGTAATCACAATGACCCATGACACCTTTCCTCAGAAGGCTCCAGTACACCTGTCATCACAATGCTCCAATGCCCGTCTCACCACAAAGTTCCATGATCCCTGTCAGCACAACGTTACAGGACAATTGTCATCACAATGCTCCATGACAACTGTCATCACAATGTTGCCTGCCCATGTCATCAAAATGCTCCATGTCCCCTGTAATCACAATGTTCCATTACACCTGTCATCACAATGTTCCCTGCCCATGTCATCACAATGCTCCATTACCAATGAAATCAAAATGTTCGCCTGCCCTTGTCATCAAAATGCTCCATGGCCCCTTTAATCACAATGCTCCATGAACACTGTCATCACAATGTTCCATGACAGTTGTCATCACAATGCTCCATGACCCCTGTAATCACAATGCTCCATGCCCTTGTCATCACAATGCTCCAGAACTCTTGTCATCATAATGATGAATGCCCGTGTCATCACAAAGCTCCATGATACTTGTCATCACAATGTTCCATGGCCTTGTGATCACTATACTCCATGGCCCCCGTCATCACAGTGCTCCATGATACCTTTCATCACAATTCTAGATGACCACTGTCATCACAATGCCCCAAGACACATGTCATCACAATTCGCCATGGCCCTTGTCATCACAATGCTCCATGACCCGTGGCATCACAATGGTCCAGGACACTTGTCATCACAATGATCCATGACCACTTACATCACAATGCTCCTTGACTCCCGTCATCACAATGCTCCATAGCCTATGCATTCGCAATGCTACATGGTCCCTGTAATCACATTGCTCCATGATCCATTTCATCCCAATGCTCTATGACCACTGTCATCACCATGCCCCATTATACCTGTCATCACAAAGTTCCATGGCCCCTGTCAGCACAATGTTCCATGACAGATGTCATCACTATCCTCCATGGTCCCTGTAATCACAATGCTCCATCCCCTTGTCAACGCAATGCTCCAGAACTCTTGTCATCATAATGCTCCATGCCCGCCTCATCACAATGCTCCATGACACTTGTCCTCACAATGCTCCATGGTCTTTGTCATCGCAATGCTCCATGGCCCCTGTTATCACAGTGCTCCATGTTACCTTTCATCACAATTCTAGATGACCATTGTCATCACAATGCCCCATGACACCTGTCATCACTATTCGCCATGGCACTTGTCATCACAATGCTCCATGATCCCTGTCATCATAATGTTCGATGACACTTGTCGTCACGGTGCTCCATGACCCCTGTCATCACAATATTCACTGCCCATGTAATCACAATGCTCCTGGTCCCCTGTAATCACAATGCTCCATAGCCTTAACATCACAATGCTCCAGAACTCTTGTCATCATTATGCCCCATGCCCATGTCATCACAATGCTCCTTGACCCCTGTCATCACAATGCTCCATGGCCTATGTATTCACAATGCTCCATGGCCCCTGTAGTCACATTGCTCCATGATCCTTTTCATCACAATGCTCTATGACCACTGTCATCACAATGCCACATGACACCTGTCATTACAATGCTCTATGGCCCCTGTCAGCACAATGTTCCATGGCAGATATCATCACAATGATCCATGACCGCTGTCATCACAATGTTCCCTGCCCTTGTCATCTCAATCATCCCTGGCCCCTGTTATCACAATGCCCCATACCCTTGTCATCGCAATGCTCCAGATCACTTCTCACCATAATGCTCCATGCCCATGTCATCACAATGCTCCATGGCCCCTGTCATCACAGTGCTCCGTGATACCTTTCATCGTAATGATAGATGACCACTGTCATCACAATGCTCCATGACACCTGTCATCAGATTTGGCCATGGCCCTTATCATCACAATGCTCCAGGACACTTGTCTTCACAATGTTCCATGGCGCATTTCATCACAATGCTCCATGACCACTTTCATCAAATTGCTCCATGATGCCTGTCATCACAATGCTCCATGGCCTTTGTCATCAAAATTCTACATGGCCCCTGTAATAACAGTGCTTCAGGACAACATTTATCACAATGCTCCATGACCACTCTCATCACCATGCCAAATAAGACCTTTCATGACAATGCTCCATGGCCCTTGTCATCACAATATTCTATGACTTCTGTCATCACAATGCTCCATGCCCCTGTCATCACAATGCCCCATCACCCCTGCTATTACAATGCTCCATGACCCCTGTCCTCACAATGCCCCGAAACCCTTGTCATCACAATATTCCATGATCCGTGTAATCACGATGATCCATGAACCATTTCTGTACAATGCTCCAGTACCCCGTTCATTAAAATGCTCCATGGCACGTGTCATCAGAATGCTCCAGGAACCCTTCCATCACAATAATCCATGACCCGTTTCCTCACAATTCTCCAGGACCGCTTTCATCACAATGCTCCATTCCCTTGTCATCTCAATGCTTCATGGCCCCTGTCATCACAATGTTCCATGCCCTTGTCATCAAAATGCTCCAGAACTCTTGTCATCACTATGCTCCATGCCCATATCATCACAATGCTGCATGACCCCTGTCATCACAATGATACATGACCACTGTCATCACAATGCCACATGAACCCTGTCATCACATTGCTCCATGATCCCTGTCATTACAATGCTCCATGACCACTGTCATCACAATGTTCCATGATCGCTGTAATCACAATGACCCATGACACCTTTCCTCAGAAGGCTCCATTACGCCTGTCATCAGAATGCTCCAATGCCCATCTCATCACAATGCTCCATGATCCGTGACAGCACAACGTTACAGGACAATTGTCATCACAATGCTCCATGACAACTGTCATCACAATGTTGCCTGCCCATGTCATCAAAATGCTCCATGTCCCCTGTAATCACAATGTTCCATTACACCTGTCATCACAATGTTCCCTGCCCATGTCATCACAATGCTCCATTACCCATGTCATCGTAGTGATCCATGACCCCTTTCATCACAATGCTCCATGACACCTGTCATCACAATGCTCCGTGCTCTTTGTCACCACAATGCTCCATGACCACTGTCATCACCATGCCCCATGACCCCAGTCATCACAATGCTCCATAGCACTTGTCATCACAATGCTCCATTATCCCTGTCATCACAATGTTCCATGACTCTTGTCATCAAAATGCCTCATGATCCTTTTACTCACAATGCTCCATGACTCCTTTCATCACATGCTCCATGATACTTGTCATTACACTGTCCCATGACCTTTTTCATAACAATGCTCCATGATACCAGTCATCACAATAATCCATGACCATTTTCGTCACAATGCTCCATGCCCCTTTCAACACAATGCTCCATGACAACTGTCACCACAATGCTCCTTGGCCTTTGTCATCACAATTATACATGGCCCCTGTAATCACAGTGCTCCATGACCCCTTTCATCACAATGCTCCATGATCACTGTCATCACAATGCCACATGAGCCCTGTCATCACATTGCTCCATGGCCCCTGTCATTACAATGCTCCATGACCACTGTCATCACAATGTTCCATGATCGCTGTAATCACAATGACCCATGACACCTTTCCTCAGAAGGCTCCAGTACACCTGTCATCACAATGCTCCAATGCCCGTCTCACCACAAAGTTCCATGATCCCTGTCAGCACAACGTTACAGGACAATTGTCATCACAATGCTCCATGACAACTCTCATCACAATGTTGCCTGCCCATGTCATCAAAATGCTCCATGTCCCCTGTAATCACAATGTTCCATTACACCTGTCATCAAAATGTTCCCTGCCCATGTCATCACAATGCTCCATTACCAATGAAATCAAAATGTTCGCCTGCCCTTGTCATCAAAATGCTCCATGGCCCCTTTAATCACAATGCTCCATGAACACTGTCATCACAATGTTCCATGACAGTTGTCATCACAATGCTCCATGACCCCTGTAATCACAATGCTCCATGCCCTTGTCATCACAATGCTCCAGAACTCTTGTCATCATAATGTTGAATGCCCGTGTCATCACAAAGCTCCATGATACTTGTCATCACAATGTTCCATGGCCTTGTCATCACTATACTCCATGGCCCCCGTCATCACAGTGCTCCATGATACCTTTCATCACAATTCGAGATGACCACTGTCATCACAATGCCCCAAGACACATGTCATCACAATTCGCCATGGCCCTTGTCATCACAATGCTCCATGACCCGTGGCATCACAATGGTCCAGGACACTTGTCATCACAATCATCCATGACCACTTACATCACAATGCTCCTTGACTCCCGTCATCACAATGCTCCATAGCCTATGCATTCGCAATGCTACATGGTCCCTGTAATCACATTGCTCCATGATCCATTTCATCCCAATGCTCTATGACCACTGTCATCACCATGCCCCATTATACCTGTCATCACAAAGTTCCATGGCCCCTGTCAGCACAATGTTCCATGACAGATGTCATCACTATCCTCCATGGTCCCTGTAATCACAATGCTCCATCCCCTTGTCAACGCAATGCTCCAGAACTCTTGTCATCATAATGCTCCATGCCCGCCTCATCACAATGCTCCATGACACTTGTCCTCACAATGCTCCATGGCCTTTGTCATCGCAATGCTCCATGGCCCCTGTTATCACAGTGCTCCATGTTACCTTTCATCACAATTCTAGATGACCATTGTCATCACAATGCCCCATGACACCTGTCATCACTATTCGCCATGGCACTTGTCATCACAATGCTCCATGATCCCTGTCATCATAATGTTCGATGACACTTGTCGTCACGGTGCTCCATGACCCCTGTCATCACAATATTCACTGCCCATGTAATCACAATGCTCCTGGTCCCCTGTAATCACAATGCTCCATAGCCTTAACATCACAATGCTCCAGAACTCTTGTCATCATTATGCCCCATGCCCATGTCATCACAATGCTCCTTGACCCCTGTCATCACAATGCTCCATGGCCTATGTATTCACAATGCTCCATGGCCCCTGTAGTCACATTGCTCCATGATCCTTTTCATCACAATGCTCTATGACCACTGTCATCACAATGCCACATGACACCTGTCATTACAATGCTCTATGGCCCCTGTCAGCACAATGTTCCATGGCAGATATCATCACAATGATCCATGACCGCTGTCATCACAATGTTCCCTGCCCTTGTCATCTCAATCATCCCTGGCCCCTGTTATCACAATGCCCCATACCCTTGTCATCGCAATGCTCCAGATCACTTCTCATCATAATGCTCCATGCCCATGTCATCACAATGCTCCATGGCCCCTGTCATCACAGTGCTCCGTGATACCTTTCATCGTAATGATAGATGACCACTGTCATCACAATGCTCCATGACACCTGTCATCAGATTTGGCCATGGCCCTTATCATCACAATGCTCCAGGACACTTGTCTTCACAATGTTCCATGGCGCATTTCATCACAATGCTCCATGACCACTTTCATCAAATTGCTCCATGATGCCTGTCATCACAATGCTCCATGGCCTTTGTCATCAAAATTCTACATGGCCCCTGTAATAACAGAGCTTCAGGACAACTTTTATCACAATACACCATGACCACTCTCATCACAATGCCAGAAAAGACCTTTCATGACAATGCTCCATGGCCCTTGTCATCACAATATTCTATGACTTCTGTCATCACAATGCTCCATGCCCCTGTCATCACAATGCCCCATCACCCCTGCTATTACAATGTTCCAAGAACCCTGTCACCACAATGCCCCGAAACCCTTGTCATCACAATATTCCATGATCCGTGTAATCACGATGATCCATGAACCATTTCTGTACAATGCTCCAGTACCCCTTTCATTAAAATGCTCCATGGCACTTGTCATCAGAATGCTCCAGGAACCCTTCCATCACAATAATCCATGACCCGTTTCCTCACAATTCTCCAGGACCGCTTTCATCACAATGCTCCATTTCCTTGTCATCTCAATGCTTCATGGCCCCTGTCATCACAATGATCCATGCCCTTGTCATCAAAATGCTCCAGAACTCTTGTCATCACTATGCTCCATGCCCATGTCATCACAATGCTGCATGACCCCTGTCATCACAATGATACATGACCACTGTCATCACTATGCCACATGAACCCTGTCATCACATTGCTCCATGATCCCTGTCATTACAATGCTCCATGACCACTGTCATCACAATGTTCCATGATCGCTGTAATCACAATGACCCATGACACCTTTCCTCAGAAGGCTCCATTACGCCTGTCATCAGAATGCTCCAATGCCCATCTCATCACAATGCTCCATGATCCGTGACAGCACAACGTTACAGGACAATTGTCATCACAATGCTCCATGACAACTGTCATCACAATGTTGCCTGCCCATGTCATCAAAATGCTCCATGTCCCCTGTAATCACAATGTTCCATTACACCTGTCATCACAATGTTCCCTGCCCATGTCATCACAATGCTCCATTACCCATGTCATCGTAGTGACCCATGACCCCTTTCATCACAATGCTCCATGACACCTGTCATCACAATGCTCCGTGCTCTTTGTCACCACAATGCTCCATGACCACTGTCATCACCATGCCCCATGACCCCAGTCATCACAATGCTCCATAGCACTTGTCATCACAATGCTCCATTATCCCTGTCATCACAATGTTCCATGACTCTTGTCATCAAAATGCCTCATGATCCTTTTATTCACAATGCTCCATGACTCCTTTCATCACATGCTCCATGATACTTGTCATTACACTGTCCCATGACCTTTTTCATAACAATGCTCCATGATACCAGTCATCACAATAATCCATGACCATTGTCGTCACAATGCTCCATGCCCCTTTCAACACAATGCTCCATGACAACTGTCACCACAATGCTCCATGGCCTTTGTCATCACAATTATACATGGCCCCTGTAATCACAGTGCTCCATGACCCCTTTCATCACAATGCTCCATGATCACTGTCATCACAATGCCACATGAGCCCTGTCATCACATTGCTCCATGGCCCCTGTCATTACAATGCTCCATGACCACTGTCATCACAATGTTCCATGATCGCTGTAATCACAATGACCCATGACACCTTTCCTCAGAAGGCTCCAGTACACCTGTCATCACAATGCTCCAATGCCCGTCTCACCACAAAGTTCCATGATCCCTGTCAGCACAACGTTACAGGACAATTGTCATCACAATGCTCCATGACAACTGTCATCACAATGTTCCCTGCCCATGTCATCAAAATGCTCCATGTCCCCTGTAATCACAATGTTCCATTACACCTGTCATCACAATGTTCCCTGCCCATGTCATCACAATGCTCCATTACCAATGAAATCAAAATGTTCGCCTGCCCTTGTCATCAAAATGCTCCATGGCCCCTTTAATCACAATGCTCCACGAACACTGTCATCACAATGTTCCATGACAGTTGTCATCACAATGCTCCATGACCCCTGTAATCACAATGCTCCATGCCCTTGTCATCACAATGCTCCAGAACTCTTATCATCATAATGATGAATGCCCGTGTCATCACAAAGCTCCATGATACTTGTCATCACAATGTTCCATGGCCTTGTCATCACTATACTCCATGGCCCCCGTCATCACAGTGCTCCATGATACCTTTCATCACAATTCTAGATGACCACTGTCATCACAATGCCCCAAGACACATGTCATCACAATTCGCCATGGCCCTTGTCATCACAATGCTCCATGACCCGTGGCATCACAATGGTCCAGGACACTTGTCATCACAATCATCCATGACCACTTACATCACAATGCTCCTTGACTCCCGTCATCACAATGCTCCATAGCCTATGCATTCGCAATGCTACATGGTCCCTGTAATCACATTGCTCCATGATCCATTTCATCCCAATGCTCTATGACCACTGTCATCACCATGCCCCATTATACCTGTCATCACAAAGTTCCATGGCCCTGTCAGCACAATGTTCCATGACAGATGTCATCACTATCCTCCATGGTCCCTGTAATCACAAAGCTCCATCCCCTTGTCAACGCAATGCTCCAGAACTCTTGTCATCATAATGCTCCATGCCCGCCTCATCACAATGCTCCATGGCCTTTGTCATCGCATTGCTCCATGGCCCCTGTTATCACAATTCTAGATGACCATTGTCATCACAATGCCCCATGACACCTGTCATCACTATTCGCCATGGCACTTGTCATCACAATGCTCCATGATCCCTGTCATCATAATGTTCGATGACACTTGTCGTCACGGTGCTCCATGACCCCTGTCATCACAATATTCACTGCCCATGTAATCACAATGCTCCTGGTCCCCTGTAATCACAATGCTCCATAGCCTTAACATCACAATGCTCCAGAACTCTTGTCATCATTATGCCCCATGCCCATGTCATCACAATGCTCCTTGACCCCTGTCATCACAATGCTCCATGGCCTATGTATTCACAATGCTCCATGGCCCCTGTAGTCACATTGCTCCATGATCCTTTTCATCACAATGCTCTATGACCACTGTCATCACAATGCCACATGACACCTGTCATTACAATGCTCTATGGCCCCTGTCAGCACAATGTTCCATGGCAGATATCATCACAATGATCCATGACCGCTGTCATCACAATGTTCCCTGCCCTTGTCATCTCAATCATCGCTGGCCCCTGTTATCACAATGCCCCATACCCTTGTCATCGCAATGCTCCAGATCACTTCTCACCATAATGCTCCATGCCCATGTCATCACAATGCTCCATGGCCCCTGTCATCACAGTCCTCCGTGATACCTTTCATCGTAATGATAGATGACCACTGTCATCACAATGCTCCATGACACCTGTCATCAGATTTGGCCATGGCCCTTATCATCACAATGCTCCAGGACACTTGTCTTCACAATGTTCCATGGCGCATTTCATCACAATGCTCCATGACCACTTTCATCAAATTGCTCCATGATGCCTGTCATCACAATGCTCCATGGCCTTTGTCATCAAAATTCTACATGGCCCCTGTAATAATAGTGCTTCAGGACAACATTTATCACAATGCTCCATGACCACTCTCATCACCATGCCAGATAAGACCTTTCATGACAATGCTCCATGGCCCTTGTCATCACAATATTCTATGACTTGTGTCATCACAATGCTCCATGCCCCTGTCATCACAATGCCCCATCACCCCTGCTATTACAATGCTCCATGACCCCTGTCCTCACAATGCCCCGAAACCCTTGTCATCACAATATTCCATGATCCGTGTAATCACGATGATCCATGAACCATTTCTGTACAATGCTCCAGTAGCCCGTTCATTAAAATGCTCCATGGCACGTGTCATCAGAATGCTCCAGGAACCCTTCCATCACAATAATCCATGACCCGTTTCCTCACAATTCTCCAGGACCGCTTTCATCACAATGCTCCATTTCCTTGTCATCTCAATTCTTCATGGCCCCTGTCATCACAATGATCCATGCCCTTGTCATCAAAATGCTCCAGAACTCTTGTCATCACTATGCTCCATGCCCATGTCATCACAATGCTGCATGACCCCTGTCATCACAATGATACATGACCACTGTCATCACAATGCCACATGAACCCTGTCATCACATTGCTCCATGATCCCTGTCATTACAATGCTCCATGACCACTGTCATCACAATGTTCCATGATCGCTATAATCACAATGACCCATGACACCTTTCCTCAGAAGGCTCCATTACGCCTGTCATCAGAATGCTCCAAAGCCCATCTCATCACAATGCTCCATGATCCATGACAGCACAACGTTACAGGACAATTGTCATCACAATGCTCCATGACAACTGTCATCACAATGTTGCCTGCCCATGTCATCAAAATGCTCCATGTCCCCTGTAATCACAATGTTCCATTACACCTGTCATCACAATGTTCCCTGCCCATGTCATCACAATGCTCCATTACCCATGTCATCGTAGTGACCCATGACCCCTTTCATCACAATGCTCCATGACACCTGTCATCACAATGCTCCGTGCTCTTTGTCACCACAATGCTCCATGACCACTGTCATCACCATGCCCCATGACCCCAGTCATCACAATGCTCCATAGCACTTGTCATCACAATGCTCCATTATCCCTGTCATCACAATGTTCCATGACTCTTGTCATCAAAATGCCTCATGATCCTTTTACTCACAATGCTCCATGACTCCTTTCATCACATGCTCCATGATACTTGTCATTACACTGTCCCATGACCTTTTTCATAACAATGCTCCATGATACCAGTCATCACAATAATCCATGACCATTGTCGTCACAATGCTCCATGCCCCTTTCAACACAATGCTCCATGACAACTGTCACCACAATGCTCCATGGCCTTTGTCATCACAATTATACATGGCCCCTGTAATCACAGTGCTCCATGACCCCTTTCATCACAATGCTCCATGATCACTGTCATCACAATGCCACATGAGCCCTGTCATCACATTGCTCCATGGCCCCTGTCATTACAATGCTCCATGAGCACTGTCATCACAATGTTCCATGATCGCTGTAATCACAATGACCCATGACACCTTTCCTCAGAAGGCTCCAGTACACCTGTCATCACAATGCTCCAATGCCCGTCTCACCACAAAGTTCCATGATCCCTGTCAGCACAACGTTACAGGACAATTGTCACCACAATGCTCCATGACAACTGTCATCACAATGTTGCCTGCCCATGTCATCAAAATGCTCCATGTCCCCTGTAATCACAATGTTCCATTACACCCGTCATCACAATGTTCCCTGCCCATGTCATCACAATGCTCCATTACCAATGAAATCAAAATGTTCGCCTGCCCTTGTCATCAAAATGCTCCATGGCCCCTTTAATCACAATGCTCCATGAACACTGTCATCACAATGTTCCATGACAGTTGTCATCACAATGCTCCATGACCCCTGTAATCACAATGCTCCATGCCCTTGTCATCACAATGCTCCAGAACTCTTGTCATCATAATGATGAGTGCCCGTGTCATCACAAAGCTCCATGATACTTGTCATCACAATGTTCCATGGCCTTGTCATCACTATACTCCATGGCCCCCGTCATCACAGTGCTCCATGATACCTTTCATCACAATTCGAGATGACCACTGTCATCACAATGCCCCAAGACACATGTCATCACAATTCGCCATGGCTCTTGTCATCACAATGCTCCATGACCCGTGGCATCACAATGGTCCAGGACACTTGTCATCACAATGATCCATGACCACTTACATCACAATGCTCCTTGACTCCCGTCATCACAATGCTCCATAGCCTATGCATTCGCAATGCTACATGGTCCCTGTAATCACATTGCTCCATGATGCATTTCATCCCAATGCTCTATGACCACTGTCATCACCATGCCCCATTATACCTGTCATCACAAAATTCCATGGCCCCTGTCAGCACAATGTTCCATGACAGATGTCATCACTATCCTCCATGGTCCCTGTAATCACAATGCTCCATCCCCTTGTCAACGCAATGCTCCAGAACTCTTGTCATCATAATGCTCCATGCCCGCCTCCTCACAATGCTCCATGACACTTGTCCTCACAATGCTCCATGGCCTTTGTCATCGCAATGCTCCATGGCCCCTGTTATCACAGTGCTCCATGTTACCTTTCATCACAATTCTAGATGACCATTGTCATCACAATGCCCCATGACACCTGTCATCACTATTCGCCATGGCACTTGTCATCACAATGCTCCATGATCCCTGTCATCATAATGTTCGATGACACTTGTCGTCACGGTGCTCCATGACCCCTGTCATCACAATATTCACTGCCCATGTAATCACAATGCTCCTGGTCCCCTGTAATCACAATGCTCCATAGCCTTAACATCACAATGCTCCAGAACTCTTGTCATCATTATGCCCCATGCCCATGTCATCACAATGCTCCTTGACCCCTGTCATCACAATGCTCCATGGCCTATGTATTCACAATGCTCCATGGCCCCTGTAGTCACATTGCTCCATGATCCTTTTCATCACAATGCTCTATGACCACTGTCATCACAATGCCACATGACACCTGTCATTACAATGCTCTATGGCCCCTGTCAGCACAATGTTCCATGGCAGATATCATCACAATGATCCATGACCGCTGTCATCACAATGTTCCCTGCCCTTGTCATCTCAATCATCCCTGGCCCCTGTTATCACAATGCCCCATACCCTTGTCATCGCAATGCTCCAGATCACTTCTCATCATAATGCTCCATGCCCATGTCATCACAATGCTCCATGGCCCCTGTCATCACAGTGCTCCGTGATACCTTTCATCGTAATGATAGATGACCACTGTCATCACAATGCTCCATGACACCTGTCATCAGATTTGGCCATGGCCCTTATCATCACAATGCTCCAGGACACTTGTCTTCACAATGTTCCATGGCGCATTTCATCACAATGCTCCATGACCACTTTCATCAAATTGCTCCATGATGCCTGTCATCACAATGCTCCATGGCCTTTGTCATCAAAATTCTACATGGCCCCTGTAATAACAGTGCTTCAGGACAACATTTATCACAATGCTCCATGACCACTCTCATCACCATGCCAGATAAGACCTTTCATGACAATGCTCCATGGCCCTTGTCATCACAATATTCTATGACTTCTGTCATCACAATGCTCCATGCCCCTGTCATCACAATGCCCCATCACCCCTGCTATTACAATGCTCCATGACCCCTGTCCTCACAATGCCCCGAAACCCTTGTCATCACAATATTCCATGATCCGTGTAATCACGATGATCCATGAACCATTTCTGTACAATGCTCCAGTACCCCGTTCATTAAAATGCTCCATGGCACGTGTCATCAGAATGCTCCAGGAACCCTTCCATCACAATAATCCATGACCCGTTTCCTCACAATTCTCCAGGACCGCTTTCATCACAATGCTCCATTTCCTTGTCATCTCAATGCTTCATGGCCCCTGTCATCACAATGATCCATGCCCTTGTCATCAAAATGCTCCAGAACTCTTGTCATCACTATGCTCCATGCCCATGTCATCACAATGCTGCATGACCCCTGTCATCACAATGATACATGACCACTGTCATCACAATGCCACATGAGCCCTGTCATCACATTGCTCCATGATCCCTGTCATTACAATGCTCCATGACCACTGTCATCACAATGTTCCATGATCGCTGTAATCACAATGACCCATGACACCTTTCCTCAGAAGGCTCCATTACGCCTGTCATCAGAATGCTCCAATGCCCATCTCATCACAATGCTCCATGATCCGTGACAGCACAACGTTACAGGACAATTGTCATCACAATGCTCCATGACAACTGTCATCACAATGTTGCCTGCCCATGTCATCAAAATGCTCCATGTCCCCTGTAATCACAATGTTCCATTACACCTGTCATCACAATGTTCCCTGCCCATGTCATCACAATGCTCCATTACCCATGTCATCGTAGTGACCCATGACCCCTTTCATCACAATGCTCCATGACACCTGTCATCACAATGCTCCGTGCTCTTTGTCACCACAATGCTCCATGACCACTGTCATCACCATGCCCCATGACCCCAGTCATCACAATGCTCCATAGCACTTGTCATCACAATGCTCCATTATCCCTGTCATCACAATGTTCCATGACTCTTGTCATCAAAATGCCTCATGATCCTTTTTCTCACAATGCTCCATGTCTCCTTTCATCACATGCTCCATGATACTTGTCATTACACTGTCCCATGACCTTTTTCATAACAATGCTCCATGATACCAGTCATCACAATAATCCATGACCATTTTCGTCACAATGCTCCATGCCCCTTTCAACACAATGCTCCATGACAACTGTCACCACAATGCTCCATGGCCTTTGTCATCACAATTATACATGGCCCCTGTAATCACAGTGCTCCATGACCCCTTTCATCACAATGCTCCATGATCACTGTCATCACAATGCCACATGAGCCCTGTCATCACATTGCTCCATGGCCCCTGTCATTACAATGCTCCATGACCACTGTCATCACAATGTTCCATGATCGCTGTAATCACAATGACCCATGACACCTTTCCTCAGAAGGCTCCAGTACACCTGTCATCACAATGCTCCAATGCCCGTCTCACCGCAAAGTTCCATGATCCCTGTCAGCACAACGTTACAGGACAATTGTCACCACAATGCTCCATGACAACTGTCATCACAATGTTGCCTGCCCATGTCATCAAAATGCTCCATGTCCCCTGTAATCACAATGTTCCATTACACCTGTCATCACAATGTTCCCTGCCCATGTCATCACAATGCTCCATTACCAATGAAATCAAAATGTTCGCCTGCCCTTGTCATCAAAATGCTCCATGGCCCCTTTAATCACAATGCTCCATGAACACTGTCATCACAATGTTCCATGACAGTTGTCATCACAATGCTCCATGACCCCTGTAATCACAATGCTCCATGCCCTTGTCATCACAATGCTCCAGAACTCTTGTCATCATAATGATGAGTGCCCGTGTCATCACAAAGCTCCATGATACTTGTCATCACAATGTTCCATGGCCTTGTCATCACTATACTCCATGGCCCCCGTCATCACAGTGCTCCATGATACCTTTCATCACAATTCTAGATGACCACTGTCATCACAATGCCCCAAGACACATGTCATTACAATTTGCCATGGCTCTTGTCATCACAATGCTCCATGACCCGTGGCATCACAATGGTCCAGGACACTTGTCATCACAATCATCCATGACCACTTACATCACAATGCTCCTTGACTCCCGTCATCACAAAGCTCCATAGCCTATGCGTTCGCAATGCTACATGGTCCCTGTAATCACATTGCTCCATGATCCATTTCATCCCAATGCTCTATGACCACTGTCATCACCATGCCCCATTATACCTGTCATCACAAAGTTCCATGGCCCCTGTCAGCACAATGTTCCATGACAGATGTCATCACTATCCTCCATGGTCCCTGTAATCACAATGCTCCATCCCCTTGTCAACGCAATGCTCCAGAACTCTTGTCATCATAATGCTCCATGCCCGCCTCATCACAATGCTCCATGACACTTGTCCTCACAATGCTCCATGGCCTTTGTCATCGCAATGCTCCATGGCCCCTGTTATCACAGTGCTCCATGTTACCTTTCATCACAATTCTAGATGACCATTGTCATCACAATGCCCCATGACACCTGTCATCACTATTCGCCATGGCACTTGTCATCACAATGCTCCATGATCCCTGTCATCATAATGTTCGATGACACTTGTCGTCACGGTGCTCCATGACCCCTGTCATCACAATATTCACTGCCCATGTAATCACAATGCTCCTGGTCCCCTGTAATCACAATGCTCCATAGCCTTAACATCACAATGCTCCAGAACTCTTGTCATCATTATGCCCCATGCCCATGTCATCACAATGCTCCTTGACCCCTGTCATCACAATGCTCCATGGCCTATGTATTCACAATGCTCCATGGCCCCTGTAGTCACATTGCTCCATGATCCTTTTCATCACAATGCTCTATGACCACTGTCATCACAATGCCACATGACACCTGTCATTACAATGCTCTATGGCCCCTGTCAGCACAATGTTCCATGGCAGATATCATCACAATGATCCATGACCGCTGTCATCACAATGTTCCCTGCCCTTGTCATCTCAATCATCCCTGGCCCCTGTTATCACAATGCCCCATACCCTTGTCATCGCAATGCTCCAGATCACTTCTCATCATAATGCTCCATGCCCATGTCATCACAATGCTCCATGGCCCCTGTCATCACAGTGCTCCGTGATACCTTTCATCGTAATGATAGATGACCACTGTCATCACAATGCTCCATGACACCTGTCATCAGATTTGGCCATGGCCCTTATCATCACAATGCTCCAGGACACTTGTCTTCACAATGTTCCATGGCGCATTTCATCACAATGCTCCATGACCACTTTCATCAAATTGCTCCATGATGCCTGTCATCACAATGCTCCATGGCCTTTGTCATCAAAATTCTACATGGCCCCTGTAATAACAGTGCTTCAGGACAACATTTATCACAATGCTCCATGACCACTCTCATCACCATGCCAGATAAGACCTTTCATGACAATGCTCCATGGCCCTTGTCATCACAATATTCTATGACTTCTGTCATCACAATGCTCCATGCCCCTGTCATCACAATGCCCCATCACCCCTGCTATTACAATGCTCCATGACCCCTGTCCTCACAATGCCCCGAAACCCTTGTCATCACAATATTCCATGATCCGTGTAATCACGATGATCCATGAACCATTTCTGTACAATGCTCCAGTAGCCCGTTCATTAAAATGCTCCATGGCACGTGTCATCAGAATGCTCCAGGAACCCTTCCATCACAATAATCCATGACCCGTTTCCTCACAATTCTCCAGGACCGCTTTCATCACAATGCTCCATTTCCTTGTCATCTCAATTCTTCATGGCCCCTGTCATCACAATGATCCATGCCCTTGTCATCAAAATGCTCCAGAACTCTTGTCATCACTATGCTCCATGCCCATGTCATCACAATGCTGCATGACCCCTGTCATCACAATGATACATGACCACTGTCATCACAATGCCACATGAACCCTGTCATCACATTGCTCCATGATCCCTGTCATTACAATGCTCCATGACCACTGTCATCACAATATTCCATGATCGCTATAATCACAATGACCCATGACACCTTTCCTCAGAAGGCTCCATTACGCCTGTCATCAGAATGCTCCAAAGCCCATCTCATCACAATGCTCCATGATCCATGACAGCACAACGTTACAGGACAATTGTCATCACAATGCTCCATGACAACTGTCATCACAATGTTGCCTGCCCATGTCATCAAAATGCTCCATGTCCCCTGTAATCACAATGTTCCATTACACCTGTCATCACAATGTTCCCTGCCCATGTCATCACAATGCTCCATTACCCATGTCATCGTAGTGACCCATGACCCCTTTCATCACAATGCTCCATGACACCTGTCATCACAATGCTCCGTGCTCTTTGTCACCACAATGCTCCATGACCACTGTCATCACCATGCCCCATGACCCCAGTCATCACAATGCTCCATAGCACTTGTCATCACAATGCTCCATTATCCCTGTCATCACAATGTTCCATGACTCTTGTCATCAAAATGCCTCATGATCCTTTTACTCACAATGCTCCATGACTCCTTTCATCACATGCTCCATGATACTTGTCATTACACTGTCCCATGACCTTTTTCATAACAATGCTCCATGATACCAGTCATCACAATAATCCATGACCATTGTCGTCACAATGCTCCATGCCCCTTTCAACACAATGCTCCATGACAACTGTCACCACAATGCTCCATGGCCTTTGTCATCACAATTATACATGGCCCCTGTAATCACAGTGCTCCATGACCCCTTTCATCACAATGCTCCATGATCACTCTCATCACAATGCCACATGAGCCCTGTCATCACATTGCTCCATGGCCCCTGTCATTACAATGCTCCATGAGCACTGTCATCACAATGTTCCATGATCGCTGTAATCACAATGACCCATGACACCTTTCCTCAGAAGGCTCCAGTACACCTGTCATCACAATGCTCCAATGCCCGTCTCACCACAAAGTTCCATGATCCCTGTCAGCACAACGTTACAGGACAATTGTCACCACAATGCTCCATGACAACTGTCATCACAATGTTGCCTGCCCATGTCATCAAAATGCTCCATGTCCCCTGTAATCACAATGTTCCATTACACCCGTCATCACAATGTTCCCTGCCCATGTCATCACAATGCTCCATTACCAATGAAATCAAAATGTTCGCCTGCCCTTGTCATCAAAATGCTCCATGGCCCCTTTAATCACAATGCTCCATGAACACTGTCATCACAATGTTCCATGACAGTTGTCATCACAATGCTCCATGACCCCTGTAATCACAATGCTCCATGCCCTTGTCATCACAATGCTCCAGAACTCTTGTCATCATAATGATGAGTGCCCGTGTCATCACAAAGCTCCATGATACTTGTCATCACAATGTTCCATGGCCTTGTCATCACTATACTCCATGGCCCCCGTCATCACAGTGCTCCATGATACCTTTCATCACAATTCTAGATGACCACTGTCATCACAATGCCCCAAGACACATGTCATCACAATTCGCCATGGCTCTTGTCATCACAATGCTCCATGACCCGTGGCATCACAATGGTCCAGGACACTTGTCATCACAATGATCCATGACCACTTACATCACAATGCTCCTTGACTCCCGTCATCACAATGCTCCATAGCCTATGCATTCGCAATGCTACATGGTCCCTGTAATCACATTGCTCCATGATGCATTTCATCCCAATGCTCTATGACCACTGTCATCACCATGCCCCATTATACCTGTCATCACAAAATTCCATGGCCCCTGTCAGCACAATGTTCCATGACAGATGTCATCACTATCCTCCATGGTCCCTGTAATCACAATGCTCCATCCCCTTGTCAACGCAATGCTCCAGAACTCTTGTCATCATAATGCTCCATGCCCGCCTCATCACAATGCTCCATGACACTTGTCCTCACAATGCTCCATGGCCTTTGTCATCGCAATGCTCCATGGCCCCTGTTATCACAGTGCTCCATGTTACCTTTCATCACAATTCTAGATGACCATTGTCATCACAATGCCCCATGACACCTGTCATCACTATTCGCCATGGCACTTGTCATCACAATGCTCCATGATCCCTGTCATCATAATGTTCGATGACACTTGTCGTCACGGTGCTCCATGACCCCTGTCATCACAATATTCACTGCCCATGTAATCACAATGCTCCTGGTCCCCTGTAATCACAATGCTCCATAGCCTTAACATCACAATGCTCCAGAACTCTTGTCATCATTATGCCCCATGCCCATGTCATCACAATGCTCCTTGACCCCTGTCATCACAATGCTCCATGGCCTATGTATTCACAATGCTCCATGGCCCCTGTAGTCACATTGCTCCATGATCCTTTTCATCACAATGCTCTATGACCACTGTCATCACAATGCCACATGACACCTGTCATTACAATGCTCTATGGCCCCTGTCAGCACAATGTTCCATGGCAGATATCATCACAATGATCCATGACCGCTGTCATCACAATGTTCCCTGCCCTTGTCATCTCAATCATCCCTGGCCCCTGTTATCACAATGCCCCATACCCTTGTCATCGCAATGCTCCAGATCACTTCTCATCATAATGCTCCATGCCCATGTCATCACAATGCTCCATGGCCCCTGTCATCACAGTGCTCCGTGATACCTTTCATCGTAATGATAGATGACCACTGTCATCACAATGCTCCATGACACCTGTCATCAGATTTGGCCATGGCCCTTATCATCACAATGCTCCAGGACACTTGTCTTCACAATGTTCCATGGCGCATTTCATCACAATGCTCCATGACCACTTTCATCAAATTGCTCCATGATGCCTGTCATCACAATGCTCCATGGCCTTTGTCATCAAAATTCTACATGGCCCCTGTAATAACAGTGCTTCAGGACAACATTTATCACAATGCTCCATGACCACTCTCATCACCATGCCAGATAAGACCTTTCATGACAATGCTCCATGGCCCTTGTCATCACAATATTCTATGACTTCTGTCATCACAATGCTCCATGCCCCTGTCATCACAATGCCCCATCACCCCTGCTATTACAATGCTCCATGACCCCTGTCCTCACAATGCCCCGAAACCCTTGTCATCACAATATTCCATGATCCGTGTAATCACGATGATCCATGAACCATTTCTGTACAATGCTCCAGTACCCCGTTCATTAAAATGCTCCATGGCACGTGTCATCAGAATGCTCCAGGAACCCTTCCATCACAATAATCCATGACCCGTTTCCTCACAATTCTCCAGGACCGCTTTCATCACAATGCTCCATTTCCTTGTCATCTCAATGCTTCATGGCCCCTGTCATCACAATGATCCATGCCCTTGTCATCAAAATGCTCCAGAACTCTTGTCATCACTATGCTCCATGCCCATGTCATCACAATGCTGCATGACCCCTGTCATCACAATGATACATGACCACTGTCATCACAATGCCACATGAGCCCTGTCATCACATTGCTCCATGATCCCTGTCATTACAATGCTCCATGACCACTGTCATCACAATGTTCCATGATCGCTGTAATCACAATGACCCATGACACCTTTCCTCAGAAGGCTCCATTACGCCTGTCATCAGAATGCTCCAATGCCCATCTCATCACAATGCTCCATGATCCGTGACAGCACAACGTTACAGGACAATTGTCATCACAATGCTCCATGACAACTGTCATCACAATGTTGCCTGCCCATGTCATCAAAATGCTCCATGTCCCCTGTAATCACAATGTTCCATTACACCTGTCATCACAATGTTCCCTGCCCATGTCATCACAATGCTCCATTACCCATGTCATCGTAGTGACCCATGACCCCTTTCATCACAATGCTCCATGACACCTGTCATCACAATGCTCCGTGCTCTTTGTCACCACAATGCTCCATGACCACTGTCATCACCATGCCCCATGACCCCAGTCATCACAATGCTCCATAGCACTTGTCATCACAATGCTCCATTATCCCTGTCATCACAATGTTCCATGACTCTTGTCATCAAAATGCCTCATGATCCTTTTACTCACAATGCTCCATGTCTCCTTTCATCACATGCTCCATGATACTTGTCATTACACTGTCCCATGACCTTTTTCATAACAATGCTCCATGATACCAGTCATCACAATAATCCATGACCATTGTCGTCACAATGCTCCATGCCCCTTTCAACACAATGCTCCATGACAACTGTCACCACAATGCTCCATGGCCTTTGTCATCACAATTATACATGGCCCCTGTAATCACAGTGCTCCATGACCCCTTTCATCACAATGCTCCATGATCACTGTCATCACAATGCCACATGAGCCCTGTCATCACATTGCTCCATGGCCCCTGTCATTACAATGCTCCATGACCACTGTCATCACAATGTTCCATGATCGCTGTAATCACAATGACCCATGACACCTTTCCTCAGAAGGCTCCAGTACACCTGTCATCACAATGCTCCAATGCCCGTCTCACCGCAAAGTTCCATGATCCCTGTCAGCACAACGTTACAGGACAATTGTCACCACAATGCTCCATGACAACTGTCATCACAATGTTGCCTGCCCATGTCATCAAAATGCTCCATGTCCCCTGTAATCACAATGTTCCATTACACCTGTCATCACAATGTTCCCTGCCCATGTCATCACAATGCTCCATTACCAATGAAATCAAAATGTTCGCCTGCCCTTGTCATCAAAATGCTCCATGGCCCCTTTAATCACAATGCTCCATGAACACTGTCATCACAATGTTCCATGACAGTTGTCATCACAATGCTCCATGACCCCTGTAATCACAATGCTCCATGCCCTTGTCATCACAATGCTCCAGAACTCTTGTCATCATAATGATGAGTGCCCGTGTCATCACAAAGCTCCATGATACTTGTCATCACAATGTTCCATGGCCTTGTCATCACTATACTCCATGGCCCCCGTCATCACAGTGCTCCATGATACCTTTCATCACAATTCTAGATGACCACTGTCATCACAATGCCCCAAGACACATGTCATTACAATTTGCCATGGCTCTTGTCATCACAATGCTCCATGACCCGTGGCATCACAATGGTCCAGGACACTTGTCATCACAATCATCCATGACCACTTACATCACAATGCTCCTTGACTCCCGTCATCACAAAGCTCCATAGCCTATGCGTTCGCAATGCTACATGGTCCCTGTAATCACATTGCTCCATGATCCATTTCATCCCAATGCTCTATGACCACTGTCATCACCATGCCCCATTATACCTGTCATCACAAAGTTCCATGGCCCCTGTCAGCACAATGTTCCATGACAGATGTCATCACTATCCTCCATGGTCCCTGTAATCACAATGCTCCATCCCCTTGTCAACGCAATGCTCCAGAACTCTTGTCATCATAATGCTCCATGCCCGCCTCATCACAATGCTCCATGACACTTGTCCTCACAATGCTCCATGGCCTTTGTCATCGCAATGCTCCATGGCCCCTGTTATCACAGTGCTCCATGTTACCTTTCATCACAATTCTAGATGACCATTGTCATCACAATGCCCCATGACACCTGTCATCACTATTCGCCATGGCACTTGTCATCACAATGCTCCATGATCCCTGTCATCATAATGTTCGATGACACTTGTCGTCACGGTGCTCCATGACCCCTGTCATCACAATATTCACTGCCCATGTAATCACAATGCTCCTGGTCCCCTGTAATCACAATGCTCCATAGCCTTAACATCACAATGCTCCAGAACTCTTGTCATCATTATGCCCCATGCCCATGTCATCACAATGCTCCTTGACCCCTGTCATCACAATGCTCCATGGCCTATGTATTCACAATGCTCCATGGCCCCTGTAGTCACATTGCTCCATGATCCTTTTCATCACAATGCTCTATGACCACTGTCATCACAATGCCACATGACACCTGTCATTACAATGCTCTATGGCCCCTGTCAGCACAATGTTCCATGGCAGATATCATCACAATGATCCATGACCGCTGTCATCACAATGTTCCCTGCCCTTGTCATCTCAATCATCCCTGGCCCCTGTTATCACAATGCCCCATACCCTTGTCATCGCAATGCTCCAGATCACTTCTCATCATAATGCTCCATGCCCATGTCATCACAATGCTCCATGGCCCCTGTCATCACAGTGCTCCGTGATACCTTTCATCGTAATGATAGATGACCACTGTCATCACAATGCTCCATGACACCTGTCATCAGATTTGGCCATGGCCCTTATCATCACAATGCTCCAGGACACTTGTCTTCACAATGTTCCATGGCGCATTTCATCACAATGCTCCATGACCACTTTCATCAAATTGCTCCATGATGCCTGTCATCACAATGCTCCATGGCCTTTGTCATCAAAATTCTACATGGCCCCTGTAATAACAGTGCTTCAGGACAACATTTATCACAATGCTCCATGACCACTCTCATCACCATGCCAGATAAGACCATTCATGACAATGCTCCATGGCCCTTGTCATCACAATATTCTATGACTTCTGTCATCACAATGCTCCATGCCCCTGTCATCACAATGCCCCATCACCCCTGCTATTACAATGCTCCATGACCCCTGTCCTCACAATGCCCCGAAACCCTTGTCATCACAATATTCCATGATCCGTGTAATCACGATGATCCATGAACCATTTCTGTACAATGCTCCAGTACCCCGTTCATTAAAATGCTCCATGGCACGTGTCATCAGAATGCTCCAGGAACCCTTCCATCACAATAATCCATGACCCGTTTCCTCACAATTCTCCAGGACCGCTTTCATCACAATGCTCCATTTCCTTGTCATCTCAATGCTTCATGGCCCCTGTCATCACAATGATCCATGCCCTTGTCATCAAAATGCTCCAGAACTCTTGTCATCACTATGCTCCATGCCCATGTCATCACAATGCTGCATGACCCCTGTCATCACAATGATACATGACCACTGTCATCACAATGCCACATGAGCCCTGTCATCACATTGCTCCATGATCCCTGTCATTACAATGCTCCATGACCACTGTCATCACAATGTTCCATGATCGCTGTAATCACAATGACCCATGACACCTTTCCTCAGAAGGCTCCATTACGCCTGTCATCAGAATGCTCCAATGCCCATCTCATCACAATGCTCCATGATCCGTGACAGCACAACGTTACAGGACAATTGTCATCACAATGCTCCATGACAACTGTCATCACAATGTTGCCTGCCCATGTCATCAAAATGCTCCATGTCCCCTGTAATCACAATGTTCCATTACACCTGTCATCACAATGTTCCCTGCCCATGTCATCACAATGCTCCATTACCCATGTCATCGTAGTGATCAATGACCCCTTTCATCACAATGCTCCATGACACCTGTCATCACAATGCTCCGTGCTCTTTGTCACCACAATGCTCCATGACCACTGTCATCACCATGCCCCATGACCCCAGTCATCACAATGCTCCATAGCACTTGTCATCACAATGCTCCATTATCCCTGTCATCACAATGTTCCATGACTCTTGTCATCAAAATGCCTCATGATCCTTTTACTCACAATGCTCCATGACTCCTTTCATCACATGCTCCATGATACTTGTCATTACACTGTCCCATGACCTTTTTCATAACAATGCTCCATGATACCAGTCATCACAATAATCCATGACCATTTTCGTCACAATGCTCCATGCCCCTTTCAACACAATGCTCCATGACAACTGTCACCACAATGCTCCATGGCCTTTGTCATCACAATTATACATGGCCCCTGTAATCACAGTGCTCCATGACCCCTTTCATCACAATGCTCCATGATCACTGTCATCACAATGCCACATGAGCCCTGTCATCACATTGCTCCATGGCCCCTGTCATTACAATGCTCCATGACCACTGTCATCACAATGTTCCATGATCGCTGTAATCACAATGACCCATGACACCTTTCCTCAGAAGGCTCCAGTACACCTGTCATCACAATGCTCCAATGCCCGTCTCACCACAAAGTTCCATGATCTCTGTCAGCACAACGTTACAGGACAATTGTCATCACAATGCTCCATGACAACTGTCATCACAATGTTGCCTGCCCATGTCATCAAAATGCTCCATGTCCCCTGTAATCACAATGTTCCATTACACCTGTCATCACAATGTTCCCTGCCCATGTCATCACAATGCTCCATTACCAATGAAATCAAAATGTTCGCCTGCCCTTGTCATCAAAATGCTCCATGGCCCCTTTAATCACAATGCTCCATGAACACTGTCATCACAATGTTCCATGACAGTTGTCATCACAATGCTCCATGACCCCTGTAATCACAATGCTCCATGCCCTTGTCATCACAATGCTCCAGAACTCTTGTCATCATAATGTTGAGTGCCCGTGTCATCACAAAGCTCCATGATACTTGTCATCACAATGTTCCATGGCCTTGTCATCACTATACTCCATGGCCGCCGTCATCACAGTGCTCCATGATACCTTTCATCACAATTCTAGATGACCACTGTCATCACAATGCCCCAAGACACATGTCATCACAATTCGCCATGGCCCTTGTCATCACAATGCTCCATGACCCGTGGCATCACAATGGTCCAGGACACTTGTCATCACAATGATCCATGACCACTTACATCACAATGCTCCTTGACTCCCGTCATCACAATGCTCCATAGCCTATGCATTCGCAATGCTACATGGTCCCTGTAATCACATTGCTCCATGATCCATTTCATCCCAATGCTCTATGACCACTGTCATCACCATGCCCCATTATACCTGTCATCACAAAGTTCCATGGCCCCTGTCAGCACAATGTTCCATGACAGATGTCATCACTATCCTCCATGGTCCCTGTAATCACAATGCTCCATCCCCTTGTCAACGCAATGCTCCAGAACTCTTGTCATCATAATGCTCCATGCCCGCCTCATCACAATGCTCCATGACACTTGTCCTCACAATGCTCCATGGCCTTTGTCATCGCAATGCTCCATGGCCCCTGTTATCACAGTGCTCCATGTTACCTTTCATCACAATTCTAGATGACCATTGTCATCACAATGCCCCATGACACCTGTCATCACTATTCGCCATGGCACTTGTCATCACAATGCTCCATGATCCCTGTCATCATAATGTTCGATGACACTTGTCGTCACGGTGCTCCATGACCCCTGTCATCACAA
Organism: Balaenoptera ricei; assembly: GCF_028023285.1. NCBI lineage: Eukaryota > Metazoa > Chordata > Mammalia > Artiodactyla > Balaenopteridae > Balaenoptera > Balaenoptera ricei. The sequence continues at coordinate 1,193,875 of NW_026777686.1, forward strand.
TATTCACTGCCCATGTAATCACAATGCTCCTGGTCCCCTGTAATCACAATGCTCCATAGCCTTAACATCACAATGCTCCAGAACTCTTGTCATCATTATGCCCCATGCCCATGTCATCACAATGCTCCTTGACCCCTGTCATCACAATGCTCCTTGGCCTATGTATTCACAATGCTCCATGGCCCCTGTAGTCACATTGCTCCATGATCCTTTTCATCACAATGCTCTATGACCACTGTCATCACAATGCCACATGACACCTGTCATTACAATGCTCTATGGCCCCTGTCAGCACAATGTTCCATGGCAGATATCATCACAATGATCCATGACCGCTGTCATCACAATGTTCCCTGCCCTTGTCATCTCAATCATCCCTGGCCCGTTATCACAATGCCCCATACCCTTGTCATCGCAATGCTCCAGATCACTTCTCACCATAATGCTCCATGCCCATGTCATCACAATGCTCCATGGCCCCTGTCATCACAGTGCTCCGTGATACCTTTCATCGTAATGATAGATGACCACTGTCATCACAATGCTCCATGACACCTGTCATCAGATTTGGCCATGGCCCTTATCATCACAATGCTCCAGGACACTTGTCTTCACAATGTTCCATGGCGCATTTCATCACAATGCTCCATGACCACTTTCATCAAATTGCTCCATGATGCCTGTCATCACAATGCTCCATGGCCTTTGTCATCAAAATTCTACATGGCCCCTGTAATAACAGTGCTTCAGGACATCATTTATCACAATGCTCCATGACCACTCTCATCACCATGCCAAATAAGACCTTTCATGACAATGCTCCATGGCCCTTGTCATCACAATATTCTATGACTTCTGTCATCACAATGCTCCATGCCCCTGTCATCACAATGCCCCATCACCCCTGCTATTACAATGCTCCATGACCCCTGTCCTCACAATGCCCCGAAACCCTTGTCATCACAATATTCCATGATCCGTGTAATCACGATGATCCATGAACCATTTCTGTACAATGCTCCAGTACCCCGTTCATTAAAATGCTCCATGGCACGTGTCATCAGAATGCTCCAGGAACCCTTCCATCACAATAATCCATGACCCGTTTCCTCACAATTCTCCAGGACCGCTTTCATCACAATGCTCCATTCCCTTGTCATCTCAATTCTTCATGGCCCCTGTCATCACAATGTTCCATGCCCTTGTCATCAAAATGCTCCAGAACTCTTGTCATCACTATGCTCCATGCCCATATCATCACAATGCTGCATGACCCCTGTCATCACAATGATACATGACCACTGTCATCACAATGCCACATGAACCCTGTCATCACATTGCTCCATGATCCCTGTCATTACAATGCTCCATGACCACTGTCATCACAATGTTCCATGATCGCTGTAATCACAATGACCCATGACACCTTTCCTCAGAAGGCTCCATTACGCCTGTCATCAGAATGCTCCAATGCCCATCTCATCACAATGCTCCATGATCCGTGACAGCACAACGTTACAGGACAATTGTCATCACAATGCTCCATGACAACTGTCATCACAATGTTGCCTGCCCATGTCATCAAAATGCTCCATGTCCCCTGTAATCACAATGTTCCATTACACCTGTCATCACAATGTTCCCTGCCCATGTCATCACAATGCTCCATTACCCATGTCATCGTAGTGATCCATGACCCCTTTCATCACAATGCTCCATGACACCTGTCATCACAATGCTCCGTGCTCTTTGTCACCACAATGCTCCATGACCACTGTCATCACCATGCCCCATGACCCCAGTCATCACAATGCTCCATAGCACTTGTCATCACAATGCTCCATTATCCCTGTCATCACAATGTTCCATGACTCTTGTCATCAAAATGCCTCATGATCCTTTTACTCACAATGCTCCATGACTCCTTTCATCACATGCTCCATGATACTTGTCATTACACTGTCCCATGACCTTTTTCATAACAATGCTCCATGATACCAGTCATCACAATAATCCATGACCATTGTCGTCACAATGCTCCATGCCCCTTTCAACACAATGCTCCATGACAACTGTCACCACAATGCTCCATGGCCTTTGTCATCACAATTATACATGGCCCCTGTAATCACAGTGCTCCATGACCCCTTTCATCACAATGCTCCATGATCACTGTCATCACAATGCCACATGAGCCCTGTCATCACATTGCTCCATGGCCCCTGTCATTACAATGCTCCATGACCACTGTCATCACAATGTTCCATGATGGCTGTAATCACAATGACCCATGACACCTTTCCTCAGAAGGCTCCAGTACACCTGTCATCACAATGCTCCAATGCCCGTCTCACCACAAAGTTCCATGATCCCTGTCAGCACAACGTTACAGGACAATTGTCATCACAATGCTCCATGACAACTGTCATCACAATGTTGCCTGCCCATGTCATCAAAATGCTCCATGTCCCCTGTAATCACAATGTTCCATTACACCTGTCATCACAATGTTCCCTGCCCATGTCATCACAATGCTCCATTACCAATGAAATCAAAATGTTCGCCTGCCCTTGTCATCAAAATGCTCCATGGCCCCTTTAATCACAATGCTCCATGAACACTGTCATCACAATGTTCCATGACAGTTGTCATCACAATGCTCCATGACCCCTGTAATCACAATGCTCCATGCCCTTGTCATCACAATGCTCCAGAACTCTTGTCATCATAATGTTGAATGCCCGTGTCATCACAAAGCTCCATGATACTTGTCATCACAATGTTCCATGGCCTTGTCATCACTATACTCCATGGCCCCCGTCATCACAGTGCTCCATGATACCTTTCATCACAATTCTAGATGACCACTGTCATCACAATGCCCCAAGACACATGTCATCACAATTCGCCATGGCCCTTGTCATCACAATGCTCCATGACCCGTGGCATCACAATGGTCCAGGACACTTGTCATCACAATCATCCATGACCACTTACATCACAATGCTCCTTGACTCCCGTCATCACAATGCTCCATAGCCTATGCATTCGCAATGCTACATGGTCCCTGTAATCACATTGCTCTATGATCCATTTCATCCCAATGCTCTATGACCACTGTCATCACCATGCCCCATTATACCTGTCATCACAAAGTTCCATGGCCCCTGTCAGCACAATGTTCCATGACAGATGTCATCACTATCCTCCATGGTCCCTGTAATCACAATGCTCCATCCCCTTGTCAACGCAATGCTCCAGAACTCTTGTCATCATAATGCTCCATGCCCGCCTCCTCACAATGCTCCATGACACTTGTCCTCACAATGCTCCATGGCCTTTGTCATCGCAATGCTCCATGGCCCCTGTTATCACAGTGCTCCATGTTACCTTTCATCACAATTCTAGATGACCATTGTCATCACAATGCCCCATGACACCTGTCATCACTATTCGCCATGGCACTTGTCATCACAATGCTCCATGATCCCTGTCATCATAATGTTCGATGACACTTGTCGTCACGGTGCTCCATGACCCCTGTCATCACAATATTCACTGCCCATGTAATCACAATGCTCCTGGTCCCCTGTAATCACAATGCTCCATAGCCTTAACATCACAATGCTCCAGAACTCTTGTCATCATTATGCCCCATGCCCATGTCATCACAATGCTCCTTGACCCCTGTCATCACAATGCTCCATGGCCTATGTATTCACAATGCTCCATGGCCCCTGTAGTCACATTGCTCCATGATCCTTTTCATCACAATGCTCTATGACCACTGTCATCACAATGCCACATGACACCTGTCATTACAATGCTCTATGGCCCCTGTCAGCACAATGTTCCATGGCAGATATCATCACAATGATCCATGACCGCTGTCATCACAATGTTCCCTGCCCTTGTCATCTCAATCATCCCTGGCCCCTGTTATCACAATGCCCCATACCCTTGTCATCGCAATGCTCCAGATCACTTCTCATCATAATGCTCCATGCCCATGTCATCACAATGCTCCATGGCCCCTGTCATCACAGTGCTCCGTGATACCTTTCATCGTAATGATAGATGACCACTGTCATCACAATGCTCCATGACACCTGTCATCAGATTTGGCCATGGCCCTTATCATCACAATGCTCCAGGACACTTGTCTTCACAATGTTCCATGGCGCATTTCATCACAATGCTCCATGACCACTTTCATCAAATTGCTCCATGATGCCTGTCCTCACAATGCTCCATGGCCTTTGTCATCAAAATTCTACATGGCCCCTGTAATAACAGAGCTTCAGGACAACTTTTATCACAATACACCATGACCACTCTCATCACAGTGCCAGAAAAGACCTTTCATGACAATGCTCCATGGCCCTTGTCATCAAAATATTCTATGACTTCTGTCATCACAATGCTCCATGCCCCTGTCATCACAATGCCCCATCACCCCTGCTATTACAATGCTCCATGACCCCTGTCATCACAATGCCCCGAAACCCTTGTCATCACAATATTCCATGATCCGTGTAATCACGATGATCCATGAACCATTTCTGTACAATGCTCCAGTACCCCTTTCATTAAAATGCTCCATGGCACTTGTCATCAGAATGCTCCAGGAACCCTTCCATCACAATAATCCATGACCCGTTTCCTCACAATTCTCCAGGACCGCTTTCATCACAATGCTCCATTTCCTTGTCATCTCAATGCTTCATGGCCCATGTCATCACAATGATCCATGCCCTTGTCATCAAAATGCTCCAGAACTCTTGTCATCACTATGCTCCATGCCCATGTCATCACAATGCTGCATGACCCCTGTCATCACAATGATACATGACCACTGTCATCACTATGCCACATGAACCCTGTCATCACATTGCTCCATGATCCCTGTCATTACAATGCTCCATGACCACTGTCATCACAATGTTCCATGATCGCTGTAATCACAATGACCCATGACACCTTTCCTCAGAAGGCTCCATTACGCCTGTCATCAGAATGCTCCAATGCCCATCTCATCACAATGCTCCATGATCCGTGACAGCACAACGTTACAGGACAATTGTCATCACAATGCTCCATGACAACTGTCATCACAATGTTGCCTGCCCATGTCATCAAAATGCTCCATGTCCCCTGTAATCACAATGTTCCATTACACCTGTCATCACAATGTTCCCTGCCCATGTCATCACAATGCTCCATTACCCATGTCATCGTAGTGACCCATGACCCCTTTCATCACAATGCTCCATGACACCTGTCATCACAATGCTCCGTGCTCTTTGTCACCACAATGCTCCATGACCACTGTCATCACCATGCCCCATGACCCCAGTCATCACAATGCTCCATAGCACTTGTCATCACAATGCTCCATTATCCCTGTCATCACAATGTTCCATGACTCTTGTCATCAAAATGCCTCATGATCCTTTTATTCACAATGCTCCATGACTCCTTTCATCACATGCTCCATGATACTTGTCATTACACTGTCCCATGACCTTTTTCATAACAATGCTCCATGATACCAGTCATCACAATAATCCATGACCATTGTCGTCACAATGCTCCATGCCCCTTTCAACACAATGCTCCATGACAACTGTCACCACAATGCTCCATGGCCTTTGTCATCACAAATATACATGGCCCCTGTAATCACAGTGCTCCATGACCCCTTTCATCACAATGCTCCATGATCACTGTCATCACAATGCCACATGAGCCCTGTCATCACATTGCTCCATGGCCCCTGTCATTACAATGCTCCATGACCACTGTCATCACAATGTTCCATGATCGCTGTAATCACAATGACCCATGACACCTTTCCTCAGAAGGCTCCAGTACACCTGTCATCACAATGCTCCAATGCCCGTCTCACCACAAAGTTCCATGATCCCTGTCAGCACAACGTTACAGGACAATTGTCATCACAATGCTCCATGACAACTGTCATCACAATGTTCCCTGCCCATGTCATCAAAATGCTCCATGTCCCCTGTAATCACAATGTTCCATTACACCTGTCATCACAATGTTCCCTGCCCATGTCATCACAATGCTCCATTACCAATGAAATCAAAATGTTCGCCTGCCCTT